>NW_026294424.1:30375972-31035972 GCF_007827085.1 Peromyscus californicus insignis | reverse complement strand
CCTGCTCTGAGGGTGTGAAAGCAGGAGAAATGGCCCCATCCCTTGCTGTCTGCTGCATTGAGTGAGCTAGCAGGACCAGTGCTAGAGAGCTCGCCCTACTGGTAAGGATGAAAGAGTTGACGGGCTCACCAAACCAGCTACTGCCCAGGCCCTGAACCAGGGCTATGAGTTGACTACTCCAATATCCGTTCCATCAATGAACTCTTGGAACAGGTAAAGTGGCCGATTCTGCAGCTCCAAAGTTTCAGGATTTCCACGACACAAAGCAACAACAGGTTATCCAAGTGGAGTCCCAGTGAGGGCCCAGTACCCATAGTTTACCAGAAGCCAGATACCTCAAACAAGACCAAAGACTCATTGAAATGAACACTTGCAAGTAAAGATGTATAGACTAAAGTGTAAACCGTGTGACTCACTGTGTCACAGCACAGCTTTCTTGAGATTTCTTTTCTTTTTTACTTTTGGTGGGAGGCTGCAAGGGCAGAGAGTGAATAAGAACGGATGAGGAGATGAGGGTAACAAGATGTCTGATGTGAAATCCAAAAAGAATAATATTTTTAAAGATACACTATTGTTTTCAAGAGCTTCTGAAAAACTTATGTGTTTGCATTTTGGACCACAAATCCAATACTAGTAACCTTGAAAGGTTGCAAATCAACATTATGTTCCTTAAAAATTTTGACTGTTACAATAATATAGATAAGAATTGCTGCCAATAACACTATTTTTGAGTAGTAAATGCATGCCAATAATACATGTAACATTAGATAAGCTATAAATACAGAAAATTGGTCATCAAAACCCAAATGAAATAGATTAGAGAGATGAATCAGCACTTCTGTGGATTTATTCTTGCACAGACCCACAATTTGGCTCTCAGCATCCACATGGAGGCTAACAATAACTTGTGACCCTTATAGAGAATCTTTTGCCCTCCTCTGGTGTCTTCAGGAAGTCTATGTGGGTGGTGCAGAGATATGCATGCAGTCAAAACACCTCTACACATAACATTTTTAAAAAGGCAGCTTTAAAATGTATCATTAAAATGTAACTGTTAGAGCCGGGCGGTGGTGGCGCACGCCTTTAATCCCAGCACTCGGGAGGCAGAAGCAGGCGGATCTCTGTGAGTTCGAGGCCAGTCTGGTCTACAGAGCGAGATCCAGGAAAGGCGCAAAGCTACACGGAGAAACTTTGTCTCGAAAAACCAAAAAAAAAAAAAAAATGCGCGGGGCGGTGGTGGCGCACGCCTTTAATCCCAGCACTCGGGAGGCAGAGGCAGGCGGATCTCTGTGAGTTCGAGGCCAGCCTGGGCTACCAAGTGAGTTCCAGGAAAGGCGCAAAGCTACACAGAGAAACCCTGTCTCGAAAAACCAAAAAAAAAAAAAAAAAAAATCTTAAAAAAAAAAAAAATGCAACTGTTAAAATGTATCATTAAATTTTTTCAAGGCACCCATAAGCCCACCCTGCACAGATTGGGAACAGGTAAGGTCCCATATCCAGACTGGGCAGACCAGTTCTCTAACACCTAGGCCCCGGGGGCATGTTCTGTGTCCCTTCCCTCAGCCATTAGAGCCCCAGAGACTGGGGATAGCTGCTCCCTGAGACAGAGTCCACTAGCGCCGATTGGACTAAGAACTTCTCCCTGAGACACAGAGTTCATCAGCACTGATTGGACCAAGAGCTCCAATTAGACCAAGAGCTCCCATTAGATCAAGAGTATCAATCAGACCAACAGAGGCTCCCTCAAAACCTAGTGGTTCTACATCAACAAGACCTAAACATCCCAACCCAGAAGCAGAAGAAATTGAACTTAAAAATGACTTTAAGAAGATGATAGAGGCCTTTAAAGAGGAAATGAAAGTGGCACACGCTTTTAATCCCAGCACTCGGGAGGCAGAGCCAGGTGGATCGCTGTGAGTTCGAGGCCAGCCTGGACTACCAAGTGAGTTCCAGGAAAGGCCGCAAAAGCTACACAGAGAAACCCTGTCTCGAAAAAAACCAAAAAAAAAAAGAAAAGAAATTGAGGAAAAGACAAAGAAAAAAATTGGAAGAAATGAATAAATCTCTTTTTTTATTTTTTTCTTAAGAAATTTTCTACTCGCTCCACATGCTATCCACAGACCTCCCCGCCTCCCTCCTCCCACCCCAGCCCTTTTTCCCAAGCCACCCCACATCCCCACATCCCCCAAATCGAGGTCTCCCATGGGGAGTCAGCAAGGCCCAGCACACTGAGCCTAGGCAGGTCCAAGCCCCTTCCCACTACACCAAGGCTGTGCAAGGTGTCACACCACAGGCACCGGATTCCAGAAGTCTACCCATAGACTAGGGACAGATCCCGATCCCTCTGCCTAGGTGCCCCCCAAACAGTTTTTGTCCAGTGACTGATGGAGGCAGATAATAGAGATCCATGGCCAGGCACCAGGCTGAGCTCTGGGAATCCAATCGATGAGAGAGAGGAGAGATACGAGGGACGTGGAGATCATGATGGGAGGACGTGCAGAGATGACTGGCCACACTAGTGGAAGCCCATGAACTGTGGACTGGTGGCTGTGGAGTCCCCATGGGACCGGACTAGGCCCTCTGGATATGGAAGATGGTTGAATGAATAAATCTCTTAAAGAAAGCCAAGAAAAAGCAATTAAACAGATGAAGAAAACAGTTCAAGATTTGGAAACTGAAATAGAGCCCATAAAAAAGACACAAACTGAGAGAATGCTGGAAATTTTGAGTAAATGAACAGGAACTACAGATGTAAGCATAACCAATAAAATGCAAGAAACAGAAGAGAGAATCTCTTGCATTGAATATTCACTAGAGGAAATAGATTCATCAAAGAAAATTCTAAAGCCAAGAAAGTCATAACATAAAATGTCCAAGAAATTTGGGACACCATGAAAAGACCAAACCTAAGAATAATAGAGATAGAAGAAGAAGAATAGCAAACTCAAAGGCACAGACAATATATTCAACAAAATCATTTAAGAAAACTTTCCCAATCTAAAGAAGAAAATGCCTATGAAGATACAAGAAGCTTACAGAACAACAAATATACTGGATCCAAAAAAAAGTCCCCTTGCCACATAATAATCAAATGACTAAACATACATAATAAAGAAAAAGTATTAAGCTCTGCAAAGGAAAAAGGCCAAGTAACATATAAAGGCAGATTCATCAAAATAATACCTGACTTCTCAGTGGAGACCCTGAAAGCCATAAGGTCCTGGACAGATGTTATGCAGACACTAAGAGACCATAGACAAGGGAAACCATCAATAACCATAGACAGAGTAAACGAAATATTCCATGATAAAACCAGATTTAAACAATATCTATCCACAAATCCAGCCCTACAGAAAGCACTAGAAGGAAAAATCCAACCTAAGGAACTTAGATACACCCATGAAAATATGGGCAACAGATATTCCCACACCAACAAATACCAAAGAAGGGAAACACACAACACTATCACCAAAAAATAACAGGGATTAACCATCACTGGTCATTAATATCCATTAATATTAATGGTCTCAATTCACCTATAAAAAGACACAGGCTGACAGAATGGATACAAAAACAGGATCCATCCTTCTGCTGCATACGAGAAACACACCTCAACTTCAAAGACAGACACTACCTCAGAGTAAAAGGCTGGGAAAAGACTTTCCAGTCAAATGAACATAAGCAGCAATTTGGTGTAGTTATCCTAATGTCTAATGAAATAGACTTCAAACTAAAATCAATCAAAAGAGATCGGGAAGGACATTGCATTTTTATCACAGAGAAAATCCACCAAGATTAAGTTTCTTCAATTCTGAACATTTATGCCCCAAATACAAGGGCACCCACATTTGTAAAATAAATGTTACTAAAGCTTAAATTGCACATCAAACCCCGTACACTAGTAGTGGGAAACTTCAACATCCCACCCTCACCAATGAGCAGGTTTGCCAGACAGAAACTTAACAGAGAAATAAGGGAACTAACAGACATTATGACTAAAATGGACATAATAGGTATCTACGGCACATCCACCCTAACAAAAAAGAATATACCTTCTTCTCAGCACCCCATGGAACCTTCTCTAAAATTGACCACAGGCTTAGTCACAAAGCAAATCTCAATAGATATAAAATTTGGAATAACCTCCTGTATTTTATCAAACCACCATGGCTTAAAGTTAGATTTCAACAACAACAAAATTTACAGAAAGCCTATAGTCTCATGGAAACTGAACAATGCCATACTGAAGCACCAATATGTCAAGGAAGAAATAAAGAAAGAAATTAAAGATTTCCTAGAATTCAATGAAAATGAAAGTACAGCATACCCAAACTTATGGGACACTATGAAAGCAATGCTAAGAGGAAAATTCATAGCACCAAATGCCCACATAAAGAAGATGGAGAAATCTCACACTAGTGACTTAACAGAACACCTGAAAGCTCTAGAACAAAAAGAAGCAAACTCACCCAGGAGGAGTAGATGCCAGGAAATAATCAAATTAATGGCTGAAATCAATATAGTAGAAACAAAGAGAACAATACAAAGAATCAATGAAAGAAAGAGTTGGTTCTTTGAAAAAAATCAACAAGATAGACAAGCCCTTATTCAAACTAACCAAAAGGCAGAGAGAGAGCATCCAAATTAACAAAATCAGAAATGAAAAGGGATACATAGCAACAGGCAAGGAGGAAATCCAGAGAATCATCAGGTCATACTTCAAAAACCTGTACTCTGCAAAATTGGAAAATCTGAAAGAAATGAGCAATTTTCTGGATAGGTACCACATACAAAAGTTAAATCAAAACCAGATAAACTATTTAAATAGACCAATAGTACCTAAGAAAATAGAAACAGTCATTAAAAGTCTCCCAACCAAAAAAAAAAAAAAAAGCCCAGGACCAGATGGTTTCCGCTCAGAATTCTGCCAGATTTTCAAAGAAGAGCTAATACCAGTACTCTTAAAATTGTTCCACACAATAGAAACAGAAGGAACATTATCAAACTCTTTTTATGAGGCTATGGTTACCCTGATACCCTAACCACACAAAGATGTAACAAAGAAAGAGAATTACAGACCAATCTCCCTCATGGACATTGATGCAAAAATACTCAATAAAATATTGGCAAATGAATCCAAGAACACATCAAAAAATTATCCTCCATGATCAAGTAGGCTTTATCCCAGGGATGCAAGGATGGTTCAACATATGAAAATCTGTCAATGTAATACACCATGTAATCAAACTGGAAAAAAATCACATGATCATCTCATTAGATGGTAAAAAAGCCTTTGACAAAATCCAATGCCTCTTCACAATAAATTCCTAGAGAGTTCAGGAATACAAGGAGCATACCTGAACATAATAAAGGTAATTGAAAGCAAGCTGACAGACAACATCAAATTAAATGGAGAGAAACTCAAAGCAATTTCACTAAAATCATGATGAACAAGAAAAGTCTGTCCACTCTCCCCATATTTATTCAATATAGTACTTGAAGTTCTAGCGTGAGCAATAAGACAACAAAAGGAGATCAAAGGGATAGAAATTGGAAAGGAAAAAGTCAAACTTTCTCTATTTGTAGACGATATGATAGTATACATAAATGACCCCAAAAATTCTACCGGGGAACTCCTACAGCTGATAAATTCCTTCAGTAATGTGGTAGGATATAAGATTAACAAAAAAATCAGTATCCCTCTATATACAAATGATAAACGGGTTGAGAAAGAAATCAGAGAAACATCACCCTTACAATAGCCCCAAATAATATAAAAATACCCTGGGGTAACTCTAACTAAGCAAGTGAAGGACCTGTTTGATAAGAACTTTAAATCTCTGAAGAAAGAAATTGAAGAAGATGTCAGAAAATGGAAAGATCTCCCATGCTCATGGATAGGTAGGATTAACATAGTAAAAATGACAATCTTACTAAAAGCAATCTATAGATTCAATGCAATCCCTATCAAAATCCCAACACAATTCTTCACAGACTTGGAAAGAACAATACTCATCTTCATATGGAAAAAACAAAAAGAAACAGGATAGCTAAAAAATCCTGTACAATAAAGCAACCTCGGGAGGCATCACGATCCCTGACCTCAAGCTCTACTGTAGAGCTATAGTAATAAAAGCAGCTTGGCACTGGCATAAAAACCGGCATGTGGACCAATGGAGCCCAGTGCCTATGGTGGGACACCTTGCACAGCCTTGGTGCAGGGAGGAGGGGCTTGGACCTGCCTCAATTGAATGTACCAGGCTCTGCTGACTCCCCATTAGAGACCTTGCCTTAGAGGAGGTGGGAATGGGAGATGGGAATGGGAGGTGTGTTGGGGAGGAATTCTGAGGGGTGGGGAGAAGGAGGAAAGGAGGATCTGTGGTTAATATGAAAATGAATAGAAAATTTAATAAAATAAACAAAAAAATTCACAAATTTAGAAATTAACAAAATGCATGTCTAAATAACTTAAGGTTTCTATTCCAACCATGTCATACTCAAAATTTAAAAGAAATAAGCACTGACTAATTACAAAATATGAGTAAAAATATAATCATATTTTAAAAATGGGATAATCAACATATTAATTTCCAAACTGTAAAAAAAAATACCATCAGCAACTTACCAATATAATTCAAATGTTGAGTATTAGCAAAGTCATTTTTATTAAGATCAAAATGAACTATAGGTTTAAAGCAAATTAAAGTATAGATAACTTCCTAGAAAAACACAAAACTTAAAAATATCTTAATATTTAACATATTAATGCTAGCAGAAAGCATCTCCAAACTAACCTCCCTAGTTTCCCTTTTACATTTTCTTGCTATGCTTGATCTAATGTTCTCTCATATTGAAAACTTATGAATTTAGTATTCTGTAGCATAAAATTTTAAAAGGTCTACAAATCTTTAGATAAATGAACGTGCATTTCACTTACCTTGTATATTATATAGTTAATCCATTTCATTGAAAAGCGCTTTAGAAGACAAGATTGAGCACAGTACCCTATTCTACTAAAATCAACTGGTGTCTTCTACTCTGAGCACTTCATTTAGTTACTAACTCCCTTAATTGAGCCAGTTACATCTGGCTTTCTCACATAACCCCAAATTAATCATTCATTTCATGATATGGTTATAAATATATTGTTACATTTTCCCATTGTTTACTTGACCAGAAATACTGTCCAAGAGACAAGATTAGTGTTACAGAAGTTGTTAGTGGTCAAGTCAAACTTATTATAAGGAATCATAATACTTTTTAATAATTTATTAGATTTTCTTCTAATCTCAATAACAAGTATAATCAGTTGAAATTTTCGTCATAAAGTATCTTATAAGTAAGAAAACATTACCAGAGTATTAATTTCCTGCTCCCTTTTCTAATTTTTATCAGTTATAAAAGAATACTGATACTACTTCACAAATGGCATCTCGTCAGGTTTGAGTTCCTGCGAGCATCATGTGTGCTTTAACAGTCTTTGTGAGTTCACATGTGTGGCAGTCCTGATGTCTTGATGACTCTGGGGATTTGTTTGTTTGCGTGCCCTCCACCACTTCATATTGTTGCAGTCTTTCTTTCTTCTCTTACACAAGTTTCCCTGAGTCCTGAGGAGAGGAGGGTCATTAAAAACATCCCAGTAAGAACTGTGTATTATAAAGTTGCACATTGTCCAATTGTGGATCTCTGTATTAATTACCATCGACTGCAAGATGAAGCTCTCTACAAGGGTGGATTGATGCACAGAGGATCTCTTTTGTCTTGTTTTATTTTTTTGGGGGGGGTGGGTAGATCTATTTTTTTTTTCTGAGAGGAAAAGAACATATAGTTGTGTGGAGAGGGAGGTGAGGAGGATTGGGGGAAAGTTAGGGGGAAGAATATGATAAAAATATATTGTATAAAAAGGTTTTAATTGCAAAAATTAAAATATTATAGTAAAAAAAATTATAATACAAATTTTAGAAAATATACATATATTACCTTTAATAACTTTACTGATTATTTTACTTTCAACTCCCAGTGGATTTCACTATTTAAAAACTCATGAGTGCAAGAGCCTATTGGCTAAGAAGAAAGTAGAAGTAGGTGACCCCATCAATTTTATTTATACAAAGAATCAACTGCCTGCTGTATTAGAAAATGGTTATGTTGGCTGTGTATAACAGAAGTCAGTATCTTACTTCAAACAGCACACTGTTAATTCAAATATTTAAAGTAGTAACTATTTTACTTTTCCATTCTGTAGTAAATGGTCGTTTCCTGTAATAAAGCTGGGTTTATCATAAAACCCATATGGCTATTGAAATTCAATTTTATACAATGATTAATAGACACTTATCTCTGCTATGAAAGATCATGAATTATAACTCAATATATATTCTCTAAAGTGCTGCATGGGAACAATATTACAAGAGAAAGTAGTAATGGATCATAGTAAAATGGATAAATAGGATGTCCCTTTGGCTCTTGGGAAAGCAGTAGCTGATCCTTCCATGAAATCAGACAAGAACAAAGTTTTTGTTTTTTGTTTTTAATTTTCACCATTAGTTGAGCCTGATATATCTTACAGCAACAAAGAAAAATGGCACTGTGCTTGTCACATTGAGAACAGATTGTGAAGTTATGTTACATTCTTACTAAATATATGATGAATGCAATCTTATAAATTTTAATTTTTAGGAATTTTTATCATGTAAATATAGATGGAAATGATGAAGTGTTTAAAGGTCAAAAGAAAGATACTTTTCTCACATAATACAAATGCAAAACCCATGCTGTCAGGGATTATCATTGTATCTTGTTCTAAAGCAAAATAATTTGCATTAGATTTCAGGAGTAAAGTAGTTTAGATTTTTCAAACAGTTCAGAGAGTAAATATATGTGGGTTGTCATGTTAAACGTTAGGGGAAGATGTGCCTCAAGGAGCAAAATCTCATTTCCATGGGCTTTATTACAGCAGTGTATACAAGAAGGCAGTAAGTATCGTATTTTATAGTCTATGTACAGGCTATTTTATAAAATAAATGGATCTTTTTAGTTTGTAAATGTTACTAGCTTGCATTATAGGACATTTAAAATGTACAAAACATGGGAAAAGAAGAATAGTACTAATAATTTTTTCAGATTTTGAAAAAACTCATTTTTGAAAATTTTATATCTATATTCAATAATGATTCCCCTCCAACTGTCTTTAGATTCCTGCAACATATCCCATGCTAATTTCATTATTTCTTCTTCCTCCTCTTTCCTCCTTTTCCTCCTCCTCCATCTTTCCCCTCCTCCTCCTACTTCTTCCGTTACTTCTTATTCTATAACACATTAATTTTAACCCCTGCTGCCCATGGGTGTATAGGCACCAGAGCATCTACTGCAGTATGGGAAACTTACCTGTAGCCACTTCTTCAAATAAGAATGATTTTTGACCCCTATGCTATCAATAGCCAGTAGCTCTACAATGAGAAATGGGTCCTCTCAAGTACCTCTTTATTCCATTCTAGAAATTTAACTGGCTTGACCTTGTGCAGGATTTTGTTTTTTTTTTTTTTTTTTGTGTGTGTGTGTGTAGGTAAGTGTTCATGAATGCTACTGCCAGAAGGTGGAACTGTATAAACCTCATCCCCCATACTCTAGCTCATCTGTTGTTCAAGATCTCTTCCATTTCTTGAGTCGAGGTGGGACAGTTGATGGAAGTTGTCCTGCTTAGGGCTGAGCACTCATAATCATTTTTTTCCTCAGGACTTTAACCAATTATGAGTCTCTTCATCCACTCATGATGACTGAAAAAAGAAGCTTCTTGGAGGATGTTTGAGGATAGCCTGTATCTATGAGCATAGATATAAATATTTAGAAGAGAGTTTAGCAATGTGATCATTTAACAAAGTAGAAATAGTAAATTCCACCTTAGGACTTATGACCTCCACAGCCATGGAATTTTGACTAGGTTCCAAGCATCAAGTCTCTCCTATAGAGCATGTTTCAGATTCAGTCAGCAAGCTATTGTTTACCCCATTACTGCCATGCCATTATTACACTAGTGGTCACATTTTGCCTGGCATAAAAGTATTATAATGTACAGGGCTCCATGCTGGGTGAGACTATTAACGTCTTTTCTATCTCAATACCTTGCATAGAACCTTCTACCCCTTTTAAAGATAGCAAACAAGGACATTTTCAAGACAGTTTGAGGTTGTTGATGAGCACCTAAAAGCAATAACAACAGTCTGTATTGTTTCTGGAGAACTCTTGGGCTCTCTAAGCAATAACTATACCATACCAGAAACATAGTTTTTATTTGCATGTCTTCCTAAAGCACCATTTCACAAATATGCAGAGTACCTCCATTAGTGAATTTCCTTTTTAAAATATGTATTTTAAAATTAGCTTAATAACTCCAGGTTTTCCATGAGGCTCTTTCATAATTCCTTTGTTTAGGTCAACACATTCCCTAGGCACTAATCTCACCCACCCTATTGCATCAATTCCTGCATAAGTCTTTACATCTCCTTATCTCCCATCCCCATTTTTCATATCACATGTGTTGCATTATCTCATTCAATTATATTTTAATTGACTTGTGAGATAGCAGGCTTTCATTTGAATTTGTACTACACCCTTCCTTTCACTTAACTCTCTCCACACCCTGATATACTCCCATGCTCCTATTCTCCGCCCTTCTTAAGCCTTTTCCAATCCCAAGATTCTGCAACACTATTTTAATTTTACCCATAATCTACTATCCCTTTCCATTAATGTAACTTTCTCCCTAAAGACTTTTTTTATAGTTTCTTGGCTTTCCTTGTGCTTCAATTTGAGCATATTAAACAAATTATTTAAATCTAGATCTTTATACACAAGAGAATACAAGACATTCGCATTTCTGGTTCAGAGTTAACTTGCTCAGTATAATTTTCCCAGTTCCATTCTCTTGCCTAAAACTATTATGAGTTAAAAAGTATGCTTTTTTAATTATCCATCTGCTGCTTATTTAAAAAATAACAAACAATAACCATTTTACTCCCTCCTCCTTTCATATTTAAACTGGTTCATTTTAAGATACAGCAGATTGCCAATGACTCACACCTCTAGAAAACCAGCAAGACAAAATCCCAAGTATAATAGACAGTAAGAAGGAGTTGGGAGAGGATAGAATGTGTTCCAAGTATACTGCATGAAATTTCCTTTCAATAAATAAAGAATGAAGATCAAGGCAGAAATCAATGAAAAAAAAAAGACTAAAAGAAGCAAATGCTGAGTAATACACCATTGTGTAAATGTGCTACATTGTTTCCCATCCATTTTTCCACTGAGAGACACCTAGGTTGTTTTCAGGTTTTGCCTATTGTGAATAAAGGCATGATTAACATAGTTGAGCAAGTGCTCTTGTGGTAGGATGGATCATCCTTCGGGTATAGGTCCAAATTGATGGGTCTTGCAATAGATCAATACTCAATTTCTTGAGGAATCACCATAATGATTTCCATAGTGGCTGAATTTGTTTGTACTCCTACCTGCAGTGGAGGAGTGTACCCCTGGCTTCACATCCTCTCCAGCATGAGCTGTCACTTGTGTTATTGACCTCAGCGGTTCTGACTGGTATAAGATGAAATCTCAATGTAGTTTTGATTTGCAATTCCCAAATGACTAATGATGTTGAAACATTCTAAGCATTTTTCATCCATTTGAGATTCCTCTATTGAGAATTTTCTGCTTATATCTGTGCCCCACTTTTAATTGAATTATTTGGCTTTTTAATATTGATTTTATTGAGTTCTTTTCATATTTTGGATATTTGTCCTCTGTCAGATGTGGAATCAGTTAAAAAAAATTTACAGTTCTCTGGCTGCCTCTTTGTCCAATTGATGGTGTCCTTTGCCTTACAGAAGGTTTTCAGTTTCATGAAGTTCCATTTATTAATTGTTGGTCTTAATGCCTATGTTATCAGTGTTCTATTCAGAAAGTGGTCTCCTATGCCAATGATTTCAAGACTGCTCCCCACTTTCTCTTTTATGAGGTTCAGTGTACCTGCTTTTATGTTGAAGTATTTGATTCACTTGGACTTGAGATTTGTGCAGGATGATAAATATGGATCTATTTGGATTCTTTTCCATGCAGCCATCCAGTTTAACCAACACCATTTGCTGAAGATGCTGCCCAGACCCAAATAAACATACAGAGGCTTATATTATTTTCAAACTATGGCCATGGAAGACTTCTTGCTAGCTAGCTCTTATATCTTAAATGAACCAATTTTTATAAATCTATACCTTGCCACATGGCTTGTGGCTTACCGGTATCTTCACATCTTGCTTCTCCTGGCAGTGGCTAGCAGCATCTGCCCCACTCTCCTTTCTTCTATTCTATTTCTCTGGATTTTCCCACCTGGCTCCATCCTGCCCTTCCATAGGGTAATATAGCTTTATTTATCAACCAATAGAGCAACAGATATTCACAGCATACAGAAAGGTATCCCACAGAAAGTAGAAAAAAAATCTTCTTGAGTTAGGTAACCCAGGCAGGCCCAGAAAGATAGACATTGTATTTTCTCACTTATAAGTGCCTATTAGCTGTGAAGTAAATGACAATCAAGCTACATTCCACAGAACCAGCGAGGACAGGTAAAGAGAAGGCCTCTTGGGGGAAGCATGGACCTCTCAGGGGAGAGGAGGAAACAGAATAAAATTTGTGGGTGTACTGGGGGTGGGTGGGGACAAGAGTGATAGGGATCAGGTTGGAAGGAAAGGATGGAGGGACAGAGTGTTGGGAAGACATCTGGAATTGGGGAGCATAGGGGTGTGTGTGTGTGTGTGTGTGTGTGTGTGTGTGTGTGTGTGTGTGTGTATAAACCTAGTGCAATAGAAACTTCCTAGAATCTATGAGGTTGACCCTAATAATGGAAGATATGGAGTCCGAATTGGATATCCTTTTAAGCCAGGGGAGGCTTCCAGTTTGGGGACTACATGGAATTTGTTTGAGTTGTTTGTTGTCTAAGAGCATCCTGTGGAGATCCCTGAACAAGCCAGGGTGATTCTAGGATACAAGGTCACTCTCTGAAAACTGACAGTGGGTCCCCATTGCTGAGAACAAGTTCCACCTAATTTATTGAATGTGGAGAGGTTTAACTGTTGAATGGATGGAGTTTTCACCTGTATGTTCTCATGGCACAAAAAGATATAAAAGCTTTGGAAGGAGAAAGCTAGATACCAACCCAGCTACAAAACCCTTGACCAATAATCTGTCCTGCTGGCAAGATGTGTAAGGACAGTTGTGGTATAGAAATTGTGGGAGTGGACAACCAACTTTGGTTTAACTTGAGACCCAAGCCTGGTAGTCAGAGAGAGATTCCATGTGCTGCAAGGCCTGGGTGGCTAGGGACTGGAGACTGAATAGCCCAGAGACCTAGGGTAAAACCAAACACAACCAGCAAAAACAAATCAATGAAGTGATTCCTAATGACATTCTGTTACACTTATAGATTGCTGTCTTGTTCAGTCTTCATTAGAGAATTTCTCTGGCAGCAGGTGGGAATAGGTACAGAGACTCACATCCAGACATCATGCACAGAGAGAGTCTAAATATAAGGTTTCCATCAGGCCACTCCCTTCAGAGATCAGGAAACCATGTAGAAGAGAGAGAGGAAGGATTATGGGAGTCAGAGGGGATGGAGGACAGTAGTAGAACATGACCCACCAAATCAACTAACTAAGCAGAGCTCACATGGGCTCATCAAAACTTAAGCAGCAAGCATGGTTCTGCAGGTCATCTGCCTATGAGTTATGGCTGTTAGCTTGGTGTTATTATGGGACTCCTAACAGTGGGAGCAGGTATGTCTCTGAGTTTTTTGCCTGATCTTGGGACTCTTTCCCTCCTATTGAGCTGCCTTGTCCAGCATTGATATGAAGACTTTTGCCTTGTCTTTTTTGTGTGCCTTGCTTGGTCTTGTTTGGCTGCCCTTTCTTGGAGGCCTGCTCCTGTCAGAAGAGAAAATGGTAGTTGGTAGATCTGGGGGACAGGGAAGATTAGGGGAGCTGGGAGAAGTAGAAAGATGGGAAGCTGTGCTCAGTATGTATTGTGTGAGAGAAAAATCTACTTTCAATATGAATAAATAATAAATGAATGAATGAAAGAATAAATAATATTAAGTTAAGTGCAGACTTTCTGTTGTGTCTGTTGTTGAAATCCATCTGTAATCTATGATTGTCTAATAAGATACAAAGGATTATTTCAATTTTTTATATCTGTTGATACTTGCTTTGTGACTGAGTATATGGCCAGTTTTGGAGAAGGTTCCATGAGGTGTTAAGAAGATGGGGTATTCTTTGGTGTTTGGGTGAAATGTTTTGTAGATATGTTAGGTCCATTTGAGTAATAACATCTGTTAGTTCTGTTATTTTTATGTTTAGTTTCTGTCTGTATGCCCAGTCCATTGGTGAGAGTTGGGTGTTGAAGTCTCCCACTATTATTGTATGGGTTTTGGTGTGTTATAAGCTTCATTAATGTTTCTTTTGTAGATGTGGGTGCCCTTACATTTGTGGCATAGATGTTCAGAATTGAGACACCATCTTGGTGGATTTTTCCTTGATGAGTATGAAATGTCTTTCTCCATCTCCTTGGATTATTTTTGGTTTGAAGTCTATTTTGTTAGATATTAGGGTATCTACACCAGCTTGTTTCTTATGTCCATTTGAATTTCTGTAATGGAAAGGACATCATCAATAGGACAAAATGGCAGCCTACAGGATGGGAAAAATCTTCATCAATCCCACATCTGAAAGAGTGCTGATTTCCAAAATATTTAAAGAATTAAAAATCTAAACATCAACAGACCAAATAATCCAACTTAAAAAACTAAGATACAGATCTAACAGAATTTCCCAGGGCCGTTCTGCCTCTCAGCTGTCAATAGCTGCCTATTGATCATTGTCTAACAAGCTCTGTGTTTACATAGATTTACACATGGTCTCCCTGCAGGATATAGCAATCCTGCTCCTCTCCTGGAGAGCCACTACAGCTGAGCTTTGCTCAGCCCCCACCTTAAGGGAACTTCCTGGCAGAGTTCTGCCTCTTCTCTGGCCTAAGATGTTGCTTCTTTTTGCTTCACTCTGAAAAAAGGGGGAACACCTGCAGAAATGTAGCAACCTCCTCTAGCTCAAGAGAAAAGTGTTACTCTTTAGGTCCCCCTTACTTAGTCCCCCTAGAGACATCTCAGCAAGGTTCTTCTGTTCAGCTCCCCTTTGCTGAACCCCCTGAGGGACATCTCAGCAAGATTTTTTCTGCTCAGTCCACTATGGGACATCTTAGCGATCTTCTTGTCATTGGCATGTGAAGACCTTCACACCCAAAACTCTTTTGAGAAAGATATATTTGGGAAGGAGGAGTCCAGTAGAGTGCCTGCCTCTACCAGGATGGAGAGAACAGCCCACAACTGACCAGGCAAGGTGGTTTATGTAGGATCTTCTGGGGGCAGAGTCAACTAGGGATTGGTTAGTTTTTTCTGCTCAGGGATTGATCAGTTTTGTGGGCTAGGCGCAGAGATGGCCCTGATTTCAGAGCCAAATTGTGTTTCTTTCACTGGCCTTTCTTGGCTTTTTTACTCTAATTCTAATGCCAGGGCACATTTCTTTCACTGGCTCTGATTCTAAGGACCAAGAGTGTTTCTTTGGTACTGGTTTCAGAGTCAGGGAATGTTTCCTTGGTTCCGGGTTTGGGGATAAAGTGTTTATTTCTCTGGCTCAGGTCTCAGACACAGGCTGTGTTTTTTTTTCCTGGTTCTGGGCTCCAGGGTCAGGATGGGTTTCTTTAGCCAGCCCCTTTTCCCTACAATTATTTCTAGGTTTTCTTGAATTACACAGAAAGACCCTGTCTCAAAAAATAAAATTAAAATATTTTATTAAAAAAAACCAATCCACAATCAAACAAAATGGACAATCTTCATGCAAGTTATCCCCTGCTAGAAGTATCTTATTGATGCTCTCAGATCAAGACAGAATCCTATCTCCTCAAGTTGAGCAGAAAGACCCAGAAATGCACTTTTCATGACCTTTCACCCACACTAGGAAGGGTTTTTCCGTGATGTAGCTACCACTGAGTTATTTACATTCTGTAAATACTGCAAAGGATTAATTGATTCATCAAACCCCATTTGGGTAAGATTGTTTCTTTGGTGTTCTGTCAGTGTCTGATATGGGGTATATAAACATTATTCTTGTCTCTGATATGAGGTATACAAACATTTTTCCTGTCTCCACATTGGGAGAAAAAGAGTCATGCTGAAGTATTGTATCTCTTTTCTTCCTCGTGGAGAAACCACAAGCTTGAAGCTGTAATCTCTCTGTCTCATAGTGGGCAACAGACAGAGATTTTGATTAAAGGGTGTGCTCAGATTCTCTATAGCATTTCAAGTGGGCAGTTCATGCTCATCCAGGGTGCATAAGTCTCTCAAATAGTGACTGGACTTCTTCAAAGGGAGTATATACAAAAGTTACATTTGGTAGATCCATTAGGAGAAGCAGTTCCCATGGCTTCCTAACTTGTAGTCTTAGTAATTCAATTAGCTCTTATTGTGGTTCTCATTTTTCATGTTCTTCACTGTTTTCATTGCATTAACTTCTAACCTCTGAATTTAATCTCCTTTGACTTCTTGAAGCAGATAACCACACCACTTAAATTTGTTTCCCTTGCATCTAGTAAAGAGTTAATAGTACAGTTACAGCAAAACCTGATAAAATTTCTATTTACTAAATAAATTAACCAATGAATTAATATATTAATTCAGATTGTATAGGGAATTTATTTTCTTGCAGGATTCTCATTCTTTTGCTCATGGAAATGTTTTTCTCCATATAAATTTTATGAGTATACATGTTAATTTATCTCTATTGTGTGTAAGTCTATGGCAATAGCACATTTATAACACTTAAATTGGGAAAAGAACCATTCATCAAGTTAAAATTGCTTAAACTAAACAAAAGTAAACTAATTTGGAGTTAAAATATCACTTTAAAGGGTCAGATAGTGATCAAAAACTGCTTATGACAGTGTTATCTGATCTTCAAAGACAAGATTTTCCTATGTACTCAGATGGCATGGAGACATAGCAAAAGATATAATATTACAATAAAAATTATATCCCGATGGCCACTAAAATAAGTTTCAAACTCATGAAGACAGGGTACTCAGCCACATACATTTATAAAATACCTACATCTAATATCACAAAGGCCTCTGTGTTAGATTTTTTTGTTGTATTCTAAAGTCTAAAGACATAAGTAGCTTCTGTTCATGCTGGGAAGTCACTTCACCTGGTGTAATGAGTTATGGACTAACCTGGCTGTCTCTCTGAATGTCAATATCTTCATCATCTAGCATTCCAGTGCTCAGTGAGAACAGAGAAATGTTGTCACAATCAAGGTGCTCTTCTTCACTTAAAGATCCCCATTTACATGAAACAACATTTCTTGCCTTTTTAAAAAGTTGGTGTTTAATGTTATTGCCTCAAAAAAAAAAAAGACTAATAGTGTAAGAAATAAAAATAAGTGCCTCATTTTGCTATATCTGGATAATTTTGAAAGGAAAGATTCAAAAGCACAGTCAATAAAGTATCTCTAACTTAAAAGTAGCCATTTAACATGAATAATATCAGGCATGTAAAATAAATGAACATAATATTTACATTGCACATCTAAACTCAAGCAGCATTACTTTTTAAAGCACATCAGCCTATTCCTGTGTGTGTGCTGTTGTTCTTTTTTAAATTATTTCTTTTAATTTTTGAGATTTTAACTATATATGCAGATATCTATGTAATAATAATTAATGAAAAAAAAGCAAACACAAGGCACCCACATTTTAAAAAGAAACACTACGACAGCTTAAATCAAACATTGGCCATCACACACTGGTATTGGGAGACTTCAATACCCCACTCTCACCAATGGACAGTTCATCCAAAGTAAAACTAAACAGAGAAATGCTGGAGCTAACTGTTGTCATTCTTCTTTAGGACAGAATAACTACATTTTGTGTGTTGGTACGTGGCACTATTTCTGGGGATACATTTCCCAGATAGGGCACCAAAGACAGAGAAAAATATTGATACTATCAAAGTCCAACTTGGTAACTCAGTGAATTTTACTGGGGTAACTTATAGGAAGACGGTTGAGGGGTTACTTACAAGAGGAGAAGTGACTCAAAGACAGCTGCATTCCCAAAGGCCACAGCAACCTGCATGACAGCTCACAGAAGCTGAAGATCTAGACTATGGTGCACAACCTGCAGGTAGCTCAACAGGTTTGTGAGTGTCATTTCCAGGTTGTTCTGAGCATCTTCCAGGCAACTTGACTGGCCTATTTAGCTCTGCTAGAAAGTTTGGTTGGTCCGAGCTGTAAGTAGGCAACTCAGTTACATCTTTTTCATCTAGGTGGGTTGGCTGATCTCTGTTCCTTCCAGGCAGCTCAGCTGGGCTGAGTCTCTTCTTGGCAGCACCGTTTTTCACAGTGTCCCTCAGCAGTCCTTACTGCCTCTATATGCTTGGGGATGGAAAAGCCTAGTGAATCTAATCAGTTTTAGGGACTTTCTGAAGCCCTTTAGTTGCTTATTTTCTGTGCTCGGGACTAGCTTGGTAATGTAAAGAATATTTTACCTCTCATCAAAAGGTCTTGCATGCTAAGTTATCTTCTTTGTTTGATGGAGGGTTTTCATCTCTCATTAGAACTTCTGTTTTATAGACCATCCCCCCCCCCATATATAAGGTTTTTGTCTCAGGGGAAAGTGCTGCACAGTATGTATCTACCACACCTTCTTCATTCACTCATCTGTAGATGTTTACCTCTGCTGATCACATTCCTGTTATTATGACTAGTGTAACAATCAACTTAGGAATTCAGTTATCTCTTTGATGACTTTATATCTTTCGGTCACGCACTCTAAAGTGGGACTGTTGCATTTTATTTGTAATTTACATATTTTAACTATCTAGAAACCTTTACACTGTTCTCCATAGTGGCTGCACTAATTTTAATAACCACCACAGAGTCCATTTTCTTTTTCTCCATGTTTGCTTCCGACATTCTCACCACTATTTGGTACTTTGTTTGTTTCTTTGTTTTCTTTGAGAGTAGTGATTCTATCTGGAATGAACTGGTAACTCATTTGGAGATTTTATTTGCTTTTATCTGATTAACCTATGTCCCATTAAGTACTATTTAGTATCTCATTATACAGGCTTATTGAAAATTTCGTCTACAAGTACTTATTCTGATTAACAATTAGGCTTTGCTTGCTTGCTTTTCCATACTCGTTATTCTCAAATGAAGTTTACTGTCATATGCACTCCAAAACTAAATATGTCTTTATGAAGCCCTCTCTGCACATCTATACACTAAGTGCCATAAAGTTTAGTGGTTGAATCAAACAACAAGCATAGATGATACCAAATTTCTTCTTAAAATATTTAGCCAATGTGTACCAGCCTTGAAGATTTGTCAGAGCATGTATGTGAAGGGACTCATGAGGAAACAAGCACTATACAAACTAGAGACATTTGAGATGAAGCAGAGGTAGTAGAAGCTTTCTGAGCTTTCATTTTATGGCTAAGCAAAGATGTTCAGGAGAGTGAAACTGCCATCATTCATCCTCACTGGGGAAGCGTCCACCCAGGGTAGTGACTGAGAATACACAAAGGGATCACAAGACAAAAAAGTACTCCAAATGCACACTCTATCTGTTCCTGTAAGGATTAGTTTGCCATGCCAGTTCACCTATTTCTTTCTTTCAGCTATTGAATAATTCTTCTCATTTTTTTGAGAACTTATTCATCTGAATGATCACCCTGTGCATAATACATAATGGTATATATGTCACATCCACAAACTAAAGATAACTTGGACTCAATGTTCCCTACTTGTATTTATGTAATAGGTTTGCCATGTTTGGTGAAAATTAATATCAGAAAAACAAAATTTTTTGATACAAGTAAGACACAGACCCCCTATGAAACATATTAATAATCATGCTTAAAAAACCATTAGAGAAATGCAATTATAATTTCTTTAACATTCCATCTCACCCCTGTCAGAATTGCTTTTATCAAGAAATCAAATGACAACAATTGCTATCTTGGATGTAGGGAAAGGGGAACCTATTTATTGTTTGCAGAAATTTAAAATGGTGAAACGCTTTGGAGGCCAGTGTGAAGGTTTCTTTTTTTTTTAATTTATTTTAATTTATTTTGCAATACAATTCAGTTCTACATATCAGCCACGGATTCCCTTGTTCTCCCCCCTCCCGTCCCCCTCACCTTCCCCCCAACCCCCCCCCCCATTCCCATCTCCTCCAGGGCAAAGCCGTCCCCACAGACTGAGGTCAACCTGGTAGACTCAGTCCAGGTAGGTCTAGTCCCCTCCTCCCAGGCCGAGCCAAACAATCCTGCATAGGCCCCAGGTTTCAAACAGCCAACTCATGCAATGAGCACAAGATCTGGTCCCACTGCCTGGATGCCTCCCAAACAGATCAAGCCAATCAACTGTCTCACCCATTCGGAGGGCCTGATCCAGTGGGGATCCCTCAGCCATTGGTTCATAGTTCATGTGTTTCCATTCATTTGGCTATTTGTCCCTGTGCTTTATCCAACCTTGGTCTCAACAATTCTCACTCATATAAACCCTCCTCATTCTCGCTAATTGGACTCCCAGAGATCCACCCGGGGCCTAGTCATGGATCTCTGCATCCAGATCCCTCAGTAGTTGGATGAGGTTTCTAGCACAACAATTAGGGTGTTTGGCCATCCCATCACCAGAGTAGGTCAGTTCGGGCTGTCTCTCGACCATTGCCAGCAGTCTGTTGTGTGGGTATCTTTGTGGATTTCTGTGGGCCTCTCTAGCACTTTGCTTCTTCCTATTCTCATGTGGTCTTCATTTACCATGATCTCCTATTCCTTGTTCTCCCTCTCTGTTGTTGATCCAGCTGGGATCTCCCGCTCCCCCAAGCTCTCTTTCCCTCAACCCTCACCTTTCATTACCCCCACTCATGTCCAGGCTGTTCATGTAGATCTCATTCCATTTCTCTGTCATTGGGCGATCCCTGTGTCTTTCTTGGGGTCCTGTTTTCCAGGTAGCCTCCCTGGTGATGTGAGTAGCAGACAAGTCATCCTTGTTTCATGTCTAGTATCCTGCTATGAGTGAGTACATACCATGTTTGTCTTTCTGAGTCTGGGTTACCTCACTCAGTATGATTTTTTCTAGATCCATCCATTTGTCTGCAAACCTCATGATGCCATTGTTTTTCTCTGCTGAGTAGTATTCCATTGTGTATATGTACCACATTTTGTTTATCCATTCTTCAGTTGAAGGGCATCTGGGTTGTTTCTATGTTCTGGCTACTACAAACAATGCTGATATGAACATAGCTGAACAAGTGCTCTTATGGTGTGGTTGAGCATTCATTGGGTATTTGCCCAAGAGTGGTATAGCTGGATCTTGGGGGAGATGGATTTTCAATTTTCTAAGAAAGCGCCATATTGATTTCCAAAGTGGTTGTACAAGCTTGAATTCCCACCAGCAGTGGAGGAGAGTTCCCCTAGCTCCACATCCTCTCCAGCATAAGGTGTCTTCAGTGTTTTTGATCTTAGCCATTCTGACAGGCATAAGGTGGTATCTCAGAGTTGTTTTGATTTGCATTTCCCTGATGATTAGGGATGTTGAGCAATTCCTTAAATGTCTTTCAGCCATTTGAGTTTCCTCTGTTGAGAATTCTCTGTTTAGTTCTATAGCCCATTTCTTAATTGGACTGTTGGGCATTTTGATGTCTAATTTCTTGAATTCCTTATATATTCTGGATATCAGTCCTCTGTCAGATGTGGGGTTGGTGAAGATCTTTTCCCATTCTGTAGGCTGTCGCTTTGCCTTGTTGACCGTATCCTTTGCTCTACAAAAGCTTCTTAGTTTCAAGAGGTCCCATTGATTGATTGTTTCTCTCAGAGTCTGTGCTACTGGTGTTCTATTTAGGAAGTAGTCTCCTATGCCAATGTGTTCAAGACTACTTCCTACTTTCTCTTCTAGCAGGTTCAGAGTAGCTGGATTTATGTTGAGGTCCTTGATCCACTTGGACTTAAGTTTTGTGCATGGTGATAGATATGGATCTATTTGCAGCCTTCTACATGTTGATATCCAGTTTTGCCAGGACCATTTGTTGAAGATGCTTTCTTTTTTCCATTGGGCACTTTTGGCTTCTTTGTCAAAAATTATATGTTCATAGGTGTGCGGATTAATGTCAGGGTCTTCAATTCGATTCCATTGGTCCACATGTCGGTTTTTATGCCAGTACCAAGCTGTTTTTATTACTGTAGCTCTATAGTAGAGCTTGAAGTCAGGGATCGTGATGCCTCCAGATGTTGTGTTATTGTACAGGATTCCTTTGGCTATCCTGGGTTTTTTGTTTTTCCATATGAAGTTGAGTATTATTCTTTCCAGGTCTGTGAAGAATTGTGTTGGTATTTTGATGGGGATTGCATTGAATCTGTAGATTGCTTTTGGTAAGATTGCCATTTTTACTATGTTAGTCCTGCCTATCCATGAGCATGGGAGATCTTTCCATTTTCTGACATCTTCTTCAATTTCTTTTTTCAGGGACTTAAAGTTCTTGTCATATAGGTCCTTCACTTGCATGGTTAGTGTTACCCCAAGGTATTTTATGTCATTTGTGGCTATAGTAAAGGGTGATGTATCTCTGATTTCCTTCTCCACTTCTTTGTCCATTGTATATAGGAGGGCTACTGATTTTTTTGAGTTGATCTTGTATCCTGCTATGTTGCTGAAGGTGTTTATAAGCTGTATCAGTTCCTTGGTGGAATCTTTGGGGTCGCTCAAGTATACTATCATGTCATCTGCAAATAGGGAAAGCTTGACTTCTTCCTTTCCAATTTGTATCCCCTTAATCTCCTTATGTTGTCTTATTGCTCTGGCTAGAACTTCAAGTACTATATTGAATAAGTATGGGGAGAGTGGACAGCCTTGCCTCGTTCCTGATTTTAGTGGAATTGCTTTGAGTTTCTCTCCATTTAATTTGATGTTGGCTGTTGGCTTGCTGTAAATTGCCTTTATTATGTTTAGGTATGTTCCCTGTATTCCTGATCGCTCCAATACCTTTATCATGAAGGGGTGTTGGATTTTGTCAAATGCCTTTTCTGCATCCAGTGAGATGATCATATGGTTTTTTTTCTTTGAGTTTGTTTATATGGTGTATTACATTGACAGACTTGTGTTTCTTAAAACACAAACATTAGAAGTATTATTTGGTCCAAGTATGCTACTCCTGAGCACACACTAGTGAAAATGTGGAGCATGTGACACAATTATTATATATAACAAGTACAAACCTATTACACAATTGGTACTCTTTCTGTGGAATTTTATTCAGCTATAAAAAATTAAATATTGAAATTTGAAAGTAAATAGATAAAAGTTTTAAAGATATTACTCAGTGAGATAATTCAAATTCAGAAAGACAAATGTCACATTCTCATGTGTAGATCATGGCTTCAAATCTTTAGGTTTGTGTGTTTGACCAGGAGTAACTACAAAAATAATAAAACTGCAAGAAGGCCACTGGTACGGGAAGTGCCTTAAGGTGTGTGTGTGTTGGGGGTGGGGAGAAGAGTATAGATGATCTGTAAACAGAATGGGAGAGGGAGAACAGTTAGGAAAAATGGTGGTTGCATGATAGATGAGCAAAAGGAACAAGAAGAAACAGTTAACCAAAACTAAAGATACATGAAGCAATCATATGAAAAGTTATTACTTTGCAAACCAATTAAAAGTATAAGTTAAGACAGAGTTAAAAAAGAAGACACCTTTCATATCTGGATAATACCCTTCCGACAACCCAAGGTTACTAAACAAAACCCCCAGTGCCATGTGAGATTCCTTCTATGCGTTGCTAGCCAGAGAGGTTCAAGAGGTTCCCAAAACATTACAGTCTCTTGCCATTCTTTCTGGTTTTCTATCGTAAGCAATTGACAAGATCCTACCACTGAAGACATTACACACCTTTAATGGATAAACAAGTCTAACTTAAAGTGAGCAGGATCCTCTTCCATGCTGGCTAGCTCTTGTAATGCAAGAAGATACTATGCAGGCTACTATGGGAGAAAAGGCATCAAGGGCTTACCCAGCTGTGAAACCTGTGATCTACAATACCAACTTTCCAAACAAAACATGGCACCTTATACATCTGGTCTGGAGGTTGATTAGCTAAATTATGGTCTAAGTTCCCTTCTAAAGATTTATTTATGTACTATACACCAGTGTTACTCTCAGTGTAGTCAGAGACGTTTCCCTTTTCAGTGACTGACAGTGAATGAAGAGACTCAAGATGCTAAGGATACATGTCACCTGGGTAGCCCAAGCTAAACAAGACAAATTGGGGGTCACATAGCTGATCCTGCTTAAGCTTAGTGAGTATATAAACAGAATGGCATGAATGATTAAAAGCAAATTGTAGGAAAGAGGGAAGAGAGGGATATTAGATAGGGTAGAGGCTACAGTAAATCAGAATTCCATAGACCAGTTTTTAAACAGTCTTATTAAATAAGAAACACACAGCCAAATATAGGGGTGAAAGCCATAGAGATCAGGAAAATAGTGATAGCCACCAGCTAACCTTACTCACCACACCGCTGTAGCTTCCCCAGAGAGAACCAGCTTCTTCCTGTCTAACCTGTGCCTTTATTGCCTTGCTGTTCTGCCTTCTCATTGGCTCTTAGCCCAGCCACCTCCCTTCCTTGTCACTGCCTGTCTATACAGACCTCCAGGTCTTTATGGTCGGTACTGGGATTAAAGGTTTGTGTCACCACACTTGGCTTTGTCCTTGAACACACAAAGAATGCCTGCCATGTGATTAGAGTAAGGTCATGTGCCTGACTTTTGTTTATGGATGGATATCTATGTCCTCTGATATCCAGGCAAACTTTATTTATTAATATACAAATAAAATATCACATTTCAGCACAAATAAAATATCACCACAGAATTCACTTTATACACATATAATAGTTTCTCTTTTAAATTAAATATATTTATCTATGTTTATGGGTGTTTGGTCAGTATGTTTGTCTATCACATGCATGTCTGTTGCCCTCAGAGGCCCTAAAACTGGAGTTACAAGCTGTTATGATCTGCCTACATTGAACCTAGAGCAGCCAGTGCTTTTGACCAATGAAACAACTCTCCAGCCCCATCTACAATATTTTTAATGAATAAATTCGATGACAGTTAAAAAACATACATAAAGTGAGAAGGAGAAATCAATAGTTTTGTGACACTCCAGTTTAAGTGGTCTAAGGAACCCTAACATGAAAACACCAGAAATTCCATCTTCTAGCAGAAAACATCAATAAACAACAAATGTGGTGGTATTGTGTTCCCCAATATATCATGCACCCTAATAAATTTATCTGGGGTCAGAGAACAGAACAACCACTAGACAGACACAGAGGCCAGAAAATTGTGGCACTCACACCTTTAATCCTAGCATTCCAGAGGCAGAAATCCGTCTGGATCTCTGTGAGTTCAAGGCCACATTGGAAACAGCCAGGCATAGAGACGCACACCTTTAATCCAGGAAGTGATGGTAGAAAGCAGAAAGGTATTTAAGGTGTGAGGATGAGGAACTAGAGCCTGGTTAAGCTTTTAGGCTTTTAGCAGCACAGTTCAGCTGAGAGCCATTCGGATGAGGACACAGAGGCTTCCAGTCTGAGGAAACAGGATCAGCTGAGGAATTGGTGAGGTGAGGTGGCTGTGGCTTGTTCTGCTTCTCTGATCTTCCAGCATTCACCCCAATACCTGGCTCCGGGTTTGATTTTATTAATAAGACCTTTTAAGATTCTTACTACAAAAAAATAAGCACTATTAAACACATCATTAAAAATAATATTATACCAAAAAGCTGGTTTTCCTTTTGTTTTGTTTTTTCTAATTTGAAAATCAACAATTTTAGTGAATAACACTGATGTGCTATTCTCTTTATTGCAGAGCTCTGGGGCAGTAAGTAGGTCCAGAGCCACTGACTACACATTACTTGGAGGGTTGTAGCAAGCACATTTATTAATATTGTATTTCCTTGTGAGCCCTTTTCAAGCCCGCTCTCAGGAAAGCTCAAAGAAAAATTCTATTAAATATAGCTTTGCTTAATAAATTCACCAAGTCCACTAGGAGTGTGTGACTCCCCCAAATTCTTTAGGAATAGAATTATCTTCTAATATTTAAGATAAAGATGAAGCTATTCTATTTAATCTTTAATTTGCTGTTTTTTCCTTTTAGAGTGTTAATAATAGTAGATTTCCCAAGAGTATAAAATGTAGTAAGACTATTTAAAAAGTAAACAGAGCAAAGTAACTTTCCTCAAATATATTAAAATAAAGCTTTGTTAGTTATGAACTAGAATGATCAGCACAATAAAATTAGTGAGCAATGTATCAAAATTATTGGATTTATATCCACAGGAAAAGTAGGAAACAACTTTTCTAATGCTTTAATGAGGGAGGTGTCTCAAAAATGTAAACAGCTGTCACTTATAAAATTTTTAGAATTAGCCATGTCTAACAGAGTGGTATCTAAGCATGGAGTCTGATGCTGCAGGAATGGTAAAGTTCTGACCAGAAGGATCACTAATGTGCCTAGGAAATTAAAAATTCCCAACAACATTCTTATCAGCAGAACATGTTAAAACTTACTGTTTTTCTTATGAATTGTCTATATTTCATATTATGAAAGGGCCATACCATCCAAGAAGACAATTCTTCTAAAATTGCTCCTTTCCTTCTATAATGGTCTAAATCCCTTTGTAACTTGGGGGGCAGGGCAGGCTGGGGGAAGAAAAAGAAATGGCCAAGCAATAGGGCTAAGAAAGTCAGAAGGGAAACTTCTGAGTATTGCTCCTATTTCAAAAGAGGTTTGGGAGTCCCGGGGAGAGGCAGACCTGGGAGTCCTTACAGACTTTCATCAGACAACATAGCTGTTGCTTGCAATGACCCAAGAGAAGATCAAGGTAGTCTTATGAAATTTTTGACCCAAGGTGACAGACAAGGCCCATCAACGAACTCCACCATCCCCTCCATGCCCCGACTTCTACTCAGCAACTTTGTTGTGGGAGAAAGTGAGATCTTGCAGACTCTCTTGGATTAAGTTTTTGATAGTGAAATAGCAGGCAAGTCTGACTTAAATGATTCACAGAGACTGAACTGACAACCAGGTAGCCTTCATGGGACTGACCTAGGCACTCTGCATATACGTCAGAGTTTTGTAGCTTGGTCCTCTTAGCAGTGGGAGCAGTGGCTGTCCCTGACACTTTTACTGGCTTTTGGAACCCTACTCCTCATACTGGGTCACCTTTCCCAGCATTAATAGTGGAAAGGTGCTTAGTCTTACTGTAACTTGATATGCCATGTTTTGTTGATACTCATGGAAGACCTGCCCTTTCCTACAAAGAAACAGAGAAGTGGATGGGGGAGTTGGAACAACAGAGAGGGGCTGGGGAGAGGGACTTGAAGGAGAAGAGGAAGGGGAAACTGCAGCTGGGATGTAAAATAAATAAATAAATAAATTTATCTTTTAGAAAGACACTTTCTTATAGAATTAATTAAATCTCTGGTGCCAGTTTGTTAAGTTTTAATTTTAAATATAAAACCAAAAAAGCATTGTGTGTTTTACAATGTGTTCAAGGTCTGTGAAATGCAAATAAATTGCTCATGATCATCACAAACTGCTCTTCTCACCATTGTCCTTTCATACTTCAGTTCTAAGGAAAACACATGCAATATCAGTCAATGTAAAGAGCAAAATGATTTCATGCTTAATGTAGCAAACAAATTAAAAACCTCCATGTTCAATACTAACATAAATCAACCTGAAAATCCCGTGGGGAAAATATTATGTAAATGAACAATGATTTAGTATTACATAGTATGACTTGCTCCTTCCATCTCATACTCCCTAAAGATATGCTATGAGTTCTGGAGTTCTTTGTTTATTTGGTGTCTTTATGGTCTAATTCCTAGGGGTAGCAAAACCAAAGTAATAGGATTTGGAATTGATTTGATGATAATTCTTTCTTTCAGATTTTGTAGTGAATGAAGAAGAATCACAATTCAAGGCAAATAGGAAACCAAGTATATTTATTTTAAAAAAGAAACTAGAAAGTAGCATTGTTATATTTCTTTAAAGTATGTTTTTTAATTATTCAAACAAGCAAAAGCATGCATATACACATGTGCAAGTATAGGTATACACACACACTTTTCCAGAAAATAAACACTAAGCTGAATAAATAGTTTTAGATAATCATATTGCCTTTTATTCAGGATGCTTTTGGTGAAAATGTGACATTTTAATTTGAATTGAAATATCTTTACTATCAGATTCATTTTCTGGTTTTCTACTACTTGAAATTTGACAAATGCACCTTTCACTAATGATTATTTTTAATGATATAAGTAAATTTGTGTCTGTGTGGTAATGTGTACATGAATGAAGGTGTCCAGACTAGAAGACTATATCAGATCTCCTAGATCTGGAGTTGCAGATGCTCTGACAGGTAAAACTACACTCAGTTTCTCTATAAGTGCAGTGAATGTTCTTAACTGATAGGCCATATCTAAATCCCCAAAGTAAAATTTTTGGGTCATAACTACAAGATAATTGTATGAAATGACATATATGCTAATTTTAATACTTAGTAATTTTCTCAGTTAAGTTCAAATGAAAGTATAGTAAGGGAATAGCACAACCATAGTGATAGACAATAGGATTAAGTGTTACAAAATAATAAGTACAATATAATCATTCAAGTAATATTAAGTTTATACCTTTTAAAAATACATATTGTGGTGGATACCATTATATAAAAACCACCAATCAAAATGTAAAATTGTAGAGTCTAATCAAAATTGATACATCTATGGCATAAACCTTGTACCTAAGGCTCAGGGATGATTGTGGAAGAGGGGGCAGAAAAAAATGTAAGAGGCAGAGAAGCAGAAGGTTTACTGTGTGGCTGTGTCTCCTAGAAATGAGAGTAGCTACATCCATAAATTCTTACTATCGTAGCTGCATTAATATGACCTGGACAGGAATAACACCAATAGATATGCTAGTATTGACAAGGGAAAGTCCATGAGGTCTCAGACATTCAAAGTACACTATCACAACTTAAGAATGCTAAGAGCTAGAGAAAGTCTTTCTAGGGAAGTACATACCAGGTATGATGCAATGTCAAGTAGTAGGCTCTGAAAAGTGTGTGTGTGTGTGTGTGTGTGTGTGTGTGTGTGTGTGTGTGTGTGTGTGTGTACATACATAGTTATAATTAAACAGACTGAACAGGTTGTATTTATGTATTTATAAATATATATGTAACATTTATATGCATGTAACTTTATATATGTAGCAACAGTTAAAGGGAAAGAGGCTATGAATTTAAAAGAGATGGGGTAAGTGGGAGATTTTGGAAGGAAGAAGGAATGGGAGAAATGATGTAATTATATATCTCAAAAATGTTAAAAATGCATATTGCAAATTTTAAAGTAAGCTTAGAAAAAGCACTCTAGTAGATAGAAGACTATTTCAAGGCTATATCTTATTATAGATTGGTAACTTTTGAAAATCACTATAAAAATATAATACATGCAAGAGTAGAGGCAGAGTTGAGTTGAAATGTAAGTATGGATCAGGACTCAGGACTCTGAAGGAAAGAAGCTGTCATTATTGTCTGGGACCACCAGATTTGGTGGTAGAGCAACGTTATCATTTTCTTGCATGCAAATAAATGAATCAGAAGTATGAGAGCTTAGACAATACTCAGTGAGATTGATCTAATCAAAAGCTGAGCATTATTCATTTGCATATACTTATCTGCATGTTTAGGACAAATGATTATTCTAAAATATGTTATGCTCACGTGTTCTGCAAAGATTTGCCCTTAATAGGACATGGTTGAGCCCAGAGCTCCTAGGTGCTAAAGAACTTAAGTTAAAAACAAATTATATAGAATTACCTAGGCTTTTATTTTCTTTTGATTTGTGTTTGGTTTTATGTTTGTTTGAGTCTAGCTTCTCATACTGAACAAAATTTCTATTACTCAGCTGAGTCTCCAGATATTAACCACGAAAATGCCTCATTATGGCTAAACTTGCTGGGAGACTGTCCAAACGCTTGTCTTCCTGTTTAAGTGCAGGCTGTAGGAGTGAATGAAATTATGTTCTCAGTGAGTTTGATCTTCAACATGTCTGTCTGCAGTGAACAGTCACACATGGCTTATGGGTTTTAAGAGCCACTACTGGCCATCCCTGTCTCATTGGCAGCTTTTGGAATTTTCTCACATTCTTCTTCCTTCTCTGATACTCTCAGAATGCCTCATAGCTTACATCTTGCCTCAGGCTGTTTTCCCAGTTGTCAATCTCTAGCACTCCTTCTCACACCTGGTCTGAGAATTCTGCTTTCCTGATGATTTTTGATTTCAGTAGAAATTCTCCAGTTATTCATTTACTGATCCATTGCAGATTGCGGTGTTATCCAATCAATGTAGCTGTAGTTCAGTCTTAATCCCTTTCATTATTTTACTTCCTTTTTGTACAATGTTACTTTGTGTAATCTTTGTAGCCATTACATTTTCTCTTGATCAGACTTCCTAAAGGGGGAAAAAAAGGATTGTTGTTGCCCCCTTTTGTATTCAGAAGTTAAGTCTCTGCTCATTCAACTGATTAATAGGAAAAGAGAGATACAAACTCCACTCACTGCTTATAGTTTCATATGAATACAGGCCCTGGGGAAATGGGATGAGGACCACAAAAGCAAATATACCTGAGAGCTCACATGTCACATTTAAGAAGGCTGATATATGGTAGAGATGGGAAAATAGTTTAGTCCTCTATTGTACACACAATGTGGGTTGTCAGTCTAAGGGGAATTGATGGAAGAAAAATACTATTTGGAAGCATTGTTGCAGCAGCATCTTGGTGCCCATTTCCCATCCTCTTCAGGACCCTAAAACTCTTCTGGGCCAACAGATTCATAGTACATATCAATTCTCAAATATTTTTCCTTTAGTCATTTACAGGAAGCTCTAGGATGATCCTTTTCGTATTCATTGATTCTCAATTACTCCTAACTCAACATAATCAATATACCAAAGCAGCATTCTTTGGTGTCGAATATTTTCATCCTCTTCAACCATCAAATTCTGAGAAATAAAGTCTCTCAGAAGACTGGGTAGTAAAATCTTTCATAGTATACAGTCATCAGAGAGTTTCTTTAAACATTTTCTATTCATCTGAAAAAATAATTATGTTGGTTTTATAAATTAATCCTCACTTTACTAATAGAAAAGATAATAGAAACACAGATGAGTGATCTATATGTAATATGTATATATATATATATACCAATTTATATGTATCCTTAAGTAAGTAGATTATTAAGGTATACTTACACTACATGAGCGTTTTTATATACTGTGTTTTCAGCATACTTCAAAAGTCTTCAGAGGATTAATTCACCATTAATCTCTTGATTAGCAAAAGTAGGCACATCCCAGATTCTGTAATTCCTTTTTGTGTGTGTGTGTGTGTGTGTGTGTGTGTGTGTGTGTGTGTTTTGTTTTGGTTTTGGTTTGTACAATGTTCTCAGGACCAGGATGGTTCCGAGAAAATTTAGTCCCCGATTCTGGTCTGAGTGATCCCACAAGCCACTGTTATTCACCACATTAACCTGTCAATTGAGGGTCAAATGTATGTAAACTAACCCAGTAAAATACTGTTCACTGTGTTCAAGAGGGGTATATAGGACTTAAAGTACAATTTAAGACCATGCCTTGGACACTGAAGTTACTCAGCAGTCCTCACCAATTAGCAGTTTTTTTGGTCTATTCAAGTCTTGGGGAGGTATCACAATTATGGCTAAGTGCCTGTCCTAAAGCAGTGGGTGGGGTGGGGTAACCCTGATGTGGAGGCTAAAGAATGAAATAGACAATGGAAACTGAAGATGGGAAAACAATGAAAGGAAAGATAGTGGTGGAGAGAAGGACTCAGAGGATGACAGCACCGGGGAATACATGCTATTTGCATAACAAAAGTTTCTAGAGTTTAGCAGTTGAAAATCAATTGACAGCTCATTCTGTAATTCTTTTATGAGCCTCTTCAACAATTATTTATCCAGTGAAAGGTACTGGGCACTTTGCCAGGTGTAATGTTAAACAAAAGAAAAGTGGTCCCTGCTGTCAAAGTCTTTTTATGTTTTAGTGAGAAAGTTAGGTGTCAAGAGCCATGATATGCCTGCGATTAGAATCTATTTATGAGATAAAACAACTTGCCATCGTATCACAGATGCTGGCAGAGTAGTGGAGGGCATAGCTCACAAATGAAAGACTTTGACAACAAAAGCAGCAGCTGGAGCAGCAGCATGTGCCTGGTTTCCTGAAGTCCAGCTTACAAGACCTAGTGAGATTATATATGGGGTGTGGATTTCTGCAAGCACAATTGATGAGCTTGTTTATAATTGGCACTAAGCAAGGTTGTCAGTTAAGATTAGGGCATTAGTCTAAATGAACTGCCAATAAACAGTGGATAACTATCGCATAGTGTTACAAACACTTCAGCTAAAAATTCAAGTTTAGCTGAACCCTGAATGTTTTCGTGGGTAAGACTGGTAACCATAGGCCAGTGTGACTGTTGTCCTCATGGGAGGTAGTATCTCAGTTCTCCAAGTCTATTCATTCTACGAGCATCCTTCTAAGGTTAGTCTAGAATTAAACTAGCATAGGTCTGTAATCCCAGAAGAAGATCCCAAATTTGAAGACTGACCAGCATACACAATAAAAAAAACTGTCTCAAAAAAGCAATCACATACACATATACACACAAACACAACACACACACACACATAACATGTTCCAGATATACCCTAATGTTATGAGAAATTTTAAATAAAATAAAAAATCACAGGTAGTATCTTTTTGTAATCAGTTGTTAGCTAAATATTGACATAAATACTGTAGGAGTAGATGTTGTCAACTTCCTTCCTAACAGTCACATACGTACAGTTCTAGTGCTACTAATCAGGGTTTATTCCACTGAATGACATCTTTCCTAGCAGGACAGCACTAAAGGCTTGTTCAAAGCATGCTTCCTCTTTAAACAGTTTGATTTGCTTGCTTGTTCACCTCATGATATTGGTTTGTCTTGCGAATGGTTAAGTTCTCCAAAGGGAATCATGTCTTTATTACTACCAGGGTACATTGAGAACTCCATCTCTCTTTGGGGCTTTATATTTGGGCATGGATGCTAGAGATGAACCAGGAACTGTTGTTAGTGACTATTTGAGTTTTTACAAACAAGCTCTAAAATATCATCAACTGTTATGCCTAGAATTAATGTGCCAACAAATTTCCAGCCTCAGTGTATATGGTTGTGATTGAATGGATATATTTTAAATACAAGCCAACACATTTTAAATGACCTAATTAGTACATCAAATACATAGCAATGAAATCTACAGTTCAGCTTGAATTGTTCATTATGTTAATTTCTGTGTTTTTAAATAATGCAAATGGCTTGAATGTCAATGAACCATGATGCTCCATTTTCTAAGGTCCTATAGATCTTAACTGACTAACTCATGTGTCCATGTGGTTGTACATTTTACTAACAAGTTATGCTTATTTTTTATTTCTATACTATGAAACTCATTGCCTATAGAAGAAAGAATTAGAAGTATTGGACATTCACCTATCCTGTAATGCCATAAGGGAAACTACTTCTGTAACTAATATAACATTTCCTTATTAGAAAATATATGAAGGCTGCTGATACTGATTTTTGATCCTGTGATTTTAATATTTTAACTTTTAGGATACTTGTAAGGCAATGATTACTGAAATTAAAATATTATCAGTAGAAGGAAAATTTGAATATGTCCCTCCTGTATCTAGTGGATCCTCTTTATTTATTATTATTATTATTATTATTATTATTATTATTATTATTATTATATAGTTTTTCACATTAAATTACCATGCAGGTGGGCAAGACAATATTCTCTTTATTTCCTTACTTTCACTGATAAGGGTGAGTGACCTTAGAACTGTAAGCAGCAATCTCCAAATGCCTTTGTAATGGAGGCTCCCATGCCTCCCATTTTCTCTGCAATTGTGTTTGTTGACTCTTTCATTACTCCATTTCCTCCACAGACACTCAGTGGTTCCTGATGGGTACTTCATGCCTTTTAAATAAAATAATCAAAAAAATCTTTTGTATTCCTGGAAGCTGTGACACCCATCCATGTCATATTTTTCTTTCTTTGTGTCTAGTCATTTGAGGTTTTTTTCACTGATGGTTCCTGTTCCTGGACAAATTTCTAACAGTCAGTGTGATTTTGCCCATTTTCTTCAGTGTTCCCCCACCGTAGTATATTATTTTGTAGGACTCCATTAATATAATTACACCCATTAATCCATTTCAATTATAATTATAGCACTAGGAAAAGTTGTACTCTTAGGCAGAAGCTCAGTGTGTAGCACTAGAACAGCAATTGGTTCTGTAGACCAGGCATGGAAACAGGTGGATACAACTAGGGCCAGTGTATGAAACCGACTCATAGTGTTTAACAATTTTCTACTCTGTAACAAATTTGTAATTAGCTCAGTTGGAAACAGAGACTCCGCATTTTCAGGGATAGCTAGCGTCATGTTAGCCCATTTTATTTACTGCCATTTGTGGTTTGTATGGGGGGGGGGCTTTGATTTATACAGCACTCATTGCCCTACATTTCAAATATCCATCCAAGACAATCTAAAGAAGCCAGAAAACCCACCTGTAGTTGCAAATAAGACAGACAGAGAGGTCTGTGTGGTTTCCATCCATGCTCAGCAGGTTTTGTATTCTTCTTCTTAGGTAGTTCAGCCTAACTGGAAGCCAGGCTTACTGACCAATCTTTCCACGGCAGTTTCCTGCATGAGTGCTCTGGCACATACTTTGTATGTTGGCTTGCGCACTTCTCAGTTGAAAGTTAGAGATGGAGTGGTGGAGACAAGGGACAAAATATCCGTGTCTGCCAGCGGGTTGAAGAGTAACAAATTAATATCCTTCTCTTTACTAATTACTTCATTTGATTGAAGTCTAAGTTACAGAAATCATAAAAATGGAGCTACAGGTCTGTTATTCAGTGATGGAGCGAGTGCTTGTCCTATGTAAGGACCTGCGTTCAACCCCTAGCATCCAAAAGACAAACAGTTATTTTATTTTTGTTTTCTAAGTAGAATATCAGTTTAACTAAACCAAATTGAAAAACAAGAAACTTCAATTTGTGGCCAAATAGATCTCATACTACTCTTTCAGCAAAGTTCCAACTCAATATGAAACCATTCTATATAGCTCAAGAAGATAGCTCTGCAGAGCAGAAAACAGAGTCCCCACACCCATGGCTAGGTGCCACTGCCCAGGATCATAAGATAGGGGGGTACATTATACTGCCAGAGAAGTGATCAAAATTCAAATTATAGTTTGGATTTCGCCTTAAGCACATCCTTTTTGGAATACTGTGACTTGGAGACTTTGTGTAACAGTAATGTCTTAGGGAAGGAAGTTCTATTTTCTCCATGGATATATGCCCTTAAGTATTTCCTTTTTTTTGTCCATAGCATCAAGAGGAGAGAGTAATGTGATATTAATGGAAGTATCGGCCCTATCCTAGGACATGCAGTTTCACAAATACATGTATCCACACAAACACACATAGTACCTTCATGATGTCTTTCACCTTCTTCTGTTCTCAACAAATAAATGATGAATGCTCACTTGGGCTTATAAATTTGACTCATTGTTCTGTAGTAAATATAGAAAACTAAAACAAAATAATTAATGAAAAAAGAGACCATGAATTCAAAAGGGAACAAGAAGTATGTGTGAGAACATTTGGAGGAAGGAAAAGGAAGGAAGAAAAAATGTGATTGTATTATAATCTCAAAAAAGTAATAATAAATAAATAATAAATAGAAATAACTTTAAATAATTTGGTCATGAATGTCAATGTTGACTACATTAGTGAATCTTTGAGATGCCAGAACATCTTGAACCTATGACATACTTAATTTTACTAAATCAAATAATCCTGATAAAGTGACTTTCTTGCAACGCAGCATGATAGTACCAATATGCAGATATTTTAGAGAACTCAGAATTAAAAATCAACCATGTTACAGTATCTTATGAAGCGATTAATTTGTAATGAGCATACAATAAAATACTTCTCTTTTAAAATCATTTGAATGACTTTGGAATTTAAAGAATTTCAGTTGTAAACCAGCTAATTCTTGTTGTTGTTCTTTCAGTGAACTCATTGTTTTCTATTTTTATTTTATTTTTGAGATTATAATTTATAAGCAATATTTCTCCCTTCTCTTTCCTCCTTCCAAGTTTTCCCATATATACCTCCCCACTCTCCTTCAAAGTCATGGGCTCTTTTCATCACTAATTGTTATTGCTTACACATGCATGTGTATGCATTTATATTTCTAACTATAACCTATTTAGTCTGTATAATGCTTCCTGTGTGTGTGTATTTTCAGTGCTGATCGTTTGGCACTGGGCAACCAGTTGGTGTGCTCTTCCTTGGGGAAGGCCCCCTGTCTGGTTCCAAACTTTGCTGATTTGCTTCTATTCCTTTGTGTTGGGTTAAGGCCTTATGGGCTTTTCCCCATCCAGTTGGACATGCTCATTGGTATAAAACATTTTTCAGCTCACATTTGAGCTGTCATGTTGGTAAGATTTTATGGGTATAATTTCCAGTATTCCTAGGATACAATATCACTGGTAAGCTAACTCCCTGATCCTCTGGCTCTCCTGCCCTTTCTTCCAGAATGTTTCCTGAGCCTTAGTTGTGAGACTATTTTGAACTCTTTAAGTATTAGTAATATGAACTACCCATTAGTTTGAAGTGAACAGTAAAGATACAAACATTATTATACTTAAGTTTGCTTCCTGATATCTCAGGATGTGTAGACATATTGTCAACAATAATTTTCCTTGTTTATTGAAGATTTGATATTCAAATAAACTATCAAAAAATACATAGACAAGTAAGGTCTTGTGGATTAACCCTGTCATCCCAGGTACTTCAAAGGCTGAAGAAGGAATATTATAAGGTCAAAATTTACCTGGGCTACTGATTTGAGTTCAGGTTCTCCCTGTTCAATATAATGAGACTCTGTCTCAAATTCATTAGTAAAAATGTGCTGGAAATATAGCTCAATGCTAGAGCACTCTGAAAATTAAGTTCAACCCTTATTACTAAAAAATGCATAAAATTAGACCATAAGTTTGTAAGATTAAAAAAACGCATAAAATGAGAATCTTACATTTCTATAGGCAAATTCATTTCTAAGAAAATAGATCAATATATTTGTGGCCCCAAATTAATGTTTCAATTAAAAGCTTATTAAATGTATTTTCTTTAGTTTTACATTCAACAGTGTTCAATGATGGGTGAACATATCTACAAAAATTTATATCAACACCCAATCACTATCACCCAGCTCAGTAGTTCATAAATTATAAACCAATTAAGTATTAAGTATTAAGACATGACTGAGCTGCTAGTGCTTAAACAACGACTGAGTAATTAGAAGCACTAGCAACTCTTCCAGAGAATGCTAGTTTGAATTCTAGTATACCCACATGGTAGTTAATTCTAACTCTATCTAGGGATATGATACTCTCCTCTCCTTTTGTCTATATGGGTACCAGGCACACACATAGTATATGGACATACTTGTACACAAATATCCATACACATAAATATAAATCAATAATAAAAATAACATTTATAAAAAATGGTTGAGCTGAATAGTATAAAATATTATATATATATAATATTTCATTATACATTAATTTGTTGATGAATAACTAGGTTGATTGCAGTTCCTTACTATAGTTAAAAAGCAAAAATAATCATGAATGGGCAAATATATCTCTGGGAAGGCATAAAGTTCTTTGGGTATATGCTGAAGAGTAAACTAGCAAAGATATATGGTATTTCTATTTTTAACATTTTGCAAATACTCCAGATTGATTTTCATAATAGCTGTACTACTGTATTAGGCTCCCTCTCACATCATATCATCATGTATATCTATATCTATATCTATATCTATCTATATACATATATATAGTATATGTATATATTGTTGTTATAACACTATGAATTATATCTCATAGAAAAAGTATAACATCCAATGTGAAACTTCACAGCCTTAAATTTAAATCATGACTATTTAAATGTTATACAAAATCATTGAGCAGTACAGACTTGGGTCTGGCTAATTCCAGTATGTGATTTTTTTTTATTTGCTAGGTTTTATAATAAATTTTATTAAAGAGTGATTGAGCATAACACATGACTACTTCTGTAGCATAAATTTTAATGCAGAATGCATTGTAAATTTTAAAACTTAGAATGTAATTATTTAAAATGAGGCCAGTAAGTTAAAACAAATCTGTTGAAATTCTCTAATAACACCAATGTGTAACATATTAAAAATAAAATATATTTAATCTACTCAACTTTTATAATCATTGAGCCTTTTTAGTTTTTAAATATTAATGTATTTTAATTATGAAAGAATAACTGACACTCAAAATTCCAAGCTCTTAATTAGGTATATGCTGAATCAGTGACCTCAGAATATATAATTCAGGGTACAGAGATGATGGATGAGTTAAGGGATAAAGTGCTATGAAAACATGAGGTCCAGAATTCAGATCCTCATCACCCACATAAAAAAGCTGGGTATACTAGCATGCTCCTGTATTCTCAGTGCTTGAGATGGAGACAGGGTAGCTGAAGGACTCAATAAAGAACTCCTGGGTCATTGAGAAATAGTGACATTAATTTCTGGATTTTGCATGTGTCAATAAGGGAAATCACAACCTTATGTACAAGCATACACATGTAGCACAAGCAAGTGTGTGTGTGCGCGCGCGCACGCACGCGCGCGCGCGTGCACACACACACGGGGAGAGAGAGAAAGAGAGAGAGAGAGAGAGAGAGAGAGAGAAATAATTTAGTTATTTCTTCAGGTTTCAAAATGCTCATCTCATTTTGTTTTCAGTATACTTATCTCCTATATGTGTTTATAATATAATAATAGGAACGGTGTTGACATAGAGTTATGATGTAACTTAATTTTACATAGTTCTCTCATTGTTATAATACTCTATAAAAAAGTTTTAAAGAACAAATTATAAGTAGTGGAATTTTACGACTTTTCAAACCACAGATTTAGAAAATCCTAAAGTGAGTCTTTAAGCACAATCTATCTGAACACCCCACCCTCCAGGTTCAGCGTTTTTCCATGATAAAGCTTGTCTCCCTTCCTAAATTTCTGACAATGCTATTAACCTCTAGACTTTAAAACAATATTTTTTTTCCTAGCCTAGCCTGAATTCAGCATATAAACTAACCCCAAGATGACAAGGTGAAGTAATGAGTGTCTTCAAGATAATTTCAGTAATGACTGGAAAACACATGGCCTGCAGTTTGTCATGTTTATGACTGACAATGAGAAAATGAGAATGTGGTCTAGTGTTACTCTCAAGTAGAAAGAGAATGAAGAATGAACATCAGTATGGATCTGAAACTTGGTATCATTGAGGGATATTTTAGTTGCAAACATACTTATTTCAAATGTCTACTAACTCAGATTGTTTCCAAATCAATCAATATTTTTAAAGCCACCAAAGGACATTTGAAAATTAGCAGCTCGCTAAGGAATTTTCCAAATAGAGTTCATGAATAAATTCTTGAAGCTATTTAAGTAAATGGAAAAAAATGAAGTTCTCTGAGTCTGTTGAAGTTTGACAAGTAATTATTAGACTTGGATGTCTGAAGAGGACTTGGTGCTGATGTGCAGCACAGTAGAGACTTGATCTCTGAACAACACCTCATTAAAACTGAAAGATGGCTCCTTAGAGGTGGAGGTGAGCACAGACCCACAAAGACAAATAGTGTGACTAGGCGCTCACAGACAAGATTTAGAAAAGAGTAAGACTGAAATGATGGATTCGTGACTGGTTGAACAGCCTGTTCTAAAGGACTGATTAATGAGTAGATTTCTATATATAAAGATGGTTTCTGGTAGAGGCCTACAGGCTTTATCCATCACTGTACTGTTTTCTACATCTAGTCAAGCCGCCTGGACAAGAATACAAGAAGCATGATCATCCAATTGATTGTGACTAGTAAGTAAGTTGTGCAGATATTATACTAAGTGTTCAATTCTGAGTTCATTCAGAGAACTCCTTAAAAATCAGGTGAGGGAGACAGCTAGCAAAATGAAACAGCACAGAACAACAGTGGACAAACATCTGAAGGCAGATTCAGCAGAAAGGAAGAATGGGTATTCACCAGAAGGAAATCAGCAGGTCTGTTAAATTTATGGTGACCAGGGGATACTTTGGAATTGGTTTGGGTTTGTCATTTACACTGTAAAGAAAGTATAAAATTGGAATATTCTGAAAAACAAGGAAAAATGGGAAAATATATTGAACATGGGTTTTGTAACTAAGGTTTTTAGCCAGACAATAAAGTTGTTCCACAGTAAGGAAATGGCTGGCCTGGCCAATTGTGGTTTCTATTTGGTGTGTCCTGATGTATAGGCAGAAGGAAGAATCATCAGAGGGAACTACTAGAAAGAATGTTTATTTTTCAGTCGCTGACGGGTAGAAAGTGAACTTGATTCCTAAATCCCATTTATGTCTATGTTCAAACATAAGCTACATGACTATTTGGGTCAGGAGTGGTATCCACAGGGAACCTCAGATGCACATTTCACTTTTGGGTGCTTTTCATATGTTATTTTCAGCCGCAACACCAGGTCACACATAAAAAAAATGAAAAATGAAAGCTGGGCATCTGAGCTCTATTTGAAAGGAAAATATAAGCTCTATCTTGATGGCAGGCAATGTTTGAAAATATTTCCTGTTTCTACTAGAAAAGACTGAGAAAACAAAAGTATTGAGAGAGTTCTATTTTAAATACCCATTAGTTTGCACTGAGAGACTTGGACTATTTAGAAACTAAGAGGCAGAACATGGTTCACCAGGCTTCAAAGGGAAGGTGGCAGAAGTCTGTCTCACCATAAGTATAAACAAAGCTGTAAAAGAAGATATTTAAAGGGAAATACTTATCCCACACTTTGGCTATCAAACTACTAAAACAACATAAATCTCATGCTAAGAAGCAAAGGCTTAAGTCTTGGTCTGAGCCAGAGGAGGAACTTGTATCTAAGGGATATATTGCACATCGTTCTGCCAATTTACCAAATTACCTTGCAAGGCAAACTGGAGTGAATCTGTGGTGAGTCAATGGCAGGCCAAACCACATCTTGACCAGCACTGTGTAGTTATACAAATGCCTTGCCCTCTCTTTAAAGCTGAACCCATGTCAATATCTGGAAAATAGACTTGGGAGCCCCTGGACCACTTTTTTTTTTCTCTTCCCAATGTGGCTCTGTTTATCACAATTTCTTGTCTCCCTCATTGGCATATTGGGAGTGGCAGCTGAGGCTAAGTTACAAGGGCTGGTAGACCCTAAACTTAGATCTAAAACTTTTGGTTCAGCAGGAGTATCATAAATTCGTTTCTGTGGCTGTGGTAAATTAACACCCTGACCAAAAGCTTTATTGTTATTATTATTATTATTATTATTATTATTATTATTATTATTATTATTTTATTCTTCTCACATACAATACACTCAGACCAGTGTTCCTCTTCCCTCCACTCTTCCGAACTTTCCCCTCACCTCCCCTACCCCCAGATCTATTCTTCCTCCATCTACCTTCAGAAAAGAAAAGATCTCCCATGGATATTACCATAACAAAGTTTCAACAAGACTAGGTATAAACCCTCATATCTAGGGTAGGTGAAGAAACTCAGTAGGAGGGAAAATTGTCCCAAGAGCAGGCGAAAGAGTCAGAGACACACCACTCCCACTGTTAGGGGTCCCACAATAACACCAAACTAACAACCATAACATAGCTGCAGAGAGCCTAGTGCAGACCCATGCAGGCTCCATGATTGCCTCCTCAGTCTCTGTGAACCACTTATAAGCCCTGATTAGTTGATTCTGTTGACTGTGCTCTCCTTGTATCCTTGACCTCTCTGGCTCCTACTATTCCTCCCCTCTTCCTCAGGGTTCTCAGAGGGGAAGAATCCCATTTAGGTAACCAATTTAGGCTCTCTCTCCACCTAATATTTAGCTTCGGGTTTCTGCATCTGTGCCCACCAGTTGCTGGATGAAGCCTCTTTGATGACAGTTGGACTAGGCTCCAATCCATGAGTATAACAGAATATCACTAGGAAGGAATAATTTTATTTGTTATTTTTGTTTGTTTGTTTGTTTGTTTTTGTTTTTCTGGCCCAGATCCCTTGGCTATCAAGCCTCTGGTTCTTTGTTACACAGGGCAGTTTTGGACATGATGTGGGTCTCAGATTAGACCAGTCATTGGTTGTCCACTCCTGCAAATTCTGCACCTTCGTTGTCCCAACATATCTTGCAGGCAGGCTAGATTATAGGTTGAAGGTTTTGAAGCTATATTTGTGTCCTTGTACTACCACTGGAATTTATCTGCTTAGAGAAGATGAAGAAGGACTATTTGGGCTCCATATACTCTATTACTAGGACCTACTCATAAAAGTTAAAATAAGATCAGACAAACAATTTAAATAGACCTATAACCCCTAAGGAAATAGAAGCAGTCATTAAACAAACCCTCCCTCACAAAAAGAAAGAAAGAAAAGGCCCAGGGCCAGATGGTTTTAGCACAGAATAATACCAGACTTTCAAAGAGCTGATGCTAGTACTACTCAAATTATTCTACAAAGTAGAAACAGAAAACATTGTCTAATTCATTTTACGATGCCAAAGTAGCCCAGACACTCAAACCACACAAATATTCAACAAATAAAGAATCACAGAACGATTTCCCTTATGGACATAGATGAAAAAATACTCAATAAAATATTTACAGATCAAAACCAAGAACACATAAAAAACATCATCCACCATGACCAGTTAGGCTTAATTCCAGAGATGCAGGGATGGTTCAAAGTATAGAAATCAGTCAATGTTACCCACCATATACACAAATAGAAGGAAAAAAAATCTGGTCAACTCATTTCATGTCAAAAAAGCCTTTGCCAAAATATAACAGTCCTTCATGATAAAATTCTTAGATAGAGTAGAAATACAAGGAACCTACCTCAAGATGATAAAGACAATTTACAGAAAGCCTATAGTCAACATTGAAGTAAATGGATAGAAACTCAAAGTAATTCCACTAAAATCAGGAAGAAGAAAATTCTGTCCACTCTTTCCATCTCTATTCAATATAGTACTTGAAATTCTACATAGAATAATAAAATAACTGAAAGCAATCAAAATGATACAAACAGCAAAGGAAGAAGTCAAAGTATCGCTATTTACACATATTATAATATAATACATAAGTGACACCAAAAATTCTATCAGGAAACTCTTACAGGTGATAATCACCTTTATCAAAGTAGATGGATATAAGATCAACTAAAATAATTCAGTATGCACAAATGATAAACAGATAGTAAAAGAAATCTTGAAAACAATACTGTTCACAATAGCCTCAAATAATATTTAAAAAGCTTTGGGTAACACTAACCAAACAGGTGAAAGACTTATATGATAAAATCTTCAAGCCTTTGAAGAAAGAAATTGAAGAATGTATCAGAAGATAGAAAGATCTCCCATGCTCATGAATCAGTAGGTTAAAAGTCTTAAAAATGGCCATCCTACCAAAAGTGATATTCAATGCATATCAAAATTCCAACACAATTCTTTACAGACCTTGAAATGCATTGGCATAAAAACAAACAGGTCAATCAATGGAATAGAATCAAGTACCCAGATATAAATCCACAACCCTATGGACAACTGGTTTTTGACAAAGAAGTCAGAAAAATACAACAGAAAAAGGAAAGCATCTTCAACAAATGGTGCTGTGGTCTAACTGGATGTTGGCATGTAGAAGAATGAAAATAGATACATATCTATCACACAGCACAAAGCTTAAGTCCACATGGATGAAAGACCTCAACATAAATCCAGATACACTGAATCTGCAAGAAAAGAAAGTGGAGGCTAGCCTTCAACAAACTTGCACTGGAGACATCTTCCTGAACAGAACACCAATAATGTAGGCATTAAAATCAACAATTAATAAATGGTACCACATGAAACTGATAATCTTCTATAAGGCTAAAATAATCAATAGGACCAAATGGCAGCCTACAGAATGGGAAAAGATTTTCACCAACCCCTCATCTGACAGAGGTCTAATATCCAAAATATATGAAGCACTCAAGAAACTAGACATCAGAAAAATAATCTAATTAAAAATGAGGTCCAGAAAGACAAACATGGTATGTACCTACTTCTAAGTTGATATTAGCTGTTAAGTAAATGATAATCATGCTATAACCCACAGACCCAGAAAGGCTAAGTAACAAGTAGGGATATAATGGTAGACATGGATATCCCCAGAAGTGGGAAATAAAATAGATTTTGTGGGTGGAGTGAGTTCAGGTGGGAATGACAACAGAAGGGATCAGTTGGGGGGGTGGGGGTGGAGAAGAGAGTACAGGGAGATACCCCTGGAAATGGAGGGCATTTAGGGGGCTATGTGGAAACCTAGTGCAGTAGTAATTCCCATGATCTATGCAAGTGACCAAATGCAACTTTAGTGAAGAAAACATTTATTTGGTTTACAATTTCAGGTTACAGACTATCATTTCAAAGAAGTCATGGCATGAACTCAAGCAGCTATTATAGCACATACTCAGTCAAGAGCAGAGATAAATGAAAGCATCTATAATACATCCTTAATAGCTTAGTACTAAGTCAACTTTTTATACTGTTATACCTACCCCGTGCAATGGTGTGGCTCACATTCAGGGTGGGTCTACCCATGCCACCTAACAATGAAGACAATTCCCAAAGACATGCCTGCTTGACACCATGATTTAGACACTACCTCCACCAATACTCCCTTCTCGGGTGATTGTAAGTTGTGGTTATTTGACTTTTAAAAGGCACTACCACACAGGCATGTCTTCAGTGTCCTGCTTAGGGGTGATATAATTAGAGGAGAAAACAGCAGCATCTGCAAAATCAGATCCAGGCATAGCGATGGAGAAGCATCTTGCAAAGGTCTTGCCTATTTCCTATATGTCTAGCAATAGCACATCCCATTCCTCACTGAAGGAATGAGATTCCCATATCTGTCCAGTATGGTTTGGTGGTTTCTCTGTAACACCTGCCTCTGATTGCTCCCAATTGTTCTGTTTTCCAAGACCCTTCTGTATAGTTAGAATGATTGTGGTTCCACTGAAAACAGAGAAGAGACTTTTAGGATGGTTGTTTATAGGTCCTTTTGTGATGCTGACACAGCCCCAGAAACAGGAAAGAAGCATGAAATTGGTTGGTGTTTGAATCTTCCACCTTGATGAGGGTTACGTGTTCTCTGAATGAGGTGAAGAAAACTAGATTTAATGTCAGAAAGATGGAGACACCAGTGTATCATCACAACAGAAGTATTCCTTTCCCTTCATGGAGGAAGAAATATTCCCTGTCTCCCATTAATCTGATCAGTGAAAAGAAATGTAGGAAATAAGTTTTCTTCAAGAATGAAATTCTTGAGACTGTACCCCTACCCTCATACCACTCCCACTCCAGGCTCCATATCCTGGCCCACACCTCCAGCTGCTTTATCTGAGGCCAGACCATGTCTAGGACCAAAAGTAGTCCTAGCTCCTTATTGGCCCTGATGCTTGCCGTTCCCTCCAGACTGGCAGATTTCTGCCACTCAGGCTCAGACTAGCCAGAACCAGTGAGCGATCTGCCTGCCAGCAGAGCTGCTGCCAGGCCTGAATTCTGTCCCCCAGGAAACACCTGCATGTTAATAGTCACCAGCCCTGCTGCTAGGCCCAGGCTCCAACCCCAGTGAATTTCTGCACTTGGGTTCAGACCACATCAGACAGAACTGGTGAGTGATCACCTACCAGCAGAACTACCACCTTCCCTGATACTGTTCTTTGGGACCATTCCCTTTGCTCACGCCATCCAACCTCTTTTTCCACCCCTCTGCTGGGCCATGTCCCCAACCCCAGGTGGACTCTGGCCACTCAGGCACAGGTCACACAAGTCAGAACATATGAGTGACCTACCTGCCAGCGAAATTGCCCCACTCACTGGATTCTGTATCCCAAGACCCTTCACACAACCCATGCCATCCCAGCATATCACTGGCCCCTCTGCTAAACCCTGCCCCAATCTCAGTGGACTTCTGCAACTTAGGCATAAGCACTCAGGCACAAACCACACCATCTTGATCAGACTCCAGCTGCTCAGGTGCAGGCCACACGAGTCAGAAGAACATGTGCAGGTCACACTCATCAAAAGAACAGAGAGCCATTGCTATGCCAAAGACCAAGCTAACAGTCAAAAGGTCACCTCCCAACTGAGTCAGAGACTCACAACTAGACCATAGGTTATGCCTGACCTTCATGCCAGAAATTCAGGCCACAAAGACGAGAAAAACCAAAGAGAGAACAGAATCCATGGACCGAAACACCCATTCAAGACACACTTATAAATAAGGGACTAGAACTAATAATCACAAACCCAGATGCCTAAATGCCAAAATAAAAATACAATGAAAAACAGTCAGAGCAATATGGCACAACCAGAGCCCAGCTGTCCTACAACAGCAAAACCAGAACATTCCAAGGAAGGGGAAGCACAAGAAGATGACCTTAAAAAAAATAAAGTCTTTAAAGAAAAAGATGAAAACCTCCCTTAAAGAAATTTAGTAAAAGACAACCAAAAAATTAGAGTAAATCAACAAATCCCTTTAAGAATGCCAAGAAAGCCAAGAAAGAAAAGGTGGTGGAAACTATTTAAGATGTGAAAATTGAAATAGAAGCAATAAAGAAAACATGAACTGAAGGAATTCAGGAAATGGAAAATCCAGGTAAGCAAACAGGAACTACAGACACAAGCATTACTGACAGAATACAAGAGATGGAAGAGAGATTTTCAGACACTGAACATACAAGAGAAGAAATAGATTCATTGGTCAAAGAAAATATGAAATCTAAAAGATTCCTAACACAAAACATCCAGGAAATCTGGACCACCGTGAAAGGACCAAACCTAATAGGAATAGCAAGTTAAACAGAAGAAGAAGAAGAAGAAGAAGAAGAAGAAGAAGAAGAAGAAGAAGAAGAAGAAGAAGAAGAAGAAGAAGAAGAAGGATGTCAGCAGCACAAAAATCCTGAAAACACATTTAGCAAAATCATAAAAGAAAATTTTCCTAACTAAGCAAGAACATGCCTATAAAGGTACAAGAAGTTTACAGAACACCAAAGAGATTAGATCAGAAAAGAAAGTCCCTATGTCACAAAATAATCAAAACAATAAATAAACAGAACAAAGAAAAATATTAAAAACTGCATGTGAAAAAGGCCAAGCAACATATAAAGGCAGACTTATGAGAACTGCACCCAACTGCTCACAGACTCTAAAAACCATAAGTGCCTGGGCAGATGTCTTGCAGACTTTAAAAGACCATGGATGCTAGTCCAGACTAACATACACAGACAAACTTTCAATCATCATAGATGGAAAAAACAAGATGTTTCATTACAAAGTCAAATTTAAACAGTATCTATCCACAAATCAAGCCCTACAGAAGGTACTAGAAAGAAAACTCCAACCCAAGGAAGTTAACCACATGAAAATACAGGCAGTAGATAATCTCATACCAGCAAAATCCAAAGGGACACACAAATGCATGTGTGCGCGCGCGCGCGCACACACACACACACACACACACACACCAACAACAACAACAACAACACCAAAATCCAAAGAAGGGAAACACACACGCATACATTACTACTACTACTACTACTACTACTACTGCTACTACTACTACTACTACTATTAACAACAACAACAATGTAATAATAACCAAAATTAACAATCATTGGTCATAAATATCTCAATATCAATGGACTCAATTTGCCAATAAAAAGACACAGACTAACAGAATGGGTATGAAAATAGGTTTCATCCTTCTGCTGAATACTCTAAAAAACATACATCAACATCAAAGACATACATTATCAGAGTAAAGAATTGGAAAAAGATTTTTCCATCAAATGACTGTAATGGTCAGGCTACTATAGCTATCCTAATATCTAACAAAATAGACTTCAAACCAAAATTAATCAAAAGATATAGAGAAGGGCATTCCATGCTCATTAAAGGAAAAATCCACCAGGGTGACTTCTCAGTTCTGAACGTCCTTGCCCCAAATTCAAGGGCACATTTGTAAAAGAAACATAACTAAAGCTTAAGTCACACACCAAACCCCACATATCAATAGTGGGAGACTTCAACACCCCACTGTCACCAATGGACAGGTTGTCCAGACAGAAACTAAACAGAGAAATAATGGAATTAATAGACTTTATGGCTACATGGACCTAGCTGATATCTACAGAACATTTTACCCTAACACAAAAGAATATATCCTATTCTCAGCACCTCATGGAGCCTTCTCCAAAATTGACAATATACTCAGTCACAAAGCTGCAAGAAAATTAAAATAACACCCTGTATTCTATCAGACCACAATGGATTAAAGTTGGGTTTCAACAACAAGAGACAGCCTATAGAATCATGGGAAATGAACAACTCTCTGCTTGATTGTCACTAGGTCAAGGAAGAAGTAAAGAAATTAAAGATGTCCTAGCATTCAATGAAAATGAATGTACCACATATCCATGCTTATGGGACACAATAAGGCAGTGCTAAGGTGAAAGTTCATAGCATTAAGTGTCTGTACAAAAAATTTGAGTAAGTCTCATACTAGCTACTTAACAGCACACCTGAAAGCTCTAGAACAAGAAGAAGAGAATTCACCAAGAGTAGTGAAACAAAGATTTGGTTCCTTGAGAAAATCAGCAACAGAGACAAACCATTATCCAAACTAATTAAAAGACAGAAGGAAAATATCTAAATTAACAAAATCAGAAACAAAAAGGGAAACATAACAACAGACACAGAGGAAATCCAAAAAATCATTAGGTCATACTTCAAAAGCCTATACACCACAAAATCAGAGAACTCAAATAAGTCCATAACCATCAAGGAAATCAAGGCATTCATTAGAAGTCTCCCAACCAAAAAATAGCCCTGGGCCAGATGGGTGTAGTACATAATTCTACCAGACTTTTAAAGAAGAGCTAATATCAATACTCCTCAAATTATTTGGCAAAATAAAAAACAGAAAGAACATTAACAAATTCTTTTTATGAGGCCACAGTTACCCTGATTCACAAAGCACACAAAGACTCAAAAAGAAAGAGAATTACATACCAATTTCCCTCATTAACATATATACAAAAATACTCAAAAATTATTTGTAAACTGAATCCAAGAACACATCAAAAAGATCATCCACCATGATTAGGTAGGCTTCATCCCAGAGATGCAGGGATAATTCAACATACAAAAATCTGTCAATGTAAACAAACTGAAAGAAAAAAAAAACACATGATCATCTCACCAGATGTTGAAAAATATTTTGACAAAATTCAGCATCCCTTCATGATAAAAGTCTTGGGGAGATCAGGGATACAAAGGACATACCTAAACATAACAAAAGCAATATATATCAAGATGATAGCCAGCATAAAATTAAATGGAGAGAAACTCAATGCAATTCCACTAAAATCAGGGTCAAGACATTCTGTCTGTCCACTCTCTCCATATTTATCCAATATAGTACTTGAAGTTTTAACTACAGTAATAAGACAACTTGAGATCAAAGGGATTAAAATTGGAAAAGAATAAGTATAAGTTTTGGTATTTGCAGATGATATTATAGCATACATAAAGGACCTAATCTACCAGAAAACTTCTACAACTGATAAATACCTTTAACAAAGTGTTGGCTGCAAAAGGATAAACGAGCTGAGAAAGAAATCAGGGCAAAAACAATCTTCACAATAGACCCAAATAACATAAAATATATTGAAATAACTCTAACCAAGTAAGTGAAAGACCCACATAACAAGAACTTCAAGAACTATATAACAAGAAAGAAATTGGAAAGGATATCAGAAGATGGAAAGATCTCCCATGCTCATGGATAATTAGGATTAACAGTAAAATTTGATCAGCTTACCAAAAGCAATCTACAGATTCAATACAATCCCCATCAAAATTCTATTGCATTTCTTTACAAACCCTAAAAGAAAAATACTAAACTTCATATGGAAAAAAATCCAGGATAGCTAAAACAATTCTATACAATTAAAGAACATCTGGAGGTATCACCATTCCTTATTTCAAGCTCCTCTACAAAGCAATAGTAATAAAAACCACATGGTATTGGAGAAAAAACAGACAGGTTGATTAATGAAATCAGATCAAAGACTCAGAAGTAAATCCACACACTTATGGACACAATTTTTGATATTGAAGTCAAACTTATAGAATGGAAGAAAGAAAACATCTTCAACAAATGATGATGGTCTAACTGGATGTTGACATGTAGAAAATGCATATCAATCCATATCTATCACTCTGCACCAAATTCAAGTCTACATGAATCAAAGACCTCAACATAAAACCAAATACAGTGTACCTGATAGAAGAGAAATTGAAGAATGTCCTTGAATGCATTGGCACAGGAGACAACTTCCTGAACAGAGCACCAATAGTATAGGTACTAAGATTAACAATTAAGAAATGGAACCTCATGAAACAGAAAAGCTTCTGTAAGGGAAAAGGACAAAAGGACAGCCCACATAATGGGAAAATATCTTCACCAAACCCACATCTGACAGAGGGCCCATACATAAAATATATAAAGCACTCAAGAAACTAGACATCATAAAACCAAATAAGACAATTTTAAAAATGGTGTGCAGTTCTAAACAGAGAATTCCCAACAGAGGAATTTTCAAACAGAGGAATCTCAAATGGCTGAAAAAATCACTTAAAGAGATGTTCAACATCCATAGCCATCAAGGAAATGCAAATCAAAAGGGCACTGAGACTCCATCTTACACCTGTCAAAATGTCAACAATCAAAACCACAAGTGAGAGATTATTCTGGAGATGATGTGGAGCAAGGGGAACAGTCACCACTGCTGGTGCTCCCACCAGCAAACTTGTACAGCCACTTTGGAAATCATTATGACAGATTCTGAGAAAATTAGGAATCAGTCTACCATAAGACTTATCTATACCACTCCTGCGCATGTAACAAAAAGACACTCCACCATACCACAGGACACTTGCAGAGCTATGTTCATAGCCGCTTTATTCTCCTCTGTCCTTTGTTCACATCAAGGACAGATGCACATGCACATAACACACACACACACACACACACACACACACACACACACACACACACACTCGTTACATTACTCTGAACAAATTAAAACAGATGAGTATTTTAACTAATTCAAAAATTAAAGGACAAATTAAGCTAAAGAACATACTTAGCCAAACAAAGCAATGCTCTTAAGTAATATTATGCTACATTGCCTAGTATAAGAATTCACTGAATTCTTTTAACATATAAATTAAAGTAATATGAATCACTGGTATACAGTTTTTTTTTTCAATTAGAACTACTATTCCTTATATGATTACAAAATTTTGATTTTGTATATAATGGGTATTGGGAAAAAGTCATTTGAGAATATTATGAAGTAAAAAGTTATGTGGAAGTACAGATCGTGTATTACATAGTGGATTAAAGGAAGTAAGGATATACAAAGGGTCAAATATAAGATGTACAAAACCTGTGGTAGAAGAATTGGTTGGAACATAATAGAGGTGGTCACTCTTTGCTACTGGAGAAGCATCACCTCAGCAATTGGTGTGAATCAAGGAATGGTTGGACAGCTAGAGACTTGAATATAAATTAAGACATTAATGCTTTCTATACTCAATAGTTTTTGTCCTACTTCAGCCATGTAGAATATATAGGAACTTCAGTAAAATTAATTCTAGCTTACTTTTTTCTCATGGGTTACCTTACAGCTCCCAAATCATTACACATAATTTGGCACATCACCATAGGCTATCCAAATATGATCGATTAAATTCTAGCAGTTTCCATCAAAACTTGAAGGTTATAATTAAATTTCAAACCAGTATTATGAAGATGTATTTATTCAAATTATAATTCCTAGGATAAGAGGAATCATTTTGCAATGAATGTAAGGTGAAGTCATCATTTTTATGTGTGGATGCTATATGGTAGAAATGCTAACAAAATGAAGAATTTAGGTAATTTCTCTTCTGACTTTGAGAACTTGTTTATCATTTGAACTGAGTATATCTGCAAATGTGAAGAACACATAAAATACTCAAATTAGTTTTATGTAATCTCTAAATTATATGACTATTCTCACTGATTACAAAATCATGAGTTCAGATGTCTAATGTACCCATACCCTGTGTCACAGCCAAAGCTACATTTTCTAATTTCTCATATAAATGAATTTGCCCTGCAGTTACGGTCCAACCTCCAAGAAACATCCTTCATGTTGCATGGAATGAAAATAAGAAGGCTGAATCTTCCCAACAAACTGAAAATAAGAAAAGAAGCAGGAAGATGATCAGGGTCCTAGGTCCTTTGCTACTTCATAGAGAAAAATCACTAAATCAACCCTCAAATAACTTCTGGTGAAAGTCTGTATAATAGTAGTCATCTTTATTGCTGTAATAAAATTTCATATGTAGAATAACCCACACACCAGAATTTTACTTTTCACAGCCCTAGAGCAGTAGATGCATGATTGAGTCATCTTAAAATCCAGTGTTTCAGGAGTTTCTCCTACAGGTTTCAAATATGCCTATCACCATGTTCCCGTGTAAGGGAAAAGTCAAGGTGTCTTGTGTTTTGTTTTAAATTCCATTTTTGAGGTTATAATATAATTACAGTATTTCTCCCTTCCATTTCCTCTCTTCAAGTTCTCTCATATACCTCTCCCTGCTTTCATTGAAATTCAGGACCTCTTTTTTCACTGATTAATAATGAATGCATATATATTCCTAAATATATCCTTTCTTGCCCATGTATAGTGTCACTTGTATGTATATATTCAGGGATGACTATTTGGAACAAGAAAATCAATTGGTAGAATTTTCCCTGGATCAGACCACTTTTCCCACTCCTATTTCTAAACTGCCTATGTGCTTTGAATATTGTTGAGGCCTTGAAATTTTTTCCTTCTACTTTGGCATGTTCATTGGTGTTATTCTTGTTCAGCTTATATTTATGCTGCCATCCTGGTGAGACTTTAGGTGTATAGCTTCTGATATTACTAGGAGGTACAATCTCACAGCTAAGTACCTGATCATCTGGCTCTTAAAATCTTTCTGATTCATCTTCTGCAATTCTTCCTGAGCCTTAAGTGCACATATGTTTTATAGATGTATCAACTCGGACTGGTGTAATGGCTAGTTTTATGATAACTTGAGGTAAGCTAGCATTATTTGAAAAGAGGGAACTTGAATTGAGAAAATACCTCCATAAGATCCAGCTATAAGGCATTTTCTTAATTAGTGATTGATGGAGGAGAGCCCAGCCCATTGTGGGTGATGCCATCTATAATCTTGTGGTCCTGAGTTCCATAATAAAGCAGGCTGAGCAAGCCATGAAGAGCAAGCCAATAAAGAGCACCTCTCCATGAACTCTGCATTAGCTCCTGCCATCAGGTTCTTCCCTGTTTGAGTTCCTGTCCTGAGTAAAAACAGTGATGAGGCAGCATAAACCAAATAAACTCTTTCTTCCTCAAGTTACATTGGTCATGGTGTAACTGTAACTAAGTAACCATAACTAAGACAGAATGAGTTCCACGAGACAACCAAACAACAACAACAACAACAAATTCCAGACATAAGTCTCCTTCTTTTGAGTTATTGGCTAGGACTCTCCAAGGATTCCCCAAACGTACACACTATTATTCTCCCCCTTGGTTACCCCGCAGAGGTTGAAGTTAAGTCACTATTGCTAAAGATACAATGCACTTCATAAATAGGACTCTGAGAACCCTAAGGTAGACCTGACCTGAATTTCCACTTCCTGAGGACTAGCTTTCATGATACACGAAAGTATCATGCAAGCTTCCAAAGTGGATGCAGTAAGGTATCCTATCCAGCTATGGAATCTATGGTCCCACAAGAATGAGCACCATGATATGATAACCCTAAGGGTGCAGTAATTAAACACATACCTTGGTGGTAACGAAAAGCTCTCTCATTGGACTTAAGACCCACTCAACAAGAGAGAAATCATGCCCTGTACTGTAAGCTTAGTCAACTACCCAGAACTAGTGATCTTGGTGGGGAATTTATGAACACTAATTCATTAAGCAGCATAATCTCTAACAATAGTCTGTAAACATGTGGCCTAATACCCACTTGGAATCTTCACCCTTCATCAGGTAACTTTTCAAAAGACAGAGACCCCTACAGAAAACTGCAACCTATCAAACTGCAGGTGCTGTTTTGTGGCCTTTAATGAAGCTACTAATGTTCTGTACTATCTATAAGCCAATTAGCTTTCTAAGACCATACCTTCAAAATGGTCACATTGGGGATTGACTACAATCATAGCAATTTAGGAAAATTATAAGCATTCATTAAAAAAAAGATTTCACAGTTATTATGGCCACATCAGCAAAGACTCCACAGTTATAATAGGCCCATCAGCAAAGCAGAATACTAACTTACTTCATTACTTAATACAGGATTCAGAAATTTCTTTAGTAATTGTATAAATATTTAAATCTTGAAGACTGATGAAATATGTTCTAGCATTTGATTCACAAAACGTATATAAGCATTATTTTTCTGAGTGTTAATTTATGAACATATCATTTTCAAATAGGTAGATAATGTTTATTAAAGATTTGCTGACCCTTTCCTCCTATACCATTCATTACAGAAGCCAACTCTTATTCTCTTTAGGAGAAATGAATAGAAATGCTAATCATGTAAATTTTTTATTTCCAAATAATATTAAAGGTGACTCCTTAAACACTGTAAAGGTCTGATTGTGTACCTATGTTTCAATTCATTAATACTTTTTCCACCTCCCCTAAATTAAGATCTGAAATGATGAGTAACAAAGTGACCATATATTTCACTGAGGTTCTAATTTCTCTAGCATCTTCCTCCAATATTTCTAATTTCTCTTCTCTCTCTTGTACCAATTGCCATAGTGTCATCTCTATCAACTTTTAACTGAAATCCATGAATTTAATTAGAGTATAAAATTATTCCTGAGCTAAGAAGATAGTTAGACTCAATTCATTAGTCACCAAAGCTACCCTACATCAAAATAGAATTGCACCTAATCAGTTTGTTTCATTGTTAACTGTTATTTAGAAGTATGGAGTTTAGTTTATTAAATAAGCATTTTACTAATTTTCCAACTTTTCACAATTGTGTTTTGTAGGATGTTATAACATTTCCTATAATTATATTACTATGAGAATGCTTTAGCATTAGCAGAAATAATGCACTGGCTTCATTTAGTAAGGAAAACAAATCACACTGGATGTACACTACAAATGTTAGGACTGGCCAGGTCGCAGTGGAGCACACCTTTAATCCCAGCACTCGGGATGCAGAGGCAGGCGGATCTCTGTGAGTTCGAGGCCAGCCTGGTCTACAGGGTGAAATCCAGGACAGGCACCAAAACTACACAGAGAAACTCTGTCTTGAAAAACCAAAAAAAAAAAAAAAAAAGAAAAGAAATGTTAGGACTGGTATTCAGAATTCTCTTGTCATTCAAAATAAGATTTCTACTTCCAATCTCAAAGCTGGTTTTCCCCACAAATGGAAAAGACTTTTTATTCTAAATTTTGATGCTGAAAGTCTTAAGAATAAATTTTAGAATATGGTAGAAGAGAAGTGGTGAGGTATTAATTATCCAATTTGTGAACAGATAAGCTTGAATTTAGGTAAGAGCAGAGATAACGCATGGAAAAAGCAGTAAGCCTGGTTGGTGGAATCCTTATATTTCATTTTCCCATCACAACTCTTTCCATCTTCCTCTTCACAAACCAGAGAATGATATATCTGTGGTGTCACACTGGGTTTGGAAGTAACTGTGCTGAGGACACATAGCTAGGTCAATGTCCTGCAAAGAGAAGTCACCTGATGATTCTCTAACCCCCTGTGTGGCCCACACAGCTCTGACACTGATGTGTGCTTAAGACCAGGCTAGTTGGTGGCACCCAGACAGAGCTGTTGCACAGGACATTGTGTGCATGCATGTGTGTGTGTGTGTGTGTGTGTGTGTGTGTGTGTGTGTGTGTGTGTGTGTGTGAGAGAGAGAGAGAGAGAGAGAGACAGAGACAGAGACAGAGACAGAGACAGAGAGACACAGAGAGAGAAACAGAGAGAGAGGTATGCGTTTGTGTGAGAGGCAGAGGACATCCAGGCTTCAACATCTACACTGGGATCTTCTGGGAGGCTCTATACCTTCCCTGAGCAAAGCATGTCTTTCCATGATTACTTTCCATGACTCAGCTCAGGTCTGTCAACTATTGTCCCATGTTGGTTGCATCACAACCTCTCCCATGTTCAGATGGTGCCCTGGTGCTGACAGGCCTCATGCGGTTAAATCCCATCTACCTCTTGACGGCAGAGCTGCTCCAGTTTTTTCTCATGGAAAAAGGGAGAGATAGAACTACTTCATACACTTATTGCTAGGCTGAAATAATTTGCTCCATATTTTGAATGATTCCTGAACCATTTGCGAGTGCATGCGTGTGTGTGTGTGTGTGTGGTGTGTAAATTTTTACTTATTTTAACTAAGAAAAAACTGTGCACAGTAATGGAGCAATGAGTACTATTTGATGCATGATTGTGTTATAGAATAGGTGACTCTAGCTAATAAACAAAACAGTTGCCACACCAACATTACTTTAGGATTTAAAATCCATTTGTTTAATAATTTTTAATACACAATACATTTTATTTGTCCCAACATTAACATTCTTGTGAAGTAGCCCTGAGTTTGCCATAACTCACTGATCCAACTGAAGCTCTGTGCCTTTTGGCCAACATATCTGCCCCATCCCCTCAATCTATTCCTTGTATCTCAGCCTTCCTTTTATATTCAAAATACTATTGAGATCATTCTGTATGTGGTTCTGTTCCTGATTTGTTTAAACTAGAATAATGTCCTACATTTCATTCATAATTGCCACAAGTGACAAAATATTTTTCTTTATAAAGGAAGAATGATATTATGTGCATATAATCTGTGTTTTCTCTTTACTCACTGACCCAATCAGAGGTACTGAGCTCATGTCCATACACTGACTGCTTGAAACTAATACTGGGGGAAGTAGATCACAGAGGATTCTGAGGGATGTTGCATTATTTTCTCTGTGTGTACGGATGGAGGAATTTCTGACTCCTACAGTAGCTGTATTTTCAATGGTATTGGAAGCTTCCTTACTGCTTCCCATAAGTGACTAAACATTCCTACAAATAGTAGATAAGATTTCTTTCCACCCTACATCATTGTGGCAACTACTGAATGACACATTCTGGTACTAACTATGGTCACATGTTTGAAATGATACCTATTTCTGATGTTCATGTGTGGGACTGCTGGCATCAAACAGCTTTGCATATGCCATTGAGCATTTTCACACAGTGTTTTCCTTTGAAAAAAAAATGTCAACTGGGCCTTTTGGTTACATTTAGTTTATGCTGTGTTTGTTTTTTTTTCCTGTTACTTGGACAATCTTTTTATATGTTTTTAACATTGACCGATTAACCATAAAAGTTGTATAAATATTTTCTCCTGTTCCAGACAGCCACTTTCCATTCTGTGTATTGTCTCCTTTGCTGTGGGAAAGTTTTTGATGTCATGTTTATATTAGCTTCTTTTTCTTCTATTTATTTGTTTTTGTTCTTCTTTGAGTTCGTGATGGGGTATACAAATGGATGATGGTGTTGAAAGATCTCTTGTTCTGATTCCTGCCATCTATCTGAAATGTCCTGTTCCAATTCCAAATGTTCTTCCAAGTTTTGAGGTTTAGCACGGATTACAAAAATGTTCAGGGTAAATATACATACAAGTTCACTCATGGAAGTTGTGAGTACAGTGAGTATATATACCAGGTTTAATTACTAAATGTCCCATCTGCCCTTTCCCTATTAAAACTGACCTGATATGCATGAAAAATTATATGAGCACTCCAGACACAGGAGTCGGAGATTTTGAGTGGGAAGGAGATGCAATAAAACTCGCATCAACACCCTTAATAGAGATTTACTAAATATTGTGTGAGGTCACCTTCAGACTCTCTCAGTACCATTGAGTGAGCAACACTGAACTCACATTTCCTACTGATGAGGGGGATGAACTTTACCTCATACCCTTGCTTTAAGGCTTGAGTTGAATTGTGTATGTCATCTTTCAGCAATAATGGCAGCCAACAGACATCCAGTGCTCCATGTTTCATTGTTTAAAAGAAGGCAGCTTTGCAATGATTGTGGAGCATAGAAGCTTCATGATGGACTTTGTTTTCTCTGAGTGTTGATATTTGAGTAGATGTTGCCTAGCAAAAGAAGCTCAGAACAGAGAGGCTCTAAGTAAGGGTAAAACAAAACAGACAAATGAAAAACAGGGTAGGTAATGCTTGTGTTCATATAGGAGGAAAACTTATTGAAAATCAAGATGGAGAACAAATTTACAAACTCTCAGTCACATACAACAATCGCAATATTTTGTAGTTAATTATCAGTATTTTAAGTCGTTATGGAGAAGAGAAACACAATAAAATTGAAGTTAAACAATCACACAGTATAGTAGATCCTTAGTGTTAGATAATATTGCTGGTGGGGAGCACTATTGTAATGTTATGTTTATGTCTGTTTTTCATTTTTGGCAGTGGTGGAAAACTAAAACACTGCTATATATTTATTGTTATATATTTTAGAGATTTATCTTAGTTACTGTCATATTGATATGAAGAGACACCATAATCAAGGCAACTCATAAAATAAGGCATTTAGTTGGGGGTTTGCAAAGTTTCAAAAGCTTAGTCCATTATAATCATGGGGGCAGGCAGGCATGGTGCTAGAGCTGAGAGCTATGTTCTGATTCACAAGAAAAGAGAGAATCTCAGACTAGCATGGGCTTTTGAAACTTCAAAGCCCATCCCAAGAGACACACTTCCTCCAAAAAGGCCACATCTCCTAATTCTTTTAATCCAACAAAGAGTTTCACTCTCTGGTAACTAAACAGTCAGATATATGAGGATATGGGGCCATTCTTATGTAAACCACCCCAGGAATCTTTTCTTAAAAGACTGCAGTATAAAGAAGCCATGTAATGCCACACAAATCTATACTGATTTTTTTTTTTGCACATGGCTAAAAAAAACACTGTAAGCAATCAATTTAGCCCTTTTTTTACAACCCATGTCAGTGAACTCTAGTCTCTAACATATGGTCTTTTTCTTTAGAATTTAAACTTTTTTAAAAGATAGAAAATAGTTTCATACATCTTATATTTTATAAATGTAAACACAGAGAAGAAAAATCTTATTAATTACTGATAACATGTATGCTAGATGGTCAAATATAGAATAATGCAAATCAAATAGCACGAGTATTTTTACATATTGAATATTTATTCTTAGAAAAGACTAGGTAATTGTATACTAATTTCATATTCAAGGTGAGTTATTGAATTTATAAGCCTCTTGCGATTTTCCCATGAAGAGATTTTCATTTATATATTTGCTCTCATTTTTTAATTTTTATTTTACATTTCTTATTGTTTTATTTTGTCTATTATTTTTAGACAAGGTCTCAAGCAGCTAAGGTTTGTTTAAAATTCATTACGTAGCCACAGCTGCTCTTGAATTTATAATTTTTCTGCCCCTACAGCCCTTCACACAATAGGCTTGGGTTCCAGCATGTTCTCCCACATTTACCTTATTCTTGTTTCTAGATTGATAGACAAAACTGTATTTATTTATCATTTATTACATGATGCTAACTTATGTGTATATAAAATGACTAAATCTAACTGATTGACAGATGTATTATCTCACATAAGTACCAAATCTGTGATGAAAGACTTCTACATCTACTTAACATTTCTCTATAATAATATTTATAAAATAGATTCATGCTGTACAAAAGATATCTTATTCTCATTCCCCACGTCCGACTGAAATGTTTTACCATTAGATCAACATCTTCCTAAGCCCTCAATCCACAATCACTCTAGTTCCTGGCTGTCACGTTTCTCTCTACTTTGAAAACACCTTTTTTTTTTTTTTTTTGGTTTTTCGAGACAGGGTTTCTCTGTGTAGCTTTGCGCCTTTCCTGGAACTCGCTTTGGAGACCAGGCTGGCCTCGAACTCACAGAGATCCGCCTGGCTCTGCCTCCCGAGTTCTGGGATTAAAGGCGTGTGCCACCACCGCCCGGCGAGAACACCTTTTATAGGATTCCCACATAAAGAAGATTACATAGAATTTGTCCTTTTTTGCCACTCTTACTTCATTTACATATCAATTTTATTCATTGTATTTTTCTGCCTTCCTATTCTAAAAGATTCATTCTTGATAGGACACTACAATATCACCAAGAGTTTGTGTAAAACACAAAGTTGGTCGTCTAATTTACTGCTTCTGTCAAAAGTAAATAAAAATATCAAATACAATTATTGATTTTAGTGAAGCTTATGAATATTTTAAATCCAAATTATCAAATTATTTTGCTTCAATTTAACACTCAGAAAAAAATATAGTTAAGAAAACATAAATATGAAATTGCCATTGCTTTTTCTAATTGCCAGAGCTAGAAACCAACAAAAAAGTCTGGGCACAAGGAGATTTACTTCCTACTATAGAGATAAATGTACATAGTAAGAGTGAATGGCAGTTATGAGATTCTAAAGATGGCACTAAGATGGGAAAGATCTGCTCACTTTGCTGAGATGGATCATAAGAGACAGTAAGTCATTCATTTAGCTTGTAGTCCATTCATTTGAGGAAGAAAACTTTATGCGTATTTGCTAAATATTTTCCTAAAAGCCAGAGGAACTATTTCAAGAAAAATAATGAATGTTGCACAAAGAAAAGTAACTGAAAATGAAAAACAATCATTAGAGAAAGTGTATTTTTTTAGAAACTCAAGTAATTTAACTTCTTTTGAACAAAGTACTTCAGTTAAGCTAATAGGTACTGAGCTTCTATCCATTGATACTATTGTTTGAAATTAGATGAATTCATGAAATTCATAAGCTTAAGTTAACTACACTAGATATGGTGTTACCACATCTATCAGATTCAAAATGTGGAGAAAATTCACAATTGAGTATATATAATGAGAAAATACAGAAAGCAAGAAAGGAAGGAAGGAATGGAGGGAGGAAGGGAGGGAGGGATGGAGGAAGGAAGGAAGGAAAAAAGGAAGGAAGGAAGGAAAAAAGAAATGACGGGGATAAGTAAAAAGCATTTCAGAAATTCAAGAATGTGGAAGGAGTGTGGGAATACAACATCTTCCATAATTTGGTATCACTTAACTGGTACACACCAGTCCCTAGTCCTTGGATCCCCTGATTTCAACCAACATTACAATGTTTTAATTAAACCACACAGTTAATTTTACTTTGTGGCAGAAGAACTACAGAGCTATGGTGTGGGAAAGGCACATGGCACTCCTCATGACCTTTGTATCCCCTGCAGACCAGAAACACAGTACCCAAGGAAACCTCTAGCAATCCCAGCTGGAACTGAGTCACAGCTCTTACAATCTAACCTTGGTTCAACATGATGAGCCACACAGGAATTTTTGTCAACCACAAAGACATATTTGACAAGAACTGATTAATAAAAACACTAGCTAAAATTTAGTAGAATTTGTTGGAATCTGGTCTACTTAGATGTCACTGTTCTGGTCCCTATGGGCTTCATCTTTCCACATTAGACTTTTTTTTCTTTTCTGTATATTGAGATTATAATATTATTATGACATTTCTTCCTTCCCTTTCCTCCCCCACCTTAAAACACTGGCATACATCTCTCCTTGTTCTCATTCAAATGCATGGCCTATTTTCATTCACTGTGTTTTTAAATATTTAATATATTCTGATTTTAATTTAATGCTTTAAATTGAAATTAGATTTTTTCATATATTCTAATCTGATTATGGTTTATACCCCCCACTCTTCTCAAACCCTCCCCACTTCCTCACCTGCCCACATCCACATTCTTTCTTCTTTACTCTTATTAGAAAACAAACAAGAATCTAAAAATAAAATAAAATAAAAACCAGAATATGACAAAACAAAGTGTTGGGGGTAGGCCAAAGAAAAAGCACAAAAAAGACCACATATAGATTCTAACACATAAACACTCCCACCCAGAGAATACCCATAAAAACAAAGTCAGAAACTAAAAATATATAAGCAAAAAACATGTAAGTAAAAAAAAAATTGCTCAGACAAAGAGAGAGAAATAGTTCAAAATTACCACTAAGTTCATTTTGTGTTGGGCATCTCCTTCTGGGCATGGTGCCTTCCTTAAAGTGTGGTTTGTATACCTAGTAAGAGTCTGTTGGAGAAAAGTATAGTTTTTCCTTTAAGAGCAGTTGTCTATTGGAGATAGCTTCTGGAGTTAGGGATGGGGGCATGTGTCCACTTTCCCTCTCAGCACTGGGACCCCTTCTAGCTTAGACCAGTGGAGGTAGTGTGTATACTGCCACAGTCTCTCTGAGTTCACGTGTGCATCAGCCCTTTTGTGTCTAAAAGGCCTTGCTTTCTTGGTATTTTCAAACTGGCTCTTATAATCTTTCCTCTTTCTCTTCTGCAGAATTACCTGAGCCATTAGGGAAGGGATTTGATGGAGACATTCCATTTAGGACTGAAAAATTCCAGTGTCTCTCATGTCTCCATGTTGTCTAGTTTGGGTCTCTGCATTTATCCCCATATACTGCAGGATGATGCTTCTCTTATAATAACTGAACAAGACACTGGTCCATGAGTATAGCAGAATGTTTTAAGAGTAATTTTATTGCTATGTTCCTATAGCTGAACCTTAGCATTTCTTGTTTTCCTGCATCTATGGTCTATCTAGTCTTAATATCTTGGACACGCAAGTAGTATCATGTATGGGTTCTATAACATGGAGTGGCCCTTAAATCAAATTAGAACTTGATTGGTTACTCCTGGTGCAACTATTGTATCAGTGTGTCTTGTGTATAGGTAGCCATTGTAGGTTGCAAAGATAGTAGCTGGTTTGGTGTTTAGCTTCCTCCCCTGGAGGCATGTAAAATATCTTTCAGTATTGTTAATCACCACTAGTCAGTAGAGGTGAAGGCTCTATGTAGGTGCCAGCTCAACTTCTCTGTGTTTAGTAAATTTTGTTTGTAGTAGAACAGGCCCATAGTATTGAGGAAATTGGATCAAATCAGTTGCCAGGGCATGAACATAATGTACTTCCTAGTGAGCCAACATGGAGTCTGCCTGAGGGCCTAGCAACAGGCACTATCAGAGTTCCAGATCATGCCCAGCCAATGAGGGACAACCACACAATGCCACCAGATTAGGACACAGCTTGGGTGCTGGGAGGAGGGTATATAAGGCTTTCCCCATTATTGAATAAAGGAGTTTGCTGTTTGTCTTTAACTGACTCCCGGTGTTTGTCTCATTGATGCTGCACCTTCCCACCCCCTCCACTGAGGGAGTCATTAAGTTAGAGCAACATCTGATACCTGAATGTGGGACTTCTGTTACTTTCTCTTTCCTGGTGCAGATTCTTTTTTTTGTTTTGTTTTCATTTTTCTTTATTAAGAAATTTCCGCCGGGCGGTGGTGGCGCACGCTTGTAATCCCAGCTCTCAGGAGGCAGAGGCAGGCGGATCTCCATGAGTTCAAGGCCAGCCTGGTCTACAGAGTGAGATCCAGGACAGTCATGGCATAGAGAAACCCTGTCTCGAGAAACTAAAAAGAAAAAAAAAAGAAAGAGAATATATGTATATATAATAAAGTATTTATCTATATAAAAAAAAGAAATTTCCTACTCACTCTACATACCACCCACAGATTCTCCCTCCTCCCTCCTTCCATCCTCCAGCCCTCATTCCTAACCACCTCACATCCCCACATCCCCCAAATTAAGGTCTCCCATGGGGATTCAGCAGAGCCTGGCACACTGAGCCTAGGCAGGTCCAAGCCCCTCCCCACTGCACCAAGGATGTGCAAGGTATCACACCACAGTCAACGGGCTCCCAAAGCCTGCCCATGTACCAGGGACAGATCCCAATCCCCCTGCCTGGGTGCCCCTCAAACAGTTCAACTAAGCAACTGTCTTCCATATCCAGAGGGCCTACTCCAGTCCCATGGTAGCTTCACAGCCACTAGTCTACAGTTCATGGGCTTCCACTAGTGTGGCCAGTCATTTCTGCATGTCTTCCCATCATGATCTCAACATCCCCCACCTGCAGAATCCTCTCTCTCATCAATTGGATTCCCTGAGCTCAGCCTGGTGCCTGGCTATGGATCTCTGCATCTGCTTCCATCAGTCACTGGACAAAGGCTCTATGATGACAGTTAGGTATTCACTACACTGGTCACCAGAGTAAACCAGTCCAGGCACCCTCTAGACCACTGCCAGCACTCCATGGTGGGGTCATCCTTGTGGATTCCTGAGAGCCTCCCCAGCACCCTGCCTCTTCCTCTTCCCATGATGTCCTCATCTATCATGGTATCTCCCTCCAGCTTGACCCTCCCATTTCCCTATGTTCGCATGCCCCACTCCTTGCCCTCCACCATCTTTCCCACTCCCAGTCCACTCATGAAGATCTCATCCACTTCTCCTTCACTGGGCCATACATGTGTCTCTCCTAGTCTTTCCCTGTTTGCTAGCCTCTCTGGAGCTATGGGTTGCAGTCTGGACATCCCTTCCCTCACATCTAGTATTCACTTATGAGTGAGTACATGCTATGTTTGTCCTTCTGAGTCTGGGTTACCTCATTCAGGATGATATTTTCTAGTTCCATCCATTTGCCTGCAAATTTCATCACATCATTGTTTTTTAACTGCTGAGTAGTCCTCCATTATGTACATGTGCCACATTTTCTTTATCCATTCTTCAGTTGAGGGGCATCTAGGTTGTTTCCAGGTTTTGGCTATTACAAATATGGCTGATATGAACATAGTTGAGCATGTGTCCTTGTGGTAAGATTGAGCATTCCTTGGGTATATGCCCAAGAGTAGTATAGCTGGGTCTTGAGGAAGATTTATTCTCAATTTTCTGAGAAACTGCCATGCTGATTTCCAGAGTGTTTGCATTCCCACTAACAGTGGAGGAGTGTCCCCTTGATCTACATTCTCTCCAACTTGAGCTGTCTTCAGTGTTTTTGATATTATCCATGCTGAAAGGTGAAAGATGGTATCTCAGAGTTGTTTTGATTTGCATTTCCCTGATGACTAAGGATGTTGAGCAATTCCTTAAATGTCTTTCAGCCATTTAAGATTCTTCTGTTGAGAATTCTGTTAGGCTCTGTAGCCCATTTTTTAATTGGATTGTTCAGTATTTTGAAGTCTAGGTTTTTGAGTTCTTTATATATTTTGGAGATCAGCCCTTGGTCAGATGTGGGCTTGGTGAAGATCTTTTCCCATTCTGTAGGCTGTCATTTTGTCTTATTGATTGTGTCCTTTGCTCTACAAAAGCTTCTCAGTTTCAGGAGGTCCCATTTATTAATTGTTGTTCTCAGTGTCTGTGCTACTGGTGTTATATTTAGGATGTGGTCTCAAGTGCTGATGTGTTCAAGACTACTTTATACCTTCTCTTCTATCATGTTTAGTGTAATTGAGTTTATGTTGAAGTCTTTGATCCACTTGGACTTGAGTTTTGTGCATGGCTACAGACATGGATCTCTTTGCAATCATCTGTATGTTGACATCCTGTTATGCCAGCCCTGGTGCTGATCATCTCCCTCCCTTTACTCACTGTGCTTGATCATGCCCCCAGGACATGTGTTTCAGTAAGAAGGCTCCTCAATGTTGTATTCTTTCAGTCCCTTTGGCAGGTAAGTGTTAGGACCCCGTTTCTTTCTTTCTTTTGTGCTGTCTGTCATGTTTGTCTTCCTGTCCCATTAGAAAGGCACATTTTTTTTCATTTTCTGTTCACCCAGCACCTTCACATAAGGATTAATCCCCCAGAAGGTTGAAGCAAGACTTGGCTCCTGAATGCCATCACTCCTCCAGAGACACCATGTGGGCATATGACTGTGGCCTGAAAAACCATGGAAGTCTCCCACTAAGTATAAGACATAAGGGTCCACCCCTGTTGATTGTTATCTTCTCTCTGATTGTTGTTTGTTTGCTGTTTCTCTCTAAATGATAAGTAATCTTTTCATCACACCCCACCACTTCCATGTTGGATATCTCTATGATATCCAATGATAAGGAGACAGACAGACATGAAATCTGTCAATGAGAACTCAGCTGTCAGTTCGGACCCAGCAAAATCTGTCAAGAGAAGGCAGCTTCTCTTGACAATATATTGTTTCCCCCAATATATTGTGCACCCGAATAAAGCTTACCTGAGGATCAGAGAAAAAAGCCAACCATTATATTAAACATAGAAGTCAGACAATGGCAGCACATGCCTTTAATCCTAGCATTTGGGAGGTAGAGATCCATCTGGATCTCTGTGAGTTCAAGGCCACACTGGGAAACAGAGCCAGGCATGGTGACATATACCTTTAATCCCAGCATTAACCATGGGGGTATGGAGGTCTGTACAGACAGACAGGAAGTGAGGCAGCTGGGTGGACAGAGGGAGTGAGATGCAGAATAGAAAGGCATATAGGTATGGGTATACAGGAATTAAGTCTCTTTGGCTGAGGATTTCCAAGTGGTAAGAACATGGCTGGCTTCCTCCTGCATTTCAGATCTCTCAGTTTTTACCCCAATATCTAGCTCCATGTTTTGTTTTGTTTTTGTTTTTGTTTTATTAATAAGATCATTTAGCAATTCATCTTACAGGCAGCTGTCATTAAGTCATATGCTGTTACCTCTTCTGCTCCACCACCTCCTTGGGCAGCTATGCCTCCACTGTGGTATTCTTGAGGAGATCTAACCCAGAACCCACCTGCCTTAGGAGGTGGCTATTCTCCTATGGCACCAAACATCTTACAACCCTCACAACCTGTGCCACTGTCAGTCCCTAGGCCCATAGAAGCCTTCCCTATCAATGTGGGCCAAAATGTCAATGTCCAGCCCTGGATTCCCACCCCCATAGCTGATCTCTCCCTCATCAGGAAGGCAGCCAATGAATCAGGACTTTCAGTAGGACCTTGCTCAATGGCCCATGCAGCTACAAGCTTATTTTGATTAGTACTATTTGCTCAAAGCTGTGTTGGAGCTCAATTCCCACACTTGTAATGTGGTTACAGCTGTGCAAAAATGGGTTCAGGCCACCAGAGATCACGACCCTAGCATGGATCCCATCATCAGTCTTACCCACCTCCCTGGACACTCTGCTCCCTGACAGGCAGCATGCTAATGATACCCCCAAGGGCCCCCAGGTAGATAGAACTTGCTGGGGATGTGTCAAACCAGGCCATTTGTAGTGTGATTGCATCTGGGCAAAACCTAGGCCTCAATACTTCAGATGCAATAAAGGATTTTATTGGGCAAAGGATTGCAAGTGACAGCCTGCTGTAACACCAGCCTCTTTAAACTCCAGGAAAGGCACTCCTCGGCCCTGTCAGTAAGAGAAGGCTCTAGTAAACCAAAAAAATTTGGACAGTGCCCATTTTTCCACACTCCCCAATACTTACTGTCTATCTTGATGGATAAACTGTCAAAACTTGGTTGACACTGGTGTGGATGCCAAGATTTTAACCAAGACTAAAGAGTTTTGTTTCCCTCATTGGAAGTTTAAACCCACCCCCATTTCCCATCAGTGATGTGATTCTAAGATGACCACCAGTCTGGTCCATTGGAAGGATCTTGATAGCAATTGAGGACCCATTTGCCCTATCTTTTCTACTGTACCTAGGAACCTGTAGGGCACAGATATTTTGGAGGACATGGATGTTGTCCTAACTACAGATGACAGAGCCTTTTTTGATGACATTGAGGTCCATGAAAAGGAGTCCTGTAGTCTGAGACCTTGTATGAGATCTGCACCCCCAATTCTAAGGGCCACTGCCCCCATGAGATCCACAATGATCAAACCCCTAGCCTCATTCCATTGACATGGTTCTTTAATCAATAAGTATAGGTAGAACAATGGCCTATAATTGAATCTAAGCTGTCAATCCTAAAGCAATTAGTTGCAGAACAGCTAAAAATGGGGCATATAGAACCATCCACAAGTAAACATAAAGCCCCATATTTGTTATCCCCAAGAAATCAGGATGCTACCACCTCCTGCTGGATCTTTGTGTAGTTAATTGTCTAATGGAAAAAATGGGGTCTTCAGAGCCAGACCTCCTCCACCCTAGTGCTATTCCTCCACCTTATGATATATTAGTTTTAGATATTAAGGATTGCTTTTTTCAGATTCCTCTGGCATCACAGGATCCAGATCATTTTCCTTTACTATGTGGGAACCTAATATGCAAAAACCAGCTAAGAGCTACCAATGGACTGTTTTGCCCCAAGGATGATCTCCTCTTGGTACACCCAGATTCAGCCTTTCTGCAAAAGACTGCCAAGGGAGTATTAGAAAATCTCAAATCATCTGGCCTTCAAAGAGGTTCTTTTTCATAAGAATATTTGGAAAATTCTCTGTTTTGATGACAAAGAGCTCAGTGTGGGCCACAAGTACTAGGTGTCTCTGCCAAAGAACATGCCCCTGGCCCTGGGAGATGGAGAGATCCTACCTTCCTCCAATAACAGCTGCCAGGCCCCTACTAACTCATGGGAAAAGGTATGCATTTTTCACCTCAGAGTTCCACTATGCCAATATTGGTCCCAGCAAGAGATGTGTGCTTGGCCACAAATTAGCCTGCTTCCACCAAGGAGGAAATAACCCAGGATGGGTAATATATATACTCCCCTTTCTTGTTCTCATTGCCCCTATAAAAGCTGAAGACTTGTGGATCTTCATTTTTCCTCATTTGTATGATACCTTTTGAGGAACATTAGTTTAGCAAGCCAGGAGCTAGCTAAATATATTAAGGGCCCATGGTCAGCTAAATTTCTATATTATTTTTGTGCTAATGCACAAAATTTTTCAGTTAAATCAGACAAGGGCAGAGGTCATGGCCTTTGACTCTTTATTTTTTGAAAAGGTTTGGCATCATATAGAAAGGCTGTTTGATACCCCCTGTATTTTCACTTAGGTTTTGATTGGCAGGGTGATGCTTTTAATTTTTCTCCTTTTTAAGTGTCTCCTACAGCACATCCAGCAAAATGGGTGGCCACTAATGCAACTCTACAGGTGTTAATGGCTCTTAGGCATCCAAATCATAGCCGTCCACAGGAGGTTATGCATGCCTGACTTTCTGAAATTCAAAAGGCTACTGCCTGACCCTCCCCACCCAGGTTGACTCCACAGGGATGGATACTCTTTGAGGGCTGATTAGTCAAAGATGGGTAAGAACTTGTTTGGTGAGCCAACCTATGACAGGCACAATCCAGTTGCTGAGACCCCCCCTGAAGTAGGGTCAACAAGGCCAGAGTAAAGAACTCGTACTCCCACTGAGTATCCATGTAATAAAATAAAAGGGTGGATATGTAGTAGGACAGGCCCATAGAGTCAAGAAAATTGTCTCAAACCAGTTGCCTAGGCATGCACATAATATAATTCCTTATGAGCCAGCCTGGATTCTGCCTGAGGGCCTAGGAACAGGCACTGTCAGAGTTCCTGGTCACTGTCAGAGTTCCTGATTATGTCCAGCCAATGAGGGATAACCATACAATGCCACCAGATTGGGACACAGTTTGGTTGCTGGGAGGAGGGTATATAAGGCCTTCCTCATTACTGAATAAAGGAGTCTGCTGGTTGCCTTCAACTTACTCCCAGTGTCTGTGCTATTGATGCGGCACCTTCTCAGCCCCTCCTCCAAGGGAGCCATTAGGATCCAGATACAGGTATTGTTTTCAGTAGTAGGGCATTATCATCACTTGCTTAGATATAATCCATCCCCTACACTTGAGGTTCCATTTGGTGGTGAGAGATGTCTAGTTGTGGGTTGTCACCCCCATTACTTGGTGCTTCCATTTAATTTTTGTCCTGAATAGTTTTTTGTCAACTTGACATAAGCTGGAGTTGTCTGAAAGGAGAGTACCTAAATTGAGAAAATACTTCCATACAATCCAGCTGTAGGCCATTTTCTTTAATTAGTAATTGATGATGGAGGGTCCAGTCCATTGTGAATGGTGTTATCTCTGGGCTGGTTGTTCTAGGCTCTATAATAAAGCAGGCTGAGCAAGTCATAGGGAGCAAGCCAGTAACCAGCACCTCTCTATGACCTCTACACCAGCATTTGCCTCCATGTTCCTGCCCTGTGTGAGTTTCTGATATCACTGCTTTTGATGACAAGCTGTTATATGAAACCATGAGTAGAATATACCCTCTCCTTCCCAAGATGCTTTTGGTGTTTCATCATAGCAATAGTAACCCTAAATAAGACAGATTTCTTTCACATGTGTATAAATTTTAAGAAGCTTTTTACTGAATTGTTTCCACACAATCTACTCAAATGGCCATTAGTTTTAGGTATCTCTCCCCATATTTTCTTCCTTGTCCCAATTTTATTATTGTTTGCATATATGTAATTGTATATAAATATATATATCCCTATTATTTCTTCTGAGTATTAGACCTATATGAGTTGTATTCAAATACGTTTTTACTATAATATACATTTTTGTATAGCTAATATTAATACCGAAAATATCTATTTTTGTTCTTTTACTTTTTGACAATTTCATACATGTATAAAGTACACTCTACTCTTCTTTTCCACCCTCCCTTATCCTTCTCACTCACCTACCCAAATACTCCAGTCCTCCTGAGTTCTCATTTCATATTCATATTTTATTAATTTTATTTTATACCTACTTCTTAATTAATTTTTTGAGTATTATATACATAATTTCTCTATTTACAACATTTTCACCCTTCTCTCTGGCTCCTCCAACTCCTTCAGTGTTCTTTCTAATTTCTTCTAAAATTCATGACATATATATAAATGTAACCACTGAGTCTAATTATTGTTGGTCATATGTGTATCTGTTTATGACTGACCACTTGCAATTGGGTAAGATTGATTCTCCCTCTCTCAGCAGTCATTAATTGTCTATAGCTTTTCTAGACACCTAGAGCTAGGCCTTTGTGAGATTTCCTCATCTATGATAGCATGCCAAGTGGTATAATCATTGTGTTCTTGTTTATGACTATATTGTTACAATTTCATGGGCACATCTTCTCTGTCATAAATAGGATGCACTATCTCATGACACAGTGGTTCTCTGGCTCTTAAAATCTTTCAGCCATGTCTTCCACTATATTTTCTGAGCATCAGTGGAGGGTGTATACCCCACAGTCATTTCTTGTGTTTTGACCAGTATGAGTTTCTGTAATGGTCTCCTGGTGACGCAAAAAGATGCTTCTTTGTTGTTGTTTGTTTACTTTTGTTTATATGAAGGGTGAGGCAGGTACTTGTCTATGGTTACAAGGATAAGTATTCAGAATGCAATTAGAAATTACAATGGTTCCAAAAGATTGGGGCGGGGGAAGGCTGGGGAATGGGAGGAGGGAGGTCAGGGGAATCCATGGCTGACATGTAAAATTAAATTTATTATAAAACAAAATAATAATAATAAAAAAGAAATTCTAATGGTTTAGGGAAGTAAGAGTGAGAAGTTGGCTGGATTTGAAAATCTGAGAATGAATCCCCTCCTACCGAGTGGGTTTTAAGTACAATTAGATGGCTCTTGATTGCTGCTGGATGTAAGTGCCACTGTTGCATGACTGGGCATACCTTGTCATTCTGTTCATTGATTTGATTCACAGGCATTACTGCATTGATTGTTTTTATCTCCTTGACTGCTTGCAGAGCACCTTCCAGCACTATGAAATGTAGTACTCAGGGAGAAGTCTTTCAGGTCAGTGCTAACTGTGTCCAAAATGTGTGGTATATTCTGCAGTAGGGTTTTATCTTTAACTTTTTGAAGGCAATCAAAGGAAATGACAATGACCTATATTGCTTTGGGTGTCTCTCAGATTTATCTTACCAGTAATTTTAAATGAGGTTTCCTATGTTTGTTAATGGAGATTATATTAAATAGTATATAGAGAGTATATATTCTATATATATTCTGTATATTTAAATGTGTTTGTGTATTTTAAATAAACATAATGTGTTTTTGTATGAGTTTTTCAAATATACTTAGTATTATTTATCCCTTATCCATCCTATATTCCTCTCCCCACATATGCCTTTGTACTTTCTTGGTTTCTGTGGTTGTTCCAGGTTATATATACACATCGATGATTTGGAACTATGACATGAATAAGACAAAATATGTGTCATTTGTCTTTCTGATACATGTTTTGTCATATTCAGTATATTTTATAGTTCCATCCATTTAATTGAAAATTCTATGATTTCATTTTTCTCACATGTGAATACAATTATATTATGTATGTATGTCCTAGTTATTGTTGTTATTTTTGTCAACTTTACACAATCAAGAATTATGTGGCAAGAACAACCTCACTTAATTAAAGGGCTCCATCCAGATTGCCTATAACAACTCTGTAGGGCATTTCCTTGATTAATGATTGATGTGCACAGACCCAGAATACTGGGGAGCAGTGCCACCCCTGGGCAATGATCCTGAGTAGTATCAGAAGGCAAGCTGAGCATGCTAAGAGGAGTAAGTCAGCAAGCAGTGCTCCTCTATATCTTTGCTTCATTTTTTAAATTGATTCTTTGTGGATTACACATCATGCATCTAGATTCCACTCATTTCTCCATTCCTTCGCATCTTCCCTCTACCCTTGTAAATAAAATAAAATAAAATAGAAAAGAAAAGGAAAAGGAAAAAATCTCCTCATGGAAGCTATAGTGTGACACAGTGAGTCACACAGGTTACCCTTTAGACCATGTATTATCACTTGCAAATGTTCATTGCAATGAGTCACTGGTCTGGTTTAAGCCTCTGGTTTTTGCTATATCATAGATTTTGTGCTCTCACTGGGGCTCCTCTTGGATGGATATCTTGTTGTTTTGTGTCATGGAGATCCTGTAACTTTGGGCCTGCAAGGCTGACCCCTTCACATCCTCCAGCAAATCATAGATGGGGTGGATGATGGGATGAGTCCTGGTTTTGGGTCTGGATAGTTGCTGGATTGGTCAGCCTGCCAGCTCTCCCTTGCCCTCAAGAACAGGGTGAGCTCTCCAGCACTGCCCCAGCTAGCTCTCTCTATGTAGTAAATAGCAAGAGGCAAGGCCTATTCTTCTGCTCTCATGTCCTCCCACATCCACACCACCAGGGCCAGCTCTACAGATGAGGTATAGGGGTCACTCTGCAGACTGCTGCAGCTGATGAGAGGTAGGGTCAGAGATCTAGTGTTTTTTTTTGATGCCTTGTGCTTGCAATCCCAGGCACTTTCAGTTCATGTGTGTAATGAGGCTGTCATAGCCAGTGAATACTGTTCTGCTGGAGACCTCTACATCATATGTCTCTTACACATTTTTCTCTTTCTCCTCCATGATGGTCACTGAGGCTTGGTAGAAGGGGTATGATATAGAAGTTCACTTTAGAGCTCATCACTTGATAGTAATTTTATTTTCTTCATTTCAGGCATTTGTGGATCCCTGAATTAATTCTCATTTAATGTAAAAATAAAGATTTTTTTCCTAATAAGGATTGAGAAATGCACTAGTTGACAGCTCTAGTTATCTGAAAATTTCATAATATAATATTTCCTTTACAGATAAGAATATCCTATAATATAGATGTACCATATTTTCATTATCTGTATATCAAACTGGTGCTGCTACTCTAGAAATCAGTGTGAACGATCCCCAAAAAGTAAAAAACTGATGTACCACATGGATCCAGCCATATCATTTCTGGTTATATTTACCTGAATACTCTATATCCTAGTTCAGAAATAATTGATCATTCATGTTTATTGCTGCTTTCTTCACAACAACCAGGAATAAGAAATGACCTAGATGTCCATCACTATTTTAATTTCACTTTGTGGTAATCAACTCTTCTCTGTGGGGCCTTATGTACCTACATTATTGAATCTTTATAGGCTAAGATGTGTGCTGACCCTATGCAGGCAATCATAACTGTTGTGATTTAATGAGCCTTATGGTCATATCATGCCTGTTAGTATTTTACAGACCTTTTGCCTACCTTCTTGCTCTCCTTTCTTCTTCCTCTTCCATGGTGTTCTCTGAGACTTGGAGGAATTAACATGCATTTAGCATTTAAGGTTGAGCCCTGCACCTTGACCAGCCATTACCCTTGCCTAATTTTTATATTTGGGGTGTGTGAAGTTTGTTATCCTTCAGGAAATTGGTTTTATACAGCATTTTATCATTCAAATACAAATTAACCTCTCAGATCAGAGTGTATTTTTATGAAAGTAGATATTAATAATTAATAATGTTAATTAGCTTATGATTTTATGGCATTCTTGGAAAACATGGCAAGGTTAATGTCTCACACTATTATTGCTGTTTTATTTGATATTTCTACCAAAGAAAACAGATGTACATTTTAATACTCAGCTTGAAGATGATCAGAGCTGCTCTGTGTGTTCTATCTGTCCACTTTCTTTACCTTTGAAATTTCCTCTACACAATATTAATATGGACAACTTTGCTTCATTTTCCCTTTCATATTTTATCAAGATTTGGTCCAATTCTACGCTTTTATTAAAGATAGACTTTTATATTGTTGTCATGAATGTTTATAACTTAAAAGAAAAAGTATCATCATATGTATTTTCAACATGAGATAGAAATTTAAAAAATGTGTTTATATCTATTTACAAAGACTATGAACGAAATAAAATAGATATTGAAGAGGCAGCAATATTATCTATTTTAGTCCCAATGATGGTTGTTTTTGAACAAACAACTTCAGTAGGATCCAAGACTGATACATTTCCCCCAGGCCTCAGTGTACCCAGTCTTGCATTCCTCAGTCCCTTCAGAGGCCAGCAGCATCCCTGCCTGTGCGATTGTATGACTCCCTCTAACCTAGTGTTCCTCATGTTTCAGCAGAGCTTATACCCACAGTGCACATCCTGCATTCAGGAACCTCCACATCTTCTTTTTCCAGGGTCATGGCCATGACAGCACCAGGAGGAGTAGACATCATTATTGAGGAATTCTGAGTCTTATGTCTTGGAGAAGTATTTGTTTAGAAAAGAAATTCGAGCTAAGCATTTAGAATCTCAAGTACCAGGCCTAAAACAGGGCTATCTAAGTACTTTTACAAAGAAAATGTTGGTTCTAGGGACAAAGATACAAAGAAAAACACAACTAAAAAAGCATAATGGAATAATTGTCATTGTCAAGGACAGCATAAAGCTAAATTTCTAAGAAATATGGATCTTGGTGTTTGTTTTAAATAAATAAACATACTTTGTTTTATTATATAGGTGGTCAATAATTTAAAATTGGCAAACATACTTTTTTTACAGTAGGTTCTGATTTAAATGATTAAAAAGTTAAAGGTACAAATTGAGGTCTAAACTTTTATGTCTCTTAAAAAAAATGTGGACATACTTTTACTGAGATTGCACTTAACATTCCTACTTACATGCCTGGTGCAGAAAGAAAAATTTGAGTCTTACAAATAAACTCAAATAACCTAGATATATTGTTCTAATGTACATTGAACACTTTAAATCTTTTAAGGTTATTTAACTTATCCTTTTTACTGATATATTTAAAGTGAAGAACTAATATCCAGTTAAAATCAACATTTTTAACCCATTTTACCAATCTACTCACTAAAATAAGTTAAGACTCAGCAGAGGTATGTCAGGAATAAAATGTATGCTTAGTATGTGTAAAAACATGGGTTAGGGTTAGACCACCAGTAACACACATACACACACAAACACAAACATGCAAATACACACACACGCGTGCACGCACGCGCGCGCACACACACACAAAGAAATACGTTTTAAAAGAAAAAATATAAAAGCATGTTATACATCTGTATATATGTTTATGCCCTACTGATAATGTAAAAAAAGTTAATGGAGTTATATAATCTGAGTTAACTTTGATTTGAATTTTAGATATAATAGAAGGAATTACAGGGTAATGCAAAATAAAGGAGAGCTCTCTATCTGAATGCTTATTCCCTTTACAATTCTTTGGTACATACTATAATAGAAATTAGTAACTTATGCTTTTCTTAGCCTATTTGGTGCATATTCTAGGGAGTTGTCCATTTCTACAGTTACCCTCAGACTGAGAGTTGAAAATTCTAGGCCTATTAACCCTTAAATACATGTACAACTATTCATTAACCTACAAGTTAGAATTGATATGTAACTTCAATCCTCTAAGATGTTTGTGGATGAGTATATCTGAACAAGTTATTATAGATATCTGTTAAATATGTTAGACTGTTATTATACACTCTAAACTATATAGTAAGTAGTCCTACTCTGTATGTAGAAAAATCATCATATAATCACATAAAAAATATATTACATTATTATGAATAACTGAGTCATATGCCACATTTCTCATAATGTATGATAAAGACATATTATTTTTATCATTAAAAATGAAGATAAAAATAATTTTTAAGAGGAATTCAGGTAATGGACATAAGTTGTAAAAGAATATTTAAAGCTAATTGTTTTTCTATTTCTAATTCTGTTGTAGAATATTGGTGGATTTATTTTTTGTGGTGAAGAAATTAAAATAAATTTTAAGTTTCAAAATATATTTGAGACTTAAAGTGTAAAATTTAATGTGATACTTCATGACTTCCATTTTGAATATCAATTATAATTGTATATATATTCACTAAGTTGTATAGAATTTTAACTTTCACTTTAGACATTTTATTATAGGAACAAAACACTGACTAAGATACCTACACCAAATAATGAAAGTCACTATAGTATAGAGGGAGGATGGATCATCAATAAAAGAGAAAGAACAGTATTGCTGTTGGGATCTCTGGTGACAACATTTATCTTAAAAGGCAATGTGGTAGTTTTTAGGCTAATTTTAATAAAATGTGATTATTTGTTGAAATCTATATTGATTCGAAGAGACTATTAAGTAAAATTAAGCAATGAAATGTGTGAATTAATTGTTCAGAAAGAAGGGCAACTACCTTTTGTAACTTTTGAATATATGTAACACTGTCTACTATCAAGCACTCCAAAATTAACCCAAAACCAACTCAGATATGCTCTTTCAATATATATTTGTGAGATTTTTCTAAAACTCTATATAAAAAAATATATGGAGATACACATTTCAATGTTTAGCTACTACTAGTATGCCTAATGACTATAAGATGAATCCACATCATTCTTTAAGGTTTGCTGTTGTTATTGTTTGAAATAGGATTTGTGAGCCTAGCCTGTGCAAAACCCACTGTTCAACTGTGGTGGTCTTGAACCCCAGATCCTATCTCCAGAGTGTTTGCATCCCAAAAGTGAGATGCCATGCCCCCTTTTTAGTTGTTTTATTGGTTTATTGATGAATTGCATTCTATTGTGTGAATGAAGCATGTTTTGTTCATATATTTTCTAGGTGGATGGCATTTGGATTGTAAGACAAAACTGTTACAGACATTTATGTGGATATGTGTTATGATTTGCCTTAGGAAAAATCTAGGCATAGAATGGTTGAACTGAATGTTAAGTGTCTGTTTAAGAAACAGTGAAGATATCTATTTGTGAGGATTGAAGCTGTTCTACTTCCTTACTGACAACACTATTTTAAAATTGAGGTATTTAGGTGAGAAAGAAGTAGAAAGTGCTGTAACAAGACTGATTGAATGGGAGTTAATGGAGAATACAGATGAACTATTCAATGAATTAAAAAAGAAAGATATACTGCCACAGAAGAATACCAACATTAAAAAATAACAAGTGAATGCTAATAAATTTGGAAATCTAGATAAAATAGGTTTCATAAACTTTATATAACATCCATATTGGGCCCATAGTGGATCTTAAGTAAATTGAAATGCTATTGACCTCCTAAGTCTTAATAATTTCAGAGGTATCTTTTTAAATAAAGAAATGAATCCTTATATTTCAGAAGATATAAGGCAGAAAAGAATCATGAATACAAATTTATTTTTAATCTAATATAAAATGAAAGTGATGATAAAATGATAATTATCATTGAACTGTGATTATAGTTAGACAACACACAAATAATTGTTAGTAAAACAAAATAGCAAATGAAAATCAATTACTACAAATTAAAATGTATCTTACAAATCCCAAGATGTTTTAAAGAGAGAAACATAATTATTAATTTAACTTGGAAAGACTTATTTTTAATTTTGTGTATTTATTTGAGTCTCTGTGGGAATATATACACATGAAGGCAGGTGCTCCAGGACACTGAGGCATTGGGATTCCCCTGGAGCTAGATTTATAGGTGGCTATGTGCTACCTGCCATGGTGGTCACAATCATATTCAGGTCCTTTGTGAGAGAAATATATGCTTGTAACTGCTGAGCTATCACTCCAGTCCCTAAATTTAATCATTTTAAATGAAATGTTTTATAGTAATGAAAATTAGAGCTGAAAGAATCATCCAGAACTTACCTTAAAAAATACATGATAGCATACCAGTAATATAAAATGATAAGGAATTTTCTTGTCTTTGAATAATTTTAAACACAGTGACAGATTAGAGCAGATAGCTAGATAACTGATAGCCAGAAGATGTGACAGGTAAAGGGGCCAAGTGATGAGAAAGATAGTAGGTAAATGTGGTGATTTGAATGACAATATCTCCCATAGTCTTATATGTTTTAATATTTGGTCTCCAGTTGGTGAAACTATCTGGGAAGGATTAGGAGGTCTGTTTTTGTTGGAGAAGGTCTGTCACTGGAGTTGCGATTTGAAGTTTGAAAGACTCATGCCATTCCTAGTCTCTCTGTCTCTGTCTCTGTCTCTGTCTCTCTGCTTGCTTGCTCTCACCCTCAATATCAAGTTCATTCTTCCACTGATATTAGACTCTACATTTTTGAGTTTCTATAAGATGCTGAAGAACAGGTACATACTAGAATATAAATAAATATATATATACACATATATATTATTTATATTAGAATATATATCCCATATATCATATACATATCCTATATATGTATAACACATATATCTTATATATGTATATATTCTATAAATTCTGTTACTCTAGAGAACCTTGACTAATACATAAAACAAACTGAAGGTCACATGCTTATAGGCAATCTTTGGAGGTATTATCTTTAGGAAAAGGAATAATGCAATGGTCTTCTATTTAGTACATTGCTATATTTCCTAGAAAATGTTTTTAAGATAAACGAAGGTTGAACATACTACAGGAAAGAGGTAGAACTAACAATTTATGACATATCTAACTGAAAAATACAGCAGAAACAGCAGACAGCCATGAGAATTCATAAACGAGGGCACAAAGATATCTATCGATTTAACTACTAGGATTTTTGTATACTGGTAATTTTAACTAAGAGACATATGATACCCTTTAGAGAAGAGATAGAATTATAATGTGCCTAGGAATTTATGAGCTAAGAATATTCATGGAATTCACAGAGGAAGCTTTACAACTGCTGTAATGGAAATGGAAGTTAAAATTAATACACGAAGAACTATTCCACTTATCATTTTGAAATGTCAGATCTCAGGAAATTAATCTATAAATAAAATTCAAATTAAATGCAGGCTGGATATTCTGAATAACTATTAATAATATCTACTAAAAATAAATATTCTGGGACCAGTAAGATGGCTCAGTATGTAAAAGCACTCGATTCACAAGCCTTAGTTCAATACTTTGGGAACATCCATCTCCTTCAAATTCTCTACAAGCATTATGTGATGCATGCATGCCCAGAGTCTTACATATCATTCACATGCACTATATTAATTTAAGTGAAATAGTATTAAAAAAGATATTCTGGTTAGTAAAAACTATATGTACATAACATATATGTGTGTGGAAAGTTTTTACTTTTAAATATTAATAAAATGGAATATATAACAGTTCATGATTTATGCACCTTTAGGAAGCAAACAATTACTTTATATATTGCCCCAACCTTTTAAGTATTCAGACAGCTTATAAAAACATGGAAAAAAGGCAATAATTTTAACAATTCGTGGAGATTAGAGGAGTAAACAGACTTTGCTGTGGAATAAAATGTCCTCTACTAAGTCCTGGTCTTAGTCACTTTTCTTTTATTGTGACACCATGACCAAGACAACTTATAAAATAATAAGTGTTTACTTAGAACTTAGAGTCTCAGAGGGTTAGAATCCACGAAGGCATGCAAAGTGACAGAGCAGTAACTGCAAGTGACATCTTGATCCACAAGCACAAGACCAAGAGAAGCTACTGGGAATGCCTTGAGTTTTCAAAACTTCAAAGTTCATCCCCACTGACACACCTAATATTCTCCAAACAGTTCCGCCAAGTAGGGAGCAAGTATTCCAACACAGGAGCCTGTGTGGACTACTATCATATCTCTTCTTTAGATTTGGTTCTGGTTTATTTGTAACATTAGAAAATAACACAGAGGCCTCCAGAGTTAAAAATACTAACAGGATAAGTTCCTCCATTCTCCAAAAAATGCAAGTGATTCCTCATAGCAAACTGTGATGTTTCGCCTTAAAACAGTGTTAAGTAGAAACCAAGAGGAGACCTTAGAACATGCATGATCAACACTGGCACCTACCTGTTAAACACAGCAAAGCAAGTGAAAGTGTAAGGCTGTGTGGTCTCTAGCCATGTGTTGACCTTCAGGAATGTGATACTCATACATGATTTTAGTTGTTTATTTTTATTTTCTTTAACTTGAGACTTTAGTTTTAAAGCCATTTTAGTTTCCCATTTAGTTTCCCACTCTCACCACTTCCTTGGGCATAAACACCCTGCCCAACTCTAAGCCATGCCTGTTAAAAGACCAGGTAGGTCTCCTAACCCTGGAGCTATCAGATTCTCTAGGTTCCCTCCTGCAAACACCCTGCCCAACCGCAGGCCATGCAGAAGACCAAGTAGGCAGTCCACCCTATACCCATTCCCCTCCCCACCTCTTGTCACCATATTGCAGCCCAAAATTCAGACAGATGCTCCCAATGGACCAGAGGCCATACAGGCCACCAGAACTCCAGTTTCTAACCAGGGCATTGACTTCCTAATGGTTTAGAGAACCAATAGACCCCCAGAACAGTCTTGCCTCCAACTCAGTCAGAGGCCCAATGCTCAATAAGAGATCACACCAGACAACAGAAGTCCAAGCCCAAACTTGCATGGAGACTACCTGCTCAACCACAGGCCACACAATTTAGAAGACCAGAGAGGAAACAGAAACTCAGAAACAGAATACCAATCCAACAAAGAGAAATCAAGAATTTGCCCCCTAGAACTTAATCACCATAAACTCAGATGTCTAGATGCCAGTGTAATAACGCAATCGACAACAGCCAGGGTAATATGTCACCATCAGACACCCACTATCCTACTACAGCAAGCTCTGAATATTCCAACACAACTGAAGCATAAGAAAAAGACTTTAAAACCAATTTGTGAAGATGATACAGGTCCTTAAAGAATAAATGAATAAATCCCTTAAAGTAATCAAGGAAAGGACTAACTAAAAACTGGAAGAAATGAGTAAAACCCTTAAATAAAGATAAGGAAAATACAGATAAAACAGTTGAAGGAAACTAATAAAATTATCAAAGACCTGAAAATGGAAATAGAAGCAATATAGGAAACACAAACTGAGAGAATTCAGGAAATAGAGAATGTAAGTAAGTGAACAGTAACTGCAGACACAATTATCACCAATAGACTATAAGAATGGAAGACAGAATCTCAGGCACTGAAGGTACAATAGAAGAAGATACATAGGTCAAAGTTAAATCTCTAAAATTCCTGACACCAAACACCAAGAAATCTGGGACGCTATGAAAAAAAACAAAACTAAGAATAATGGGGATAGGAGAATGGGAGGAATCCCAGCTTAAAGGCCTAGAAACCATTTTAACAAAATCATAGAAGAAAATTTTCCTAATCTAAAGATGCCAATAAAGATACAAGAAGCATACACAACACCAAATAGATTAGACAAGAAAAGAATGGATAATTTTCTCTATGGCTACCTCTTGCCAAAGTCAAATCAAGATCATATAAACAATTTAAATAGACCTATAAGCCCTAAACAAATAGAAGCAGTCATTAAAATCTTCCAACCCCCCCCCCAAAAAAAAGCCGAGGGTCTGATGGTTTTAGCACAGAATTCCAGCAGACCTTCAAAGAAGAGTTAACTCCAATATTCCTCAAGTTATTCTACAAAATAGAAACAGAAGGAACATTGACAAATTCATTTTATGAGGCCTGTTACCCTGATACCCAAATCACACCAAGATACAACAAAGAAAGAGAACTACACACCAATTTATTTTATGAATATAGATGCATAAATTTTCAAAAAATACTTACAAACAAAATTCAAGAACACATAAGAAAGATTATCAGTCATAATCAAGTAGGTTTCATCCTATAGCTGATAAACACCTTCAGCTGTTTGGCTAGATAAAAGAATAACGCTAAAAAATTATTAGCACTCTTATACAAAAATGATAAATGGATTGAGAAATAAATCAGGGAAATAACACCCTTCACAATAGTCACAAGCAACATAAATATCTTGAGGTAACCCTAACAAAGCAAGTGAAATTTTGTGTAACAAAAACATGAAGCCTTTGAGGAAATTGTAGAAGAAGGATCAATATGGAAAGATCTTACATGCTCATCAATCAATATTATTAACATAGTAATAATGACCATCCTGCCCAAAATAATTGAAAGATTTAATGCAATAGCCATTAAAAGTCCAACACAATTCTTTACAAATCTTGAAAGGACAATTCTCAACTTCATATGAAAAAAAAAAGCCCAGGATAACTACAACCATCCAGAATTATAAAAGAATTTCCAGAAGTATCACCATCCCTGATTTTAAGATGTATGAAAGTGCTATAGGAATAAAAAACACATGGTATTGGCATAAACGTTGATCAATAGATTGGAATCAATGATCCAGACATAAATCTACACACATATGGACATCAGATTTTTGATAAAGAAACCAGAAATACACAATGAAAAAAAAGCATCTTTGAGAATGTCTGCATGTAGAATGCAAATATATCCATATCTATCACCCTGCACAAAACTCAAGTAAAAATGGATCAAAGACCTCAACATAAATCCAGACACAGTGAACTTGAAAGAAAAGAAAATAAGGAATATTCTTGAGCATTGGCACAAGAGACAACTTCCTGAACAGAACACCAATAGCATAGGCACTAAGACTGACAATAAAATGGGACCTCATAAAACTGAGAAGCTTCTGTAATGGAAAGGACATAGTCAATAGGACAAAAAGGCAATCTACAGAATGGGAAAAGATTTCACCAACTCCACTTCCACCAGAGGGCTAATATCCAAAATGTATAAAGAACTCAAGAAAGTAGACATAAAAAAAATTCAATTAAAAAGTGGGTACAGTCCTAAACAGAGAATTCTCAACAGAGGAATCCAAATGGCTGAGAAATACTTAAGAAATGTTCAACATTCTTAGCCATAAGGGAAATGCAAATCAAAACCACTTTGAGATTCCATCTTATGTCTGTCAGAATGGCTAAGTTCAATAACACAAGTGACATATCAATCAGGTGAGATGTGGAGCATTTCCATTTTCAGGTCTTTGATAATTTTATTAGTTTCCTTCAACTGTTTTATCTGTATTTTCCTTATCTTTATTTAAGGGTTTTACTCATTTCTTCCAGTTTTTAGTTAGTCCTTTCCTTGATTACTTTAAGGGATCCTTCTGTTTCTACTCATAGGATGGGTACCTATACCAGCTGTCATCAGGGAGGCTTGTTTCAACCACTGATGGGAGAAGATGCAGAAGATGCAGAATGTCAACTCATACAGCCACTCTGAAAACCAATATGGTAGTTCCTCAGAAAACTGGGAATCAATCTACTAAAGAACTATCTACACCACTCTTAGAAATATACTCAAGAAACACTCCATCCAACCACAAGGACACTTGCTCAACTATGGTTCATAATGGCTTTATTATAAAACCTAGGAATTTGAAAAACCTAGATGTCCCTCCACTAAAGAATGGATAAAGAATATAGTATGTTTACACAATGGAGTGTTACTCAGCTGCTAGAAAAAAAAATGACATCATGAAATTTCAGACAAATGGATAGAACTAGAAAAAAAAAAAAAAAAAAAAACATCCTGAGTGAGACAATCCAGACCCAGAAAGACAAACATGTTATGTACTCACTTACAAGTGGATATTGACTGCTCTTTTTTGTTTGTTTGTTTGCTTGTTTTTTGTTTTTGTTTTTGAGGCAGCATTTCTCTGCTCTCTGTGTAGCTTTGGAGCCTGTCCTGGAATTCGCTCTGTAGACCAGGCTGGCTGGCCTTGAACTCACAGAGATCTGCCTGCCTCTGCCTCCCAAGTGCTGGGATTAAAGGCGTGCACCACTACCACCCGGCTTGGCTGCTCTTTTTACTTAAGATAATCACACTACAATCCACAGACCCAGAGAAGTTAGATAAAGAGGAGAGGTCTAGGGGAGATGCATGAATCTTCCTGAAAGGGGGAAACAGAATAGATTTTGTGGATGGACCAAGAGGAAGAATAGGAAAAGGAGGGATCAGATGAAGAAGGCAGAGAGAACTGGGAGAATGTACGTGGGGAGAGGATGAGAAAGGCAGGCATTTGGTAGTGACATGGAAACCTAGTACAGTGGAAACTTCCTGGAACATTCGACAGTGACCTTATCAAGGACTCCTAAGAATGAAGGATACAGAAAACTGAACCAGTCATCTTCTGTAACCAGGCAAGGATCCCAGTGGTGGGACAGGGACACCAACACAACCACAAACCTTAGACCCACAACCTTTCCTGCCTGCAAGATGCAGTGGGGCAATTGTGGCTCATAGCTTATGGGAGTGCCAATCAATGATTGTCCTAACTTGAGGCCCACAGAGAGGAAACCCATTCCTGGCACCACTTAGATGGCCAGGATACAGAAGCTGGATGGCTCAAAGTCTTAGGGTAGAACCAAACATGACTGACCAAAAAACAAAAAGAAAGAAAAAAGAAAAAAGATTCCTAATGATATCTGCTATACTCATAGGATGGATACCTATACCAGCTGTCATCAGGGAGGCTTGTTTCAACCACTGATGGGAGAAGATGCAGAAACCCACTGTGGGGTCTTGCCCCACTGGGAACTTAGGTCATCTCTGAAGAGGTGGCCTGGAACTGAGGAAAGGTAAGTGTGCCTCTCCCCCATTTCCCAGCCTTCCTCTTACCCAAGGAGTCAAGTCAAGCAAGAACTCATTTATTGTTAGGCAGTAAGCCTCTTTTAGGGGGTGGAAGGAACCAATCAATCGTTTTAAAGGTCACCCTATACTCATTTGCTTGTTTACAAGCTGTTTATGCACTGACATCATCTCCTGATCTTTGTATCTTATCTCAGCATAAAAGACTTGAGCTAACTTCCTCTTGGCACCATTTGTAGGTAATCTCTGCATAAACAACTTGAGCTAATTTTCTCTTGGCACCATTTGAATCTAATCAATGTAAACAACTTGGTCTAACTTTCTCTCAGTTCCGTTTGTGTAGCTCATGTATGCCCTACAATTCACAGCCAAACATTAGGCAGAGATGAGGAAACACCACAGAACATGACAAGGAAGGATTGTAGGTGCCAGAGTAGTCAAGGAAACCAGAACAGAGACCACAGAATCAACTAAGCAGGGTTCATAGGGACTCATAGAAACTGAAGGGACAATCATGCTAAGTCCTCTGCTTAGGGTTTTTGTTGGACTCCTAACAATGAGAGTGGGGGTGTCTCTGACCCATTTACCTACTCATGGGACCTTTTTCATACCACTGGGTTGCCTCGTTCAGCCTTGGTATTAGTGTTTATTGCAACTTGTTAGGCCATGTTCAGTTGATATCACTGAAAGGAATGCTCTTTTCTGAAAAGAAATGAAAGAGCAGTGGATCTGAGGGAGAGAAGAAGTACAAGGAGGAGTGGAGGGAGGGGAAGTTGTGGTTTGGATGTATTATATAAGAATACATTTATATAGAAAGTGTATTGCTTTATATAATTTATGTAAATTATATGAAATATATATATATAATTCATACATAGAGCACTGCTTTATATAATTCTAGGTTTGTTCTAAAATGTTTTAACTTACTGTGTTTTCACCAACAATGAATGAAAATATCTGCAGATTCATTTCTTGCTTACATTTTTGAGATTTGCATTTCACATTTAACCATAGTAAGTGTGCAGTGATCTTAGTTACTACTATTTTGATTAGCAATTTCTTGATGGCATATGGCTTATGCTTATTTTCTGCTTGTGTATATTTTTCAAGATGTATATTAAGATTTCTTGCCCATTTTTTTCATAGGTGTCTTTATTTTCCCATTGCAGTGTTTTATGAGTCTCCTGTACATTTGATATCCCAGAACTGTAACACGCATTTTGCAGGCATTCTTCACCATTTAAATTTGTCTTCTTGTGCTCTTCAGAATCTTTCTTAGAATACTTTGATCATAATGAAACCAGCTTTGCCAGTGTTTCTTTTTACAATCTAATAGCCTGGATTTGTCTGTTGTTATAGGATAGGAAACAATGTTGGAAAATCCAGACTGTCCTGATTTTGCTCTTATCTCCTTAAAAAGTACAGTTTTGTGTCTTACATATCTATTCTATGATTCATTCTTAACTATAGATCAATAATTATTTTCTATTAATATTTTCCTTGTCATTGAAGCTACTTATCTAAACCTATGTAAACCAGTTATACAATCAGGTGTAAACCGCTGTGTAAGGTATAAAAGACTGTCAATTTTAGAGAGGTCACGATACATAGCATGTGTTTTATTTCCATTTGAATCCTTCTCAAATAACAGAAATCATATTTTAAAGGTAGATCTACACAAATTTTGAAGTCCAAGAGCATAGAAAGTGCCCCTATTTTAGACTTATTAAGCTTACTAACATATTAAAGCTCCTTAAAGCAGCTGGGAAAGCAGCATGGATAAAGTGTCCTTGTAATACAACTATCCTGAACTTATTTTTACTGAGGATTCTGAAAATTCTACTAAAAATATCTGCCCCACTTTTTTATTATACTAAGCTTATATGACATGAGTATGTATGCAAATGTAAAATGTCTCTCTGTGGGGGTACAGCCATTACATTGAATAGGTAATATAAACTCATTCTTAAGCCAGGTCCCTTACTGGCATTAAAGCGAGTTAGAAGATTGTTCATGATCCAAAAAGAGTACTTAGTGTCAGCTGACTGTTACCATTATTGGATTTAACTTTAAAGTGTTTCATTAGCAGAGGAAAAGATGATCAAAGTACTATGAAGTTGGATTCATTTATACTTTGAAATTTCAATGTTTGTCTTCTTTGACAGCTAAACAAAACATTAGACTTGTGATGTTAATGACATAAGTGCTGAAATAGATAAGAATATCTTATTTGAGACTTTTGTATTATCTTATTTAGCACCTAACACAACTAACATAGTTTGGTAAGACTGACATTGAACACATGGCTGGAGAGGAGAGGAGAACTGGGCAGGCATAGCTGTGTAGTCTTCAGGGACTTACTTTCTATGCCAATTTCTGAGAATTTCATTCCTTCTTAAGTTTCTTTCTTTTTCTTTTCCTTTATTTTTTTTTTGTTTTGTTTTATGAGACAGGGTTTCTCTATGTAACAGCTGTGACTGTCCTGGTATTTGCTTTGTAGATCAGTCTGGCCTTAAACTCACAGAGATCCACCTGCCTCTGCCTCCCAAGTGCTGGAATTAAAGGCATGCACCACCACATCTGGCCCTAAGTTTCATTGTATGAATACCATTCCTATGTTATAAGAGTGTAGGGAAAAAAACAAAGACATATTCATAATATTTAGATAATAAAAACAGAATATTACTGAGATCTGGAAATATTGTATAGTCTTCACTTCTTCATAAATAGCAACACTTAATACTGACCTAAAAATGTAAAGTGATTGCTCTCCTGGGCATACACAGATGGAGCCCAGATGAACTAAACTTTCATAAGACTGCACACAGTGGGTAAAATATGATGCCTGGCCTGTAACGCTGATTTATGTGATTTGGAAATCCTTGATTTTCTATGTTGCGTACTCTATTTCTATTCATATAAAGTTTATAGAGACTATTCTCTGCTAAACATTCCCTATGATGACATTAGCTGCAATGGTTTGCTAAATCTACTACCTGTGATATAAATATGTACATATTTATACACATGTATATTTGAAAGTGTGGACATTATGAACATGTCTATACTCTGTCAGGAAAGTCCTAACCTGAATGTACTTGCGTAGTTATAGATGTGTACACATCTACACAAACAAACTTCCTTGAAGATACTAATTCTTTATATTGTTCATTGTTTACTCTTTAAAACTCACTTAAAAATAAATATTTTTTTCTTTTGCTATTTGCCCTTTGGGGGCCCACAACCTAGCTCCCAAATAAATAAAGAGAGACCTATTCTTATTTATGAATGCCCAGCCTTAGATTAGCTTATTTCTAGTCAGCTTTTCTTAATTTAAATTATGCCAATCTACTTTTGCCTCTTGGCTTTTACCTTTCTCTATTTACATTTCTTTCCTTCCTAGACCATGGTAGGTTGTGTCACTGGATGGCTGACCCCTGTCTAGACCTCTTCTCATTTTCTCCTCCTCTTTCTCCTGATTTTTCCTTCTATTTATTCTCTTGGACTTGCAGCCACACCTATCCCTCTGCTGCCTTGCTATTAGCTGTTCAGCTATTATTATACCAATCAGGTGTTTTAGGCAGACAAAGTAATACAGCTTTACATAGTTAAACACATGCAACAGTAAAGAATGCAACACACCTTTGCATCATGAAACAAATATTCCACAGCATAAACAAATGTAACACATCTTAAATAAATATTTCACAACCTTTCCCCCTTTTTGTGTAAATAAAAGTGAAAGGTTTTAACTTTAATATAGTATAACTATGTACAACAAAAACATTTATCAAGTAAGAATTGCATTCACAATGTCCAGTCCATTTTTGTCTGACAAATTTAAAGAAAATACTCCATTGTCTATCCTATCTTAGTGAATCCAAAGTTTTATACCTAATTTCCTTTCTATCACAATTAAGGAAAACTATAACCCTACTAGTTAGTCTTTACCTTCATCAAAGACTGCAGAAGGATGAAATATAACCTAACAACAGAGACATCTGGTTGCCTAGACAGTTACCCAAATTTCCTCTGCAATGTTGGGACAGCCATTTTTGACCTATTAGTCTGGATATCTGGCAAAGTTTTCAGTGATGCAGACAATTTGAAGTATTGTCCTGCCTTGTATTGGCAAAGGTCAGTAGTTGCTTTCCTCTGTGCCCTGCAGAATATCTGGCAGACTATTCTTTGAAGCAGTAATATCGAAGGATTGTCCTGAGTTGTCTTGGCAAAGTTCAACAGTCTTTTCCCTGTGTGCCACTTGCCCAGTCTGCACAGCATATTGTCAGCAATCAAGGTCAGAGCATTTTCTTGCTCATATGGCTAGCCTTGCCACATTGAAAGCAAACTCTATATGGAATTTCTTCGATGCCCATCATTCTTTGTTTGTTTGTTTGTTTGTTTTGAGACAGGGTTTCTCTGTGTAGCTTTGGTGTGTATCCTGGATCTCACTCTGTAGACCAGGCTGGCTTCCAACTCACAGAGATCTGCCTAGCTCTGCCTCCTAAGTGTTGTGATTAAAGGCATGTGCCACCACTACCTGGCTAGCTCATCATTCTATTATGAATTGGTGCTCCCAGGAGCATATGTGTCTCATTGTTATGAAAAACCTTAGGCTTTTAAACATCTTGAATGCCATATATTGTAGGTCTTTGAAGTGTTTGAAAATCCTTTATCTAAAATATAGTTATTTAACCTTACAACATATCTAATATCACTACAAATTTGATTATTATAGATTAACTGCTAACCACATTTCTTAATTATACATTGAATTTTAACATAAACTGCATAAGCACAATATCCTAAACAAGAGTAGAAATATATATATATATATGTATATATATATATATATATATACATATATATATATATATTCAAGAGACTCTTGAATCTTGTCAGGTGATATATATCAATAAAGGTTACAGTTGTAGGAATCTACAGCCTCTTGTTTCCTGTAGAAATAGAAGCAAAACCTCTTCTCCAAATCAATGTATTTTTGAGTTCCATTTTAAAGTTAAAGCATTCTTTAAATACCAAGACTGGTTTATTTCAGCAGTTCAGTTCTCAATCCCGTGTCTCTTAGCAGCTCTCATTCCTCATTATCATTCAAATATACAAAATCAGCATAATACTACATAGGATCCATACTCCCTGTGTATTTCCTACATCTATGTGTCTTATTCTTCTTTTATGTTACTTCTCTCTTTAAAGACTTCATTTATTTATTTATTTCTATGACTGTCTATTCTCATTTTCTTTTTTCTTAAGCCTACACACATTGTTAAACACACTTTTTTGGTTGTTTTTTTTTTTTTTTTTTTTTTTTTTTTTTTCCAATCTGGATCTGTCTTTACTGCTTATCTCTAGTCTTTTTTGTCCACATGAGTAAAAACGGCTAAGTGGTATGGCTAGGACCTCTGACGTAGTTTTAGCAGTTGGCTATATTCACTTCTCAAGTCTTTGAAAGCCAAGCCTTAAGCTTGCAGCAAGTCAGAGGTAGGTGACCAAGAACTACATTCAATGCCCCAACTATGAACTGCCAGTGCCCTGTATTTTTTTTACTCTTCGTTCTTTGGGGAGCCACCACCCAGTTCCCAAATAAATATGTAGAGATTTATTCTTACTTATGAATGTTCAGTCTATGTTGGCTGATTTCTAGCCAGGTTTTCTTAACTTAAATTATCCCATCTACATTTTGCTGCTGGGCTTTTTATTTTTCTCTATTCTATATACCTTTCTCTCCTTTTATTCCATGGCTGGTAGTGTGGCTGGGTAGTTGGCCCATGGAACCCTCCTCTCCTTCTCATTTTCTCCTACTTCCCTTTCTCTTATTTCTCCTTCTATTTATTTTCTCTGCCTGTCAGCCCTGCCTATCCTTTCTCCTGCCTAGGTAATGAATGTTCAGCTCTTTATTAGACCAATCCAGTGTTTTAGGGAGACAAAGTAACACAGCCTTAGAGAGTTAAACAAGTACAACATAACAGAATGAAACACATCTTTCCATCATTAAACAAATAGTCCACAGTGTAAATGAATGTAAACATCTTAAAGAAATATTTCACAACAAAATATCAGGACAATTCTTTCTTTTAAAAATGTATTAATTCTTTGGCAACTTAATGCAATATATTTGATAATATTCACCCCAACTTTAATGTTCACCTTCATCATTCTTTATTTAAATCATTAATTCTATTTGTATTGCTGAGTACTCGTGGGTATGTACCTGCCCTGTTGTTGTGTAGACTGGTTGACCTAGCAGGGGAGTCCACTTTAAAAACTGAAATTCTTTCCAGTGCCTGTCAAAGACACTTTTTCCTCAGGTGGGCATGAGACTTCGTGCCCACCTCTCCTCCACTCAGGGATTTTTTTTCTCTAGATTGTTGACATCCTTTTTTCTGATATTATGGGATATGTATTCTATGGCTTTAACTCAGAATTCTTCTTCTATGAGTTCTGGCATATCATGCATAGTTCCTGCATATTCATGAGTTCTTAAACATAATTTTCTTGGACTGAAAATTTCAATTGTTCTATATTGTCTTCAGGTACTGATATTCTGTCCTTCATATGATCCATTCTAGAGTTGAAGCTTTCTACTGAGTTTCTTTTTTAATTAGACACTAATTTTGTTTTATTCTACAGTTTCATTTCATTTGGAGCTTTTTACAATATTTCTTTTTTAAGGAATTCACTTTTATATTGGGTATTTTCTTTTTTTACTTGACTCAACCATTTCTGTTTTCTTGATCTTCAAACAGTTTCTTGTTCCCCTAAAGTTTATTCAGGTGCTTATTCATGACTGTACTGGCTAGTTTTACATCAACATGACACAAGAAAAAGTCACCCAAGAGGAGAGAACCTCAACTGAGGAAATGCCTCCATAAGATCAGGCTGCAGGCATGCCTGTAGAACATTTTTTTAATTAGTCATTGATGAGGAGGACCCAGTCCATTGTAGGTGGGGCCATTCCAGGTCTGGTGGTTCTGGCATCTATAAGAAAGCAGGCTAAGCAAGAGATGGATAGCAAGCCAGTAAGCAGCACCCTTCCATGGCCTATACATCAGCTCCTGCTTCCAAATTCCTGCCTTGTGTGAGTTTCTGCTGTCACTGCTTTTAATAATGAGCTGTTATTTAGAACTATGAGTTAAATAAACCCTTTCCTCCTGAGGTGGCTTTTGCTCATGGTGTTTCATCATAGTAATAGTAACCCTAACTAAGACAATGTCCTTCTTGGATGCTTTGCACTCTTTTAAAATAATTATAATTTTTTTATGTGTGAATTCTATGTCTTCAAATTCATTTAAGTTGACCTCATCAGGGACCATTATTACAGGATTGTGGGTTTTGGAAGACATATTTAAAATAATTTTTATGTTGCTTATGTTTCTTTGTGATAGGTCCTAGGCATGTTTGGGTATGCTATTGGTTGTGTCTTTCGATATATAAACTTTAAGTACACAACTGAGAAAAGACAATGGGCTTAGTGGTTTGGGGGATTTCTGAGTATAGTGTCATGGGATAAGTGGGTGTCTAGTGACATATCCTACACCATGAAGAAGAATGAAAATCAGAGTTGAGGGGATGGGACAAAAATAGGAAACCCATGTCTCTTACTGGGTGTTGGGGTCTGTGTGAATTTGGGTTCCTATAATCAAATTTCTGGATCACAGTTGCTGAGACTTAAGTGGAAAAGGCTGTTCCTCAAACTAGGTGCTGGAGCCATGTAGGCAAGGTGCCGGGAGTAAAGTCAGAACTGGTAAGATGGAAGCAAGTGGATTTTTAACCTGATGATAGCAGCCTTAAAAGCAGTGTCTGGAATGAGATTCCTGGGCTGGGTGTCTCCACATTGGTTCTTGACCTTAGTGTGCCATAGTTGCCCATATTCTAACCCTTAGTCAGCATATTTATTCTTACTGTTGAGGTAAATGCATAACTCTTTACCATACACATTCAGAAGATTTTCTGAACTTATATAGTTATTAGTTTATTTTGTTATTCCATATCTAATTTTTTTTAATTTATACACTCATTCTAACTTCCACTCACTACCACCATAGGTGAAATTCACACAAGAGCTAACCAGCTAATGTTAAGATAATTTGCAGTGATCATTTATATATTTATAAGTTGCTCAGATAAATAATTGGATCCTTCTTATTTTGATGTTTCTTCATTGCTTAATCTATTCATTACTTTTGAACTCTTTTTTGTAACTTACAAATATTTATTGTATATTTTCCAACTTTTGACTGTTATAGTGATTTATGAGTAAATAATTAATCTCCAATATTCAGCTCAATAATTTTCTGATCATTCATATAAACCTTATCAAATATACCACCAGAAATCTACTGTATTAAATAAACATATACTTAATGACTTGATTATCTTTGGATTAAATTTTCTGCACACCCAACACTTTCCATCATTATGTCCTATTCAAGATATGTAGATGGGATGAGTTCCCTTAGGTGTTGCAGTGCATTCTTGTTTTTGAAAGCTGTCTTAATTTTATGTTAAAGTTGTCTATTAAGAAGTAATTCCTGTGTCTAATGAACTTTTGAAGGTCATTAGCAATATTACCTCATCTCAGAAATTCAAAGTAACCTCAGGAATTTTCTCTGTACTCCTATGGCCCTCCTTACCTTTGAAGACAAGAGAATTGCCAGGACATTTTTTCCCATTCTGTACAAAGTGAGTTGGATATAAGATAAAAAAGTTTCTCATTCAGCTATAATTCAGAGTGCTGGATTATATGTCTATTCTTTGCTCTGTCCAAATATTTAAAGACCCTGGACACTGTTCTCCCTTCCAAGTGCAAAACTGACTGTTAAATTTAGAAAGTCACTGTTGCTTCAGGCTTATAGAACTGAGAAAGGGTCTACATGCAAACAAGTTTTTTGACAGACTCTCCATTGGGATATGTGGCCTTTGGTCCCTCTCTCTGAATCTACATCACTGTACTTAGGGCATATAATGAGTACTATATTAGTCTTGAATTTGGGTTGTAAGTAGACAAGTTGTTTTCATCTTGGTATCTTAAGTGTCTTAGCCATCATGGGATATATGCCAGCATCTTTGCAGAGGGGTCATGTGGATCAAGCTGGGTTCCAACAGCACCCAGCCTCAAATCTGCTCCATTCACACTGTATGTGCAGCCAAGCTTAGATACCAACACCACCAATAAGTGATGAGGGTCTTTAAATCACAGATGGTTAGATACCTGGGCTGTTAAGTTTAAGACAGTTCATAATATTGGCCAGGCTAACAGAAGCAGAGAAAATGAACATGTTATATCATTTCTATGCTCTCCCATTCTTCTATCAAAGAATATCAGCTAATCTGTTCTTTATCTCCTTGTTCTGGAATTCTGCCATATCACAAAGGAAGAACTGATGGCATTGTAGTTGGTATAAGGGTATTTCTTTCTGTAAATGCTTCTCAGTATAGTAGCTTTATATTTTGTTTTCAAAGAAATCTATGTAGCCTTGTAAGATGAAAGGAAGATATTATTCAGTTAAGCTTAATGATGCTGCTATTTTATAGAATATTTGGTCATTCAAGGCTGCTTCTTTCCTCTTATCAATTACTAATTGATATTTAACTACCCAAAATACATTTTATTCTAGGAAATCCCTTTCATGTTTTACTCCAGATAAAATTAATCAGAAGTTGTTATAGCCCTTGTATTTACTTTTGAATGCTGCCTATCTTTCTGCTTATCTAAAAGTTTTTAATGGTGAAGACATATTAGAAGAGTGGAATAGTGAAGTGTATCGCACACATGGCTCTAACACATAGCCTGGGCATTCCCTACACGTGTCCTCTGTGACTGAATATGATGGCAGCACTGATACATTCTATTTCCCCCAGAGCTCTATCACCTGAATGTTCACAGAAGTAAGTTTCAAAAACACAATTTCTCAAGACAGAAACTAAAACCCCCTACTTAGCTGAAGACACTTGTTCCCTTCCTGTCTGCTACTATTACTAAAGGAAGTGAAAAATCCTACACTTGGGGACATTTTATACTAAGATTAATGACAGTCCAGCAAGTACATACATTTCCAGTTGAGGAAAAGTTTGCTAAAAGGTGTTGCCAAGGACCTCAATATGAGAGACAGGATGTTGTAAGATTCCTGACATAAGAGAATGACCTTCATCAGTCCCACTTTTGAGCATCACTCTCCTTTAATTGCCCACAGAGTGAAAATGTGTCTGTACACTTTGCTCCTGGCTCATGTGGCCTGGCACCAATTCCCTTACTGCTCTTCCAGATTTATCTGCCTCTACCACAGGATGAATGTTTTCTTAAAATTTTCTAAGTTTTCACAAAATTTGTAAAAGTACACTTTCAAGTATGCTAGTTTTTCTTTGGAATTTTCCCAAATGCCTGCCATACTAGAACTCAACCAGCCAGAACACATGTGAATATAATCTTATTCAGCAATATGTTTATGTTCATGTGCTTTTTTTGCAGAAACCTCCCCTTCTCTATTTTTCACACAAACATAAGCAATACATGATAGGTGTGTTTAAACTAGAGAACTTATTAGTTTGTGGCGTTGAGATGATTTGCTGTATCTAGTAATAGATTGTGACTTTCTGGGCAGTATGAATATAGTTTTTAACTTTAAAGGTATATAAAAGTACCTATACATCCTTCTAGATATATCAAAAAGTCATACACACAGTTTAAAGAAATTTATTCTTTTGTATAATATTATCTTAATTCTGACATATTTTAATAATAGAAATACTTTAAAATAAGCTGTAATCTGTCTGGTTCATCTCTCATTTAAATTGCCCACCATTTTCATCATAAGCAAACATATCCTGAATTTAGTTTGCTTTTCCATCCATATGATCATTGTCTTCAAACAAATACACAATTTAAGGAATAAATACTAGATAAATTATTACTCAGAAGTACACAGATGTCATGCACAATAAAGTTTGTTAGAGAGTTCCATTTGTAGAAAAAAGTGCTTTGGATTGCTTTTCTTAAGTTTAATTAATTAATTTATTTTATATCCTGACCAAGTTTCCCCTACCTCCTCTCCTCCTATCCCCTCCTCTCTACTCTTCCCCCTCAACCCACTCTTCCTCTGTTTCTGTTCCTCCCATGGGTATCAACAAAGCATGGCATATCATCTTATGGTAGGACTAAGCATCTCCCCTTGCAGGGAGGCTGGTCAAAGCAATCCAGTAAGAAGAACAGGTTCCAAACATCCAGCCAAAGTAGTAGGGACAGCCTCTGCTCCCATTGTTAGGAGTCCCACAAGTAGACCAAGCTACACAACTCTCATATATATGTAGAAGGCTTAGATCAGTCTCATTCAGACTCCCTGGTTGTTGGTTCAGACTGTATGCGTTCCTGTAAGCCAGGTTAGTTGTTTCTGTGGGTTGTCTTTGATGTCCTTGACCCCTCTGGCTCCTACAGTCTTTCCTCCCTTTCTTCAACAGGATTTCCCGAGCTCAGCCTAATGTTTGTCTGTGGGTTTCTGCATCTGTTTCCATCAGTTACTGAATGAAGGCCCACTGATGACAACTGTTGTCGTCAGCAATCTGACCACAGGAAATAACAAGTTCAAGCTACATATCCCTTACTGCTGGGAGTCTTAGTTGGAGTCATCCTTGTAGATTTGTCAGAGTTTCCCTTGCATCAGGTTTCTACATGACACTGAAGTGCCTCTCCATTCCAGACATCTATTTTAGTATTCTTTCCCTCCATCCACTCACAACCTGATCCCTCAAGTTCCCATCCCCACCCTCCCACAGTCCACACAAGAGATCTCTTCTACTTCCCCTTTCCAGGGAGATCCATGTGTTGGATTTCTTTTAAAGTGAAAGAGAAAAGTGGGTCACAGGATGACAAAATAATACCATGCAAGAGAAAGAAAACTAACCATCGAGAACTAAATTACGTGTGCAGCGGCGGGATGGGTGGGGAGTTGGGGGCATGGGAGGGTGGGTGGGAGGGCGGGGGGGGGGGGGGGCGGCACATATGTAACTATATGACCAATGGCGATTTGGAAAGAACCATTGAAAACACCAAGCTGAATTGTGGGAGCCCACAATGACTCCAGTTTTTGCCTTGATTCCATCTTGACTCAAGGTCAGAGAGTTAAAGCTTTGTCTTTAGGCAGGATAACAAGATGTTTGGCCAAAGGTGTGGTTACCAGATGTCTTGAGAATTAAGGAGGTGTTTACACTTGTTTGTACCTTGAACCATGGTGTCCTTGAGAGGGGAAGGTCTTTCTCCCTCCTTGATTTGGGTATGAAAAGGCTGTGAGAAATAAACTCAGAGTTGCTGTGGTATTTGCTCAGAGCCCCCATGTAGCTATCCAGTGCCTCTGCCTTTTTCTTTTACGTCTGCATCTCTAATTTTCCTATCTATAATTTCTCAATCCACGCTCCCCTATTCAGGAATGTTTGACAGGTTGGACGGGACCCGGAACTGAATGGCAGGGAAGAAATCTTAACAGTGCATTGTGTGAGAAAGGAATACTCATGATTTATTGAAGTCAAAGAAAAACACTTGTGAAATTGGGGTAATGAATGGTGAAGCCATCCTAGTGCCATTATAAGCTTTGTCTTCCTGTCACTAATCCCCACCAAAACAAAGCTTTCATTGTCCTCATTGTCTAAGTTTTCAGGTTTTGGTAAATCTAAATTTATTAAGCTTATTTTCAAACTTCATTTCTACGTATGTTGAAAATAAATGTACCTTACTTTTAAACATACTATATACTGCTGTTTATAGTCAAGATATCCTGTAAAATACAAGATACATCAGTATAACTAAGACAAATCATTCAATGTGAGCAATTGGTTAAAGTGAGCTAATAATGATTGTGATTGGCAGAAAACCAGGAGCATTAACAGGCAGAATGTTTTAGAATGTCAACATCCTTTTCTAACAACATGTAGATAGACCATAGTAAGCTTACCACTCTTCTTGAAAGAAAAACATCTGGTTTTCATGTTTAATTAAAATAAACTCATCTCCTCATCCCCTTGAAGTAGGAAAAGACAGTAGAAAAAGAGCATGATAATCTGTCATCATCATTATCATCAGTCACAATCCATTTATGCTTGCATGGAGTCTACAAGGTGCTTTCTGTTTAAATGAAGTGATTATACAGAAGTGTGCAACTAGAGATTTAGCATTTTATGATGGGTACTTTAGTCCTTTCTTGTCTAGTTTAGCTAATATAGAAACAAAATCTCCATGTTGTATCCCAAGGCTATTATAAAAAAAATTTTGTACACCGAGCCAGTGATAGATTCAAATATACCTTCCTTCTCTACCTACTACTGGGACCTCATATACTCACTGAAACCAAGACTTGTCTTATATTCAATTATTTTTTAAAATTCACCTAAAAATTAGAAGTCACCTCAGAAAGACATCCTCAGAGTTGCTTACCACTGAACACATTAAATTCCCATCACTTTTATGTGGCGAAATTCTAAATTCTCATGTCACCTCTGGTATGCTGAGCCTATGGCAGGGGTATCATATCTCAATCTTCACAGCAACCCTCGTAGATGGGACTGATATTATTTCTACATCCTACCTTTGTTTTATTTGTTTTCTTTTAGCTTATTTCTTCTTTTTATTTTAAGAATTTTTAAATGTGGTCTCATCATGGAAATCAGGATAACCTAGAACATTCCATCCTTTCCCATCACTCTCCCAAATTCTGGGGTTGTGTGTAGGTGCTACCATTCCTGCTATCAATTCCACTTTTAATGAGAAGCTGCACTAACGCCAGATAATTCACTGCTTAGTTGGATAACTAGTAAACAGAAATGTTGAAAATAAGCAAACATCTGTCTGTCTGCCTCCTCAGTAATTTTCACGTATCAGAGTTGTGGACAGTGAAAGAATAAGAGAAAAAATCTCATCAGACTAGAAAAAAACAAAACAAAATTTCTTGAGAACACTTCGGGCATCACAGCAATACAAGAACTGCTATTCTGAGATAATGGGCTAAGGTGTTTTTTATGTGGGCTGTTCAAGGAAGAGGAGAAAGCCCCAAGTGATTGCGCTGAGTGAATATGTATTCTTAACATGTGCACAGTTACGACAAGAATATGGCCTTAGACCTTTGGGAAACTGGCAAAAAGCTTTCGCCATATGGTTCAGGTTTGGAATTGGCAAAGTACTCTATTTTTTCAAATATGAGTGTTTAGTGGTTAGTGTGTTAAAAATAAATAGCCGGGCGGTGGTGGCGCACGCCTTTAATCCCAGCACTCGGGAGGCAGAGGCCGGCGGATCTCTGTAAATTCGAGGCCAGCCTGGGCTACCAAGTGAGTTTCAGGAAAGGCGCAAAGCTACACAGAGAAACCCTGTCTCAAAAAACCAAAAAAATATATAAATAAATAAATAAATAAATAAATAAATAAATAAATAAATAATTAAATAGCAACTGCAGCTTCCTCCTTTCCAGTATTTATAGCCTAAGACTGCTCATCTACAGAGAACTCCTATCAAGACTGGCTAACTCCTCCAACTGGGCTGTACAAAACGAACCTCCTGAGGATCTGGGTGGTGGCAGTAGTAACTGCAGCTCCATCAACTCACATAGCCCAGCTGACCCCAACTTTGTTGTATGTGTCTCTGTGTGTCTGTCATTTTTTTCATTCCCATGTTACCTGACTCAGGTTTTTAGATCCAAGCCACATGGCTTGGGATAGGCTATCCACTCATTTCTGGTTTCTGCTATTTAATCTGCCTCAAGATGGTCAGAATTGGGAGATCTTACAGGACAGCAAGTCTACTGTAATGCTCTGATTATTTTGATTATCTAGGCTTAGTCCTATAATTCCACTGCTCATGATTTGGCCAGAATGGAGCCAATGTTTTCTTTTATCATTTATTAGGAATGCCTCCTGCAAAGGAATTATACTGGGACTTTTTCCATTGCAGACACTAAATTTGTATGCCAAATTTAAGAACATATTATTTGGGGTATGTGGTAACAATATAAATCATGTCACAAGACAGTGCTAAAATTTATAACAAGTAATTAATTTATTGACAATTTACTGTGTTGCCAAGACTCCAGTTAACCCTATAAACACGTCATTTATTGCAGTTCTCAAAAATATTTGCTTGAATACATTCTCCATGCTTTTGTGTGTACATAAGATCTAAACCATACAAGGAAATTGCAACAACAAAAAAAAGAAAAGAAACTTAAAAAAAAACAAAGTTTCTCATAAATATGAAGATAATAATATTCAAAAATATTGACAGATTTGATTTAAATATCTGTGAAAAGATGTAATCAGCATCACCGAGTAAAATTTATCCCAAGACTGAGTCCTGTTCAATATTTGAAAATCAAGCACTGCAATCCATCAGAGTATCAGATGAAGGAGGAGAGATCATAAAATCAAATCAATAGATACAGAAAGAATATTGGAAAAGATCAACACCCACTTATGATAAAGGCTCAGCTGAGTTGGGGACAGACCTAAGTGGCAGAACACTTCTCTAGCACAGGAAAGATCCTGAATGGATCACAGCACTGGTCTTTCATGCTTCGCTCTCCCCTTTCCCCAATAAACCTCTTGCACACACACAGAAAATAAAAGGAAAGATGGGAAGGGAATGGAAGAGAGAGAGGGAGAGAGAGCAAAAGAAAGAGAGATTTTTCAGCTAATCAAATTCCAAATGGAGGGAACTTCCTTTTCTTCAACTTTATAAAAACATGTACAGAATAACCAGTTCATATCATGCAGCATGCTGAGAAAGTACATGCTGTCTTCAGTGAGACAAAAGAAGTAAATAAGAGCAAAACAGTGAGAAAAGATGGTTTTATGATTATCTACATAGAAAATGTGAGAATCAGGGGAAAAACATACAAAACAAAACAAAACAAAAAAAAAAAACAACAAGCTCAGAAGATTGTGGGGATCATGGTTAATACAGAAGTAACATGGTTTTTTCTTCATGAATGAGCAATTGGAAGTTGAAATTTAAATGCACCACCATTTGTATTAGTGCCCCCTATTAAGATATTAAGATAAAATATATGTAAAATCAAACCAAATGGCGAACTGTATGTCAATTGAAGTTCCTGAGGTTACAGGGAACCACACCTGTGTTAAAGACTCTACAAGGCCAGGTGACTGAATTTTGTGATTATGGAGAGCTTAAATGTTTAATATCAAAACCAAATAATCATGGACTATTTTACTCCATTTCAAAGTCATTTATTGCCTTACCCTATGTCTACCTTAAAACTTTTGTGACTATTGAAAATCTTTAAACTGTATATTCAGCAAGCCACTATCTTCTACCAATCCAAAAGCTAAGGATGTCACCACACAGCGTCTAAATAAGGTCTATAACAGAAATGCCCCTGGCCTGTCTGCAACCTAAGTATCAATGTTTTCACCACTACACTTAAAAATTGGATTTCCAACTTTCTTTCTTCTGATTTTTTTTACAAGAACTTCTTGAAACTGTTACCATTTGGAAGACAGAGTTTTGTCTCTGGCAATGGCCAGTCATATTTTTCTCCAGAATAAGCTGCCCCTTATTCCCTTTGTGAGATTTGTATTAATGCATTGACATATTAACAAAAGAAAGGAACAAATGATGCCTAAGTTGAGAAAAATATATGCATTAATTCTTATGAAGAAAATTATAAAACTGATGAAAGAAACTGAGAAAAGTAAATATATGCATAGATCTTTTGTTTATGGATTCAGTGGTTAGTAAATCAGTGTTTACTCTTGATATATGCATTAAATAGAATACAAATTCCAACAAATTATTTCTGGTACATCAATAAATTGATTTTAAATCCCTCAAAAAATGATTCTAAATCTCTATGGAATTATAAGAAGTACAAAATACCCAATATAACGTTGATTCATAAGATGGCCACATGCATCACAAGCTATAAAGTTACAGCAATAACAACTGTGATATTGGTTCAAGAGCAGACAAGTCATAAATGATAAGTAGACAATATAGACACATACTAATATTGAAACTTAGCTTTTACATAGAAGCAAAAGCTGTTAAATAGCAAAAACACTGCATTTCAACAAAGTGTGCTTTAACAATTAGAGATATATTTTAGGTAAAAAGAATATATATAGTCTTACAGAGTTCATATATATGTGTGTGTGTATGAACTTATATACTGGAAGTTCATATATGTATAACTTAAAAACCATATAGTATACACATGTATATGTATGTAAAACAATACATTAAACATAGAACTAATTGTAAAACAAAAGACTACAAAGTCTCTAGAGTTAACATCAGAGCAAATGCCCTTATCCTGGATTTGACGACATTTTTAGATATACACAAAAGCCACAATCCACAAAATAAAATAAATTCCAACACAGTGAATTTCAGTAGACTTTTAAAATACCTCCTCTGTGAAGAACATGAAGAGCACAATAAATAGATAATAAATAAATAAATGGGCTTTCAATACAGTAATACAAAAGCAGACAAATCTGTGATAAATTGGACAAGATACCTTGCACATCTTACCCCAAATGGCGTATGTATGGAAACAAGCACAGCACACACGTCACCAACAAATGTCAGTTCACAACAATATGTGGTGCTGCAACACCCATTTTAGAATGGCTAGACGCTGAAGCACTAGCAAGCCCAAATGTTAGCTAGTACATTTTGCAATCAGGACTCCTCCTCATTGTTCATGGGAACAGTAAAGAAACAATTACACAAGAGAACGGTTTAAAATTTCTTATAACACAACATTGAAAAATGTTTACCTAAATAAGCTAATGATGTATATCCACACAAAAATTTTGTATAAATATGTATTTATCATTTCATCAAAGCAACCAAAGGGCCTTTTACAAGGTAAATGTTAAATAAACAAAAAGAATTTATTTTTACAGAGATACACAATACATCAATAAAAGGAAGTGAACTATACAATCATGAAAATCCATGAGAGAATTTTAAATTAATATTGGTAATGGAATATTGGGGCCAGAATCTTAAAACAATATAGTAAATTGTTACAAAATATAATGTCATGTAATAGGAAGGCTATAGGAACAACATAGGCTCATAAATGTGCAGGAATGTGGAAGAATTGGAGGTGAAGGAATAGAACACATGGGACTAGAGATAATGAAACTATTCTGTATGAAGTGCAAATGTTTATATGACAGGATGCATTCATCAAAATCCACAAACTTTATCATAAAAAGAGTATGTTTATATTTCTCATGTAAATTTCAGAATTTAGTTTAAAAACCAAAGCATGGACATGAAGTTTTCCACTGAAGCCACACAATTATAAAACATTGATAATAAACTGAACTTTGGTGACTCTCACTTTCTATTCCAGCTCTTAAGGGGTAGGAGGGGGCAAAACTCTTTGAGTTCCAGGGCCATCCTGATGTACATAGTGAGTTCCAGACTAGCAGAGGCTACACGATGAAGCCCTGTCTAAATAGAAACAAACAAACAAAACAAAAAATAAAACCCACAAATCATCAAACAAATAAACAAGATTAATAATTGTGGTCATATATTATGTATCAAATAAAGCTTGCTTGAAGATCAGAGGACAGAGACTGCCACTAGATTAAACATAGAGGCCAGGCAGTGGTGGAACACACCTTTAATCCTAGCAGTCAGGAAGCAAAGATCCATCTAGATCTTTGTGAGTTCAAAGCCACCCTGGACTACATGAGATTGATTCAGTCTAGGAGAGAAACAGCCAGGCAGTGATGGCACACACCTTTAATCCTAGCACTTGGGAGTCACACATCTTTAATGCTAGTACTTGGGAATCACACACCTTTAATCACACACACACACACCAGTACTTGGAAGTCACATGCCTTTAACCCAGCACTTGAGATTACATACTTTTGCTACCAGTATTTGGGAAGCACACACGCCATTAATCCCAGAACTAGGAAGAAAGGGAAATGGCTGGGCCGAGAAAAGCATATAAGGCTTGAGGAGACAGAAACAAAGGCTTTTCAGCTGAGAACTCAGAAGCTTTCAGTCTGAGGATTCGTGGAGATAGGATCTGGCCTTCCATGTGATCTGAGGATTTGGTGGTGGTGAGAAGTTTCTTTAGTGGCTTATTCCTTTGTCTCTCTGATCTTTCAGCATTTATCCCAATATGTGACTCCAGGTTTTTATTATAATACCATTTAGAGATGGTGCAACAATAATAGGGAGAAGTAAGAAGCTTAAAGATGGTAGATGTGCCGGGCGGTGGTGGCGCACGCCTTTAATCCCAGCACTCGGAGGCAGAGGCAGGCGGATCTCTGTGAGTTCGAGGCCAGCCTGGTCTACAGCGCGAGATCCAGGAAAGGCGCAAAGCTACACAGAGAAACCCTGTCTCGAAAAAACCAAAAAAAAAAAAAAAAAAAAAAAAAGATGGTAGATGTATACTTTCAGCTTTTTCTTGGTGTGTGTGTGTGTGTGTGTGTGTGTGTGTGTGTGTGTGAGAGAGAGAGTTGTTTTTATCCAACACTTTCCAACTTATTTTTTGAAATAGACTCTCTCACTGAAACTCAGGCTCACTGATTGAGCTAACCTGGTTGGACAGCAGTCCCCAGAATCCTCCTCTCTCTGGATATCCATCATTGCTGTCACAAGCATGCATCATTGCACCTGCTGTTTTTTTTTAAATGGAGATTGAATTTAGCTTCTCATGTTTACCCAGCAAGGACTTTGCTTACTGAGCCATTTCTCCTGTCCCTAAAACTAGTCTATGTCCAAGTAACTGAAAACAGAACCCAGGCTATGACATAATCACTTAATTTCTTAATTCATACATAAAACTAGGGAAATATTAGATCTATAAAGCCTACATGCTCCAGTATACGTTGGTGGGTAATAGTGTACAGGCTATTATGAAAAAAGTACAGTGAGTAATAGAATTCCATTTCACTGGTGTTATTATTATTATTATTATTATTATTATTATTATTAGTCTTCAGTTCTCTTACATTATTGAGGAAAATATCTCAAGTTTTCCTACATTATTGCTTCATACTTCTGGAAAAGGTGTTCTTCATTGGTTAAAAAAATGAAGTGATCATTTCTTTCAGCTTGATTCATCCCTAATATTGGGAGAAGACTACTAGATTTTCTAGAGAACCATGCTCATATTCAATGGCTCTCTCATTTGGTGCATCTATTTGCCTGGGTGCATATCTACATAGTCCTGGATCTTTTTACTATGTTTGATTCAATTGTATTGATTATGAAAGCATGCTGAAAAAGTAAGACAATGCATCATTTACTATAATTCATTCAGTTAATATTTCATGAAAATTTGAGATTGAGAGAACGGTATAGAAGATTATATGTTGTCACTATTGTAAAGTATTTTTCTTATTTTAACTGTCTGCATAATATTATGGGCATTGTAATTCCCAAGAGTGAAGAAAAGATAATAATTTAGGATACAGATTTATGGCATACCATATCTTCATAATACCTCCATGAGTCTGAAGCATATGACATCCGCATCTACAGAAAAACTGAAAAAACTGTGAAGGGTGTTTTAGAGAGGTGTACTGAACACACAGTTCGGTGAAAGTTTTCAGAAGCATTCAGAACCAGCACATCATTTTGAATGCCTTTACAGTAAAGCTCAGATAACCCCTAGAATGTTAACTAAAAGTAACTGATATTCCTTAAAAGGAGACATTTCAATAAAGAAAGAGAATATTAATTCCTAAAGTTATAAACAACGTATTTTGAAGTATTATGAAAAAATCAACAAATTATGTTTAAATTTCAAATGTTAGTTTCTCATAGAAGATAACTTTATAAGACTTGTTCTATGATAACTGAATATGGCAAGTATTGTTTCCATAATTGTGAGCAGGATGCTAGTAAGAGATGAGGCCACAATGAAATGGCCAGGAGCTAGATTTCCTCATGTCATTGTGTTCACACTTGACCCTTAGTGAAAATTTCAGATATTAAAATGTTTTGTGAGAGTTAACACTCTTACATAGAGCAATCAGATGAAATGTCTAAGAAAGACATTGAAATGCATTGGTTTATTATTTTTCAATTTTAATTCAACATACAGCAAATACATGCCAATGGATCAATGAACTCACACAAAAATCACTAATATGTGAAGATATTTACTGAACAAACTATAATAATGTACTAAACTTGTTTCTGCATTTATATCACTAGCTGTATGTGAAAAGGGGCATTGTGATCATTTACATGAGCTCATATATATAATATGCACATACAATATACATATATACCCCACAATAATTTGCAAATAAGGAAATAAAATTTGCTTATGAAAATTGAACAAGAGAATGCACAAATAATTTTCATAAATAGAAAGCTTAGCTTCTGAATAGATGGTAATTTAGAGACCAGAGTAAGACTAGTGTATAATTTAGCTGACAAATGTAGAAAAATAAAACACTAGTTAGAAGCAAGGATGCTGTTGGCTTGGAAAACAAAACAAATGCATAAAGAAAGCCCGTGTTAGGACCCTCTTGGGAAGGTCATTTGCATTTAAGACCCAGATGCAAATATCAATTCCTCTTCACCATCCACTTTAAGATTCTAGTATAGCTTTTGAAATGTAATGTAGATCCTTAAATACTATAATAACTTCTTTTAATCGTAGCTTATTGGCACAACATATTCAAATAAAAGTCTATGTGTGTTTCTTCTACAAAGAGACAGAATATTTACTACATTATTATACAGACTCTTATTAGATATTTTAACTTAAAATTAATACAATGATAAGCAAGGTTATGGGATTATGTATTTCAGTAGTCTCATGATCACAGATTTTTCTAAAATATGGGGACATCAATTAAAATGTCTTATGAAATCCTAAGATGGACAGTCAGATGGTATGACTCTGGGTAACTCATCTAAATCACTCTGCATGTAATTTCCACAAATATCATTGGGTGTTTTTGAAATTGAAGGATTGGCTGGTATTACCATGCCACTGAAAACAAAAAAGTGAAGAATTTCTTCAAATAAATTGAACTCAGTCATAATTTTATGAATAAAATGAATTAATAAACTGAACTGTGGAATGCATTTCATCAAGTTTTAATAAAATTGCTACAAAATCAAATGCAGTGTGGAAATTGGTCCAGCATTCCTCCACACTCAGTAATATAAAAATCTATACAGAGATTGGATCAATAGTGTCCACAGACACTGGAATGGAGAATATTAAATCTAATGTTATTCTCTAGATTACATGTCTTGATGATACACTTGGAAAGCATATTTTATTTAATATTAATAATTCTTTCAAATATTTGCTCTTTCAAGAACTTATATTACCTTCATGGCTCTTATCAGGCTTCAGGAAAAAAATGTATTAAGATTGAAGATATACTGGAAGTAATAACATTTTCATAAATGTGAAATATAAATCTCATAAAAACTATGGAAATAAGCTTATAGTTTTTACCATATCATTTGTAGGTAGCTATACTATTTTGAGTAAAATTATTTCTAGTCTCATTAATCCCAATGTGTTTTAATCCACATTTCCGAAAAGTAAATGGTCACTTGCCAATGTGAGTTCACAGTAGTTTCTAATATATATCTGGAAATCCATTTCAAATAGTAAGATGTGATGTTTTCTGGACTTTTCCTGTCTACTTCATACACTGGCAGGCAAATTGTCTATTCTTTCCCTGACCAGACACCTCAGAAGAACGGGATGGTGATGATGGAGCTTATTTTTTTTATTCTTCAGAAATCATAGTTTCAACTGGCTGTTTCCCTACTGGTTCCTGATGATTTGTTCAAGTAGTCTGTACTTTGAAATATCTTTATACTAACACAATCCACAGCATCTGAGACTGTGATGAAACAATTGAGATTTTTGTCTTGTCATTGTCCTCAAACAAAGTTCATTGAAAATGACAATCTTAGGCACAGATTGCTACAAAGGCTTTGGATACAAAAGAAATTAAGGACATCAAGGTCCTTTCCCCAGCATGCTAGATTGTGCTGACTATAGATAGTAACATGGTATATAAGCCAGACAAAATAAGAACTTGTCAAAGGTAAATACACCAAGGATGAAATCAGAAAATTTCCTGATTACAACTTGTGTTACGCCTACAAATAAATAACCTAAACCTCTAAAAATTTTAAATATTCCTGTGAATCCATATTCTGAGATTAAAATATTCTTCATAAAACTAAATATATTACTCCCAAAGCAAAATGCCAAAGACAGAAGCAGGTCAGCTTCCATAAAACACAGTAAGGGAAGTTGAGGGAGTAACAACTCTAAAAATAAATTGAAAACTAGGCAGAAAAGTAGGGATCTGTCCTGGTATCCATGCTGGACATGGCACACACATGTCTAGGCTTGAACTGTAGCCAATGGATAGATGGGTCAGATATGAACCCACAAATAGGGATACTTTCATAAGAATAAAAATAAATTGCAAAATGTTTAATATTCCAATGGCCCAGTGAATATGAATACCACCTTTCTTAGTCAGTGTTCTATTGCTGTGAAGAGACGCCATGATCACAGCAACTTTTATAAAGGGAAGCATTTTAATGGGCCTTGCTTACAGTTTCAAGGTTTAGTTCATTATCCTCATGGCAGGAAGCATGGCAGCACTCAGGCAGACATGGCAACTGAAAATTCTACATCAGGATCTGAAGCAAGCAGAAAGAGGGAGACACTGGAACTGGCTCGGTCTTTTGAAACCCCAAACCCCACCTCTGCTGACAACTGCCTCCAATAAGGCACACCTACTCCAACAAGGCCACAATTCCTAATCTCTTAAAATAGTGCCACTCTCTTAGCATTCAAATATATGAGCCTGTGGGGACCATTCTTATTCAGTCACCACACCATCGTAATTTAATTCTTATAGGTGTAATAAAACATCCGCAACTAGATAATTTGTCATTTTTGTACATGTGTACGTGTATATGTATTTGTTTATGTGAGAATGCATGCATGTGGATACCAGAAGTCAATGTCCCATATATGCATATATGTATTTGTTGTGTGAGTATGCATACATGTGGATACCTGAAGTCAGTGTCCAGTATCTGCTTCCATCAATGTCCACCTTACCTTTTGAGACAGAATTTCTTCTGAATTTGGACCTCACTGATTTTGCTATGCTAATAGATCTTCAGATCTCATGATTCATTTTTTTTCTCCTTCCCAATGCTTTCCCAGAGCTAGAATTATAGATGTATGTTGCCACGCCCAGTGTTTATATATGTGGGTGGTGGGTATGGAACTGGAGTACTCATACTTAACTCAAGTACATTACCAACTGAATCAAAGTAGTGCAGATCATCTTTTATCTACAACTTGGTTCTGCCCCACCTTCCTCCAGGAATGGAGGAGGCAGAGAGCATAGAATGCCAAATGGATGGTACTTTGTTTGCCAATTATAGATGAATAAGTATGAAACACAACACAACAATTTAAAAGAGATGGCCACGTGGGATTTAAATAAAACAAATTTTAACTCCAGGTAAAAAGAGAATGCTAGCTGAAAGCATTACAGCTCTGATAAGTGTTCCATCATTGAATGTTACAGCTCAAAAGCTCTTGGGGCTCCAGGGTGGCAGACTGGAGCAGTCTTTTTCAAGGACAAGTTACAAAGTTGTGGGTAGGAGGCCTCTAATGGAAGTCTGGAAGCAGTTACTGGTACAAACTGCCCTTTGCAGCTTAGGCTAGTGTGGTGTCTTAATGGCTGAAGCATGAAAGGCGTTCTGCATGCAGCCACTGCTAAGGTCCTGATGGCTGATTCAAGCGAGCACTCTGAGCAGGAAAGAAGCCTGATGTGCAGGGAGCTTTCCATGAATTTTTCAGGTGTCTTTCTTCTCTGGTGAGTGAGTACACTTAGCAGCAGGCTCTGAAATCTTCAGGTATATACCTTTAAAAAAAATCGAAAGTCTCTGTGACCAGGGTCCCAGCTAGACCCAGGGACATGGTTCAGAAGCCTTGCTTCACCTCTTCCTCCATGGGCTTCCCTAGCAGCTCTGGTTTGGCCCAGGAACACCTGAATTTATAGAGGTCCAGAATGCCACTTAGGTCCTGATAGGCTGAATGTGGGCATGCAAATAAGATAATGGGGCTAATCTGAACACAGAAGAGCTGTCAAGACTGTTGGTAAAGCAGAACTTTGAGAAGAAGAAACATTGCCAGAAAGAGGTCCATAGTCAGTTGCCTTGGTGACTGCCTAAGTAAGTTTTCTGTGTATTCTTGCTTGCTACCACAGCCCTTACAGGCTTCCAACTGCTTACCTGCTATTTGTGCTTCTTTCAGCCAGGAATTTGACTCTGCTGAGGTGTGTGTGTGTGTGTGTGTGTGTGTGTGTGTGTGTGTGTGTGTGTGTGTGTGTGTGTGTGTTTGCCGGGGGGGTGGGGGGGTGGATACTTTTGTTTCCTTTGTTGCTGTTGTAGCAGTAACTACATTAGATTGGTCTCTCAAGCTCCTTTTGCTCTCAAGGCTTAAGCTTGCCTACTGTCAAAACTCTGTCAGAGAGCCCAAAATAGGAAGGGACATCTACTTCCAACTACTGGAAGAACCACTCACCTCCAGTCCTGACAACAGACAATTTTTAAAGGAAAGAAGTTCATTGAACACATTTGTTCAAGGCTATTGGTCCCAAGAGCATGGTATCAGTATTTACTAGAGTTCAGGTGACACTTTGCACTATGTCTCAGGGGGAAAGAATGGTTGTGTGGCCACATGGTGTGAGTAGAAGTGACAGAGAACAGAAATTATTTCATAACAGTAGACCTAATCCAGTCACACCAGAGGAAGAAATCCTTTACATTACCAAGAACTCTCTAAGTTCTCTAACAATAGCATGAATCTATAGCAAGGGAGGACACCATACATCAACTATCTATTGAACATGCTATTTCAGGCTTACTGAGTTTGGGTTACCTTGCTTAATATTATATATCTTAGGTTCATCCATTTGCCATGTGAATTTCATGATTGTAGTTTTCTTTATAGTCTGTTAATATTCCCTTTTTGTATTTTTACCACATTTCATTGTCAGTTCATCTGTTGATGGCCAGCAAGACTGGTTCCATTCTCTGCTATCATGAACAGTAGCTATAAAAAAGATTCAGCAAGTATCTCTGTGATTTGATATGAGGTCCTTTGGGAATATACTCAGGATTAATGTAGTTAGATCATATAGTAATTATAATTCTTAATTTTTGAGGAACTTCCAAACTGATTTGTTTTGCTACATAAATAGCTGTATCAATTCTCACACAGAGTTCCTCTTTCCTTACATCCTTTCTACATTTGTTCTCAGATTTCCTAATGACAGCCATTCTGACTGGGCTAAGGTGGTGACTCAAATTAGAATTAATCTTCATTTTCCTGATAATGAGGGATGTTGGATACTTTTAAAAATAGTGATTGGTTATTTGTGTTTCTTCTTTTGAGAACTATCTGTTCATATCATTAGCCCATTTGTTAACTGGCAGTCTTATTTCTTTGTTAAATTTTTGCAGTTCTTTGTAAATTCTAGATACAAGCCTCATATCTGAACTGTAACTGCTAAAGATTTTCCCCCATTCTGTGTGTTATCTATTTACTGTATAGATAGGTTATTTTGCCATGCAGAAACTTTTAATTTCATATAGTCCCATATTTTGAATCTGGGGGCTAGTTCCTATGCTGTTCAAGTTCTGTTCAGAAAGTTCCTGACTACCCAAACATCTTAAAGAGTATCCCCCGTATTTACTTCTATGAGTGTTTCACATTTTAAATTAAAGTTCTTGATCTACTTTAAGTTGATTTTTGCACAAGGTACAAGACATGGGCATAATTTCTTCCTTCAGCAGGTGGATATTGAGTTTTGCCAGAACCATTTGTTGAATAGGCTGTATTTTCTCTACTTATTGTTTTTGTGACCTTTGACAATAATTAGATGGCCATAACTTTATCTATTTATTTATGGTTCCTCTATTCTGTTCAGTTGATTTAACTGTCCTTTTCATGCAAATACAAAGGTTGTCTTTGTCAGTATAGAACTGTAATATAATATAAGTCAGGTGTTGCGATCACTCATGTGTTGTCCTAGCTTATGTTGTATATGCTGGCCCAGCTTATGTTGACCATGCTGTACTTCCTTATGTTGTACATGTGTACATAAATTAGTAGGTGTTAAGTGTGGGTATAGCCTAAACTTTAAAAAGAAGACTAAGATAAGGCAATTAGATGATGGAGAAGGATGGAGGCCAGAAGGCACATTGGTCATGAAATAAAAAGCTATCTTTTTCTAGTTGTATACCATAGGGTTTTTTGTGGTGCGTGTGTGTGTGTGTGTGTGTGTGTATGTGTGTGTGTGTGTGTGTGTGTGTGTGTGTGTGTGTGTGTGTGTGTGTGTGCTGTGTTGTTTTTGTTTGCCTGTTTGTTTTTCTTTTTTCAGGGTAGATACGTGAATTCAGCTTTCTGGATGTTGATATAACAAGAACTATTCATGCATTCTGAAGAACTCCACCACGTGTTATTACTTCAATTCCATGATTGTGAAAGCTGGGTTTCCTTTTAATTCCAATAACCATTAATGCAACAGAATTTAGAAATGATTATTCATGTAGTACATATGTCACACTAACCCACTTAAATATATGTGATTTTGTTTAAAAAAGATGTTTTGGGGGGAGGGCCTTTGTCACCTGAAAAAAAATCTCCCCTCTTCATTTCTTTAAAACTATATCAAGTTATTCTATTATAGTGTTAATTAATATGTAAGCTGTTTGTTATACATGAAATTTTGTTGTTAAAAATTAAAGAAAAAAACCCAAATACCTAATGAAGGTGTCACCATCTCTTAACACTTATTACATTACAGAGACCAAATTTCAGCATGCATTTTGGAGGGTACAAGCAACATTGGGACTACAGGCCACCCTCCTGGCCAGAGTTTTACCACCAGTTATACCTCATTCTGTACAGTCTAAACTATGCATATGCTCTTACTCATGCAGATTCTCACCATCTGCTTAGCTGTGGAATTTCTGTAGGCTACTTACACAGAATTAGTTAAGAGCTTGTGGAATCACAGAAAGCTCCTTACCTCAGTGCATTCCTTCATCCTGCTCCTCCTTCATAATTTATATTAATTGTGATGTGTGTTTGCTATGCCATTTACAAATATCCACTTCAGCTACACAGAATGAGTGAATGAAACGGGGTGGACAAAACCCATTAGCTATGTGATCTACAGAATATGTGTGCAAACAGTTCCAGAGGCACATTAGACAGAGACAAATGAAGTGCTAGAGATGTGTACAGAAAATAGATAAGAACGGAAATGGAGGAACTGGTTAAGTAACATGTATTCCTGAGGTATTAACTACTCGTAATAACCTCAAAAATGAAATGGCAACTCACCAATGATTCCATCATTGGCCCCCAGGGTTCCCTGACTGACCTCTGCTTATGGAAGTGACAGTTGCTCTGCTAGTATTTGGAAAGTTACTATTGTGGCTAGACGTGCTTATTCCTGCCTTTCTTCAGTGGAGTGAATGTGCCCTAGGTCTACTCGATGAAACCACAACTTAGTTCTTGGACTAGGACAACCCCGTGGGGCAAGGCCGGAATGATAAAAGAGAGAGACACGGAGCCTAGGCTGTCAGTGATTGTAGAAGCATGGATGGATGGATTTATCATAGCACATCAGGAACTACTCAAAATGATACTCAACCCTTATTAGCGACTGAAAACCATTTTTCTGGGAATAATCTGGTTTCAGGTATGCCTAAAAGTGACTTAGGTCAGAAAGTATTGTTCTCTTATATTCCCGTCACCTTGGTATCCTGCTTTTTGCATTAACCCACCTCATCAGACCATACACTTACAAACTTATGCTCTAGATTCTGAATCTTTTCCCTTCATCTACCCTGGGATCATTCTTTTGGGACTCCTGTAGGCAATCACAGCAACTCATCATGAAATACCCAGGTCACTGGAAGATTAACCTCTGTATTTGCTGCCCTGTAGATGCTAAAGGCTTCTATGCTCTTGTCTCACCAAAACTCATACATTTTCTCTTAAATGATAACACTGTCTTTTCCATCTGTAGCATTTTTTAATTCTCTTTAGAGAACACAGATATAAGATTTATTGTGAAAACTTTGAATCAGTCACCTTATGAACACACACACACACACACACACACACACACACACACACACATGCACGCACGCACATCAGTTAAACATTGTATCAGTGCACATCATAAATCAAGATATGTCAGAAAGATTAAAGCAACTGAAAACTATTGCCAACTAGACATTTTTTTCTTTTCCTTAATGGTTACTAAGATTTTAGTAATTTAAACTTATTCAAGGGTAGATGTTTTAAAATTATTACAATGATGTCCTCCTTGAAAACTAAATGCCTTCAAATTAGTTTTAGTGCTTCGGTAATTGCAAATTGAACATTCTGATACATTTCTTTTGTTCTGTCATCGCTATGAAAGGGAACTTCCCAGGGGTACATCTAAAAGACATAAGTGCTTTTATTCCTTCAATTCCCCGTGTTTATTTGTTGTAAATAGCCAATTTAACAAGAGTGACATCAAGCCACAGAGACTCCCTATGAGTGCGTATAGGGCCTAATTTGCAAATCAGGGCATGTCAATAATTATAATTGTACTAAGAAATTTCAGATATTTATTATGCCATTTCTCCTGAAATACAATTGTGTAAGGCATTCAGATATGTAAAATATGTTTGATTTACTTCATATTGGAAGCATAAAAATTAGGCTGTGTATACATATAAAAAGAGTGGTAGTGAATGAGTGGGTAAACAGTGGAATGTTAAGTCAACAGGTGAGACATGCTCACACTGTAATCTCCCCACTTCAGTTTCACCATGAGCACAACCGTAATCATGGATTCTGACAAAGAAGCTACTATAATTTAAACTCCAGCAAAGGTAACCTGATTCTCTGGCTAACATGCATTATTTCAGAATATTTAAGGAAGATGTAAAGCATCTTGTTCATCCATTCCTATTATAACTCGATGAAAGTTGAACTCTTGTGTACATCAGAAATAGTCTTGTGACTATGGCTGTCTTATCTCCTGGAAACTCCTTCAAAATAAAAATTTTGTCATATTACCCAAAATTCTGAATAAATTCTTGTTCACTATGAAAACATTCTATGTATGTGCCATTGTCCTTCACAGAGGTAAAAGTTCTATTCCTCAAAAGTAAGCCTCATCCTATTATAGGTTACTATAACATAAAATACAACTTATATGTAAGCTAAATGGTAGTTTTGTTCTTATTGCATCTGCCAGACCATGTGCTAAGGGGAAGATGATAAAATGATGAGCCAGAGCAGATACAGAATTCCCCTTGGGTATATATAATCGAGCAGAGTGACAGATGTGTGTTAAGTAATCGCATACTTTAAAGTGATAACTGCCATAAGAGCTACAATGAAGATGTTAGCACAGTAGGAAAGTAAAGGAAGCAGGATTTGCTATTATGTAAAGAATATGGAGATGGTTGTTTGGTTGGTTAGTGAGTGAGTAACTTTGTAGTTGAACTAGTCAAAGGGTAAGTTTGTTTTGAAGATGATAGCATGACTGAACCTTAAAAAGTGACAGGGCACACACTGGACACAATGATGTAAGAGTGTGGAAGAGGTGGGGAATGGCACATAGGAAGAAGGAGAAGCTGTGTCAGCAGAGTGTGCTTTGAAAGAGAACTTGTTTTTAAGACATCCCCAGAGAGCAGGAGAGGGATCAGACCAGACAGCAACTTTCAAATCATGACAACTTATCTTATCCTAAAAAGAAGCCGTGGAATTATTGTAATTAGGAGGCTAGCAAGATCAGGTTCTTTTACATTTGATACCTCAACTGGTTAGAAAACAAAGATGGAAACCACATCAATGAGCTTTATTGTTATACATAGTTTGTTAACAAATCATCTTTATAACAGAATGCCATGTAAAAGAAATTGCTTTTGTGGTGAATGGTAGTCCTATCTATACCTGTCCTTTCCAGAAATGATGGGCCCTACAAACATCACAACAACACAATATTCACCATACTAATGGACATGCTTTTAACAAATAAACATTTTCTCTTTTTGCAGCATTTCCAATATTATTGAAAACAAAATCTGTTATATAATTGAAATATATATGAATTTTCCTCCTAGAAGTAAACCTATAGAAATAGTTGGTTAAGGGTATATATGATATATATATATATATGTATATATTTATATATTTATATTTATATATATATATATATGTGTGTGTGTGTGTGTAAAATTAAACTCTCTTCTGAAATACTGGGCCAATATAGTCTCCTCTCACTCAAGGCTGGAAAGAAAGCCTTGGATTGACCTTGTGTATTAGTGAAGAATCCCCATAATTACTTGACAGTGTGTGCTGTTGCCTTTCTGGTGCTCAGCTGTAATTCCCTGAAGCATGACCATACATCATACACCCACTCTCAAAAACACATTCTATGCTTTGTAATTTCTGGAAAACACTCTTTACTAATATTTTAAATGGCAAGATTTCATGTGCCAATTTTACTACTTTATTTAACATATGCATTACACAATACTATATCCATTTTAAAATAAACAATGTACCACACAAACTAATAAATAAAATTTTGCAAAGTCATAGAAAGAATACATAAACACTATGGATTATTTCTTTAGAAATATATTTTGATAAAATTAAAATTGGTACATGATTCAAAAAGAACAGTTTTAGAACGCTAAGGGTAAATTATTGCTCATGAATGCAACACATTCTATATATCTCCTAAAAACATTTAAAATCACATTTTACTAAATTCTCCAACACTGTTAATGCAAATGAAGAATCAGAAAGCTTAGATGCTGATGTTCACAGTACTTCTTCATGCTCTTTTTGGGTCCTCAGGCAAATAAAGAGTAGTGATCACAATTGGGACACCAAACCATCATTTTAGTGACAAACTTCTACTGAGAGATTGGCCAGTATATAGCCAGACACAAAAAAACAAGTGTATAAATTGTCCCCTTCTGGATAACAGAGTCTTTTGATAATAATTTATATTTGAACAGTCAGTAATGTTAAATAAGTCCTGTGATTTAGATGAATGTCCTCCAAAGGCCTGTTAATAAATGTGTTGTCCTTGTAGAGGTTTGAAAGAACTTATCATGCTTTAGAAGGTAAAGAATTGAAGGAGTTACTTGGTTCATGACCTCAAAGGGGATTATGAGACCTGATTTCCTCTATGTTTCCTAGATAATATAATAGGTGTTTTCCCAATTATGTGCTGGGATCACTATGTGTTGCCTCACTTGTGACCCAAAGGAGTGGGGGAATCTCAGTCATGGAATAGTACCTCCAAAATCATGATGCCACAAAAATCTTTTCTCCTTTGAATTGCCTCAGGCATTTTATTGTAGAGACAGAAAATGCATTAATAGTGTGTGCAGTACTACTATGAGGAAAGTTCAACATTCAGTATGAGAATCACTGCATTGTCACACATTATTAAGAGAGAAACATGGAATATTTCCATGCCATGTGAGGATAGGGTCAACTTGCTCTAAGTTGGATAAGATACAGGAAATAAGTGTTGCATGAAGAGCCAGCAGAAACACAGCATGGAGAATTTGAAAATAGAAGATAGTATCAAGTTCATATTAGTACAAGACAAGGTATAATAACTGCTAAGGCAGTCCAGAGTAAAACATTGGACAATAATAAGTTCAATTTTTATCTGGTAAGTGTAAAAAGTGCATTGAAATGTTTTTAAAAGGGATTGAAATATTACCATTTGCCTTTCAGGAAAAAAAGCACTGTGTCACAAATCATCAACAAGAAGGAAAACAATCAGAACAGTTAAAATTAATAAAATGGAGATTTTGTAATTATTAGTTGAGGTATGATTGTAACAAGACATGAATTTTAGGTTCAGATCATTTTGAAAAGTGATGCAAGGGTGAACAAAATCACATAGTGGAGAAATGTCTCTGTTTATCTCACAATTACTAACATTACAATATGATTTCATAAATGTGGTTTGCTGAGAGAAGTAGAACAAGGAAGAGAGAGAGACAGGATGGGGAAGGGGAGAGAGATTAGATGAAAGGAAAGAAGAGAGAGGAGAGAAGACAGGGAGAGATGAAGACTATATGCCAATTCATTATTCGGATAATTTTCATCTTACTTTTGTTTGCATACTTGAAAATTGGATAGCAGAAATGACCTCCGGCTCCAATACATAAGAAAGGTCTTCCTTCATTTCTGCTACTTCCATGGAAATTAAATAATGGCCTCAGAATTTCTTTGGCCTTTATTACCTACAAATATCATCTGTAAAATAAACAAAAATCATTCAAGTGAGAACAAGTGAATACTACTTAAGGCTTCTTGTAGCAAAGAATCACCCACCATTTGCCAAGGAGAATAAAAACCAGGTGCAACATAGAAGATGTTTGTCACTGGTCCAGGGAGGGGGCCCTTCAGATGTGCTTTGGGGAGAAATTGGTTATGTGAGCAGACAAGAAACAAGGCATCTTAATGACTGGCTTAGAACTGAATTAGAGTTTCTTTAATTTGTTCTGAAGCAAAGGTGGAGTCACAATAGAAGAAAAACTTGGAGCCATGAATTAGGTACTAGCCCTCACAGCTACTGCTGCACACTGGGTGGATTTTCTGAGCTGGATTGACCAGGTTTGCCGCCAGCTGTTCTTGTCAATCATGCTCTACTCGATACTCATTTGGATTACCACTCTCTCCAGCTCCATCAAATTCTTGTTTAAAATATATCTTTTAAGTATTATATATTTTATATATTTCTGGATATTTTTATTTGAGGATACATCAGGCATAAAACAGGATCATTCTACTTAGCCCTGGATTGGGTCTGGTTCATGATCTACCTGCCTTTGCCTTAGGAATGCTTGGATTATAGACAGATACCTAAAACTGGCTTCTATTTTTTTCAGTGTTTGATATGTTTTCAACTCTACTTTCTTTTGATATCTCCAAAGATTGCTAGCTAGCTTTTAACATTATCATTGATGAAAGGCCAACCATTCCTTATATATATTCTTAACAGCCTTTAAGTAATGCAATTTAGACATATGATTCTCTGATTTATCCAGAACAATCTCTTTTTTGTTGTTTGTTTGCCTTTTGGTATATATGAAGATACTTATTTGAAATGTTGTATATAGTATATTTTGCTTATGCATACTCTCTTACTTTGTTACTGGTTTGTGGTACTCATATTGCCCGATCTCAGCAAAATCTAAAACCTGATAATTTTAAAGGAAACAGCTTTCTTTTCTTTCATCTTTTCACTTTCTGGCAAATAATTTAAATATTAAGCTTTAAAAAAATTCTCTATAATTAATTTTTAAATTGTTTTAAGTAATTTTTGTTTTTGATCCCTGCATTGGGTCACATGCCCGTAATCCTAGCATCTGGGGGGCTAAGATAGAATAATTTGAGGCACAAAAGCACAAAAAAGAAAATAAGAAATAAAGAAATAAAGAAAATAAAAACTTTGTCTTCTCATTTTCATTCATTTTTTTCTAGTTTCATTCCTGAAAGTCTTTTTCTCAAAATTTAAATCATAATTCTGTTGCACTTTATAAAACTGCCTTTACATACTCCTTTTAGAAGGCATAGATTGGGAGCATGATGAAAGAGATCACTATAAGTTAAACTTAGTTCTCACACCTACCATCTGCCCAACAAGAACTGAATCATCAAGTTAGATCCTCCTAACCTGTGATACCATGCCAAGTTACAATAGAACAATGGGGTGAATATTCTTCAAAGTTAGGTAAATCCTAATTTGTCTTTTATCAATGACTGCCTTTCAGAATTGTCTATACTAAATCCAATGGCTTTTTATTAAGAAATATACCCATAATTTTGAGTTGAAATTGGCCACTAGATATAATGTGAAAATATAATCTACCAAAAATTTCATTATGAAGAGAAAGGTGTTAAATACCAACTTCCTTTAATTGCACTAATTAAATCAAAACATATGATTAATGTCAGCATGGGACTTGGAGTTCAACAGAGGCTAAATAAATGACAAAACTCTTGGCAAATTGTTCATCACTTTCCTTTTGACCTCGCTAGCAAGCCAAAGAGATCCTCTTGTTCCTTCTTTCCCAGTACTGGGATTACAGGCAATACTGCCACTCTGGAGATCTAAAACTCAAGTCCCCATGCTTGGGCAGCAATCACTTTATCATATGAACCCTCTCTGCAGCTCACGAAGTACATTTTTTGTTATTGGATCTCATTATCTCTGGGATTTTCATGTTAAATTCAGGGCAAGGAAATGGAGTTGACAAGAATGGCAACTTCTTCCTGGCTTCTATTGTCCTGTCGTCTCCTTCACTTGGTCCCAAGAATATAGTTGTGATTACTGCAACTCTACAAGCTGGGGCTGACAGTCAGAGCAAGGACACTGTCATTAGGAGGCTATTGTTGAGTGATTCTCAACCTGTGGGTCATGACCCTTGCACAGGGGTTGCATATCAGATATTCTGTGTATCACATATTTACATTATGATTTATAACATAATCAATATTACAGCTGCAAAGTAGCAGTGAAATAATTTTATGATTGGAGATCACCACAACATGAGGATCTGCATTAAAGGGTGGCAGCATTAGGAAAGTTGAGAACCACTACTATGAACAAAATTCTGACAGAGTCAGCTTATAAAATGCCTTAAAGAACCCCTCGTTGGTGTGGCTTCTCTCCTCCAGATCTGTGTATTTTATTGGTGCCAAACTTATGGTGATATTTTATTTGTACTGAAATGTGATTTTATTTGTATGTTAATAAATAAAGTTGACTGGGGGTCAGAGCTAATAGCAAGCCATAGCAGAAGCTGGGCGGTGATGGTGCACATCTTTAATCCCAGCTCTTGGGAGGCAGAGAGCTAAGTGGATCTCTGTGTGTTCAAGGACGCAGCCAGTATGGAGACACATGCCTTTAATCTCAATACCAACCATAGAAGACCTGGAGGTCTGTACAGGCAGGCAGTGATGAGGCGGTCATGTAGTTGGGTTTACAACCAATTGGAAGGCAGAACAGAAAGTCTATATAAAGACAAACACATAGGAAGCAGGTCTCTTGGCTGAAGAGGATAGCTGCAGCAGTGAAGGGTAAGGCTCTTAGCTCTGACGTCTTGGGCTTTCATCTCTGCATTAGCTCTGTGTTTCTTATTTAATAAGATGGTTACTTCTACACAAACTCCATCCTATTATTACTTTCTGTTTCAGAGACTTTAAAGACATGAAAATGCTTTCAGATCCTTTAAAATCTGATGACAACACATCAGCTCTGACATTAGCCATTTGGAAGTAAGACACAGACCTTTCTTGGGACTCTGTGGTCATAACTTGCTGCCAAGGCCTTGAATTGCCACACAGACATTGACACTATTTTTCATTTTCCAAAATATGAGAAGCAGAATGGGCAAGGCCACTTCATGCTTAGATATCTCTGCCTCTGATGACAGTGTCAGCTGTCCAAGCTCCACCTTCTAGTTCAGAGGCGTCTATGGGCCATGCAGCTCCAAGGTGGCTTCAGAGGCACATTCTCTACATGAATCAGATGTGTGCTTCCTTCAGGATCCTCTTGGATCTTTACCCCATTAACATATAGTTTTCCATCCTTGATTATTGAAGACTATATACCTAATATCCAAGTATAGGAGTGGAATAAATTGAATACTTTTGGTGGGATGCATGAGGGCTAGACTCTGTGATGATGACGTCATGATAAGGATCTGACTCCATATTCCTCATAATCTGAGTATTACTTGACTTCACAGTCTTGGAGAGAACAAGTCCAAATCCCATTAAATTTATAGTAATCAATACAACTTGAGATTAACCTCTAGTGTATCAAATCAAAATAAATTTAAGTTTATCTTGAAAATAATTCCAAAAATTTTTTAAAATATTTTCCATTTGAGTCTATTGTAAAGTTCTTATGACTTGCCTTTTAATATCTCAGTGTTCTTTTCATTATGTTCTTTCAAAAACAAATTACAGAGCTTTTTTACTCAAATATCTAAGAGGAAGATGCACTATTTGACTAATTTAACATTTGAGTTTTTGAAGTGCTGGCTTATTTCATTGCTAACTAGAAACTGTTCCCCTTTCCCCAATATGGATGTTACATACATTTCATAATGCAGTCTAAAAGATAAATCAAGGCAAAACATGGAGATTAGCCCAACCTGGTATCTGTTGAAAGACCCTGGGTAGTGAAGAGAGGACATATGAGACAAATCTCATTTGGAAGAATTATATGCAAATTATTATGTGCAAATTATTATGTGCTATAATGCAAGTTCTTGGTCACTGAGTTGGATGATATCACTAAGACGCTGTGCTTGTTTAATGTAGTTTTGCTTTGTTCTGTTTGTTTTGAAACAAAATCTCCCTCCATACCCCTGGCTGATCTCCAGTTTGCTGTCCTTCTGCCTATTCCTCCTAAGTGCTGGACTAGAAGTGATGGTCAGCAGGCTAGCCCTAAGGGAGACTTTAAATTTATTTTTCTCTGATCCAAATCTGTTCTCTCATCTAAGAATCATTTTTGAAAACTCAGGGAGAATGGAACTCTTTTTATCATTTTTTTTCTTTTCAAAATATTTTCAGTATACTGTAACTGACTGATGATTCAACCATGAGAAAACTCCAGATGGGTGAATGCTGAAATAATGTTAAACATGTTGGACATTTTTCATCTACTGATTAAAGTGAGAATTCACAGAGGGGAAAAATTGTGTGCCAGTTGGGGAATAGTTCAATAAAAGTAAAGCATTAAATAAAATATGCCAATAACTTTACATATAGAATTCAGTAGGAGATTTAACATGTGAGACAGATGTGTGGCCTCTTCTTCAAGGTAAAATAAGCTTACACAATGCCTTATCCAATATTAAAAGTCATTAAGTGTTTGTTCAATTGAACTTTTCTATGCAATCAATAAGACAAAAGTTTTTTCATGAAGATATGATATTCTCACAGCAGTATTTTAATGGAGAGCAAATTCAACTGATTTTCTTTCCTCTGATTTTACATTAAGTCAATAACAATAAAAAAAGAGATAGGTCCATACTTCTATGTTTTCTATCCAGAATATTTTTATTATTTTGATCTCTAAAAATATAATGGGATTTTGCAGTTATATAATTCAAATTCTTACATAGTTCAGTGCCACAAACAAGCTATTAGGTCTAGGTTGAACATGTCCAAGAACATGGGGTGCACAGTTGTCCAAAGCCATCTCATGTTTGGATTGAATATTATCTGTCTCCAACACAAGACATGTTGAGATTTAGTTTCTTTGTAGAAGTTTGGGCTTAGTGTGTGCATGGGGCATTATTTGGGTCTTGGGACAGAGCCTTCATGAAGAATCATTATAATATTCTTTCTCTGGAGGAATGGATTATTGGTGATTGATTGGATTAGATAGAAAGTACAGCGTATTTGGCATTCTCTCACTTCCTTTCTTGCCTGTGATTGGTTCACCCATGCATATTTCCTTTTCCATCACAAAGTCTTCACCATAAAACAATTAGATCTTTCTATTTGACCTTGTATACTCAATCTACAGAGCTCTGCTTCTAAGCTAAATAAAGCTCTCTTGTCTCTGAATCACTCAGTCTTAGATATTCTGTTACAGTAAAGGGAGGAAGGGGACTCAAACATCCATGCTCTTAATGATTATGTGGTTCCCTAAGTAATGGTGGTCTTTTTATAAATTCTTCACTTTCTGAGAAAATAAAATAAAGGTTGAATGTCCCCTTGGATGCCATGACATAGCAGACTGCTGTCATTAGTGGTGCTTCATTACAGTCAGTCATAGACAAATACAGGGGTGGTGTCAGAAGACCCACTGAAAGCCATCGGCTAATAAGCATTTTATTGCTTACCATACTGCTGCTCTGTGAAAAAATGTCAGATTATCCACTTAAGATACATCAAATGTGAGATATGAAAGGCTGAAGATAAGGGGCAATGGGGAGTGTTTGTTTGCCTAGCTAAGGCTGGCAGTATAGAAAATAGTTAAAAGAAAGAAACAAAGCAAGAGAAATGGAGAGAGAGGAAGAAAAATGAGGAATGAAGGTAAAGAGCCGAAAAGAGAAAAGAGAGAGGGATAAGATGATGTAGACAGGAAGAGAAAGATGGGGTGGGAGGAGGAAATGAAGGAACTAGTTTTAATTTACATTCCTACTTACAAGATACTGTGATGAACAGTGTAATTTCTTCACAACATTTCTCACACAATCTAAATACATTGCTGTAACAAAAGCAGATTATATAGTTGAGTTACTGAAAGCCTAATTTTCTTTGTTTGTTTCCTTGCATCTGACTATGTAGTCCTTCATGGCCTGTAGTCCACTGTTACAATCATCTCACACCAGTCTCATGAGAGTTAAGATTGCAGGCATACCTCTCCATGCCTGCCTTGAAACCTCTTGTGACAAAAAATCTAAATTAATTACTATATAGCTTCTTTTCCTGTTGCTGTGATAAATACTATGAAAAAAACTTGCAGAAGAAAGGGTGTATCTAAATTACAACTTGGTCCATCATGCAGGAAAGTCAAGGTAATTATATCCCTTTCACAGTCTATTGGGTAATCTTTTTGTACTCTATGTGAAGAAGTACCTATGTCCTTCCTCACTTGCCTAAGGCACCTTCTGATTGCTTAAATAAAGAGATGAATGACCAGTAGCTAGGCAGGAGAGGATAGGTGGAACTTCCAGGCAGGGATAGGAACTCTGGGAAAGAATCTGAGGCAAAGGATTCACCAGCCAGACTTGGAGGAAGTCAGATGTACGGGATTGGGGAGAGGTAACAAGCCAAATAGCATAACAGATTAATATAAACAGGTTATTTTAGGTTTTAAGAGCTTGTTGGGAACAAGCCTAAGCTAAGGACAAGCTTTCATAATTAATAAAAAGTCTCTGTGTCATTATTCAGGAGCTGGCAGTCCAAAGAAAGTCCAACTGAACAGTCAACAGCAGAAAACAGTGGATTGTTGTATCTGTGCTTGTGCTTAGGTTGCTTTTCCCATTTTTAGACAACCTAGCATCTGCTGCACAGAGGATTATGCCATCTCAATTAGCATAGTCAATGTAATCCTCCATGGGTATCCCCAAAGTCAATCTAGATAATCTATCATTGATACTCCCAGCATTCTTCCCAAGTAATAGAAAATTGCACCAAGTTGACAATTAAAATTAACCATCACGGCCGGGCGGTGGTGGCGCACGCCTTTAATCCCAGCACTCGGGAGGCAGAGCCAGGCGGATCTCTGTGAGTTCGAGGCCAGCCTGGGCTACCAAGTGAGTTCCAGGAAAGGCGCAAAGCTACACAGAGAAACCCTGTCTCGAAAAACCAAAAAAAAAAAAAAAAAAAAAAAAAATTAACCATCACAGTTATATAGTACAAATAAATCATTAAACTGAATTAGATGATTAGTAAAACTGTTATTTGTTTGTGTATGGAAAGTGTAGTTTTTGTGTGTGTGTGTGTGTGTGTTCTTCTTGTTTATGGAATAATACTAGTTTAATATGCAATTTAACTTTATGTTCTAAATTTTATTAATGGCTTGTGCATGGATATTCAGAAAAATATTATCACCTTACATGTACATATGCATTTGCATGTATATAATGTATTTGAGTTTTACATTCAAGTTTGTGGCACCATATATACCTTTTATTCAGTGGTTTTCTTAAGTATCAAAATTATCTAATTTTCAAGGTCTCAGAATCAAAATAATGTCAATAATAATAGCCTATTTCATTTTGGGAATCTCTTGGATTGCTGTGGGATGTCGTTCTGAATGCTGTGAATGTGTGTTGCTCTGATTGGTTGATAAATAAAGCTGTTTGGCTAATGGTAAGGCAGAATAAGGTTAGGCGGTACATTCCAACTAGAGAGAGAGGGAGGAGAAAGAGAGAGCTGAGGAGATGCTTCTAGCTGCCAGGAGAAACAAGATGTTAAGTACCAGTAAGCTACAAACCACATGGCAAAGTATAGATTTATACAAATGGGTTAATTTAAAATGTAAGAACTAGCCAGTGAGAAGCCAGAGCCATTAGGCCATATAATTTAAAAATAAAATACATCTCTGTGTGTTTATTTGGGTCTGAGCAGCTGCAGGACTGGGCAGCACACAAGAAAACTTCCAGCTACATTGGATCTTCTTGCTGATAATTCAAAGTGTTCCCAGTGACTAACACTGGGGTTTTTGTTAGGTTGTCTATGATTCTTTGAGGGAGCAATATCAGTCTTTGTGACATAACTCTATTTTTCTAGCGTCTGTGTTTATTTGTTTGTTTGTTTTATTATACACTCAAATGAAAAGATTCAGAACTAGGATTTAAAAACAAAAACAAAGAAAGAGGATGTGAGACCCTGATACTGAGAATCCACACATTTCAGATGGAAGAAATTGAACTGAAAATGAACTGGAAGCCTCCTCCCTATGGAGTAGTTTGCATATTATCAGAAGGTGCTGTGTCAACTGCCAGGAAAGAAGAGAAATCAGTAAAGCTTATGAATCTCAATGACTGGCCTGACAAAGTAGCTTTTTCTGAATGGTACACTTGTGGTATTTTTACACTGGAGATAAAAAATAGCTTTAATTGGATTTAAGGCCTGCTCAGTAACAGGGAATTTATAGTGGGAAGTATAGCACCTACCTATGATTTGAGAGTTCATAGACCATAGAAAAGAAGCTATAACGGCCATTTCTCTAAAGCAATTTAAATTCTAACTATATTCTACATACTTATTTTTTTAATTGCAGGGTTTTTTAATTTATTTATTTATATTTTGTGTGCATTGGTGTTTTGCTATGGGTGTTAGGTCCCCTGGAACTGGAATTACAGACAGTTATGAGCTGCCATGTGGGAGCTGGGTATTGAACCTGGGTCCACTGGAAGAGGAGTCAGTGCTCTTCACCACTGAGCCATCTCTCCAACCTCTCTAAATACGTATTTTTATAGGCAATAAAAAATATGGCTCTCACCCTTCATCAAAGAAGTGTGTTTGCATAGAAATAAAGGCTGACATATAGATCCATAACTTATCAAATTACAGAGAATAAATGATCACTGAGTCCTCAATCTTTTTTTTTAATTTGTATTTTTATTTTGCAATACAGTTCAGTTCTACATATCAGACAAGGATTCCCTTGTTCTCCCCACTATGACCTCCCTCACCTTCCCCCCAGCCCACCCCCCATTCCCACCTCCTCCAGGGCAAAGCCTCCCCTGCGGACTGAGATCAACCTGGTAGACTCAGTCCAGGTAGGTCCAGGCCCCTCTTCCCAGGCCGAGCCAAGCGATCCTGCATAGGCCCCAGGTTTCAAACAGCCAACTCATGCAATGAGCACAGGACCTGGTCCCACTGCCTGGATGCCTCCCAAACAGATCAAGCCAATCAACTGTCTCACCCATTCAGAAGGCCTGATCCAGTTGGTGACCCTTCAGCCATTGGTTCATAGTTCATTTGTTTCCATTTGTTTGGCTATTTGTCCCTGTGCTTTATCCAACCTTGGTCTCAACAATTCTCGCTCATATAAACCCTCCTCATTCTCACTAATTGGACTCCCAGAGATCCACCTGGGGCCTAGCCATGGATCTCTGCATCCAGATCCCTCAGTAGTTGGATGGGATTTCTAGCATGACAATTAGGGTGTTTGGCCATCCCATCACCAGAGTAGGTCAGTTTGGGCTGTATCTCAACCATTGCCAGCAGTCTGTTGTGTGGGTATCTTTGTGGATTTCTGTGGGCCTCTCTAGCACTTGGCTTCTTCCTATCTCATGTGGTCTTCATTTACCATGGTCTCCTATTCCTTGTTCTCCCTCTCTGTTGTTGATCCAGCTGGGATCTCCCGCTCCCCCAAGCTCTCTTTCCCTCGACCCTCGCCCTTCATTACCAACACTCATGTCCAGGCTGTTCTTGTAGATCTCTTCCATTTCTTCGTCATTAGGCTATCCCCGTTCTTTCTTGGGGTCCTGTTTTCCAGGTAACCTCCCTGGTGATGTGAGTAGCAGTCCAGTCATCCTTGTTCCACATCTAGCATCCTCCTATGAGTGAGTACATAACTGAAGACACCTTATGCTGGAGAGGATGTGGAGCTAGGGGAACTCTCCTCCACTGCTGGTGGGAATGCAAGCTTGTACAACCACTTTGGAAATCAATATGGCACTTTCTTAGAAAATTGGGAATCCATCTCCCCCAAGATCCAGCTATACCACTCTTGGGCAAATACCCAAGGAATGCTCAACCATACCACAAGAGCACTTGTTTAGTTATGTTCATATCAGCATTGTTTGTAATAGCCAGAACATGGAAACAACCTAGATACCCTTCAACTGAAGAATGGATAAACAAAATGTGGTACATATACACAATGGAATACTACTCAGCAGAGAAAAACAATGACATCATGAGGTTTGCAGACAAATGGATGGATCTAGAAAAAATCATCCTGAGTGTGGTAACCCAGACTCAGAAAGAGTCCTCAATCTTAATAATTCACTATTCCTCAGGCTCACAGCATATGTGTGAAGGAGGACGGAGAGACAGAAATATATTAAGAGCCAGAGAATCTTGCTCTTGCTGCTTGATAAAGTCTTCTAGACATGACAGGAATGCTAAAAAAAAAAAAGTACTTGCATAATGCCAACCCTAGTCGACATATTAAGATGGATGGGGTAAGTTTTACACACACAAACACACACACACACACACACACACACACACACACACACACACACAAAACACACACACACAAACACACACCATTAGAAGAAAACTAGGGGCAATAGATGGTATCTGAGAGAAGGAGAATCAGTTGTCTCTAGGATGAGCCAACAGATAAGTGATTCAATCACACATCAACAACACTACATGGACTGAGGGCAGAAGGGGAAAGGGATAGGAAAGGGAGGGAGGTAGGGAGGGTGGGAGGGAGGGAGGGAAGGAGAGAGAGAGGGAGATTATAAAACAATTTTTAAAGAAGAAGCCATCAATTTTAGAGGAGGTAAATGACAGGAGCTGGAGGAGGAAAAGGAGGGTAAAAGTTACGAAAAATCCAGTGTTTATGTATATAATTCTCAAAAAAAATTAAAAATAAAAATAATGTTAATTCAAGTTTTAGAAAATTATTGTTCAAGTTATCTGGACTATTTAAAGAAGGATTTTTCAACAAATATTTCACGAGTTCATGACAATTGGATTAGTTGAACTTTTCAGCTTCTCTACATGTGGATATTTTACTTTAAAACTGAGAAAATCTGGGGCTGAAGTGATGGCTCAACAATTAAAAGCACTTCTTGCTCTTGTAGAGAACCCAGGTTCAGTTCCCAGCACCCCACATAGTTGGTCTTCATCATCTGCAACTCTAGTTACAAGGAATCTAACATGCTTTTCTGAGCTCTATAGGCACCAGGCTTGCATGCTGTGCACACATATGCATTCAGGCAAACATTCATAGATGTAGACATAGAAAATATGAAATGTGTATTTATGTATTTAGTCTCTCTCACACACACTACCACCACCACCGAGCAATGGGTTTTAATGGGAGGGTGTGGGGGAAGGAGAGGGAGAGATATTGTAGTTATGCCTCGTTCAGCCTTGATATGAGGGTTTGTGCCTTGGCTTATTGTAACTTGTTCAATTTGTTTGATATCTCTGGGTGGCCTTCTCTTTTCTAAAGGGAAACAGGAGGTGGGGTGGATCTGGGGGAGAGCATATTTTGGAGGGGGATGGGAGAAATGGAAGGAGGGGAAACTGCAATCTAGATGTAATGCATGAGTGAAGAATAAATTTTAAAACAATAACATAAAAGTAGAAAGTATTTTTAACTTAATAATTACATACATCATAGAAGATCTTTCCTCTACTCTATTTTGAGAAATGTATGAGGAAAACTGCAATATTCCTGGTAATTCTCATTTAAATTTATTCTGAAACTGTGTTTTTTAATCTTTCTCACTAATTTTGGATCCTTTTTTGAAGACTGAATCCCTGAGTGTGCTAATGTGATCTATCATGTGTTTTGCCACATTCCTTTGTGAGATGAGAGACATGTCTAGCTGTCAAAGTACTCAGCAGTGTAAATTGTTGGCTTTCTTTTTATCCAAAGATTACAATAATAAGAAATATCTCAATTAAAAACTCTCAGATATTAAAGTACATGTCCAGATTACATTTAATTTATATTCAATTTTATTGTAATCTGATGAAGAGAAACTTTGTTTTTAGAATTTGTTGATATCATATATTTGGTCTATGTTTTAACAGTCTGTGGATAAATGAATTCAAATGCATCCTACCAAAGTTTCTAATCATTCCAACTTGCCAAAAATGGAATTGACTCAGAAATGTTTTTCATTTTCTTTCTTCTTGTTTTAATAAATGTATCTTAAGTTTTTTCTTTGGAAATTTTTTTATCTATATCCTTTGAAGAAAATAATCATCTTTCCCATATTAAGTCAAGTCTGAAACATATTAATTTTTTCCAGAGAAACTAGTAAAAGAATTATTCCTTTTATATAGGAAAAAAGAGAAATGTGGGGATGAGAAGACAGGGCAATAAAAACAAAATAGACAGAGATAAGAGGAAAGTAAGCTCAAAAGCATGTGCTCAGTGTTCATGTCTATTTTGATTGTAGGTTTTTTTTATATTTTGATGTTTTATAGTTTTATATTTTTATGTTTTTCCACAGTGTATTGGATCAGAATTACCAATGAAGATTTCTTTAGAGCAAACTAATAACAGCAACATAAATAGAGAAACTGTTTCCTCCTGAACAGAATGCTAGTCATGGAGCTGATGAGATAATTTCTTAGTTGATTAGATCTGACAGATAATATATGCTAAAAGAAAGTTAAAAACATATTGAATTCAAAAATTATATGAGTCAGCAGCCTTGACAGCCACTAATCTGATTCCCAAAATGATTAAAAAGTGAAGAGACTGACAGTATCATTTCATTCTTGCAATATTTGTGAAGCTTGGAGAATCTGCTGCAGTGGAGAGCAATTTGCATACAGACAGTATTTATTGATGTGGATGTTATTAACTTGTATTTGCAAAACTAAAAAGTAATTTTCATCAACAGGTCAAAGTCTAAAAGACACAGTCCCAGAGAATGAATGGAAGACTCCAGCTTGCCACTTTCAACTCTACTAACTTCACAATGAATTATGTAGAGCTTTAGGAAACATATATGTTCCATGAAATAATAAATTTATGTGCAATGAATCCTTCAATGCAATTAGCTTAGGAGAAAAACACATCTGTTTTCTTAGTCTCCATCTGACTGTTCTGCCACATGTGCTTCTGCTTACCCAAAACCCCAGTCCACACATTCTACTGATATCACTGGGTGCTCTCCAGCTGACTCCAGGCTGCTTTCCCAGGTAGCCTCTGAGAAGTTCTGCTAATGCTAGTGGCTAGCTACAGACACCCCAGGCCCATTTCCCCTGTCATTTCCAGATAAGCTCTGACATCACACCTTGAGGCAGAAAAAAAAAATGAGGAAAGTGTGGCTTCTTGAGAAACTGACAAGGATGTCAAATGTCCCAGTCCAGAAAGTTAAAACATAGCTCCGCCAGGACAAATATTGACAAGTGGGAAGACCGGTTAATACAGGGAGAATGCCAGGCTGACTGCAGCTGTAACCCACAATCAACTTTGCTCAGGGGAATTTCTCAGTGCAGTCCCTGTGTGGTCAGGGGCTGCATGAAGGAACTGCAACCTGTGTCTCACTGAGAGGGGTATTCAGTCACCTTAATGATTTTTCTTTGTTCTTTTCTTTACTTGCTTTTTCACTTATTTTCATTTCTTTCTAGATAATCATTATAACCCTTAAGTTACAGTCTGCTTTCTGTGGAACCTGAGCCAAGATATATCTCTATTTATCTATCTATAAATCTATCTCTAGATATAGATAGATATAAATATATGATATACTGCATAAAGTTTAATGATTTAAGAGTCATATTCCTCCATGTTTAATACCTCATGGATAAAAAGTACAGGCAAGTATAAACTGGAGTTGGAATAAATATCTCTGAATGCCCTGGATTGTGGTTATTATAATATTGTGACTTTAAATAAGGTTTGTGAAATTGCATTAAAACAACAGATGGGCTTTATTTGGTGGGCATAAATAACACTTATCTTGAATATACAGCTTTCGAATTAAAAAATATCCATATAATGTTTTTCACAAAGAACATCTTATAGAATCATCTGCTGAGAAAAATCAATAATTCAGTTCCAAATATGTCTCATTATTCACAAAACATACAGTTTCTTGTTAATATAAAATCAGCAATTTTGTTCCTGGAGTTGGAGTACACAAAATTCTTCTTCAATGTGAGGTTCCACTTTTGCCTGGTGTGCAAGCTTTAACTACATGCTGGACTTCAGTTTCCTACATTGTAGCTTACTTCCAACTGACATTCAAAAGTAACTTTTATTCCTGACTTCATACAAGAATATAGAACAGTGTTACAATGTAATAAAAGCAGCTATTAAAGTTGAAAAGAACAAGTTTATAATGAATATTTCTAAATAAATACCAGAATGTGCACGCAGGTTGGTAAACCCATAATACTGTATTTCACATAAATCATGAGTGTCTTACATCGGGCACTAAATTGCATGTTTACTGATTAAAATAAACAGTGTATAATGATATGATCATAAGAAAAGTCTAGATGGCTTTGGATAGGCATAAGACATGAAATTTAACCTCACTTCAGAACTCCATAGAGAGCAGAGGAATTCAAATCTGAGTTAAGTATTTATGACTAATGATTATAACTGTGTAATGGTAGATTTGAGGGAACAAATCCCCACATGATAGTATTGGAAAACGCATCCCTCCATTTTTGGTGGGTGGGCATCCAACCCCCTGGGGGGAAAAGTTCATGCTTAGCATCATTTTATTTTATTCATTTTTAATTATTCTATTCTCACATACATTATATCCAAATGTAGCCTCCTCTCCTTCCACTCTTCCCATTCCCTCTTCCATAGATTGATGCCCCCTCTTTTTCAATTCAAAACAAAGAGCAGGCCTCCCAGGGATATCAACCAAACACGGCATAACAACTTACACTAAGACTAGGTACAAACCCTCATATTAAGGCTGGATGAGGCAACCCAGTAGAAGGGAAAGCTCCCAAGCTCAGGCAAAAGAGTCAGAGACATCCCGCACTCTGTTAGGAGTCCCCCAGGAAGAACCAGCTGCACAAACATAACATATATTCAGAGGCCCTAGCTCAGACCCACACAGGGTCCAGATTTGTGTTTTCAGTCTTTGTGAGCCCCTATGAACCCCACTTAGTTGATTCTGTGTGCTGTGTTCTTATGGTGTTCTCGAACACTCTGGCGCCTACAATCCTTCCTCCTCCTTTTCTGGGGCACTCTTGGCATGGCCTAGAGTTTGGCTGTGCTGCACGCCTGTGTCTGTCTTCATTTGTTTCTTCATTGGCACTCTTCATAGTGTTTTTTCATAAATGTGCAGCCATTCCAATGTTTCCTGAGTTTTAGAGTGGAAGGTGAGGAGGAGGCTAAAGGAGCTTGATTTGTGCCTTAAATCATCAGAAGTACGGGTACTGTGAGCATTTGCTGTTCAGGTCAGGAGTGATGGGTTACTGAGAGTTGTGGGAGTGAGTCCTGAAAGTCTGATTTCCCCACATGAAAGTGATCTTTACAGTGACCATGACTTCTGCTGACCTAGGGATTAGAGTTCAGAACCTTAGATGGTTGAGAGGTCTTAATTAAATTCCCAGGATTTTAGTTTGAACTCCAAGAATTATTTTGCAGAGTGAACCAGATTGTGCAACTCACAGATCAATCATATTAGTCTCTCATGGAATGTAGCTAGCAAAAGCAATTCACCACAAACAACCTGCCCAATGTAGCAGAAACGACCTATTTCTGGGACAGCATAGGAAATTAGAAAATTATATAAATGACTGTTAAAAATGCTTAAGAATTAATATGATAATTGTAGTGAAAGACTTTACATAGAAGATGAAACATAAGGGAACATTTCAAATGCCTAATAAATGGACTGATATACTCATTAATTTTTAACTTCCACATATTAATTTTAACTTCACATGAACTGATCATAGGATTCAGTATAGTCACACTCAAATAGCCTAACAGATTTTCTTGTGGAAATTTTCAAACTGTTTGAAAGCATATTTAGAAATGCAAAGATGCATGAAAAGTAAAGACAATGTTAAGAAAAAATGAATATGAAAACAATATAATCAAAAACAAAATTTAAAAATCCACAGTATTAATATACGCACAGGCACCAAATAGACAAAAAGAACCAGTAAACGTAATAAAGAATTCACATACCTGCTCAAATGAAAATGTATGGAGAGAATCTTGACCATAATATCTTAAGTTCAAGTACTTCAGCAAGATCAGAAGCATTTGTTACTTATGCTCTGCTCATGTTAAACTCTTGTGAAAATCCAAAGACATCTGCCCTTTCAGCTCCCAGGCAGGTGTTAAGATTCAGCTCCATAATATGCACTCAGAGCAGTGTAGAAAATCCCATGACCTCTTGAATATTCATAATCAAATGAATAAATTTCTGTCTACCTTACATTGTTCTCATAAATCTATAGAGGACTGATAGTGGATAAAAATGTCAAATGCAGAATAAAGTGTGGACAAGATGACACACTTGATCTTAGCAATGTTGGGAGGGAAGAGACATCTTCAAAGGACACAGATGAAAGTTACTGAAAGAGATTGGTAAGCTAGATCACATTAATGATAGTTCTTCATAAAATCCATAAATAAGAAATTGAAAATTTAACCACAAGTCAAAAACAATTTTGTATCTGTGTGCAACCAAATGTCATTTACATGTAAGGAATATATCAACAAAATAATAGTTGGCAACAAGAGCTCTTTGAGGAAACTATACATGTCAACTAATAAAAAACAAAAAATATCATCTTTGTAAGAAATGCAAGTTAAATTATCAAGAACATGTGCAAAATCATTGAAATCATAAGGACTAGTAAGAAAAAGAGTTGATGGAATAGAAATGTAAAATCCTCAATAGTTTTCTTCTTCTTCTTTTTTTTTCTTTGAGACATGGTTTCTCTGTGTAGCTTTGGTGCCTTTCCTGAAACTCACTCTGTAGCCCAGGCCGATCTTGAACACACAGAGATCTGCCTGTCTCTGCCTCCCCAGTGCTGGGATTAAAGGCATGCACCACCACTGCCCGGCCATAGTTTTCTTTTTAAAGTGTAAATTGTAAAGTATCTTGGAAATTTTATATATAAAAATGCTTCCACGCACTTTAACAATGATTTTATCACTCCTTGCTATATGACCAGAAAAGTGTATAAATACAAACATCAAAGTATTCAATGTAGTATCCCCTACCATAGATTCAGACTGGAAAATAGAATAAAACCAAAAGTATTTCCTGAGAGATTAAAAAAATGGGACATTCATAAATTGGACTATTACACATTATAGAGAGAAAACAAGTTATAGACACATATAAGGCATTGATTAATTTAATAAATAATTTGGAATGCAAATGCAAAACACAACATCCCCGTTTTTACCCTGACTTGGACGCAGTTCAGATGAAAGTAGCTGAAAGTTAATCTTTTAATTTAGTGTGATCACAAAATTAAAGTCAACCAGGAATTACTTCCATTGAGTCACTAGGAGAATACAAACATCTCTGAAGATCATGTTACTTTTGGTGAAAAGGTAGTTTCCCTAAAGCATCATGAAAGTTTTTTCAATAATACAGAAGATCTTAAGGGATATAATTGTGTAATATAAGAACATATTTGTTTGACAATTTGAGATTTCATACTAAAAGTTGAAACATGTTTAATGATTTTGCTAAAAAAAGAGAAGTTTCAGCTCATACATGGAAAGACCTGAGTCACAAAGGTGTGGGAATTTCCTAATGATTGAAAGGGCACTGAAGACATAAGTAAAGAGTGCATCCAGCTGCTGAACACTGGTATAAGTAGGGATTCCTTGACTGTTGATGAGAAATGCTAATATTTTATATATTGATTTCAGATGTGAGAAGTGACTGAAAACAAAATCTGTAGCTGAAGTATATCAAGTTGTCACTTAAAAATAGATAAGCATTGATAAAAGAGGGTGCAATTTGTGTTCATCAAAACTTAACTATTTTCTACCTTGACAAGAATAAGAAAAATATAAAGTGTAAAAATAAATATTAAACTTTATTCTGTACATCAATAGAATTTTGTTATTGTTTTAATACTATGGCTAATATATGTTGCAGTTGTAAAGAGTTCTGAAATAATTGAAGAGCCTCAAAGGTGGCGGTAGTATGTTCTCCTCCAAGATACTTGACCACACCACTGGCATTTCCAAAGTCATTATAATTTCTAACTGTGTTCTAAAAGTTTATCTTTAAAGGTACATGTAGACTCCACCCCTCAACAAAGAATTTTTCCCCAATAGACAAAGACCCTTGTAGATAGCGACAAATAATCAAATTGCAGAGAACAAATGACTGGAACTTCCAGCTCCAAGTGATACATCTACAAAACAACCTATATTTCTAAGAACCACCTATGAAAAAAAAGATACAGCATTTGTTTTTGTAGGACTGGATTACCTCACTCAATATAATATTTTCTAATTTCATACTTTTATCTTAAAATTGCATGATTTCATCTTTCTTTAGATCTAAATAGGATTGCATCATATACACACATTTTCATTATCCATTCATCCCTTGAAAAAATAATGTAATTATATTTTAATTATGTAAAAATTAAAGTGCTTATAAAGTATATAAAATAATAAAATAGATAAAAATGAAAATGCCTTGGAGAAAATTTTGAATAAAATGTTATTGTTTGAAATTATTTACCATAAGGCAAAGATCTGAATATCTGAATATAAGTCACAAGCGTCATTCGGGGTTTAAAAACTAAGTTATGTTTTCTGGTGGAAGAATAAAGAATAAAACATATCTTCACAGATAATGAGAGAGCAAAGCAGAGCCCAAGGCACCAGTAGTCCTCATAGGAGCAGCAAGACCTCTCTTCTGCTGTACCTGTGTTCTTGTTTCATTCACGTATATATTCAAAAGGGGCTAATTTTTTACAAAACTCAATCCCATTTCACGGTCCCTAACGTGGGATGGAGGGGAAGAGGACTTTTGTTTGTTTACTAAAACGAGTAAAGTGCTTTTCATTTTGGTCTATAAAATCACCTGTTGAAGAATGGGTCTTGTTTTAACAAACAGAAATGACTAATTAAATTAGTTTACATTAGTTGATTATTACAAGTGAATCAATGTTGTTTTTCGAGCACTTTTTTGCCTCTTTCCATTGATTCTACTCTCCTCCAGTCTGCTTTGGCCCTTGAGTGCTTTTTCCCTAACAGCAAGCAAAAGAGGTCAGAACTGAGCCCTGAGGACATCTGCATCTTTTACCTTCTTTGCACCAATAGCCTTTTATAATAAGGCAGAGTATAAGGTGGATTGAAAAAGTGATTTGAATCTTTCTTGCGAAAACAACATTGAGAGCCTAATGTATATCAGGCACTTCAGCAGAAGATTAAATAATTAAGTTTGTTTATGTAAGGATTTTAACTATACAGTCTACTTACTGTAAGAGATTTGGTATATGTTTGTGCAAAGCAGTCACTATTTTGTAACTTGGTGGTGTAATAGCTGTGCTTATATCAATGTAAAAGTTAACCTTCTAAAAGGAAGAGGCTGAATTAAATGGTAAAGCAGAATTCTCTGGACAGAGAAGACAAAGACAGTCAAAGATCACAACACAATATGGATTCTGCATGAGGGTGTGGAGATTAACAGTTGGTAAGTGGAAAAACCTTAAGCAGTACTTCAATTAACAGAATAGGTAAAACATGAGCGAGTATATGGATTTTTAAAGAGTGCCACTGACAGTTCGTGTGAACAGAAGTTCCTGGAAAAATCCCTTTTCTTAGAATGTTCTGCAAGGCTGAGTAAGTGATTAAAACGTGAATGATGTGAGAAAACTGTAAAGTTACAAGTTCAGAGCCAAATTGTTTTGGACCATCTTTAGATCCATTGAGAGAAATTTATCACCCTCCTTTACATGTGGCCTAACATCTTTGTGACCATTGGGAAAAATCTTTGTAATTTTTCCCAACTAGTGCCCAGCAATCAAAAGGTTAAGAATACCATCAGATATTATCTAAGACTTATAGATGAAATCTCCCAGCTTTTGCAACCTACCTACATGTCTCTTCCACCAATGCATTTGAAAAGTGTCTTGATTTATAATTTTCTTTGTTCTGTAACTATAAATCTTTATGAAATTGTTATCACTATGGAATGGGATTTTAGATAAGCTAAATCCATTTTCCTTGACTGTGGCCACTTTAAGTATCTCTTATCCCCTCTGAGGTCATGCTGTTTGTTTTATCATGTACCTTCTATTTCTCTGAGCCCTTAGATTTTCCATTGGAACTGTTCACTCATGGACTTCTTGGTGCCTCCCAGCCACTCCACCTGGTCATTCACTCCTCTTTCACATTATATTATTTTGTGCTCTCTTCTTATTGTATAAGTTTGTGTTTCACACTTTGATCTATTCCACATCAATGTAGTAGTCAAATTACTACTCTGTCAATGAAACAATAGAGTAACCACCCTACAGAAAGGTATTTAAGAGTTTCTAAACATATTTTTACTCAAGATAATAGATTAAAACAATGTGACTATTTTGTTTTCCTGTCCACACAGAGTTTAAAGGAAAGGGAAAATATTTTTCATCACTATTGTACAGCTATTAGAAGATAAGAATGGCTGTAAGTAGAAAAGCGAGCATTTCCAAGGATTTTAATAAAAGAGAAAGATAATATCAACTCTACAGCAAAGATAAAGCAAATCAAAATGTTGGATAGAATGTGAGTGGGTTGTGGCACACCAGTGCTGACCCAGAAGAATCAGGCAAATTACAAACACCTACTCCACAGCCACAAGGACCAGCAGACAGCCTTGGAAAATAATTATGAAATCAATGTGTTCAATCTTCTTGAAGCCTTAGCCTTTATCTATTTATAAGAATCCCCTGGACATGGTCCTTAACAGTAGGTGGGTAAGCAAAAAGCTGCACACAGCAATTTTTAAATAAATTTCATTGTTTCTTCCAGAAGAGTTCTCATATGGGTTTTAGGTCCATAGAGAAAATTAATGCCTACAGAAATATAGAGATAGAAAAGAACATGAACAAAATCAAGAGAAAAAGGAGGCTTATTTTCAAAATCCTCATTCACAAAAAATGTTGATAACTGTGCATGACATTTTACATCTTTCTAAAAATACTGAAGTAAAGATGTCTGTGACACCATTGTAGTTCCCAAATTCCTGATTTCATCAGTGGACTATCTCTGCTCTAAAGCTACCTAGAGTTGATTCACACCAGTCAAAATAGTTGATATAAGGTTTACTCTGTATTTTATGATCTAAAGGAAACAAGAGGAAGTTGGTACTCATGGTCCACTGAGATGAGGCCCTTTTACTTGATTCCAAATTCCCCAAATCTTTAGAGACAGCACTTTAATGATTGCAAGGACGTTAAAGCACACAGAGCAACAAGTGACACGTTTATCAACGCCATGAACCAAACATGCATATACATCATTCCAGTTATTACTGTCCTAAACACTGGAAAGTGGAACATGATTTGTTATCTATAGACCTGGGAGATCAAGCCTTTGACTATTGATAGGACTCATGAGCAGCCTGAACAGGCAAGGCAAACACACACAAATAGTGAGAAATTTCAGAGCATGGAAAAGAAAATATGCATTATTGAAGAAAGAACAGACCTGAGAAGAAACAAATAATTTACAAACCAAGCAGAAATCTTCAACAATTTTATCAGTATTCCTAGATCATAATTTAACTTATCACATATCTCTATCAAAAGAAGATTATGTGGCAAATAAAAATAAGGAACATGGAAATTCTTAGAGTATTAATACCAGTTTGTAATAAAATAATTGATTATATTTCAATGCAGATCTCCTGTACAAGCAAAAGCAAGTACACAATGGTAAAAAAAATAGAAAAAAGTGGAGTACATTTATAAAAAGTCACAAATCTTTAACATACTTGCCATAAGTGAGTTCTTTAAAATAAGTAATAAACATCCAGTAAAAATTTGAAATAATTAGTGGCTAAAAATGAGAAATTCTTAGCTATTTCAGACAAGGTATGGTACATAAGTGAAAGTAATCAATAAATGGAACATATTAAAAAATGGAACTTCAAAGATTAAGTATTTGCACATCAACACCCTAGAAGAAAAGAAGGATGAAAACCATTATCCTTGTCATAACCACCAGCAGCAGCAGCAGTGGTATCCCCCCACCACCACCACCACCATCATAATCTTCTAACGGTGATACAGTGAAGCTCACTGAGCTGTCAGTGTGAAAGTCCCTGACAGGCAGATCGCAAAAAAAATGGTCACCTGCCTAAAAAACTGGGAAAAATCTCACAATGCTAAGGAGAAAGAAAACAACTCTACCAGGGACAGAAAAATAAAAACAAAACTTCAAGTGAATGAATTACCAAGAAAGCCACATCTCTTTCTTCGGTAGAGGTTCATGTCAAAGAAAGACCTCCTCTGTTTCTTCTGAAAGTTTGTAGAGAGAGGTAGAAATAAGAGTATGCATGATTATTAATGAATTATCTATCCTGTAAAAGCAAGCATAAGAGAAACCTTTCAACAGTGATGCCTGCAGAGTTCTACAAACTCTAGGATGTTACTCTCCAAACTGCTGAAAATGCAGACTTGATTTTGTAGTTCACCATGAAGATAGAGAATGAGAACGAGCTGCTTTAGCATTTGAAAGAAAAATTAAAACTTTCAAACTGACAAAAATTTAGTAAAGAAGCAGCATTTACAGAAAGAATTACAGGATAGAGATTCATCTACAACTGATTAAGTAAAGCCAAACATTTCAGCAACTCTGGAATGGAATAAGTCAGTTGACTGCACTAAGGAATGTGCTTCTTAGATAAAGGTGTGAGAGAGCAAGATAGCTCAGCTGCCTCTGGAGATCAATGCTTTCTCTGAGATTTGCAAAGCAATGAATATCTCCTGTACAAAATTATAAACTAAAAGCCATAGCCCATTATCACTACAGAAAAGTGATTTCAAGGATTCTGACTTCTTGCCAATCTGGTGTCTGTCCTGTTTGGTGGCATGAAAGTGTGTCAGCTATAGCTTTGAGGTCACTGATACAGGGGACATGCTGGTATCCCTTTCAATTCTTCGGTTAGCATGCCTACACTATGATGTCATATTGGCTGCCCTTGAGAGGTACCTCATGGTGACTGGACATGTGCCTGAAGTTCCATTGCTAGTATCATAAACAGTTGAGTAAGAAAATTTTCTAAATTAATAATCAATTCCTACTGTTGAATAAGCACTTCTTCCAGCATACTTAATATCCCAAGCAACAGAGGCAAGCCTTTATTTTAGCTACATTTATGATCACGGAGGGCCTGTGCCATGGTTAGGTGGACACTGTTCTAACTACAAAAATATCTAAAGGTGCTGGGCGGTGGTGGCGCACGCCTTTAATCCCAGCACTTGGGAGGCAGAGCCAGGTGGATCTCTGTGAGTTCGAGGCCAGCCTGGGCTACCAAGTGAGTTCCAGGAGAGGCGCAAAGCTACACAGAGAAACCCTGTCTCGAAAAAAAAAACAAAAAATATATCTAAAGGTAAATATGCCTGTTGATTATGCTTAAGGTGTTCCTACTGCCAGCTGGGGATCATACACTGATTTGTATCTCATTTCATCCTTAAGGGTTTCAAATTTTGCCATCCAATAATGTAGTTTACGTATTTTAATGAATTTAAATATTGCCAGAGCTTGTATCAACAAAGACAGAATGTATCTGCCACAGGCACTGGGTAAAAAGCACTTCACCACTGCATGGGTACCTAGTACTTATGAATTTACTACTGATTTCTGAGTTTGTTGTTGATTCTATTATTTTCAGATGTAACTTTCCATAATTTTCTCTCCAGAAACTCAAGTTCCAAAATGTTGAGATGTGTTTTATTAAATATAAATCTATGTAAAAGAAAATACTACACCTTGAGTTTATTAGGGAAGTAAATTTGAATTAGAACAGATTGTTCTGCAGTAAGCATTTCAATACATGTTGAAATATTTCCTGTGGACAGTAAAATGTTCATTTTCTTTGTGACATCAGCTAATTTGGGGTAACCTAGTACTGTGTTTGAGGAGCCTGGTGAGACTGAAATAATTGGGGGATGGGGGGATTATGCTGGGTGCCCATTAGAGAGGTGTGAAAATGGGAACAGTGGCTATAGAAACTGCAGCTCTATCCCTTCAACTTCAGATCCAATTTTTAAGATAATTTCTTGCAACTATATTATTATATTCTGAAAAAGAATGATGAATCATCCTCTGTAATCTACTGTGTTGCTGCTATTTATAAAACATTATCTCTTGTTTGGATTTATATTATATATTATCATTGTTATATTACTGTAAAACTCAATTCCTTTTGGTCCTCTTGAAGGTTGTAGCTTCTAAGTAGATTTAGAATCTGTGCTTACAGGTATTGTAGAATTGAAAGAGCCTGTGTGTGAGAATACAATGAGGAAATTTAAAGCTGTTTGCTTGCACACAAGCCTTAGATTGAATTCTGAATGACACAGTGCCTGAGTGGGAGCTCTGACAGAGTGGCTCCAGAACACCCACTTCTCAGCAAGGTAGCAGGTAGAATCTGTTCTGATAGCAGATGCTCCGTCAAGGCCTGGTGAGTCCATCAATCTGTTAGGTGAGGTTGGTATGAATTTTACACATCTTTCCAGCTTCTCATCCCTGAGTTTTCTGTTTCCTGTTTTACTCTGGAGCAGGTAATGATCATGAAGAAGGGGGAGGGAGAGACGGAAAGAAGGAGAGAAAGAGAAAAACAGAGACAGAGAGAAGTGTTCATAATGCATTAATGTGTAAGATGCACTTGATGATAATAGCAAAATTCATAATAGAGCTAAGTTATTTCTAAAAAGAGTTCAGGAGGAAATCTCTAATTTACTTTTATCTTGCCACTTTATTTCTTCTCCACCTTTGAAGGCTAATTTTTTTGGAGAGAGAATTAGATGTTGATGTATATTTTTTTTCTAAGTATTTTAAAGATTTCATTCTTTCCTTACTTATTTCCTTCTGATGAGATGGACAGTTAAATAATGTTTTCCACCTTTGGATAGATGTCTCTTCTATTCTATTTTCTTTTAGAAATTATCTTATTTATTTCAGTTAAAATTGTATTGGCAGAATATTTGTGCATATTTATGAAACACAATTTCTGTTAAGATTTATTTCTTTGATTGATTTTCTATAGTATAAGTATGTTATACATAAGTGTAGAGAAAATAAAATGTATTCTTCCTAGTCTCTGTTTCTTCTTAATCTGAAATTTGATGTCTGTTCTTGTGCTATTTTCAAATATTTCTTTGGTTTTGTTGTCTCTTAAGGTATTTTCATCATATGAAGGATCAGGCCTTTTACGTTGTCTCATATTTCTTGAATAAACTGTGCTCTCTTCATTTTTCTCTTTGAATTTCAGTTTGGGGAAGAATTTGTTGACAGTCCTTCAAGCTTAATGAGTATTTTCTTGGGCTATGTCCATGCTCCTGACACGCACATCTCCAAAGCTGTCATCGTGTTCCGATGTTTTAGATTTTCACGTTGCCTTTTTATCTTTTCTAGTTTCCATCTGGTTACCTACATTGTTCATGTATATTTTCTATTAAAACCTTCTACCAGCTAATTTTAGTTCTTTCAACTTGCCTGTTTCATGATTTCAGGAGGTGTCTTACATTTAAGTCCTGCTCTGATGGCTGCATTGTCTGCTCTATGCTTATAGTTGTTTTTGGCTGTTAGTGTAGCCAGTAGTTTAGTGTTGTTTGGAAAGACAGGCATGTTGTATAAGGAATGAAACAAAGGAAAAGATGCTTTAGTGTGGTAATTTATCCTCTTTGCCTATAAGTGAAGCTAAACTTAAACCTTGCTTTATAGGGAAGTTTCAAATTCCTACTTTTATGTTTGGTTTTCTTTTTTTTTTCTTTTTTTCATGGCAGGATATTTCTTTGATTCCTAAACAGTCCTTGAATTCAGCATCTTCTAGCCACAGTCTCCTAGTGCTTAGATTACAAGCATGCACCACTGTACTTGGCTTGGGTATTTTAAATGAATTTTTTTATTACTTTGTTCTGTTTGTTTTTTTCCAACCTTTATAAGAACCTTGGGAGGCAGGCTGATGAATCACGGCTCTGTTGTCATTAATGGTCTTCATGTTTGGGTCTACTGTGGTGTTAGTTGGTGTGTAGAAGGAAACTCTCCCTAACCTCTGATTTAATCTCTGATCTGCCTAACACCCATTGATAGAGACCACCACACATGTCATTCTGCACCAGTCCCTTCCCGGCTGCACACAGCAGGCCTAGCTTATTTACCAGAATCAGCCTGTCACCTGCTTACTGCACTCCTACTACAGTGAGGCTGGGAGGGTCTGGAGTTGAAGGAACATACTTTCTGAGCTCAACTGAGCATCTACCAGTCCCTTCTCAGAATGGAAGACCTCACTTATGAGGAAGATCTGGATATGTTTTCAAGAAGATTACTCTTGTCCTTATCTTCTGCAGGGAACCTGTATACCAGACTTCTGCTTCATGTGTACCCTGAAAACCTGCAGAGGTAGATTCTAGAGATGGGGGTCTCAGTTGTCAGGAGTCTCTTTGTCTCCAGTTAGTCCATGTTCATTCCCAGCACTACAGCAATATCTAGGTTCTTCTTTCTGCAGGTTTATGTACCAAAACTTCAACTCTGTGGATACAGATTCAAACAATATCTCTCTAGAAAGGATTACCTTCATACATTTATTTATTTTTCCTTTTCACCACAGGTTTATGTGGAGTTCAAGCATAATCACTGATTTTCTCATTTCCCAGGATTTTATTTATTTTTTCCCAATACCACCACATGGCTTTAAATAGCTATAATATTCAAAAGTATTTTCTGGATTTATCAAATAAGCATTTCATGTTGACAAAATAACAAAAATGGAGTATGTTATATTTGAACTGCTATTGCTAGGCTTATTGAAAGGTTAATTTTAATAATTTAATTGATCTGTAGAGATTTTTATAAAGGACCCAGTGATGGCAATTTTTTGTTGTTGTTGTTGTCAACTTAACTGCATTTGTAATTAATTAAAACCCAAGCAGCTGGGTACTCCTGTGAGGGACTTTTCTTGGTTGAATTATTTGCGTGGGGAAACCCCACCCTAAATCCAGATCTTTTGAGGTGGGAAGATCTACAGTAAATCTGCAAACACCTTCTGGTGGCAACCTGTATAAAGGGGCATGGAAGAAGGAAACACTTGCCCTTTGCTCGTTTGCTCTCATTCTTACTGGTTGTGGAAACTACTTCTTCAGGATTTCAGCTTATACTGAAGACAAGCTGAGTCATCCAGCCTCATAGACAGAACAACTGCTGGATTCTTAAAATTTCTGTTGAGAGATAGCAGTTGTTAAAATAGTAAGACCACAGCCTGTAAGCCAGTCTAATAAATCTAACACAATGTTGATGGTTTTTTCAGGGCTTTATTTTTTCTTTAATTATTATTACATGCACACACATGCACATACATACCCACAGCACGTGCACACACAGATGCATATAAACTAGTAAATTCAAAAATATAACCTGCTCAGTCTGCATAGCATTCTTTGTGTGTATGCTTTCAGGGCTGATCATTTAGTATTGAATAACCAATTAGTGTAGTCTTCTCTGGGGAAGACTATTTCCTCCACTTTCAGATTCCTTGTTTGCTTGTAGTTCTTTATGTGGGGTTGAGGACTTGTAAGCTTTCCCTAACCCACATTAGCATGTCTATTGGTGAATCTTTCTTAATGGTATAAATGTGGTCGTCACCTCATATAAATAAACAGAATGTCCAGTGAGACTATAAACTTACATATACTGCTCACCATAAAACCAGTGGCACATTTGAAATCCTTGGTGTCTACAAGGAAGAAGTAACCTATCAGGCTGGAGGCACAAGCCACAAGAGAGTTCCTTTGTGCTCATCCACTCTCAATGTGTCTAACTTTTTAATCTATGTACAAGTAAACAAATCAATGAGTTCCCATTCTCGGTATGTCTCTTCAGAAAGACTTTCTGAAAGAAAGAAAGAAAGAAAGGAAGAAAGAAAGAAAGAAAGGAAGGAAGGAAGGAAGGAAGGGGAAGGGAAGGGAAGAAGGAAAAGGGAAAAGAAGAGAGATGTGTTTCTTTCACATTGATGCTCACCACATTTTTCTTCAATCTTAGCTGAGAATAGATTCTTACCCCTCTCAATTGACTACTCAGCCATCAGGACTGGGCTTTGCTCCAGAGCTGGTGACACTTAGATATCACTCTACTTAGTGATACCCCTTCCTTATGTGTGATATGGAGGCTTGCAGAGTAAGGGAGTATTCAAGGAGGACAGGGTAGGTGATTCAGGAAGAAGGAGCATTGGCCATAATCTCTGCTGTGAAACCTCCAACCTGGTTTTCAGGTGAACATCGACATCTGACACAATGTGAGATGGTGAGAGAGATCCCATAACAGACATGTGGAACATAGGCCTTTCTGACCTTGATCATGTATGTTAAAGAAGGACATCACATTGACTTGCAAGCCATTTTGTGTTTATCTACATCTGCAGCCTCTGTTTTTAATGAGGACAAGGTTTTCTGTGGCTACTTCCTGTCGGCACTTTACCCGTCTTTCAGGATCTAGTTTGCTTTCAGCATGACTCAGAAATTGTTTCTGAAGAATGTCAACTCCTTTGGAAGTAATTCAATTATCATTAAACAAATAAGACATTTCTGCCAAGTATACTGAGATGACTATATTTTGTCCTTGATAAAGTTATAGAACAAAATGAAGATAAATGACACAGGGTGTATTATAATATATATTAAGCCACTAAAATGTCTTATCTTGTAATTCATCATCAGCAAAACACAATGTCAACTCCTGAACCTAATTTAAAAATAGGCACTGCTTTTGCACATTTTTATTAAAGCAGAGAGAGTACAGCTAAAAATAATTCAATTTATTATAGAGAAAGCATGTTGTACAATTCTCTGATTAAAATTGCAGTTTATTTGTTGAAATCAAATTTTCTGCATAAGAGAGAATAAAATAGCTATTTAATTCACTCAATGAAGAGAAAATACTATTTTAAAACATTCTCAAAGAAGCCCTGTGTAACAGAAAAGGTTCGATGGCATTTCCTTCTCTGATTACTTACATCAGCAGCTTGCAAACCTCACTGTGATATGGGTTCTCCATTTTGAGTAATTTAGACATGACTGAATCCTGAGACCTCTTTTTTTATAGAAAAACGGGTCACAGAATTAGTAGGAAGAATTGGAGTAACACACAAAGATGGTAAAGCCTGGTGGGTGGCTCACTGGGTAAGAAGTCTTAGCCTAGAGGATTTTCAAAGGTTATGAAACATAAGCAATAGGCTCCCCGGTGGCCTAGGACTGCACGTTCCTATTGGCTGAGCTTTGTAGTAAGAGGAAATCCACCTAGTAGAATAGCAATCTAATGCATTGTTGTTGGCCAGAATCGATGATGAAAGAATTGGCTACAAAGCAGTTCTCACCTAAAGGAAATCTACCCAAAGCACAAAAAGGAACTAAACAGCTGTGGGAAATCCATACAGCATCTGGAGCCAAGTCCAGTGTCTTCCAGTAAACATAATGAGATAGCAATAATTACAAATTGTACTAGAAACAAAATACTCTAGAATGAGGGTTTTCCTGTTACTAAAAAGAAAAATATATTTCTGGTAATATTGATCTTCTGCATAATAAAATTAAAGTTTCTATATTTTAACAGAAGAAGCACAACTTCCTTAAGACTTGCACTATCGAGAGAGGAAAACTTGAAGTGAACATATAAGACAGTGAGTGAAAATCAGCTTGGGTTATTGTGGAAAATGAGAAAGTTAAATAGAGGCAAAATGCTGAAACTGAAACTGGGAAAAATTCTCTGGATATGCAATATACAGAAACTTGATATAAAAACCAACAACACTGGAATAAATAAAAATTAAAAATCCTATAAGAAAGACAGAGAAAATTAATAATTGCAAAAGACAGAAACATTAACATAGTAGCATTGGAGGCAGGGGACAAGGATGAGAATTAGAAAAAATATTCATGAGCATAAAAACTTAATGGTGGCTTTAAGTAAAATGAAAAATGATGCTGATGAGAGCTTATGGAAGAGAGAAAAAATCCTTGAGTATAAAATACCACAAATTGTGTTTTTTTCTCTCTCTTTAGTTATATTTTCAAAGTGTTTTAGTGTGGTGCTGAAATTTATTGTATCTTCAAAGTTGTAGATGAGAAAGAACTTGGGTTAGAAAATTCTTGTAGAACTAATTTTTAATACAGCTCTGTACATTTTTCTGAATTAAGAAGGAATGGGTGCTGTGACAGAAATCTTCCCCTGTCTCTGACCTTAGGTGGTTCTGTACATGTTGCCCTCTGTAACAACACAGGAGACTGAGACAGAAAGACCTTGTTATCACACTGTTTTATGCCAGCTTTCTTGTTTCAGAAATGATGAACTCTGTACCTGTGGGATGTGGCTTCCTCCTCAGAAGGTAACATGGCCTGAGAGGGAGTGTCCTTTGAGCTAAACTGAATAAGATCATAGATATTTCTTCTTACAGCATAAGTAAACCTAATGAGTATGCATGCTTAGTGTAGAACATATGAAAACCAAGTACAAAACCAAACAGAAACCCTGCACAGTGAAGGTGTAATTCCATCTCACAATAATGAGCTATGTAGCATTTTAGCAAATTTCTTTGTCTTTATTTGCATACATAAATGCAATTAGCTTTGAATTAAAACCCCATAAACTTCCTTTTGTTTTGTCCATGACATTAAAATCTTGCAGGTAGGTACCAATAATTTTGCTTGAACAGAGGCTTCAGCTTTTTATCATTTTGGCTGAGTATCAACTCTATTGTCCTGCAATGTACTTGGTGTAGACAGCCTTTCCTGTTTCAGAGAACATGCTGTCCCTGTTGGTTGTCTTACTGCTGACTTGGGGAGCTAATAACTGCCTAAATTCTGATGACAGATTCCTTGCAGCTTTGCCTCTGATGGCTTGCTGATGACTTATTGTAGCATCACCTTGCACTGGTAACTGACACCTCAGTAGCTCACTCCCAACCTGAATTGTCAGCCCTGTTAGTCCAGCATGGCAGAGAAGTGGGTTTTCTTAATCGCTCCTCAGAGTCTGTGTCTGATTCTGCTCCAAGTTATTTCACAGACATGTGCTGAGGTGCCTCACTCTTTCTCCCTGGTGTATTGAAAGGGATGCATGGAGTAGTGTCTGACTGTGCATTTCTCTTCCAGGTTAGCCCGCACTCAGAGGGTGTTCATTCTTCCTGGGGACTTGTTTGTGTATTCTTACTCCTGCTTGTTCACTTGTTTGCATCTTGCCTGTGCCACAGTTTTCTTTGTCTCCTTCCAGGATGATCAGTGCTGGGAGATGGATACATGAAGGATTAATAATTCGGAATAATCAATATTTTATGTAGTACACTTGAAATTCTTATGCAAATGAAATAAATAAAGCTTGTGTCAATGTTTCTGTAGCTTAGTTTATTTCCCTTTAATTTTCTCTGCAGCAAGTTCCAGGAGGAAATTCTTCATAAAATCTATGAGCACTACTTCACTCCAAGGAGAGGAATCCAGGTTTCCAAATCTTTTCTTGGTGGGTTATGGAAAAGCTAGAACTGCTAGTCATCCCCCAAGTTTAAAAAAAAAGGCCCATCTTAATTCCATATTCATGGGGGCTATGCCTGTGAAGTCAACTGTCTGCATCAACAGTGTGAGCTTTGCAATGGCTACTTTCATAATGAACATGGACAGACTTCTTTCCTTGTTATTATTAACTAAACCACATAGTATAAGCACTGTTTATCTAAAGATGTGCGTACGCTATGTACAAACACTGTGCTACTTCATTTGAGGAACTTGAACAAACCATGCCCCTCGGGAACTGAAGGATGACTGTCAATTTTAGTCCTTGACTGTGAGGCAGCAAATAGAGGTTTAACCTGACAACCAATTTAGTTTGGGGTTATAGATAACCCATGTTGATTTGAAAGAAAATGTCCCCGCATAGACTTATAAAAAGTGGAACTATTAGGAGATGTGGGCCTGTTGGAATAGGTGTGGCATTGGAGGAAGTTGGTCACTGGGGGCCGGTGGGCTTTGAGGTCTCAGATGCTCATGCCAGGCCTAGTATGGCATTCTCTTCCTGCTGCCTTGTGACCTAGATACAGAAATCTCAGAACATTCTATAGCACCATGTCTGCCTGCATGCCACCATGTTTTCTGCCATGACAATAGTGGACTAAACCTCTGAACTGTAAGCCTGCTCCAATTGTTTTCCTTTATAAGAGTTGCCATGGTTATGATATCTCTTCGGAGGTGGCTGTGCTTTGTTCCGTCTCTGACCTTCCAGTATTCACCCCAATAACTGGCCACAAGTTTGATTTTATTAATAAGACTCTTTAAGATTCCTGCTACATCTGTCGCCCAACGTTTGTGTTATGAATTCACGGAAAAGCCTCTTGCCTGTGGACTTATGGGCCCCAGCTCAGGCCCGAGCTACACTCAGCCGGTTGTGGTGGCACACTGGTTGGATTTGCTGAAGAAGGCAGAGGCAGGAGGATTCCGAGTTTGAGGCCAGCCTAGGAGGCTTGGGAGAAGCTTCGGCCCAGGCTGAACCACAAACAGTGGTGGAACCATGGAGGCAAAAGCTACACCGAGGTGTTGGCTCCTTCTCATCATGTTGGTGACTGTGGTGATGCTGCTACCTGGGTCGAAGGGTTTTACTGCTGCTTGTTCAGAGAAGAATTGCCAGGACCATCATGTTACAAGAAAGCATTGGCAAAGGTCAGTTTGGAAAAGTTTGGCAAAACAAATGGTGGGGAGAAATTGCTGTGAAGGTATTGTCTTCTGGGGAAGAACATTCATGGTTCTGACATCAGGCTGTGATTACTCCAAACCACAGAGGAGGCACACAAAAAAAAAAAAAAAGTCTGCAGGGAACCATGACCACGCCTAACAGTGACTTTGAAATCTTCAAAAAGACAACAGCACTCCACAATGATGATTCCACAAGGACTATGGTAAAGCCATTAAGATGATTAACACCACCAAAGGATCGACTTTGGACTACAAACTGTTTAGGACAATTTTGAGATGCCTAGCTGAGATGATCCAGCCTGACAGACTACTTGAACAAGGACTTGAAACAAGCCCTGCACTTTCTCATTATGCAGTGGCTGGACAAATGATACAGGACTTGACAATTAACCCAAAAATTTTTTTTTCAGGATCCCCTAAAGATGGAAGTAATTTTAAGAAAATGATGCCCACATTCCCAAGAGGTGGGATGGGAGGTTTTTGGTCGTTTAATGAGTTATGGATATTGTCATTGTTTATGATGGTTGGTTACAAGTTGTTATTTGTTAATGGTCAGGAAAAAAGCTGAACATGGAGATTAGATTCAGAGGTTTTGTTTAAAAAAGAAGGAAAAAAGAAAAGAATATAGATATGAGATAGATCACTGAATCTATTCTGAGAAAAAAGATAAAGAATAACAGGATAAATGGGTAGATCACTGAATCTACACTAAAAAGAAAAAGAGGAAGATATAAAAATGACAAAAGGTAGATTACTGAATCTATTATGAAAAGAAAAAATACTTTTAAAAAGGAATTACTTGTTTTAAATAAGATAAGTAATGAAAATTTTTTGTCTGAATCTGTCAAATGTTAATGGACTAGACGTCGTTAATGTAATCTTGACTGTGTATATTGTATATACTTATTGGACATAATTTTTCTTGTATTAGTTATAAGCTTTTTTTAAATTTTAGACAAAAAAGGGGAAATGTGGTGGTATTGTGTTCCCCAAAATATTGTGCACCCTAATAAACTTATCTGGGGTCAGAGAACAGCCACTAGATACAAAAGCTAGAAAATGGTGGCACTCACACCTTTTTTTTTTTTTTTTTTTTTTTTTGGTTTTTCGAGACAGGGTTTCTCTGTGTAGCTTTGCGCCTTTCCTGGTACTCGCTTTGGAGACCAGGCTGGCCTCGAACTCACAGAGATCTGCCTGCCTCTGCCTCCCGAGTGCTGGGATTAAAGGCGTGCGCCACCACCGCCCGGCGGCACTCACACCTTTAATCCTAGCACTCCAGAGGTATAAATCCCTCTGGATCTCTGTGAGTTCAAGGCCACATTGGAAATGGCCAGGCATGGTGACACACACCTTTAATCCCAGAAAGGAGTGGTGGTAGAAAGCAGAAAGGTATATAAGGCGTGAGGACCAGAAACTAGAAGCTTTTGGCTAGTTAAGCTTTCAGGCTTCTAGCAGCACAGTTCAGCTGAGAGCCATTCGGATATGAGGACACAGAGGCTTCTAGTCTGAGGAAACATTATCACCTGAGGAATTGGTGTTCTGTCTCTGACCTTCCAGCATTCACCCCAATAACTGGCCACAAGTTTGATTTTATTAATAAGACTCTTTAAGATTCCTGCTACACTCTTCAGAGCAATAGAAACCCTAACTAAGACACCCCACATGTAATTATTCACCTGGCAGCTTAGGTCATTCACATGCACATACTATGTACGTACACCCCACTACAAACAATGCCTTACCAAGCAATTTCAGAACCTGTTGGCCCCTCAGGTCCATTGGTCTCTCTGTTCTCCCATCTCCGAATAACAGTGTGTTTCTCTGCCCCTAGTAACAATCAAATTTACAACGTTTTTATTCAAGTGTATCCTCAACCTTTTGGGGATTAAAGAATAGAAAGGATGATCTGGCTGAACTGGTTTCAGGTGACTTATCAATAAGAAAAATCTTATGTCCTCTATTAAAGCTTTAAGGAGATGCTATTTAGCATCTTGTACCTACATATTTGAATCTTAGATGGTCTTTTAATAATAAAAAAAAAGAGCCAGATATCCAGGTAAAAGCTGAAAGATCAGAAAAGCACAACAGCCAGTGCTTGCTTTTACCTCTATGAAATTCTCAGTATAAAGAGAGTAAGTTCTGTTTCCTCACACCTTATATACCTTTCTCTGCCCTGTCATTATTACTTCCTGGGATTAAAGGCATGTCTGCTTCCCAAGCAAAGGCATGAGATCTCAAGTGCTGGGATTAAAGGTGTGTACCACCACTGCCTGACCTCTATGTCTAATCTAGTGGCTGGCACTGATCCTCAGGCAAGTTTATATATCACCACAGCTGGGTGTGCATATGATTAAAATTGGATGCATGATGGGAAGGAACACGAATAACAGGGAAAATGATTGCATGATCTAATCTACCAGTCAAGATAGAGCATCACCTGAACTACATTCTTTAGCAACAAGTCACTCTTCTCTTGAACTCCATAAAAGAAAGCCTTGAAGAATAACTGGGGCACTTGACTACTCTCACTCATGTGATCTATTGTCTTATTTGTGGGTATTTTACTCTCATTGATGTTTGTGGACTCAGAACTTCTGTAGTAGTGTGTCCAGCTCTGCTCATGCTTACATTTAAGAAAAATCATGACAGATAAATGAGGGAATGATGAAATTATACTTACCTATTTCAACATTTTTCTTATATAAAATTGCTAGTGGTATCATAAATCAGACTCTCAAATTTTATTTTGTTATCTACAGTAAAGATAAGCAAATACCATAGCTTCCTAAGACCTGGTGAGTGTTGGTACTGTTTTATATAGTCCTCATTTCTAATATCACATCTATGTTTCAAATAGAGGTCACTCAGGCCAGTTGTCCTGTTAAGACAGGATAGAGAGAAAAGGAGAATTATGAGGATGTGGGACAGGAAAGGAGCCTCTACCCCCACAGTTTGATTGACGCCTCTTACCAGTTGAGCATCAGGGATTTGGACACAATAAACATTTGCTTAAGTTTTTTTTTTCAAATATAAATCTACATTTGTTTCTAATTTTATTCTCACTTCTTCTACTCACTTGTTTCCATTATTTGCCATACCAGAATCTTGAACAAAAGTTTCTGTTGATTTTCTTATCATATCTATTTTACAGACCTATTTACTTTTTATGCCACTGTGATAAGATAGAATACAAAGAATTATTATAATATTCCTATATTTGCTAGGACCCTCTGTATTCAGGTACATTATCTGGTTAAGAGAAAGTTCCACACTTCATTGGGAAAAAGTGTATTTTTCAGTATTTGGATTGATGTATGTGAAATCCACTTGATCTATGACATCATAGGATTAATATAAATTACATGTTAAAATAAATATGTTATATAACATATAAATGATTAGGTGGTGACAAAACATATAGTCAGCTAAAAATTCCAGGAAATGGAGCATGGCGGAGTCCAACATTCACTCAGGATAAAACTTTTTGAAAAAAAATTTAACAGAAGCAATATATCTCAACATAATAAAAGCTATGTATGACAAACTTACAGCTGATATTATATTAAAAGGAAGAAATTACACAAAGCACGTGCACTAAAATAAAGAATATGACAAGGGTATCTACTCTCTCCACTCTAATATAGTACAGGAAAACTCAGCTAGAAGAACAGGACAAGAGAAGTAAATGAAAAGGTTTCAAATAGGAAAGGAAAGAGACAGTTCTCTAGTTGTAGAAGATAGAGTTACATGTACATTTATACTACACATTTATAATATACATATGAGAAAGACCACAATAATCCATCAGAAAAGTATTATTCCTGCAAACATTTTCTGCAAAGTGTCAAGGTACAAAATTCAGTAGCTTGAATGACAAGCATGCTCAACAGCTAACCAGGAGAAAAATCCTGTTGAAAATAGCCTCACAAAAATGTACCTTGGGACAATATTAATCAAGGATGTGAAAGACCTCCACGAAGAAAACATGGAAGTATTGAAAAAAATTGAAGAAGTCAATAAAGGATGGAAAGATCTCTCATGCTCTTCAATGGTTAAGGTTAACATGAGGACAATGGTCATCAGCTAAAATAATCTACAGCTTCAACATAGTCCCCATTAAATATCCAGTAAAATGATTCACTGAGGCAGGTAAAAAAAAAAATTCTTAAAATTAATATAGAAGCATAAAAATTCCCTTTAATAATAGCCAAACTAATCCACTCCCAATATCCCTCAAGAAAAAGTACTGATCATCATACATGGTCAAAATTCAGTATAAATATAATAATAAAAGCAACATTGGTCCTGTCACTAAAGAAAGCATTTAGGTCAACAGAATGAGTAAAGGAACTCATCAGGCTTCTAAAGACAATAGCCTGGGGCTGTGCCCATATCTCTGCTACTCAGTAAGCTATTTTGCTTCCTGAGCCCCTTGGCTTCAAGAATCAAGAAATGTGATGTTTGAGGCAGAACTGGGATGACTAGCTGCATCCTTATTTGTGAACTCAGGCTTACTCTACTGCCACAGACTGGAAAACACTGACTTTCTTTGACTCTTAACCTAGACCTTAAATTATATTCGGTACTATTTTGGGGCAAAAATAAGTTTTTAATTTAGACATTATGAAAATTAATCTAGTAAATTACAGAATGATATAAAACTATGATATACTCCACGTTGACACCTACTTGAATGATCTCAAAATCACAACAAATAATTAAGCAAGTAATTCATTTTAAAGCATAAGTTGCTGACTCAAAAATACAACTCTCCAAAGTTTATAAGAAATAGTTTATTCTGGAGAAATATGAATGACCATGGCCTGGAAACAGAGATTCAGGTTGCCCCAAATTCCATGTTCTAGCAGGGAAGCAGTTTCACAAAGTTTTTATAGTATGAGAACAACAAAACGTCATTAATCAAGACACTTTTCAAATATATCGTGAGAAGAGAGAGAGAGAGAGAGAGAGAGAGAGAGAGAGAGAGAGAGAGAGAGAGAGAGAGAGAGATCGAGATCACAGCCAAGCAGGGAAGCCTCAGCTATAAGCCTCGTATGCAATCTAATGAACTCTTAGCTTTTAAGTTAGTTAAAGCTAGTGGTCTGCTAAATTAATATCTTTCAAAAGAGAGCTAGTGCTCTGTATATACCAAACCACTTACTCACTTGTGATAAAACTGTTATGGACATAGCAGGACTAAAGATGGGGCTAAAGATGGCCCCCCAAAATTAGGCTCTGGGCCCCTACAACATCCCAAACTCTCTGCAATCAGAAAGCTCTAATCAGTTGATTAACCTTGGAGAAGGTTCAGTTTGAGCCTTTTTCTGGGAACTTTTGTTCACAAATCCATCCATGACTTTCAACATGATAAGAATTTCCACATCTGTTAACACTAAAGCTACAAAAATACATTTTCGTGACATTAACAAGTAAAGGGAAAGACAGAACTCAGAAAGAAATTGGAGAGGAGCAGGGAGGGATTAAGGGATAGTTGAAAGAAGAGAAAGAGAAGAGTTAGAAATGGGAGAGAGAGAGAGAGAGAGAGAGAGAGAGAGAGAGAGAGAGAGAGAGAGAGAGAGAGAGAGAGAGAGAGAGAGAGAGAGAGAGAGAATGAAAGCAAACAAGCTAGTTTACAGGACAAGAAGACACAGAGGCCACATAAGGACAGCCGACTCATTGTGTTCCATTCAAGCACCTGGCACATTCAAGAATATCTTTTCAGTGTGAGTCAGTTTTACTAAGAAGCATGACTCTTACAGCAAAACTGCACCATTAATACCCTTTCCAGTATAGGAGTTTGTTCAGGGACCTCTAATGTTCCAGTTTTGAATCGACTTCTGAGCTGATCCGGATACCCCCTTTGGGTCTCCCCGAGGAATGTGGCTTCTGTGTCATCAACACTGGAAAGAAGACAGAGCAAGCTTATTGCAGGATGCCCGTCCTAATTCCAGACATCTGCAGACCCAGCTGGGAGCACCTACATCTTCATTAGCTGTTAGACTTGGAGATGCCTTTGAGCTGAAAGGCAGAGTGTTGTAAAATTGAAAGTGCACATATGCCCCAGAGAACCATAGTGTTTGTTGGTTTGTAACATGCATATTCAAGTCCCCATAACACCAGGCCCCAAACCACCACTCAATCAGGTGCTACATTACAGATACCTGTTTACAGTTGCAAGAAAACTAAAGAACCCGGGTATTTTCAGTGAAATCTCTGTATCCATCTTCTTTTTAACTGTTTCAAAATACTTGGAAAACCCCCAAAATAGCTGTGGCTTGACAAAGAAAGTCCAACAATGAATGTCTCTCTATATGCTAAACTACATGGAAATATTTTTATAATAATGAGACTAGATTATCATAATCTCTGATAGGAAAAAGTGATAATTTTTCTATACTAATCTTAAAATGGGGATAATGAAGTTTGATTCTTCAAGGTAGAACCTCTTTTCAAAATTAAATTACTAAAATTAAAAAACAAAATAATTGCACTTATGCAAAATGTGGAAGAGCAGATGGAAAATAATTGAACATGTGACAGAATTGACCACCATATATATTACATCTGGTTGCAAACAGACTATTGATGAAAAGATGAACATATTCATACCAACATCAAAAGCACAAAATTCACCCCTGCAGAAAATTTCTACTTATAATTAATACATTGAAATTTTGCTAAAATTGTGGATTATTTGTCTACAATAAAAATAGAAATGTCTCAGCTTATTTTGAAAGTTTATCATCGCTCATGTCAGGGACTTCATACATGCAGCTATTCATTTTGGTATACACTGTGATGACATTTACAAAGGATATTTGCCAAGTCAACTTCAAACTCTCTGACTTCCTCATATATTTGATGGAGCACTTCTGCTTACATAATAATTCCAAATACCACAAATATTATCTTCAAATATATTCATGGAAATTTTTCTTATTTTATGACAAGCATCAAAATTTCAATAACCAGTCACATGAGATTAAAACTTTTTTATACTTTATGACTATCACAAGTTATAGTTGTGATAAAACCCATGATTTATGACATGCATAGTTCTGATTATTGAGGGTGGTTTTAGATTAGTCACCAACACAAAGAACACAATGGATTTGAAAGATATAGTTATATATTAAGCCCATCCACTGTGTTTTTAATTCACACATTTCACAGCCATATTGTTCAGCCCATGCAATTTTAGATTATATGTCTAACGATTGGTTTCATAACATATGGCAGGTTTCACAGCCTGCCAGAATTCTATCTATTAGCAAAGGAAATGCATCATTTTCTGTTTACAATAAGACAAACTGTGGGCATTTTAAAACATATTATCTTAGAAAAATGGCTTGATAATTGTCTTTCAAAAATGTTTGACACAATTTAATCATCGTACGCAATACCTAAGAATGTATTTGGATGCTAATTAAAATGAAGATGATGATTTATAAATACTCAGAATCCTGGAGCATAGGGTAAAGCCCAACATTTAGTACATTTCTCAAGATATTCTGTAAAATCAATAAGGCAAAAGAGAAGAAAAATAACTGGAAGACATATGCTATGTGATTTAAGGTAGAATATAAGCATTTTTCAGGTATTTGTATAAATATTTACAGGTAATCATATTTCTTTAACTGATTTTCATAGTCTTACTTAAGTGTGATATGTCACAAATATGAAGAGTTCCAGACCTCACACACGGTGGGAATAAAAGGATCACTTAATTAAATTTACCTCATGGAAATCTTCCTTTGAGATCTCCACTCCAATTTTCCATGCACTACAACATTTTATAAACTAATTGTATCTGTGGGGCCCACTTTAAGTAAATCAGTGTGAGACTGGAATTTATATGATGAGCATCCTTTCTAACATAAAATATCATGTGTAGGTATGTACTATATATGCAGCATTCGATGGTCTAAGTTTGCACCATGGATTAAAATGGCAACAACCAAATGTTAAATTTTATTAATTGTTTCATATTAAGGTTCATGTTTTTATGATAAAGTTCCTCAGCTGTTTTCAAATGCAGAAAGTAACTTTAATAAAGCAATTCCTCTACATTTCATCTTACTTTGATGGAACTACTCTGTGGAAGGATAAGTTCCCAAGTGTCTACGTCCTTTAGAAAATCTTCATAACATTTTAGTACAGGTAAACATGAGAGTTCCTCCCCTGAGCTCCTCCACTGTGAGGCTTATTCCTACTCTATGTTGTATACTGCTTGGATCACAGAAGCACACACATATTTTCACCAGCATATATGATGGCTACTGTAAGGAAAGCTTTGTAGGTGCAAGAGCTTTCCAGAGGTGAGGTGTGTCCCTTACCAAGGAGCAAGATGATTTACATAATATGCAGTGAATGTTAATTAATATTGGTTAATATGAAGTCAAGTATAAATGTGTATTTGTGACTATCTTACAGGAATATTCACTTAAGAAGCCAAAGTGCTTTCCATTCATATAAAAGATCCCTAGAAATGTTATAAACATGTGGAAATTTTATGCCTTTTCATTTTCACTCCCAGAGGACAGCTTCTCTTCATCTGAGAACGTGGCTCATATGGGGCTGCTTCTGGAATTGAGGGTAAGATCTCCTTGAGAAAATCATATCATTTTCCCAGTAAAAGAGATTCCAGATATTTTAAATGAAATAATTCTTGTCATTGAGCATGATAGATGTGTTATGCCACTGTAAAACTAAGATGAGACCAGTATATACCATCTAGTCTAAATATAGCAATCATAACTCTATAAATTATAATTTTAGAAAACAGTTATCTCATATAGAAGTTGATGAAAACAAAAAAACTCTCATTCTTCAGAATGTGATTAAATGGTAGTGTATGGTCTTATGATATATTGCTATTCCAATATTTTTGACATTAATACAATTACATCATTTTTCGCTTCCCTTTCCTCCCCTAAAACCTCCCAAATATACACCTTCTCACTATCTTTCAAATTCATGACCACTTTTTCTTAATTGTTGTTTTTGTGTTTCTGTTTTCTATATCTCTCCTTAAATACATAAGTACAACCTTTTCAATCCATGTAATGTCACTTATAAATATGTAACTTCAGGGCAGACCATTTGATTTAGATAACCAAGTGGTATGTTCTTCCCTGGGGAAGACTGTATCTCTCACTCTCGGAATGCTGTGTTGCCTGCAGTTCTTTGTCTAGGGTCAAGCCTTCATGAGCTTTTCTACTTTCATTTTAGTATGTCTGTTGGTGTCAACCTCTTTTAGGACATGCTTAGGCAGCCATATTGGTGAGACATCATGGGTGTAACTCATGACATTTCTAGGAAACACAATCTCATAGTAAACTCCCTGTTTCTCAGCATCTTACAGTCTTTCTGTCCTCTTTTATGCAATGATCCCCGAATGCTGTGGAATAATCCTTAAGTACACTGTGAATGTATATTACTCTTATTGGTTCATAAAGAACTGACTGTCCAGGAAGGAAGTATAGGTGGAACAGCCAAACTAAGAATGCTGGGAAAAAGAATGGCAGAGTCAGTGGAGTTACCAGGAGACACAGAGTGAGCAAAACATACTGGAGGACAAGTAAAGCCATGAGCCATGTGGCAATACATAGATTAGTAGAAATGGGTTAAGTTGTAAAAGCTATATAGTAATAAGTCTGAGCTATTGGCCGATCATTTATAATTAATAATAAGACCCTCTTGTGGTTATTTGGGAAGTGGCTGCCAGGATGGGAAAACTCCACCTACACCTGAGCCTTAGGTGGCAAGAGTTGAGTTATAGATGTATCATTTGAAACTGAGCTCCACAATTTTGCATTTTGTTTGGCTGTGGCTTCCTGTAATGGTCACCAGATGTTGCAAAACCAAGTTTCTTTGAAGAGAAGAAAGAACCACAATTTTCTGTAGGCAAAAGGATAACTACTTAGAATATAGTTTGGGATTATTCTGGTTTAGGAAATTAGAAGTTGTAAGTTCTCCTCCAAGATGCATGACATCACTAACCTGAGGAAATCAGCCATGTTTCCAATAAGAAGCATAAGTTCTCTCTTTTTGAGCATATCATAAATCCAAGAGAGATTATTACCATCAATTTATGCATGCCATGACTGCAGCTGTCTTCCCATGCTAAAAATTGTAGTATATAGGCGTCATAGCTCGCTAGAAGTGGTGGTTACTTAACTCCTTTGAAAGCTTACATGGCACTTTCTGGTACCATAAAGGCTAGCACTGAGAAAGGAGTTTTTCAGGTCATATCAAGCTCATTTGGTTTCTTCAGCAATAGGAATGTCTTAATTAGGGATTCTATTGCTGTGAAAAAGAATCATGGCCATGGCAACTCTTATAAAGAAAAACATTTAATTGGGGTGGCTTACAGTTTCAAAAGTGTAGTTCATTATCATTATTGCAAGACATGGCAGCACACAAGCAGACATGGTCCTGGAGAAGGAGCTGAGAATTCTACATCTTGATCCTCAGGCAACAGGAAGTGAACTATGACACTGATGTACATTGAGCATAAGAGACCTCAAAGCCCACCCTCACAGTAACACACTTCCTCCAACAAAGTTACACCTCCTAATGGTGTCTCCTTTGGGGGGCGATTTTCTTTCAATTCACCACAAGGGATTTATCTTATATCTGGGTGATAACTCAGCAATAGCATATAATGTTGTAGGGGGTATCTCTTGGACAACCCTGACCAATAATTTAAAAGAGGACTTTTGGGGGGAATGATGCTGATAATCTACCTATGGTTTTTGAATAGCATGTGTCAGATGAGATGGGGAAATTTCATTTAAACTGTGTGTTTGTGTGTGTGTGTGTGTGTGTGTGTGTGTGTGTGTGTGTGTGTGTGTGTGTGTTTATACCAACTTACACTTATATTAATTTTGGGAAGAGAGTTAATAATATGGTTTTTATGACTTTTTTAGATATCTTGTTATTTTACATCCCTCCTTCTTCTGTATTTATCTCCCTCCTGCCTTCATAATTAGAGCCCCCCATTATTACCATTTCCCCTCTAGGGTCATTTCTGGCCTGAAACACCCCTCTATACAACATACACACACACACACACACACACACACACACACACACACGCACGCACGCACGCACGCACGCACGCACGCACGCACATACACACACTGTGGTCCCTTTGTTGTTCCTGGTTATGAAGTTAATCAAATAACTCTTATCTGAAAATTTGGATTAAGAATCTCAGTAAAGAAAGAACATGTGAATTTTATCTATCTGGGTCTGGGTTATTTCACCAAGTATGATCTTTTCTAGTTCCTTCATTTACCTGCAACATTCATTTTTATTTAGAGCTGAGTAGTGTTCAATATTATATATGTATGACATTTTCATAATCCATTTGTCAAATGAAGGACATTTATATTGTTTCCATTTCCTAGCTACTGTTACTAAAATAACAATAAACATGGCTGGAAAAGTATATGTTGAGAAAGATATCAGTCTATTGCACTTAGGCCAAGAAGTGGTAGAGTTGAGTCAGATAGTAGATTTATCTTTAGTTCTTTGAGGATTTCCAGAGTGGTTGCACCAGTTTGTAAACCCACCAACAGTAAACAAGGGTTCCTTCCCCACAGCCTGCACATCACTCTTTATCAGTTGTTGATCTTTGCCATTCTATTAGGGGTAAGATAAAATCACAAGCTGTCTTATTTGCATTTCTATAATTACTACAGATGGTGAACATTTTTGAGGTATTTCTTAGTGATTTATTTTTCTTCTTTTGAGATGCTCTGATTCCATGAACATTATTTAAGTGGGTTATTTGCTTTTGTTTTGTTTTGTTTTTGTTTGTTTGTTTTTCATGACAGGGTTTCTTTCTGTAGCCCCATCTATCCTAGAACTTGCTCTGTAGAACAGGCTAGACTTGATGGAACTGCCTGCCTCTTTTTGCCTACTGAGTGCTGAGTTAATGTGCCATCACCACCTGGCTAATTTATATATATATATATATTATATGTGTGTTATATATATGGATGCTTTGCCTACATGTAAGTCTGAGTACAAAGTGCATGCCTGGTATTTGCAGAGGCCATAATAGGCCATTGGGGTACATAGAGCTCCAATTACAGACCCCAGTCCTCTGAAAGAGCAGTCAGTGTTTTTAACCTATGAGTTATCTCTCCAGGACAACATTTTAGTTCTTATTATATTCTGGATATTAATCCTCTGTCAGATACATAGCTGACAAAGATTCTTTACTATTCTGTCAGATTCCTTTTCACATGATTGATTGTTTCCTTGGCTGTGCAAAATATTCTCAGTTTTATGAAGTCTCACTTGTCAATTTTTGGGCAAATGAAGTCTTATTCAGAAAATCTTTTCTTAAACCTATATGATGCAGGCTATCCCTATGTTTTTTTCTAACAGTTTCAGTGTTTCAGGTTTCACATCCAGGTCTTAGAGCTGTTTGGACTTATTTTTTGTACAAAACGATGAAGATGTGACTAGTTTTATTTTTCTGCATGTGGACATCCAGTTTTTCCATCATCATTTGTTAAGAACATTTATTTAATTTCTATGTATATCTTAGGCATATTTGTTAAATATTAAAAAGGTAAATTTCTATGTGCTCATATTTGAGTCTTTGAGTCTGTTCCATTGGTCTATCAGACTGTTATTGTGCCAATACCACATTATTGGTTTTAACTAGGGCTCTGTAATAACTTGAGATCTAGAATTGCTATCCTGCCAGCATTATTATTTTTTATTCTTAATTGTTTTAACTATCTGGGGTCTTTTGTGGTTCTATATAAATTTAGGATAGTTTTTCTATTTCTGGTCAATGATATGAGGATTTTGATAGGGATTGTAAAGAATCTAAATAGCTTTTGGTAAAATTGTCATTTACAATATAAATGGTACAAATCCAGAAGATTGGATGTCTTTTTTTTTGAGATTTTCATTGTAAAAGTCCTTCTCCTCCTTGGTTAGTTTGATTCTTAGATCATTTATTTTCTTGTAGGTTATTGTGAATGGGTATGTGTCCACAGTCTTCTTCTCTGTGTGATTGTTGTTGCTGTATACCAAACTTACAGATTTGTTCAAGTTGATTCTGCATCCTGCTATGCTGCTGTATGTTTAGATGCTTTCCTGAAGTTTTGTAGAGGAATTTTTGGGAACTCTTATATATAAAAGTGAAAATGGAGTAGCTTGACTTTTCCTTTCCCTATTTGCATCCCATTTCCTTTCCTGCCTTACTGTTCCAGTGGTTTGCTTTGGGCCCAATATTGACAGGAGTGAGGAGAGAGGACAACCTTGTCATGTTCCTGATTTCAGCGGGGTTGCTTTATGTCTTTCTCTATTTAGGATGATATTGGCTTTGCGTTTCTCTTATATAGCTTCCATCATGCTGACAAATGTTTCCCCTAGTCCTACTTTCTCTCCACAGTTTTTTCAGGAAGATGTGTTATATTCTGTCAAAAGCTTGTTCTGCATCTATTGGGGTGACTGCACGATTTTTGTCTTTAAATCCACTTATGTAGGTTATCCCTTAAGACTTGCAAATGTTGAACCATTTCTGTATCTCAGGGATAAAACCAAATTAGTGTTGGTGGATAGTATTTTTTATGTATGTCTGTACTTGGTTTGTAAGTATTTGATTATTTTTGAAGCTATGTTTATTAAGGATATTAGCCTATAGTTTTCCCTCTCTTTTTTTCCCATTGTTCTTTTGTCTTTACTTTGCTCTTGTATTTCAGCAATATTTGAGAGTATTCCTTCTTGTTTATTTCTTCTTTTTTCCTCCTTTTATGATACTTCCTTCTTTATTACAGAATGATTTCTATAATATTTTTGATCATGATTTTTACCTTCCTCAATTCATCCCAGATCCCTCCCACCTCTCTACCCACACAGCTATTTCTTTTTCTTTTCCTATTTCTATTACTTTCTCTGTTTATAAAAAGCAAAAAAAATGAAACAAGCAAAAAAAAACACTAAAACAAAAAAATAGAAATAAAAATAAACAAAAAAGACCAATACGATGAAAAAAAGCAAAATGAAACAATAAAAGTCTACAAAAAAACACCAGTGAGTTAAGTTTGTGTTGCCCATCTATTGCTGGCCATGGGGCCTCCTAAAAGAGTCATCTCTGTATAACTAGTGACACTCCATTGAAGGAAACTTATTTTTTTCCTTTACAAGCAGATATCAGTTGTAGGAAATCCCTTCGCTAGGGGTGGGAGCTCCTGTCCATTTCTTCCTCTTGAGGCTAGGAGCCTGTCTGGCTTGAACCTGTGCAGGTAATGTGCATGCTGCCACAGACTCTGAGAGTTCAGACATGTATCAGTCCTGTTGTGTCTAGAAGATATTGATTCCTTGGAGTCATCCATCATTTCTGTATCTTCTTTCTGGATTCTCTTCCACATACATCTCTGAGCCTTGATGGGAGGACTTTAATGAAAATATCCTGTTTAGGGCTGATTGCTTCAAAATCTTTCAGTCTCTGCACACTGTCCACTTGTGGGTCTCTGTGTTAGTACCATGTACTGCATCCCATGTATTATAAGATTCTCCAAAGAATGATAATCCAGGTATCAAACAATGGGTATAGTATCATTAACAGTCATTTTATTTGTTATTCAGTTTTTCTCTTTTGTGTTCCTTCTGTTATTGTTGAACATATATTTTTAAGACAATATATTGTGATTATAGTTTTCCCTCCACCAACTCCCTCCAGAACCTGCTGAGCTTTCCAATGCACAAAAGTACACACCTTTCTTTATCTTAGTAGAATATAAACAAGCATATAAAATAATAATAATAGTAATAATAATAATAATAATAATAATAATAATAATATGTTATGATAAGATAAAATAACGAACAGGAATAAGACAAAGCACACAGAATAAAAATAGCCAAAGAGGTGGGAAAAAAGAAACACAAATGGATGCAGGCATACATGTCCTCTCACACACATAAATCCCATAAAGACAAAGAAGTGGAATCATAATATATATCCAAATGACCTGTAAGGTTAAAATTTAATGGCTCTGACAAAGATCCTGACACAAGAACCTCCAGAAAGGTCATTGAGTTTGTTTTGTTTTGGCCATCTACTGCTGAGGATGTGACATGTCCTTAAGAGTGCACTGTGGGGAGCACAACTGGGGAATGAAACTCCGCTGGAGAAATCAGTTTTTCATCTGTGAGCAGTATCAGTTGGAGACAGCTGCTGTGTTAGGAATGGGTTGTGTCTACTTCCACTCTCAGCACTGGGGTGCCATCTGTCTCAGAGACCCTGTGCATGCTGCCACAATCTCCATGATTTCATGTGTCCATCAGTCCTGCTGTATTTAGAAGGTGTTTCCTTGGTTCCTTCCATCCCATTCTGGCTCTTAAACTTTTTTTGCCTCCTATTCCAGAGAGTTCTCTGAACCCAGAGTGAAAGGATTTGCTGGGGACACTCCATTTAGGCCTGAGTGTTCCAAGGTCTGTTACTCTCTGCATATTGCCCAGCTATAGGTCTTTTACCTATCACCGAAGGAAGCTTCTCTAATGATGGCCGAGCAAGACATTGATCTGTAAGTACAGAAGTAATTTTATTGCTATGTTTCTATAGCAGAAAAGTAATATTTTATTTTCTCCTAGGTCCATGGACCATTGAATCTCAGGTTTTGGGCCATCTAAAACAGTATCCAGTATGAGTCCCATCCGATGAAGTCACCTTAAATCAATTCAAATCTTGGTTGGTTACTCTCACAAGCTTCATGCCACTATTGTATCCATGTATCTTGCAGGCAGTCACTATTGTATATCAAAGGGTTTGTACCCTGATTGTTTCTTACTGTTCTCTTCCGGTAGCATGCAGAATACCTCAGTCACCATGAACACTAGTCATAGGGTACAGACTCTAGGTAGGCACCAGCTCATATTTTCAGAGTTCATTGAGTTGTTTGAGTTTGTCTTCAGCAATGGGGCCTTACCATCAGTTTGTGGAGAGCTACCAATAGCCTTGGCAATAGCTTGGGATTTTTAAGGCTTCTCATAGGGCTCCTTTGGTCAACAACTCAATCAGATGTAAACTATTTCTGTTACTAGACACTTCATTTGGTTATGAGGATTGTCCAGTTATAATTCTCTTTCCTCCATTAGTTGGTGATTACATTTAGATTACCTTCATATATGAATACAATTTAGGAGGCTTATGCTGTGTTAGGATTCCATATTACATCTCAAATGGCTCTTAGTTTTATCTGACTTTCTCAGCATTTTCTCTTTCACTCCCATCTTACTCTCCATTTGATCTTCCTATTCCACCCCCAACCCCATCCATAACTATCTGTCCTATTTCCCTTTCTAAAGAAGATCCAACAGTAATAAGCCTAGTCACTTACTCTATACCTAACTGATGCATTTAAATGGATTATAGTCCACTTATTGAAAACTTAATAGCTAATATCAACAAATAAGTGAATATATGCCATATTTATCTTTTTTAGTCTGGTTACCTCACTTGGGATGATTTTTTTTCTAGTTCCTTCCACTAACCTGAGAATTTCATGATTTCATTTTATGAGAGTTGAGAAATACTCCATCATGTTGTAAATGTACTACATTTTCTTTATCTGTTCATTTATTGATAGACATCTAGGCTGCTGCTAATGTCTGGCTATTATGAATAGAGCCGCAATAAACATGGATGAGCAACATGAGCAACATGGATGAGTCTCTAGGAATGTGAATGTAGAGTGCTTTCGCTATAAGCCAAAGAATGGTATAACTGGATTTTGATTTGGATATTTGGATATTCCAGCTTCCTGAGGAATTACCATTCCAGTTTCTGTAGTGGCTGTATGAATTTGCACTCCCGCAGATGAGTATTCCCCTTACCTCATATTTTCACTGTCATTATCTGTCACTTGATTTTGTGATGTTCGCCATTTTGACTGTTGTAACATAAAATCTCAAAGTAGTTTTGATTTCTACTTCCCTGATAACTAAGGGTGTTTAACATTTCTTTGGGTACTTTTCAGCCATTTGTGTTTGCTCTTTTGAGAAATCTCTATTTAGACATGTATTCCATTTTTTAAATTGGGTCTTTTGTTTTCTTGTTTATCAGTTATTTTTAGTTCTCATGTTTTAGATATTATCCCTCTGTCAAATGTGTAGTTGGTAAAACAAAATTTCCCATTTTATATTCTGATGCTTTGTCCAAATGATGATGTCCTTTGCCCTACAGAAGCTTTTCAGTTTCATGAAGTCTAGTAATTGTTGGTGTTAGTGCTAATGGTGTTCTGCTCAGAAAGTGTTTTCCAGTACCAATGAGTTTGAGATTATTCCCTGCCTTGTCTTCTCTCAGATTCAGTGTATGTGGTCTTATGCTAAGGTCTTTGATACATTTGAAATTGAGTTTTGTGTAGGGTGGTAATTATGGATCTATTTGCATTCTTCTACATGAAGCTATTCAGTTTGACAAGCACCACTTGTTGATGATGCTGTCCTTTTTCTTTTTTTCCCTCAAGTAACATTTATATTTATTTATTTATTTGTATTGTAATAGCTTATTGATGAGTGTTACTTTTTTATTTATTTAATTTTTCATTTTACATACCAACCACAGTTCCTCCTCCTTCCCCTTCTCCTCCTTCCTGCCACCTTCTCACCCCACCCCCTATCCTCTTCTCAGAGAGGATAAGGCCTCCCATGGTGAGTCAACACAGGATGACATACCAGTTTGGGGTCAGCCCAAGCCCCTCCCCGCTGCATCAAGGTTGAGCAAGGTATCTCACCATAGGGAATGGGCTCCAAAAGGGCAGTTTATGTACCCGGGATAAGTCCTGGACCCACTGCCAGGGGCCTCACAAACAGATCAAGCCACACAACTTTCACCCATATTCAGGGGGTCTAATTCTGTCCCATTCAAGTTCCCCAGCTGTCAGTCCAGAGTCCATGAGCTCCCACTAGCTCGGGTCAACTGTCTCCATGGTTTTCCCCATCATGTTTTTGACCTCCCTTGCTCCTATAATCCTTCCTTCCTCCCTTCAATTGAACTCCAGGATCCACAAGGATGACCCCAGCTAAGACTCCTATCAATAATAGAGAAGGTGCCTGAACTTGCCTTCCCTGTAATCAGATCAGTGACTACCCTAATTGTCATCATAGAACCTTCATCCAATAACTGATGGAAGCAGATACAGAGACAGCCAAGCACTGATCTCCAGGCACCTTCTCTACTATTGATAGGAGTCTTAGCTGGGGTCATCCTTGTGGATTGGGCAGTAGTGGCACACACCTTTAAGACCAGTACTCAGGCACAGAAGTCTGTGTGATTTCAAGGTCAGCCTGATCTACAGAGTAAGTTCCAAGATAGTAGGCTTTTGGGAATCCAGTGCTTGTATTGTACCGCCTTGCAAGGCTGTGGTACAGTAGGAAGGGGCTTGAACCTGCCTAGGCTCAGTGTGCCGGCTCTGCTGACTCCCCATGGGAGACCTCGATTTGGGGGATGTGGGGATGTGGGGTGGCTTGGGAGGGAGGGCTTTGAGATGGGAGGAGGGAGGATGTGGGGTTTGTGGGTGGTATGTAGAGTGAGTAGAAAATTTCTTAATAAAGAAAAATGAAAGAAAGCAAGAAGTATGGAAAGAGGTGGGGAATGAATGCAGTAAGTAGCAGGGTGTAATAGAAATCTTAAAAGGTCTTACTAATAAAAAAATAGTTCATAAAAATTTAAAAAAGAAAGAAAGAATATCAAATCTGAATAGAAATTTATCCATGATAAGAATAATCAGTGGATGAAACATGCCTTTCAAGGTCCTTTTTGGGATAAAATTCTGTGAATTTTGAATGTTGATTTTTGACAGTTTTTAAGTTTTATAATTACATTATTTGGCTCACTGTTATTAATAAATTTGTAACAATTAGTTGACTCCTTACATGACCCAGAATAGAAGATTGCTTTTATTTTAAATATAAATGTTACTTGAGATTTGATTTTTGTTCCTTGATACTTAAATTTCTTTGTTTGCTTTTATTTTTCAAGACAGGGTTTATATGGGTAGCACTGACTATCTTGGATGCTGTCTTTTTCCAAGTGTGTATTTTTGGCTTCTATATAAAAAATCAGGTGTTCAGAGGTATGTGGGCTCATGTCTTGATTTCCAATTCAATTTCATTCATCAATATTTTTATTTTTAAACTAATATCATTTTGTTTTATTACAATAGTTCTGTAGTATAATATGAGATTGGGGATGTTTACACCTCAAGAAGTTCTTTTGTTATTCAGGATTGTTTTAGCCATCCTGGTTTTTTTATTTTCAATATTCAGCTGAAAATTGATCTTTCAAGATTTGTAAAGAGTTATGTTGGAATTTTGATGGAAATTACATTGAATCTATGGATAATTTTTAGTAGGATGACTATTTTGAGCATATTAATACTAACATAGATCCATGAGCATGAGAGACTTTTCAGTTTTCTATATGATCTTCAATTTTCTTCAATGTCTTAGTTTTTTATAAGTCTTTCGTTTGCTTGGTTAGAGTTGTCCAAAGATATTTTTTGAGGCTGTTGTGAAAGATATTGTTTCCCTAGTTTCTTTCTCAGTCCATTTGTCATTTGTACACAGGAAGACTCCTAATTTTTTCTAAGTTAATTTTGTTCTCTGTTAATTTGCTGAAAGTGCTTATTAGCTATGGAATTCCTGGTGAAATTTTTCATGTCACTTATATATAGAATCATAAAATCAACAAATAAGATACTTAGACTTCTTCTCTTTCAAATTGTATCCCCCTTGATCTCCTTCAGTTGCCTATTGCTCTACCTAAGACAAGTACTATTGAATAGGTAGGGAGAGAATGGACATCCTTGCTTTATGTTAATTTTAACAGAAATGCTTTGAGTTTCTCTCCATTAAGGTTGATGTTGGCTGTGGGCTTGCTGTAAATTGCTCTTATTATGTTGAGGTATGTCCCCTCTATCCCTAGTCTCTATAGGACTTCAATCACGGGTGTGTGTGTGTGTGTGTGTGTGTGTGTGTGTGTGTGTGTGTGTGTGTGTGTGTGTTTTAGATTTGGTCAAAGACATTTTCTGCATCTAATGAGATGGTCACCTGTTCTTCGTCTTTCAGTCTGTTTATATAGTTGACTACATTTATTGATTTACATATCTTGAACCATCTCTGGATCTATTTTATCATGGTGGATAATATTTTTGATGTGTTCTTGAAATCACATTGCAAGTATTTTATTTTATTTATTTTTTTGCATAAGGGAAATTGGTCTGTAATTCTCTTTCTTTGCTGAGTCTTTATGTTCTATAGATATCAGGGTAACTGTGGCCTCAAAAGAATTGGATGGTGCTACTTCTGTTTCTGTTTTGTGGAATTTTGAGGATTATTGGCATTGATACTTATTTGAAAGTCTGGTAGAATTCTTTACTAAAACCCTCTGGGCCTGCTTTCCTTTGTTCGGGAGACTTTACTGTTTCTATTTCACTGAGAGAATGAGACAAATGGTTGGGGTGAGGGAGGAAGATTATTGGACAAAATCTATATAGAATTCTGGGAATGGGGGCAGAAATCAAGCATCTCATTTAATATTTAAAAATGACTGGTTATAGATCTTTAAAAGTCGGTTAAATTTTTCTGTTACTCTATCGTTCCCTGGATTTTTTTTTTCCAGAAGGGTTTTTATTAGAATTTCACTCTTCTCATTTGTTATGTATCTGTTTAGGCTATTGACTTCTTGATTCAATTATAGTTTGGCTGAGTAGAAAAATTCATCTTTTTCCCTTAGGTTTTCCAACTTAATGATGTTCAGTTTGTTTATTTGTTTTTCATACTTGCTTATAGTATTCTGAATTTCTTTGGTGACTGTTGTAATGTTCCCATGCTCATTTCTAATTCTGTAAATTTAGGCCCCTTCCTCCTTCCTTCCTTTCTTTCTATTTCATTAATTTCTCCTCTAATATTTGTTAAGTCTTATCATTTAGTGGTTTAGGACTTGCTTTGTTCTTTTTTCAAAAATTTGAGTTTTACCATTAAGTGAATTATTTGTGCTCTTCCTCATTTTTCCATGTAGGCATTTGTAGCTGTAAATTTCCCTCATAGGACTGCTGTTAGTGTGTCCCAGAAGTTCTGCTGTGTTGTGTTTTCATTTTAATTTTGATTCAGGGGACTTTTAAATATTCATTCTTGATGTCTTCTTTGGCCCATTCATCATTCAATAAGTTGTTTGATAACTATGAGTTTGCAAAATTACTAGAGATTTTTGTCGCTTTAAATTTTAAGTATCATTGCATTATGGTTGGATAAAATACAGTTATTTTAATCTCTTTAAATTTATAAATGTGTGTGTGTGTGTGTGTGTGTGTGTGTGTGTGTGTGTGTGTGTCCCAGCGTGTGGTCTGTTAGAGAATTATCCAAGTGTTGCTGAGTAGAATTTGTGTTCTTTGGCGTTTTTGCAGAATAACCTTAAAATATCTATTAAGACCATTTGATGTATGTCATTTAACTTTTATTTCTATTTATGTGTTTTAGTTGTTGTCTTGTCTAAAAGACCTGCCTACTGGAAAATGTGAAGTAATAAAACCACCTTCTAATAATGAGTTGATGTGATTCTCTGTCTTTAAATCTATAGTATAATTTTTATGAAATTGGGTTTACCTGAATTTGATGCATATATTTTTAGGTAGTAATATTTTTTTGTTAACTGCTCCCTTAATTATAATGAAGTGTCCCTCTTTATCTTTTATGTTAGTTTTAGTTTGAAATCTATTTTATTAGCTATGAAGACAGTGACACCTGCTTTCTCCTAGTCTCAATTAAGTGGAATATTTTATCTACCCTTTCACTCTAAGGTGGTGCCTACCTTTAAAGCTAAGATGTGTTTCTTGCAGACAACAAATAGATGGATTTTGTTTTGATCTATCCATTCTATCAACCAGTGTTTTTGATGAGATATATAAATTCTACTCAGCACTACATGGATAATTCTCTAACAGATCACATCCTGGGATGGACACACACACACACACACACACACACACACACACACACACACACACACATCTTTAAAAATTTAAAGAAATTAAAATAACTGTGTATTCTATCCAACTATAATGTAATGATATTTAAAATTCAGAGTAAATGAATCTCTAGTGATTTTGCAAACTCATGGAGATCAAACAACTCCTATTGAATGATGAATGAGCCAAAGAAGACATCAAGAAAGAATTTTTAAAAGCCCCTTCAATCTAAATGAAAATAAAAATACAACACAACAAAACCTCTGGGACACATTAAAAGCAGTCCTATGAGGAAAAATAAGTGCCTACATGGAAAAATTAGCTACTGTTAAAATGTGTGTATTAATGGTAGTCATTGTGTTGTTGGTTTGGGGTGTGTGTGTGTGTGTGTGTGTGTGTGTGTGTGTGTGTGTGTGTGTGTACAGTTTGTGTTCTCATTGAAACTTTGTGTTTTAGCAATTATGGCTTTATATTTCTTTCTATAGTCTCTTGGTTCAGCTCATTCCTCTCTTCATCCCTAAAAATCACCTTAGATTTGTGTTGTTGGCTGTAATCTTTCTGGGCTATTTAGATGGTGGTAAGTTTTTTCTTTCTTCTTCAATGATGATTAATAATTTTTCTGTGTTTATTATTCTATGTTGGTTTTCATGGTATTTTAGTAGTTGAAATGTATTCCTCCAGGATTTTCTGGCTTGCAAATTTTTCACTGAGAAATCAGTTTTTATTTTGAAGAGTTTATCTTTTTACATGACTTGTATATTTCTCTGTTTCTGCTTTCAATACACTTTCTTGGTTCTGTATTCTTAACATTTTCACTATGATATGCTGTGGGGATTTTTTTTCTGGTTTCGTCTATTTGGTGTTCTGTGTGCTTCTTATATCTATCTGTATGGGTATGTCTTTTCTTCATTTGGAGAAGTTTTCTTCTATGACATTATTGAGGATCTGCTCTATGTCATTGACCTAGGATTCTTTCCTATCATTTATTCCTAAAATTTGAAAGTATGGACTTTTCATGGAGTCTCAAATTTACTGAATCCTCCTTTCTTGCGTTTTTTTTTTTAATATTCTTTATTTATTTCATCTAGACCCTCTACTTTATATTTGAGTCCTGATGTTCTGTCTTCTGCCTGATTCACTCTACTTGTAATGCTTCCCTTTGGGTTTTCTAATAGGGTTATTGGGATTTTTAGTCTACATCATCTTCAAGTCCTGACAGTCTAATTTCTGCTTGACTAATTCAACTTGTAAGGCTTATCTTTGAATTTTTCAGTTTTTTGGGGGGAGAAGCAGCTTTTCATTTCCATCTTCATTTAAGCTTGAGTCCTATTCAATGATTTTTTACCTCTTTATTAAACTCTGTTGTTAAATCCTGGATTGTATTTTCCATTTCCATCAGTCTTACTTATGTTTGTATTTTCTTTAGCATCACTCAGGCATTTATTATTTTGAATTTCTTTTCTATAAATGTATTGAGATGTTTATTTATATCTTCTTTAAACTACTTGAATTCTTTGATAAAGCTTATACTTGTTCTTTTAAATTCGGTGTCCTAGAATCACCTTGGTAATTTTCATAGCCAGAAATTTTACAAGACTGTGAGTGTTAGGGGATAGGGATACTTCTTAGAGCTTTCATAAATTTTGTGTGTTTGCAATGAGATCTGGGAATGTGGAACTATTTTGTTAATTGTTGTATCTGATATGGACAGAGTAGATTAGGGCATAAAAGAGCAGATGTCAATTGAGCTGTGCCGGTTGAATATGCCTGAGGTAGAATGAAGTCAGATGGATACAGGCAACTGGGCTGGAGTGCAGGATACAGGTCCTGTTCTAAGCCTGGCCTTTTGAGATTCATTTGGGTGACAGTAAGAGTTCATGGAGGTGAAGATCAGGCAAACACACCTAACTAAACCCTAATGAATGATTCTCTAATGATTATATTTTAATAGCAATAGTAGTAATAGAGTAAATAATGCAAACTAATAATAAATTAATGAATATATTCTTAAATTTGTGGGTATAATACAGAAGGTAAAACCAGTTGAATATTGGCTGTGTGTCTGTTGTGCAACATATTTTTTCTGTGGACACACACACACACACACACACACACACACACACACACACAATATGCAGGGAGAGAGACCATGACAGACCAAAGTAATGATTGAATCAAAGTCTCCTGTGGATATCACTCTATATAAATAAAATGCTGATTGGCCAGTAGCCAGACAGAAAATATAGGCCAGACAAACAGAGAGGAGAGTCAGGAAGGCTGAGTCAAGAGATGCTGCCAGACCTGCCATGAGTACCAACATGTAAGATACTGGTAAGCCACGAGCCATGTGACAAGGTATAGATTTATAGAAATGGGTTAGTTTAAGATATAAAAACAGCTAACTAGAAGCCTGAACCATTAGGCCATACAGTTTGTAAACAATATAAGTCTCTGTGTGTTTACTCGGTTGGGTCTGAACAGCTGTGGGACTTGTGGGTGAGAGAGATTTGTCCTGACCGTGGGCCAGACAGGACCGAAAAAACTCCAACTACAAAAGTCCATGTTGATGAACCAACGACACTTTATTAGCATTGCTTACCAAGCTATCTGTAGGGTGTTACAAGGATTGACATGACTTAAAAGCATCAGAGAATAGCCCACCCCAGCAAGTGTAAGGACTCTTGGACGATGCATTTCTGGAGGCTTCTGCATAACTTTCAGGAGGCTCCATAGAGTGTCCTCTGAAAATTTCAGCCATTCAGTCTCCTTCCAGAGTGATGGTTTGGTGCTTCTGTGAAGCTAGGGGAAGCCTGGAGAATCACGCAATTTTTCAGCTTTTCCAGACACCTGAAGTTCATTTATCTCCTTGGAATCATGAGTTTCCTCCTCAAGGGATTGTTTCAAGTAGTAGCAAACTGCTATACAACAGTGTCCAAGTATGAGTACATGCACAGAAAAATCAATGTCCCATCTTGTTAGTATATGAGAATTAAGAGTAATATTTTTTCATGATAAACCTTAATCAGAAATCATTGCTTTAAATTATTTTAAAAGAGATAAACATATTAACTTGTTTATTTCTGACTTACTCTGTCAATCAAGCCAAGGAAAAGCTAATGGAACTTTTCATCTGTGACAAATAGAATTCAGTATAATGCACATAAGTGAAACACACACAAAATGGGTAGCATTCCTGGCTATTATTCATGGCAGTGTAAGTGCTCCAGAAATACTACTGTTGTTGAACAGCTTCAGCTTCAGATCCTTTAACAAATAAATCAAAAAACAACTCTCTCATTTTTGACATATAAACACCTGCAATTACTTGACTATGAGGTATTATGAAAGTGTGCTTTCTGAAAATTTCATAGATGATATTTCCACGAATTTTTCCCAATAACAAATGGTATAGAGAAAACATGAGAATTAATATGTGATTCTAACTTCAGTCCTACAGTAAGATTTCAAATTCTCAATCTGTTAATATATAATTGAATAAGCAGGGAATTATTCAAGTGCAATTTTTTTTAAACTGGACAATGAAATATCTTCTAGACAACTATTTTCCAAATTCTTTCAAAATACTTTTGTATTTTCATATAGAAAATCCTCAACAAAACCATGAGGTTACATCCCAATATACCCAGCATAATTTGAAACTTCATCAACATGCATTTAATGTAAACAACTTACCAAGCAAGTTATTGGCCACTATGCAGCATATTGACTCCTTTGTGGTTCTGCGACTCACTATGGACCACAGCTTGTGCCTCTGCCCAGCATGGTGAGAGTATTATATGGCATATTATTATATTAGTCTGAAGAAAAAATTAAATTTTGCAGTGCAGAACATACTGTTTTATGCATCACAAAGATAAAAGTCATAAATAAAGGATCATCTGTCTGTGCTAACTCAAATATTGGAATTTCAAGGGTTGATTAGGACAGTATAAAATGTGATAGTTTAGTTATTAATCATTATTACAGAAAAACTCATTGTTGAACAAACACCATGTTTGAGAGAGTCAAATACAATTACATCACCTATAAGTAGGAATTTTAATTATACATTTTAATTTCAAATCTTAAGTCTTCTACTTAGTGTTTTCTCTTGAACAAAACAAGATTAAAACACAGCTACTCATTTTTTAATGAAAATACATAAAGTAATGTGTTTTATTATGCCATTTTCTGTATACTTTTTCTTGCCCCCGCTCCCCTCCCTCATGTGACTGCACCCATTTCTTGTCCCTTTCTTCCTCTTAGCAACTCCTGATGAAAGCTGATGATGAAAGCAAATGATAACAAATGCCAGTGAGGATGAGGAGAAAGAGGAACTCATATTCATGACTCATGGGAGACTGAACCAGTGTATTGCTGCAGAATTAATGTGCACATTTCTTTAAAAATTACAAGGAGAACTACCATATGACCCAGTTATACTGGGCTTTTAATCAAGGGACTATAATTCTTAACATGGAGACACATTCATATCCATGTTTCTTGATGCATTGTTCACTGACGTTATAAACAAGAAACAGCTGAAATGTCTATCAGTAATTGAATAGTTAAAGAAAATCTACCAATATGCAATGATATTTCATTTAGTTGTAATGAAAGAAAATAGCTTTCTCTTTTTTTTGCACTTTTAAAAAACAGGGTTTCTCTGTTTTAAAAAATCAGGTAGTCCTGGCTGTTGTAGAGCTTGCTCTGTAGACCAGACTAGCCTTGATCTCAGAGGTCTGTCTGCATGTAGCTTGGGAATCCTGATATCTTTAAGGGTGGTTAAACAAAATTAATCTAAAATTGTTTAATGACATCATTGGTGGAATGTAGAAAACTAATCTCTCTGAGGAAATGTCTATGTGTATGAACCACCAATTTGTTCTAACTGTAATTTAGTACAACTATCAAGCATATCTTTAATACCAGAATTCATCCATGCTGCAAGGATTGCAATATGCCCAACACAGCTCCTGATGTCAAGGAGCTTTAGGTACACTGGAAGACATATTCAAATCCTCTACTAGAATAAAAAAATGTATCAAATTCTCTGGAAATTGGGGCTTCTGAACCTTGAGACCATGTTCTTCAAACCCCTAGTTTATATATGTACATTACTATATATGTAATATAGTATATAATTATTATATATGTGTACATTAATATATATTAGAGCATCTATAACTTTTTTAGAGCTACTTGAACTTGTCTATGACTCCACAATCATCTAAGTTCTTTGAAAGGCTAATGTAGATGGTGCACTTAAAATATCAGTGAAGAGATCAGGTAGGCATGAACCTCTTACAGGAGCCTTTCCAGTGGAAGCAACCACACTATGGAGCCCTGAGAGAGGATTGATATCTCACTTAAAAGCATCATTTCAAATGAAGGGAACAGAGTGTTTCCAGTGATGTAAGTATACATCAGCATGGCATTTGAGGAGAATTTCAATAAAGTAAGTTGAGATGGATGTAGGGCAGGAGTAGAGTAAGGAGGTAGTGAAACATGAGGGTGTTGAGTTATATAAGTATAAACATAGAGATCCTAAGTGACACAATGTGAGCCTTATCGTGAGGTAAATGCATCTGCCACTTTTTATAGCACTAATTGAGAATTGGAAATATAGAACAAAATGAAAGTTTGAGAATGAAATCATTTAGAACAGAACACTGAGTCCACCTCAGTGCTGAGGAAGGCCCGAACCACTGCATAGCAATAGTATGGGAAACAGGTTTACACACATGACAGTTCTTTTCTATAGTAAAATATCAGGGAAAATACATAACTTGTTTTGTGACCAGTATAGCGGGGCCACCATTTACTATGACAGGGAGTCCGCTATCAAACTTTGGTTTGGGCTAGAGTAAACAGCTTATTATGTGCAAACAATAGTTAGGACAGGTACTTGGGCACTGAACTTGGATCAGGACCCATCTTGACTTGTGCTGACTTAACTCTGGGAGATGTAACAGGTGTCCACACTCTCATTACAGGCCACCAAGAACAACTCAAAGTACAGTTCCAGTTTGGAAAGCTAGTTACTTACTGGGCTTACTTATGAGCATGAATACAAGAGTACTTACTGGCACAAGTGACTCCAAAGCAGACTTACACCAAAAAAAAAATCTCTCTGCAATGTCTATGGGAACTTGTGCACAGTTGCATAAGAGGAGTTCCCACTTGTTGACCTTCCACACCTGTATATTCTAGCATCTCCCCAAAGTACAGTGTCACATGAAGCAATGGGAGAATCATATGCAGCTAGCTGGAAGATTCAGATTGCAGTGTCTGGAATAAAAGCAGAGGGTCCAGAGGTTCTACTCACCCCATCCTTCTATGAAGAAATGCCAACCGGCACAATCTTGACGGTCTCTTGTGAGCAATTCCTGATTAACATGATGGCTGTTACACACAGAGGATGGTGCTGCACAGCAGCTTATTATGGCTGTGTGTCCCTCAGTCCTTCAGAACACTAGATTCCTTAATAGGCTACAAGACAAGTGCGCTTAGAAAGACTTTATTTTTATCGTTGTGGAAAATGTTCCAAAAATTATGACCAATAAGCACTGGTTTTTCACCCTGTGTCATGTTATCTTCACTTGAGTGTGATACAATTCTCAACATATACCTTGCTTTTCTGCCTACCTTGAAAGCAAAGAAAAATACTCTCAATTCTGGACCATCATATAGCGATGCTGGCACAGTTGCCAGTTGTGCAAGAGAATACAGCACCTCCCTCCAGAAGCAAGGTCATGGGGGCATACTGCTCATTACAAAAGAGTCATGCTCTCTAGCCTCAAGGTTGCTCAAGCTGGGTGTAGGTATCATCTGGCACCTGTCCAGCCATGTCATAGGAGTGGGAATCAGACAACACAAATGGAAAAATATTAACATTCCACACACTATTTGTTGCTATGGGTGATAAAATTCTTTGCCTAAAACCCAGAGTCTTGTATCTTCTGCCAGAATCCATGAAACTGAAGTAGGCTAACATTTTAGCTCAGATACTGAACAAAATCTCTGAGCCTTTGCAGTTTCTGACATATTTTGTTTTTGCTAATGCACAGATGTTATGTTATAGAAACCTAGGCAACAATCTGCACTCAGACAGTTCATTTTGAGGCTTTGATTCTTAACAAAATATTCTTGAAGTTGACACAATGCTCTCAAAATAAATACCTATTCCTGAGGATGTCATGCAGGGCTGTCTCCTGACATTAGCGCCTCTGTCTAGTCCTAGCTCACTGTGGATTTCAATTTTTCTTGAGTTGAGATTTAGTATAAGAAGAAAAAAATAAACCTCTTCCATAAATCAAAAAAAGGACTTTAGTAGATTAGAAGCATTTCAATTTGAATAATTTCATAAAAACATAATGTTCTCATTTTAAGTCATTTCCCAGCAACCTTGAAATTTCATCATACAGAAGATGTTTTCATACTGTAAAACCAATTGGCAATTTTGTCTTAAATGATAGAAAATCACAAAGAAAACAAAACATTGAAGATACACTATGGTAAGGCTTATTTTTGACAGGAGCTAAGCTATAATAAAATGCTTATTCATTCTTAAAACTCAGTTTAGAAGACATGAAATTTAAGTACACCATTTTAAACAAAGTGTTTCTGAAAATAATTATCTATTTTCTACCTCATTACTGAAATGGTCATTGACACCTTCAGGCTTTTGTAATAAATGAAGAAACTATAGTTTAGCATTTTAGTGATTTCCTATGCTGTGACAAGATTTGAACATCAATAGTTAATCCAGAGAGGCCCAGAAAGGCAACTGATGGAAGCACAGGAATCAGAGCATGACTTGTCATTAGTACTGTGTTTCCAAAACCATCAGGCTTTACCCTCCAAATCTTACTCTGTGTGTGTGTATATATATATATATTTCATTTGGAGGTTGATAAATATATTTACACCTGAATATGTATATATGACATATTCACATATTTATAAACATATATCTTGTAAATAATTTCATATTGAATTTTTACTGACATTAGTTTCTAAGTTAGAAAACTTCCAACTTTTTTCATTGTTATTGCATGCACATACGTATATATATGTATGTATATGTATATACATTCCTATTCTTGGTCTTTATCATGTTACTTGCTTATATATGTCTTCAGAGATGACCATTGTTTTTGGATAACCAATTGGTGCATTCTTCCCTCAAACAATTAGTGGACGCTTTCTTGGGGAAGACTATTTCTCCTCTTCAGCATTCCTTAGTTTCCTGTAGTAATAACAATTAATGAAAAGGAAGGCCATGAATTTTTAAAGATGGCAAGGAGAAATATATGAGAAAATCTGAAGGGAGGAAATTGAAAGGAGAAATGTTATAATTATAATCTCAAAAATTAAGTTAAACAGCAAAACATGTCACACACATGTGCAGACACACACACACACACCTCACTAATCCTTCCATCTTGCTTTCTAAAACCTTTCCACCTATCTTCTTTTTGAGAAGCAGCATAATCAGACTTTCTTATTATTATTACCCTCATTTTCTAACACTTGCTTCTAAACAATGCAAAGGTGCTTTACAGTTCAATTATCCCTCTATTGCTGTCTTATTCAGAGTGCCTGATAACTGAATATGTCGACGTTTTACCCATAAACCACCCATCATTGCTAGCCAGCATACATGCCCAAATGCACATCCTTCATGTTACTAGTTAGTAGTCGGAGACAGTTGGAAAGGGAAAGGGGGAAACTAAACTGTTCTCCTGAATACCAACCTCATCCTCTGATTCAAATGTTGTCTTAATATGGGGAAAAAAACAAAAACATTAACTTTTCAAAACTATTAAGGTGTCAAATTCATAATTAAATTAGATAATTATTTCATTTTTTATTTTTGTGGTTTTAATTTATTTTTGTCTTTTTATTTTCTTTCCTCCAAATCTGCCCATATATTCCCCCCTCTCCCTTTCAAATTTTTGGCTTTTTTCATTAATTCATTATTTAGTAACTCATAATTACTATACGTATATGAATCTGTATACACCTTCTTAAGTATAATCTGTTCCATTCACAGAGTATCAAATCAGATTGGTTCCAAAATTAATAACTGGAAACTATACTGAGTACAACAACTGGCTTATTTTTAGGTTATTGCTGTAATACTGGAAACCTCACCCAGAGAAAGGAAGAAGACAAAACTTTAACTTTCAATTTTGGCATAATTTCAGACTTGTTAACTACTTGGATAAATGTTACAAATGATTCTCAAACTCATTTAACTCAAACTCCTCCAAATATTGACATCTAATTTTGCTGACCAGTCCCCAATGAGTATGATGTAGTATGATACTTATAAAGCCTTTTATTTTTCATATTTTAAAAGGAAATCTGGACATAACACCTCTTTGAAGCAAAATATTTCAATATGCATTTTATAAAAAGAACAATGGTAAATATTATGATTAAAGATGACTAGCTGTCATATTTAAAATTTTCATGTATTTGCTTTTTTTTCCCAATCTAGAAGAGGAAAGATCTTTGTTTTCACTGTTTTTATCTGGTGGTGTGTGAGGAGGCACTGTGAGGGTCGAAGTGCTCAATGACTCTTCATATTTCCATTCACTGGCTTTGGAGCTGCTGAGGATTCTTGACTAATTTTCTTATTAATATATTTTTTACTATCAGATACAAATAAGCCCATAGATTGTCCACGAAAAAGTACCTGCAAGTAAATCCACATATAATTCATGTACAAACACACACACACACACACACACACACACACACACACACACACACACACACACAGATCACACAGAAATCCACATATAAACCAATACATATAAAACAGAAATAAATGCACACATAAACTCATATATGTAAATTCCATGATCCCACACACAATAATACATAGAAATAAAAATATAATCCCTACTCAAAAATACATAAATACAAACCTACATAAAAATCCATACTACAAAACCACACACAAATCTAAAAATAAAATCATACACATACCCATACATGGCCATGAACATAAGCCTTACAAGCTCACACACACAACCATATTGAGCTCACACGCTCAAATCCATACATATAAACCCATATACATAAATTTCCAAACACAAACCAACACATACAGACCCATACATGAACCCATATGTAAACCCCAATGTGGGGGAAAACACAAAGATACACTTAGAAGCACATACAGAAGCCAATATATAAATCTTCACATAAACCCTCACACATACAAACTCATACACATAGGCACATGTAAAATAAAATACAAACCCTCTTTAGCAAATACATACACACAAACACAAAACTCAACACCCATCTAAATCCATATATATGTACATTCATTTAAACCCTCACAAACATAAATGTACACACACATACAAAGGCAAATATAAAACCACATACAAACTGAATTCACAGCAAGACTGTCTTTGCAAAATAGCAGAAAGGGCATGATTTCTTATTAAATAATCCTACATCAATTGGATATCCATGTAAGTGGTAACAGCTATTTTCATTCTCAAAAAAAAATGTCAAAATACCAATTATGAGGCCACGGAGATAAACATGTAAGTAAACAATGGACATGTATAAAAAGACATAGGGAATTGATCTTTATTAGATTATAGGACATTCATGAAATAAGGTTTTCTGTTTCCCATGAGGAAGGAGAGCCACAAACTGGGGCAAACTCTTGACTACACCTAGCAAAGAAGCACTGTCTATTTGATACGAAGAACTTCTACACGTGGGGGATGGACAAACAACCCAGAGGACACTGAACACACCTAGACAAAAAGAACTCAATGAGAGCAGTCATTTGAAAATACGCTTTACTTGTTAGCCACGAGCAGACAACTAGTTAAAAGCTCAAGGAGACGGACCGGCTTGCCCAGGATAATGACTGACTTGGTTCCATCAGTTGGCAAGTGAAACAGATGGAATTCTGTATGCTTCTAAGAGAAGTGAAACTTGGCACAAACACTTTGTGAAAAAAAACATTTGGCAGTTTCTACTAAAGCCGAACATAAGTATCACTTTATATAGAACTAATAAAACTCATATATATATGCATATATATATGCATATATATATGCATACAATAACAATTAATGAAAAACAGATCATAAATTTAAAGGAGAGAGGGAATGGGATGGTTTTGAGGGAGGAAAGGTAAGGAATTAATTAAATTACAATTTCAAAAATAAAATAAATACAAGCTGAAAGTATTGTTTTCATATGGCAAGATACTGAAATTGCAATACATAATAGCCATAAATAAACCATACAATATGCCTTCCATGGAGAATTCTGAATCAAGAAATCCAATTTGACTCTTGTATTCACTTCTTTCCCTGTGGCTGTGATAAATATGTCAGAGAAAAACAACTTAAGGGAGAGAGGGCTGATTTTAATTCCCAGTCCAGTAGGCAGAGAAGTCCGCATAGCAGGAGCTTGTAGCATCTGGTCACATCGCTTCTAAATAGTCAGAAAACAGAGGAGTATGGATGCATGGGCTGCTGAGTTACCTTTCCCTGTTTATGTAAACCAGGATCTCAGTCAGGGAATGGCCCTGCTCACAATTAAGATAGATCTTCCCACATCAACTGATGTAATCACAATGTGATCCTCCCTAGTGTGCTCAGAAGCCTGGCTCCCAGGTGGTTCTAGGTTTTGTCACATTGACGACACTAACTCTCATGATTATACCTTGTCAATATAACAGGCATATCAATCTAATCAATATCTTTCCATCCATTGCCACATAGGCCCAAAATTATCTTTTAATATGAAAATTCATTAGCCTAACTCTCAAAACCCTAAGAGTGTTGAAAACACACATACTTTAAGTCTGAAGCCTTGTAACTGTTAGCTCCTCTGAAATCCAACATATAATTCAGAGTAAGCATTCTACCAAAATAGAAAAACTCAAGAACAACAATAAAAATCACATAAATGCAAACACAAAGCCCACCAGGACAAACACCAAATTCTGGACTCCCATGTCCTGAATCTGAAGCTTGTAATATAATCAACTGGACTCTAAAAGTTTGGGTAACTATCTGCAATACCCACAGCTTCTCTTGAATTGGTGTATTCCATACTGTCGGTTGGCCTCAATATATGGCTCATCAATCCAATATGACATGGCATTGCCATATGAAACAACATAAATATATCCCACAAACATCACAATGAGCAAAATATTTCAGTCGAACTCACAGAAATTGAAAATTATATTCTCCTATTTGAATTAAGCTAAGTATAGATTAAAAAAATATTAAGTGGTAGTTGGTGACTAGAAGTGATCACAAGGAGATATTCTGTAGTGCTACTAATTGGATTCTTCTGTGTGATGTTGCATGCTGTTGCCTTGCTCAGCAGGAAAAAGCACTCACCGTGCCAGCCAAACAACCTAGTCCAACTCCCAGAAGTCAAGTAACAGTGGAAGGAGAGAGTTGACTCCACAAAGGTGCATTCTAGGCTCATATGGACAGCATGTCACTCACCCTCCACATACACAAAATAATGGACGCTTGAATTAAATTAAAATTCATAGATCAGAACACGTAATTTATGTATAATATTTTTCTTGTGTGTTTTGGTGAAGTAGTACTTTAAAATTGTAAACAATTTTTTTTTCAAATTTCTCCCTTTGGGGAAGAACAGTTCCTCCACCTAGGGAGTCTGTCCTACTTACTCTGGGATCCTAATCGTTGTCCAGTATGAGGCAATTTTTATGTCTCCTACATTTTTTCAATGTCTCCCTGGAAATTTTACCTTTTATTCTACAATAGTATTTTAGCCAAAAATTACTGTGATTCTCTACCTCTTACCTAAATCCCACCTCTTTTCTCCACATTCAAATTCAGGGAATATGTACTAATTTTCCCAGCACTTTTAAATGGAGCATTTGTTCTCACCAATTATAACCTTAATTTTCACTTTCCCCTCTTCCAAGCCCTGTTGTTTTGTCATTTTACATGAGGCCCACTACAAAATCTATGCTTACTCTCTCCATCTGCTGTCATATCAACGATCAATGTGCAATTTTTAGTCACTAGCTGACTCCTGAGGAAATTGCCTCCCATGTTTGACATGCTGCTTCCTGAGTAATGGTAGCTCTAAGGAATTAAAAACCTCTACTAGGAATGATGCATGATTTCATATTACCATGAATGACCCTTGGATACATTTCAGAAGATGAAAATTTGATCTCTGGAATTTATCCCAAAATTATTCTGTCATTTCTTGTTTAATGTAATATTTTTATATGTTCTTTGAGAATTTAGCACATGTATATAATGTGTTTTGATTATACACCTCTGTTCCCTAATCTCCTCCCATATACTCACATCCATCCTCTCCCTGCTTCATGTCCCTCCCTTCTTCTATAATGCACTGACCCCAATCTGGGCTGCTCACATACACATGGGTATGCAGCCTTCTACTGGAGCAAGGTCAATCTAAAAGGCCATACCACTAAAGAAAACTGACCTTCTTCCTGTAGCAGCCATGAGTTTGAATACATCTTCAACTAGAGTTTTGAGCTTCTGTGATCCTCTACTCTCAATTCCAGAATGTTTATTGGTGTGATCTTTTGCAGTCAACCCAAGCTGTCATAGGTTTATGAACAGTCCTGACATGTCTAAAAGACAGTTTTTGATCCACTCGTCCACAAACTCTGCACTTAAAATCTTCCCACTTCCCATACCTTTTCTCCCAGTGTTCTCTGATTCTTGGGCAGAGAATATAAAATATGGATGTCTCATTTATGGTTGGCCACTCCACAGACACTTGTTGTTCATATTTGCCCATTGTGAATTTCTGTATTAAACACATCAACTGCACAAGATTGTTTGTGTGATGAGGACTGAGAGTCACACTAATCCATGAGTTTAGAGATATGTACTTACAAAATAACTTGGTATTATGTACCTTTAGTAGAATAATGGTAGTGATTTTACCACTAGTGCCTTTCAACTCCCCAGTTACAGGATCTTGGCCAGATTTATAGTACCTACTGCAACCCCAGTCCATGTTGATGTCTATGGCCTATATTAGCACCAAAGGCCACACAGATGCCCAGGATCTGGGCCACCAGCTATGGAAGGGATGATGTCCATAGACTATGCTGTAGCCAGTGCCATGTCTGGGTCTGTGGCCCAGTTGTAGCCAGGGTCCTCTTTGATGTCCAAGGATCCTGTTGTCATTGAAGGCCATGCAGATATCTGGGATCTGGGTCATTACCTGAGACCATGTGTGTTTGAGGGCCATGCATTCACTGGGTTCATTCAGATCTGAGTGACCTGCACTGCCAACCATGGCCACGATGACATCCTGGCCTACGCTGCTGACAAGGACCATGTCTGGCTCAGTAGACCTGCAGCAGTCTTAGTGAGATGTCCATGGCTCCTGTTACCACTGAAGACAGTGAGGATGAGGATGAACAGAGTTGGCCCTATCCATCACTGGATGCAACACAAGGGAGAACTGGCCCTCCCACACACACACACCAAGTGCACCATGCCTGGGCAGCACAGTAGAGCTTATCCTGTTGAATTGGGCACAGGTAGTCTGGCCCTGTGAACATGGATGAGAAATCTAGCCCCATGCCTCATCTGTCATATGGTGGAGTGAGCAAGAGAAAGATGCTCTCTCCCATCCCCCACTCATTGCCACATGTAGCAGGAAAGAAAGCTAGCTCCGAGGTCATAAGAGTGGGAGAGCGGGCCCTCCTCCTCACCAGCTGCATCACTTGGGAGAACAGGCCCTGCACCTCACCCAGACAACATAGTAAAGCTGATGTTGGCAGGGGAACAGGGGAGCAGGAAAGCAGGTCCTGAGAGTGCAAGAAAAAGAGAGCTGACCCTGCCACCTTTTCTACCAAGTGGTGTCATGGGTGAGAAAATGATATCCTCCCCCCACCACCTTCTGTTTCAAGTGGGAAAGCTGACCTTGGGAGTATGAGAACAGGAGAGCTAACCCTGCACCTCACCAACTGCAGCACTCGGGAGAGTGGGCCCTGCACCTCACCTGGTCAAAATAGTAGAGCTGGCCTTGGTGGTGTGGGTGCAGGTGACCAGACCCCAAGAGCATGAGAGCAGGAGAACTGGCCCTCCTCCTTACTGCCTGCTGCAGTGGGCGAGCTTGCTGGGGCAATGTTGGAGAGCTCACCTCATTGTCAATGAGGTAAAACTGGCAGGCTGACCAACCCAGCTACCACGCAGACCCAGAACCAGGGCTATGAGTTGGTCCATCCCAATATCCACCTCATTTATGAACTGCTGAAGCATGTGAAGGAGCCCAACCTGCAGATTCCAAGCTACAATATCTCTATGACACAAAACAGCAGTAGGATATCCAAGAGGAGCCCTAGTGAGGGCCCAATATCTAAGGTAAAACAGAAACTAGAGTCTTCAAATAAAACCAATGAATGGTTGCAATAAACATTTATATGTAAAGATTATGGACTAAAGAGTATATTGTGTGACTCACTCTGTCACACTACAGCTTTCCCACTGAGCCTTGGGGTGTGTGTGTGTGTGTGTGTGTGTGTGTGTGTGTGTGTGTGTGTGTGTTAAGTTGTTACTGTTTTCTTAGTTTATTTTCTTTTGAATTTTGCTTTGTTTTTTTGGGGGGAGGTTGCAATGGCAGAGGGCAGATATGAAGGGGTGGGGAGATGGATACATGATGTGAAACCCACAAAGAATCATATTTTTTTCATTAAAAAGGAGAATCAACTCTAGATACATAGCAAGTTTGAGGTCAGTCTGGGCTATCTGAATATTGCTCCCAAAAGAAACAACAAAAAGGGCAAAATCGTGCAACTAACTGAAAATAAATATAATTGGAAGCAATTTAAATCTCTTATTTTCCTTTTTATAGAACACACAGTTGGGGGCATAGGGGATGTTTAAAACTCAAATTGTAGCCTGAATTAAGTTCTCTCCTGAGGCCATATGTTAACCTTAGTCTTCCCCATGCCCTGCCATGTGACTGCATTTAGAATCAGGTCCTTTAGGAACAAAGGTTAAATGAGGTCATAAGGGTCATCAAGGTTGAATCCTCGTTAAGTATGGCTGATGTCCTTGCAGGAGTAATGACCATCACTAGAAATGTCTACACAAAGGGAAATAGCCACAGGAGTCTGGGCAGAGGCAGCCTTCTACAAACTGGAGAGATAGGTCTTGGGAAAGATTAACCCTGCCAACAACTTGATCTTGTATCCCAGTGTCTCTGAGAAAAAATAAATCTGTTGTCAAGTCAAAAAAGAAAAATGAGTAGCCAGTTTTCTGTTCCTGCCACCATGCCAGGCTGTCCTCGTCTTAATGGACTGCATCCTTCTAGATCTGTAAGCCAAAATAAACTCTTTATTCCCTAAATTTATTTTGCCGTGGTGTTTCATCACAGCAAGGTTAAAGTAATTACTATAACTGTGCAGAAGAACTTTATTAAAATTGTGTGAGTATATACATATATATCTCATGTATTTATGAAATAGTAGGTTTTAATGTGCTTTTTTAGACATCCCTTGTGTTAGTTAAACTTCTCTTTACCTATTTATCTGCCTTATCAAGTCACACTCATCTAAACTTCTTAATTCTATTTATGTATTTATCTATCTATCTATTGCTGTGGGATGTTCTGTATGTTAAATGTGTTGCTCTGATTGGTTAATAAATAAAACACTGATTGGCCAGTAGCCAGGCAGGAAGTATAGGCAGGACAAGGAGAGAAGAGAATGCTGAGAACAGGAAGGTTGAGGCAGAGATGATGCCAGCCATCACAATGAGAAGATGTTAAGATACCGGTAAGCCATGAGCCACTTGGCAACTTATAGATTAATAGAAACCGATTAATTTAAGATATTCGAACAGTTAGCCAGAAGCCTGCAATGGTCATACAGTTTATAAGTAATATAAGTCTCTGTGTGTTTACTTGGTTGGGTCTGAACAGCTGCGGGACTGTCGGGTGAGAGAGATTTGTCCTGACCTGGCCAGGAAGGAAAACTCTAGCTACAATCTATCTATCTATCTATCTATCTATCTATCTATCTATCTATCTATTGTATGTGCTCATTGACATGCACAAGTCTGCCAAGCACTCATGTGGAAGTCAGAGAACAATTGTGGGAATCTCTTCTTCCTGCTCTGTAGTACGTGAGCATAGAACTCAGGTTTGGTGACAGTAAAGATTCAGCGAGCCATCTTGCTGGCCCTGCAAAACTATTTTTTAAAGCCCTCCTCAGGGACACAGCATGGAAATGCCAGGCCCATGGTGAAGAACACTATTTACAAGTATTGATTTTCAGAAAGGCTTGCAGGTAGTTAAGGTTTATGACACGTGGAATTTAGAACATTCGTCTCTTCTCATAATTATGATTTTTATCCCTTTCTCTTTATTCGTACTTTTGGTTCTTTTATCTATCTGGCCTTCAGAATGAAAGAATGAATGCTTTAGGAAAAATAAGGAAACTGAAATATATAGAGCTGCACGGTTCATATAACACATTCTGCCAGTTTTTCTTCTTGCTTCCTGGCAGGCAGCATGTGATTTTCCTCTACATTGCCACTCCCCTGCCAGCTTGTGCAGCAATATTTGAGCACCTTGTTTCGTCTCTATTGTCCCTTAAGGTTTATTTGGCACAGCCCGTTGCAGATTTGATCGTCGCTGAGGATTTTACTGCGACATTGGTGCTGAGGAAAGAAAACACTGTATCCCTGCAGGAAATGAAGGACAATGCTAAAGTCCTGTGTAGCATCAGCAGTCTATACTGGGTCTATGAAATATGGAAACTACAGACATGAACCAAGAATTAAAAAGATGATTTCTGGCACTCCACTGCTGTGTTTGAGACATGATCTCATTGTATAGACCATGCTGTCCTCAAAAACCACAATTCCTGTGCCTCAGCTTTCCCAGTTGGGCCATTGTACATGGCTTTTTGCTAGCACTTTTGATGACTCACTCTGTACTGTTGTTTTACAAGATATATGAATATATAAATTATAAAAAATTAAATTTTATTTGATGACATTTATATTTTCATTACCATTGACTTATACACATTTTACATATTCATATATGTTTTGCCACATAATTTAAAAGTAGAGAATACATTTTGACCAATTTAGTCCTTTTCAAGAGAAGAGAAAAAAATTAATCATATACATAAAAGATTATAAGTCATATTTTGCAAATTTATTCAGAATCCTTATTGTATGAGTCACTTTAGCTCTGAGATACCAGTGTCCTTAATACTGATATCCTTTTGTTGAATCAAGGTTGAGTGAACCAGGGACAAAGTGCAAGATGTTTTTCCTTGATCATCGCATCCACTAATTTTTTTTTACTTCATTCTTACTTTTTTTGTTATTTAACCTAGTCTATTGCTGCATAAAGCACCATAATCAAAAGCAGCTAGACAGGAAAGAGTTTATTTCAGCTTACAACTCTCAGGCCATATTCCATCACTGATGGAAGTCAGGGCAGGAACTCAAAGCAGAAATAAGGAAGCAGGAACTGAAGCAGAGAGCATAGATGAATGCTTCTTATCTGCTTGCTCCCCATGGCAGGCTCATCCTGCTTTCTAATATCATCTAGTATCACCTGCCCAGGGGTGACACCATCCACAGTGGACTGGACACTCACATATCAATAATTAATCAACAAAATGTCATACAGACTTGTCAAGATAATCTGAATGGAGACATTTTCTCGATTGAGTTTCCTCTTCCCAGATAACTTTAGCTTGTTTCAAACTTACAAGAACAACAATCCTGGCATTATTTTAGTTTGTAACACCTTATATAAAGAATGCTGAATTTATTTTAATAAGAAAATCACCAGAGATGAGAAAACCTAAGCATTTGAGTCTATCCTTTAGCCATTGTATTTCTTTCATCCTATAAATTTTGAATGGCAACAGTCCATTTGAATGTAGATTAATTTTTTTTGAGTTTTTGCAACAATTTGAAAGATTCTAAGGCTAATTTTAGAGTCAACAAATGATTTTTAAAAGCATAAGCAAGAAATCCGGGTGATAGTGGCACATGCCTTTAATCCCCCCAGCCTTGGGAAGCAGAGGTAGGCAGATCTCTGTGAGTTAGGGGCTAGCCTGATCTACAGAGCAGGTTCCAAGATAATCAAGGCTACAGAGAGAAACCCTGTCTCAAAAAAAGAAGTGCAAGAAAGAGACTAAAGAGATTATTCAGTCATTAACAGGACTGTTGCTCTTGTCAAAAGCCCAGATTCAGTTTCTAGCACTTGTGTGGTGGCTCACAACAATTCCTAACTCCAGTTTCAGAGGCTTTGACACATTCTCTGACCTCCACAAGCATCTGGCATGTGCATAGTGCACATAGATACATGCAGGCAAATACATATAGAATAAAATGAATAAATCTAAAAGAATTTTTATAAACTAAAAATATAAGTAAACCTAGGAATGTTACAAATTAACAAGACATATGTATTTATCTAATTAATCATTTATAAGAACAAAAGTTACACAAATCTGCTTTTACAAGTTAAAATTTATTGAAAATTATATGCACAAGCACTGTATATGGAGTAATTTGACAGCTTAGTAAAACACTAGGATACTCTCATTAAACCATAATTGAAAATAATTAACTGGTATGCTGCACCATGATAATAATGTAGCAGCCACCACTTTCCTGCAGTTCCTGAAATCTGGTTGCGTATGTCCCTGAAAATACCTGTAGTATCAACATCCTTTGTGCAAGTAGTTTTATATTGCATATTGAAGAAAAAGTGTTCTCTTACCTTTCACTAGTATTTTTCCTAAGAAATAACAATAATATATAATAAAACGTGCTCATCTGTGGCCAATGTCTGTATAAGTCTTTTAGTCAACAGCAGGTATCTCATAATTTAATGAGGCACGCAGAGTTAGGTAGCAGAAGTGGAATTAGAATCACCGAACTCCACTCTGTCCACTCAGGCTAAGAGGAGATGACTTTCACAGTCACTTCAACTTGAGCACAAAGGAGACTAGAAAGCAGGGTGCTCCATGTTGCCAGCACTACAACACCAGGCAGAGCACAATGAACATGGGCAATAGTGATTAGGGTGAAGTGGTGAACTGCAAATAGGGATCCCACAATGGGTAGGGGTAAGGGACAAGAAGATCAATGCAAAAAAGCCTGACAAAACAGTAAATTAACTTAATGTAGGAAAGAGATATGATTTCAACAATAGCAATGACACCAGATTGCTATTATGAAGAGTCCAGGAAGCACCTCCCCAAAGTCATAGATGGCAAGACTATGGGGATAAATGTGTTGAAGGAGGAAGGACATGAAGGTAACAAATGTTTCAAGCCCTGGCAGACTTCTAGCCCATTACATGCACTGTGCACAACTTTTACAACTACATACAAAATTACAAAAATAGGCAACTGCAGAGATGCCTCTGTGGGTGAAGAGCCCAGGCTGCTCATCCCAATGACCCAGATATGATTCTCAGCACCAACATGAAATCTAACAACTGTTTGTGACTCCAGTTCTAGGGGATCCAATTTCCTGTTATGGACTCTGAAGTGAATGTACTCATGTGGTACATACATAGACATGCAGGCAAAACACTCATACATAAAACTATAATAAGTAAATTATTATAAAACTAAAATAAGTAAATCTTTGTTTAAAATACCAAAAGAGTGATACCAAAGGTAAGCTTGTAGCATAAAAGTGTTCCTCTAAAAGTCATTTTCACCCATGATGATAATATTGTGGGTACAGGCTTCTGTTTTACCACCTCCAAAGACCCCATGAGCAAAGGCTACATTATTGCAGAGCTTCTCTGATAAGCAGCTGCAGCTGGGAAATGGTAAAGATTGGCATGCTAGACCAGTGAGATATGCATTGGAATTGAAGCCTACTATGTTTAAGGGACTTCCACCCAAACATTCAAAAAAAAAAAAAGATGTTAGGAAGAGGCAAAGGAAAACCCAGGTAGTAAGAACCAAAGACAACAGCCAACACACTGTAACTTGACTTACAGCACACTTAAGAGGGTAAACACAATCTGCTGAAGAGAGAAAGCAGAGAATCTCCAGCCAAGATCTCCCTGGTCCCAAGGAAGAGCAGTGTAGGGCTGAGGAATGCCAGTTACTGTCTCTGATCTCACTTGATGATCCTGATCCAACAAAAAGGAATCCTCCACAAATTTCAGTGGTAAGCAATGAACTGAAGACCCTCGGGGTTTGCTTGCTTTTGGTCTCTTTCCCAGTAAGGAGAACCATCTATATTATGTATATACATCATAACGTTTTTATCATCTTTACCTGAGCATATTTCTTTTTGGTAATGAGAAATGAGACTAGTAAGCCTGATACTTCCCAATGAAATGTTTAAGGTTCATGAATTTTAAATCTGGTAAGCTGAAAATTTTAGGAAATTCATTTTTAATCTGTAATAAAAGATTTCAATGTGATTTTATTCAAAGAAAATAAACAATTTGCAAGCACCAATTAATTAAAATAATTAATAATGTTTCTAAAATTATGTCACTCTTCATGTAGAAATGAGTTTGACACCTCAGCCTCCACATTGTTGAGGTTACATAAAATAAGAATAATACCATGGCTCTTCCCCTGGCATGGAGGGTGGAATCTCTTTTCTTCATTAACTTCCTCACAGCTTTAGAAAATACATCTGTACAAATCACTCTGGGGCTAATATATAGAACTGAGTCATCTCTGCCTTCTAAGTGCCAACAATTTCATTTTTGTGACTTCTTACTCATTCTGAGGCTCTGACCTCAACTCTGACAATAAGAAATGATGAATGTCCTATGATCTGTGGATCAAATCGATCCTTTTTTAGCATCAGAATTCTGGTTTGCCTGAGATAGGTTTGCATGCAGTCCATAGATGCAGCTCCCTATCTTGTGAGGTCTCTATAGACTTTGACTTTGATGTGTAGATTCTGCATCCTTGTTAGAATATTGCATTTCCAGAGCAAACAAACACATAATCTTTGGACCAATATTCCTCCTATTCACCCATGTATGTTGTGCCCTGGAATTCTTCAGGTGCACAGACTAGAATGATGGAAAGGGAATAAAGACATATCTATGGAGTTGGAAGTATTTAGAACCTGAAAGAAAGAACTTTCACTGACTGTATTTTTTATCCTTTCTTAATTATCTAGTGGATCTTACCACTCCAGATATTAAAAAAAAAGAACACAGACACACCCACACACCTCACATAGGGACAGACATCACTCCCTTCATTGCACAGACTCTGCTGGGAGAAATAGAGATGGTTTGACAGTAAATATCTTCCTTTCAATTTTCTTACTCTTCAAATAATTTTCTACACATAAGCCAGAGAGTTGAATTTAAAGCATAGATCAGGTGAGTTTCCTGCCCATGTGTCTCATAGTGTTCTGAAGTCTCACTGCAGCAGGCACAGCACTGCAGACACTTCCTAACTACATTCTGACACTTACGGTACTGTTCACTTCAGACACCTTGCCCATCTCATTGGTGAAGGTATTGCTGTCTCATGTCATTCAGATTGCTATTTCTTCTGCCTGTGGTGTTCATCCAATTTGTGCTTATGTGGCTTTCTCCAGAGATGCATCCCTGAGAACGTTTCTCTATATATCTTCTCCTACTTTTCTAAATTGAAAGCACACTGATGATATTATATAATTTATTAACTTTACAGTGCACTTCCAGAGGATAGAGACGCATTTGTTTGTGCTGTATTCCAGGTCTACGACAGATAAATACAGATTACCAACAAATACTTGCTAATTCCTTAAATTTGCAAATGAACTAATGGAGGGAATAAGAATGTCCACCTTTTAAATCATTTATAGACATGGACACATATATAATATACACCTTTGCACATGTAATATATGTGTGGGAAGAGAATAGGCACAGAGAAGCTATATAGGGGACAGATAAGGTCACTGATTCACAAAATGTATTTACTCACACTAGCATAGTATAGTTTTGAATAGTGATACATGCTAGAAACAAATGAAACTGGCCTTAGGAACCATGACAAGGAGTGTGAGGGATGCTCTGGTATGCCAGTGTCCCTGAATCCCGGTAGTAATTCAGGAACTCATGAAGTAATTATCCAGAGTGGGGCATCTGTGCATCTCAGGATACATGGAAGCCTCCTTGGAGTCTATTCCTTGGGTGATAAACATTTTCCTCCTTCTTCCAGATGTAGCAAACAAAAATGTTTCTAAACATGATTATGTAGACCTTGGAAAGGGAAGAATAGTGAACTATGCCTAGATTATGTCTAGAACTATGTGTTGGAAATATAAATAAGGAGAGAGGCAGGAATTTAGGAACGAGCTTCATGAAGTACAGCAATTGGTAGAAGGGTAGAGGGCTCATGGGTGGTCAGAGCACAGAAGTGTGTTCTGAGAAATTATGAAGGGACAGAACAGAGGAATCATAAGCATAGAGATGGTCCAACTAAATAACTCATATTAAATATATTTCCATGAGTAGAACTGTCTCTATTGATGTTGATAAATGGTTCGAATTGGATTCTGAGGGAGCTGACCAACAGCTAATGTAACTAAAGCACATCATTACACAACTTATAGCCTATGAATCCATGAAAACAGAGAAACGACAGACCAAAGGAAATCCAGGTCTCCTGAATATTGCCCAACTCTTTCTGTGTTGATTTGGAATTCAAAATCAACAAAAATAAATTATAACATACAAACTTAAATGTTGTAAGTGATATTTTTAAACTAGAATATTTTTCTCTGGCCACATTAAATCCTTTTATTTTGGATGATTTTGTGCTTAAAAGTAAGTATATAAGAATCATATTAAATCTTCATATCACCTTAACTTAGATCCTGATGGTTGGGGAATAGAAAGTAAAAGAGACTACAGGTAGATAAAGAGTCTAGGATGACTCCTCGCTTTATAATATGTACAGAGATATACACATGAACATAGAGGGGGGGGTTTTGTCTGATATGATGTACTCCTATCCATAAATAATGCAGCATATACTCCCCCCAAACACAAACACTCTTCTATATAACTGTCAGACAGGCCTGAGAACAGGGAGGTGTAGTACAGTGGAACACTATCAACAAATACACAATTACCGCTCCTGCTTCACCCACTCTACCAACAATATGTCTTCACGTCTAAGATTCTATCATTTGACGCTGTGCTTAAAAGTGGTCCTCTCCCGTCCATCTATTTTACCTAGAAGAACTACTTAGTCCCTCACTCTTCTCCTTCCTTCACTATCTCCAACACAGGGCACAACAACACATCTCTTTAATTAAAAGATCCCCAAGTCAATTAAACAAGTTCATATTCTGACCAGGTACAAATTGAATTTTATATATTCAGTACTGGAGTTGCTAATTTTCCTTATTCTCTATTATATGGGTGATAGAATTTCAATATACAGATTTAACCGAAATTGTTCTATAAAAATGAAATATGAAATTATCAAAACATTTAAACAGGAGTAAGTATAGGTGCACCTGGAAGTATTTTCAATTATACTTATTTATTTGTGTGTGTGTGTGTGTGTGTGTGTGTGTGTGTGTGTGTGTGTGTGTATGTGTGTGTGTGTGCAACAAAGGGCATGTGTGGAGATCAGAAGACAACTTGTAGGAGATGATTCTTTCCTCACAACATGTGTAACTCAGGGATTGATCGCTGGTCTTTCAGTCCTGGCAGCAAGTGACTTTACTCCCTCACCAGCTTCACACTGAAGTTTCAATGACATGTCCTGTGTGTAGTTACAACATTCTAACTTGGAGAAAATGATTTTGTGCATTACTTTCAGACTGTTCTATCAGCAATGTAACATTAGCACCTTGAATTTTCTGAAGGAAATATTTACAACACACAGGCAAATTAGTTTTTGTAAGCAAGCATAGTTTATTTGCTTATCTAACACATCACTGAGTATTGTATTTGAAACTGTATTAATGTCATGTAATAATGTTTTGAAGAGTCTATATATGTAGCATGTAATGGACATTTAAAGTCCTTGGAGGAATTTCCAAGCTGTAATCATATAATTCATTCTTACTTAAATAAAATTCTGTGATTTAAAAGGAAGACGTGGAAACTAATTAGTGAATGTGATAATTAAAGCAGAGCACTAGGATCCATGATGACAGGGATTTGCAGGCTTAGGTCACAAGAGGTATGCACCAAATATGCCTTGGGAAATGTCACATAAGTGAACAAAAGTGAGATCCCAGTCACATGTAACCAGAAGCAGTAGAAAGCAACACCTACATGGAGAGTCTTCTACTGTATGTCTCCAGATCCTCTTGCTATACCTGGACCTGTTTACTTTCTCTACTCTCTCAGAAGACATTCTCACAAATCTACGTCCCAAATTTTCTTTTCAAATGTTCCAAGGCTGTTAGACTTATTTTCAAGATTCTATATCTCTGGATAGTTCATTATTCTCTCTTAAGTTTATTTTTTGAACACCCCCATGATTTTTCTCTTTAATGAACCCCAAAAAGCAGAATCCTAGGAATCACCAGAGCCACATCAGCCTGCCTATTCAAAAGAGCTCCTTCAATGTGTGATTCAATAAAGGTTCTGACATCTGTGGGAAAGAAATAACCAAACCTGGAGCACACTAAAATCATCCCATGATCACTTTACATCTACTCAGGCACACTCTCATCTAGGAAAAATGAGCTGAATAGATGCAAGCCTGAATCTTCCACAGCTGTCTTCTACTATTACCTTTTCTCGGGCCATAATTGCTAGGTAATACCACAGTGAGCCCTCACATTATATAAATTAAGTTTTGTTTTCAGAGTCACTAAAGGACAAATTTGGCCAGGCCTCACAAAATCAGAGCAATTTATTCTCTGCCTCAGAAATAATTAAGCTCTTGTAGATTCATTATTCAGTACAGAATACAGCACAAAGCCAGGTAAATCTCCTGTAAATGAGAGTCTCCACTTATCAACATCTGAGGGTGCAGGATTCTGTCCTCAAATAGTTAATGATTTCTAAAATGGGATGTGTGAAGTCTGTTATATATGAACATATGCCATAGTTGTCCATATAAACACAAATACAGAGACATGCACAGAAACATTTAAACACATTGATAAATATCTCTGTGTCTTCTAATAACAAAACAAAGTACTTGACACTGGTTATTTTATAAAGAAAAATTTTTATTATATTCACAATTGCAGAACTGAAAGTTCAACATTTGTAGATGCATGATATATGGGCTCATGTAGAACATATGCTCTTTTGTAAAAACTTGCTCTCATAAGGCCAACTCCTTCCATGAGGCTCTCATTAATACATCCCAGGAGTGCACTAAGCTTTTAGAAGTCTACCACCTCTCTGTAGTACCATAATGAGGAGTAAGCTCCCAGAACATTACACTTTTGAGAACACATTCAAGTCCTATCTAGGGTAATCCAATATACATGAAGACAGAGAGGGAGAGGGTAGATACATAAAGATATTATTGATAGCTATAATAGATAACAGAAGATAGATGATAGATAGATAGATAGATAGATAGATAGATAGATAGATAGATAGATAAATAGATAGATGATAGGCAGGAAGACAGACAGATGACAGATAGACAGATAATCAAACTTTCTTGCCCTTTCACTCTGCAATGAGTTTTGTTCCTTATGGGGAATGCAGCATCCATAATGCCATCTTGGAAAACCCTGGGTCTATAGCAGACAATAAATCTTCCCATGTCCTAATCTTAGAATTAAAGAATCTAGAAACATTAAAAATATGTTTATAGTTTGTCAATTAACCACTGTGAAGTAGTTTGTCAGAACAGCAGTACTGGACTATAATAATATACACATTTACTTATAGATATTGATATACAAAGTTATTGTACAGTTTTAATATTAATATTTTGTAACACAAGCAAATATAAATGTTTGCACATATGTACTTAGAGAGTGAGTAAGATTCAGGCCTATTCTAAACAGCATCACAGTGAAGATCACACTTGAAGATGACATTTAAGGTATTCCCAAAAGACAAAGAAACCATGAAGAGAGGCATGTGGACAAATAATGTTGTTCATTCTTTCTTAGTCTGAAGTGATAGCACTAGAACTCAGTCTCTCTATTCCCCTCCACCACTCATCAAACAGACTCACATGGACATGTTTCAGACTCTCCTCATTCACAGGAAAGGACATGCTTTCTCCTCTAGGACCAGGAGCATAGACAACTCTATAGATAAAGATGTATCTCTTTAAGAACATAGTGTCTGAATACCTAACTACCAACCAGAACTGTAATTTATTAGTAATAGTGACACTGCCTTCTTGTTGACTTGCAGTGATAGGATAGGAAACTCTCTCTTGTTCCCAGACTCCAATTATCCATGCCAGTTTCTAAGCCTTTTGTGTCTGGCTTTCTGCAGAGAGTAGTTTTTGGAATTCAAAGTCTCTTGTTACCCGGTGTTCATCTGCCTCCTTTGAATGATTACAGAGCCTGACTTGGTGTATATGACTTTTGAGTTGTCATGGAAAGGAAAACAGAGGCTCAAGGGGTATATAGGGGGTCCTAAAAGCTCCTTTAGCAAAGGCATATTGCTCCTTTGATGCTGGGGTGTGCCAGCATCATAAAGCAATATGCAATAAAGCAATACTCTGCTACTACCCAAATACCGTCATTTAATGGTTCCATTACATGGATATGATTAAATCATTGGCTAATGATAATCAACTGAATCTCCAATCTATATCTGGAGGTCTGTTTGGATTCAAAGGTTTAATCTCCAATTATGTCTTCACCTACCTAGTGACTAGCTCCAATCCTGAAGCTGTCAAGAGACTCCAGCTTTCAGCCATCTTCTTAGCAAACAGAAAAATGTGTTGTTAGTTAATGAGTCCAAAGATCTTAGAAATGTTCATATCAGGAACTGGGTGCCAAGACTAACTACTGTAAAAACTGATCAGTCCATTGCTCTTCTGACCAGAAGTTTCCAAGAGATTTATCAACTCAGTGTTAGAAAATGGGGAATAGGCCAAGTACATATACAAATTTTTATTATGTCTTTGTCACAAATAATTAATTTCTGGACTTCAAGCCTCTGTGTGACAAGATATGGACAGAAATTTCAGTAAGAATGAATATTTTTTGCCTCTGGGAGAAAGTAAATTATTTTGATATGGAAGTTAATGCCAGGAATAAGAAAAGCCTAGAAGTTCACTTCCGTTGTTCTTCCTGTGAGGTGAGTTCTTGTCTCATACTGAAATCATAGCTGGCTCTGTGATTTGTTTTAACCAACTAAGTGTGGCAGTGTTGAGCTTATGCACTTTCTGTGTGTGGTGATATTTTGTTTGTGCTCTCACAAATAAAGCTTGCTTGGAGATCAGAGTGTGGAGCTAGCCACTAGAGGCCAGGCAGTTGGGTGGAGGAAATAGGAAGTAATATAGCTGGGCAGAGGGAGGAATGATAAGGCAGGATGGAAATAGGATCTCTGCCCTTTCAGACAGAGGATTCGGTAAAGGTAAGAAGTCTTTCTAGTGCCTGGCTACTCTGCTTCTCTGATCTTTCAGTTTTCATCCTGATATCTGACTCTGAGTATTTTATTATTAAAACCAATTAGGATCTGTCCTATATCTGTGACTGTTGCCTTTGATGCCAGTGAGGCGCCTAGAGCCCCACAAATATTGCAGTCATATGCCTGTCATGTGAGGATGCCATAAAGAGAACAGAACTTTCCTAGTAGATACAGTGAAAGCCCAAACTACAGCAGCCACATGACTAAGCTCTAAGTTTCCACCCCAGGTAATTTTTGAGCAACTGTAGCTCCGGCCAAAACCTATCAGAGTTGCTCAACCCTCAACAGGATGACTCAGTCATGGTAGGTTTCAAGCACTACTAGAATCTTTTTTTTCTTTTTTCTTTCTTTTTTTTTTTTGGTTGGTTTGTTAGACTTTTGTGTATATAGATTGTTTTTATTTATCATTCTACCTCTCTAAAACTGTTACAAATAGAAGTTAGCATTTTCTAACAGGCCTAATTATTTCTTGCCAAGAGAAAAATTAACAAAAAGATATATGTTTCACAGTCTTGGTTCTTTGTCAAAATCCCTAGCCTTTTCAGGTTTACAAACATCATTTCCACACAGACTACAACACACTGCCTGTTCTTTCCTTATCATTATTGGTATTTGGGCCTCCTTTCTGTTTCTGTATCCTTCTCTTCTTTGAAACCTCAAGCATTCTTGAGTCCTATGTAAATTCAATTCATTCTCTAATAGATTCAAAAGAAATGTGTGGATTCCTTTATTCCACTAAAAGTATTTGTAGTACTTTAATACAAAATTAGGAGTTATAGGACAAATAAAAGTATGATAGTAGCAAAGAAAAAGGAATTGAAATCATGAATATGCTAAAATTATACTTTGGAATAGTTAGGTTCCTTCAACAATTCTTTCAAAAGTCCAGTACGTCTGAGGGCAAAAGTGTGAAGAAATAGTGTCAATAATAAAAGGGAAGAGAGCCCCAACACTCAGTTGCCAGCAGCTACATTAACTATCTATGTCTTCATTTTCTCCTTCTTAGTTTTAAATTAGCTGAGTTTTTTTCTCAGTTGATGGTTGTGTTAATTATAAAGTTAAGAGGATTTTTGAATCACCTGGGAGATGAGACTTTGGGTATATCTTTGGTCCATTATTTTGATTATGTTTATTGAGGTTGAAAGGACCATCCACCAAGATCCTAGCTGGAATCTTGGACCTTATAACTGGAGAAAGGAACTTAACATGGTCTTGCATTCATTCTTCTCTATTTTCTGATTGTGGATGCAATGTTATCAGCATCATCACACTCCTGTTACCTCAAATTCCCCATGTTGCACTGTGAGTTAAAATAAATCTTTTATCCCTTAAGGTGTGTTTTTCATAGCATTTTTTTCACATAAACAAGAGAAGGAAGGGCTGGAGAGATGGCTCAGAGGTTAAGAGCACTGACTACTCTTCCAGAGGTCCTGAGTTCAATTTCCAGTACCTACATGGTAGCTCACAACCATGTATAATGAGACTTGATGCCCTCTTCTGACATGCAGGCAGAACACTGTATACATAATAATTAAATTAAATTAAATTAGAAAAACAGAAAGAAAAGCTATTTAAAACGCTGAGTGACGGTGGTGCATGCCTTTAATCCCAGCACTCGGGAGGCCGAGCCAGACAAATCTCTGTGAGTTCAAGGCCAGCCTGGTCTACAGAGTGAGATCCAGGCCAGGCACCAAAACTACACAGAGAAATCCTGTCTCAAAAAAAAAAAAAAAAAAAAAAAAAGAAAAGAAAGAAAGAAGGAAGGAAAGAAAAGAGAAGAGAAGAGAAAGAAACAAGAGAAGGAACTCTTTATATCAAAAGGGAAAGTAAATCTTAGAGACATTCACAGAGTCACTACCCTAAAACTTTAGAGTCCTGTTTCTTACTAATACTAAACAGTTTTCAAACTATAACCCAGAAAATACTTACTCCCATAGTTGCAGGGTAGTTACCATTTAGGAAACCATTCTTTTAGGAAGCAATTAGGGTGTGGGAATGAAAGTTAAATATGGAAAGATGTGTCTTGAAGAGCTAATTAGACATGAATATGTCATTTAGCACTTTCTTATCACTGTGTTTTGAGACAACAAACAATCCCCAGGGGCTTGTTGCTTAGTGAAGATAAGAACAAGATCCTGCCTGTGCAATCGGATGTGACACACTCATCTGGTGTGTCTGTATTCTTGTTCAGCCCTAGATTAAGACATGTAGTTGGGCTAACTACTAAAATGTGTCATTGGTTTATAATTGGAGAACATGCATAATATGAAATGAAAAGGAAGGTCACACAGGCCTGAGGGGCTTCAAGTTTTAAGAATGTGGTGAAAGAATAAATGGCAAAAGAGACAGAGAGAAAACAGTCACTGTTATAGGAAGCAGTCTGAAACCCCACGGAAGATAAGAAACATGCTTGGAAGGCAAAGTGGCTCCTGATAGACAGGATTGTAGGGAAACCAGGCATACCAAGACCATACACATAGTACATTGATCTAAACATATTTAGACACTAGATGCCTTCATTAGAGCTTTCACAGACGTCTATGGTATGAAAGCATTGAGTGAGTGGCTGACCGCAAGAATGGGTGATCAGGTAGCATTAGTACTTAATCCATAAAAACTGCTTTACACTACATAATGTGCAGTCATGCAGGTCTGCTTGGTGACAGAAAGGACTACTTAGGAAGTGAAACTGGTGAAAAGATGGACTGAGTCCCTAAGTCACATCAGTTTTGGACTCTGGGCCACAGATCAGACGCTTGCCCATATGAGGTTTCTTCAAGGTCTTTCTCTCTTTTTCTTTCCATATTCTAGCTTCTATCATGACAAACTTCTGCATTCCTCTGGATAACTTTTATTTTCTCACATTTTAGAATTTATTCTTCACACTTCTCATTTTCCTTGTAATCACCATTTTCCTTGCATTATGAAATAGAATTCCTAAAGCAAATGACACTGCCTCAGTCTAGTCATCCGCCCATCCCTTCCTCCCTCCTACCCCTTCACTGCAGTATCTCTTCACAGATTAACATATCCAAAGGTTGAGGGATATCAATTACATTATCCTAAGGTACAATTAAAGATAAATATTTATTACAGGATTATAGAACTTTCCTCTTAGGATGGTGAAGACAAAATTGTGTTATTTAATTTTATAGATGTCCCTAAATTTTTTTTTTAGCCAATTCAAGAAGTAAGTAAAAATAGTAAAAGACAGATTCATTTCATATATTTTATTCTGCTGAAATTTTGTGCAGCAATACATTATTTACTTTCTGGAAAATTGTTCTGCGAGAGAAGGAAACCAGCTTGCCTGGAGGCAGCATAATCCTGAAAATGAGTTGTGTAATTTGTCATTTAATAGGTCTGCTATTCTTAGTAGTTTATAGTTGTACAACTTATTATTGCCAGCCTTCTCCTCTTACAATTAGATTCATAATAATATCCAAACCACAAGAAGGTTGGGCGACTTAAATGAAAATAACCTGACACCATCAAGCTCTGAATTAGCACTGAAAATGGAGTTTACACACAGACATAATAACAGTTCATTATCATGAAGCATGAGTCATACATTCAATATGTAAATATGTGAAAATAGAGAAGAGATCAAAATTATCAGCTAATACCAATTACTCACTAAAGAAATAATGCTTATAATGATGAGCCAGGTGATGACCCAAATCATAGAATGCATGTCAGACATATATTTCATTATCATCATTGACATTTTTTTGAAAAAGAAGTCACTTATGAAAAAGCAAAATGTACTGCCTAAGAATTGAATTTTTTTTAATGATAGTATTTCACCTGTGAGGTGTCTAGTATTGTCATCCAGCTCTCTGGCTTGTTCAAGGCCTCACAGTCACTTCTGTATTTCTAAAAAGATGCTCCAGACATGACAGGAGCTGTGTCTTCAGGTCATCCTACATCCACTCACCATTATGGCTGTAGATAGTATTGTCATTATGTAATAGATCTTCTTTAGAGACTGACATTTTCCTCCCTACTCAGTTATTACAAGTCAGAATTTTTCTGATGTCTCTTCAGTCATTTATCTGTAAGATGCTTAATAATAAAGTTTACGGTGCTACTAGTAACAGTCGATGGTATGCATGTTCATTTTGATGTCTCTCTGTCATTTCTTGTTATCAACATCATGGAATTTGACAGCTGATTCTATTCTGTGCAGTTTCTCTCAGAAAGAATGTCTTAAAATATAATTAAGAACTTGCCGATAGGGAGTACCATATGATAAATGTTCAGTATTCTGAAATGATCTTTTTTCCTACATCAATAAGCTCTATGCTTCACCTACAGGCAGCCATTCAACATTTCTTAATGACAGTGATTGCAGTATTTTGCTCACTACTCTACAGTCACTATAGCGATAAGAGCTTACAATTAACTTCAAAGAGACTAAATTCATGCCATATTCTGCACTGCACATGACACCTATGCTAGCCGAATTGCACGTGGACAATTCAGGCCTGAATGATTACTCTAAATTTTGCAATTTGAGAAACAATTCTAATAAACAAAAGACTCAAATATCAAACAAGAATATCAGATTTGACAACATCTACTATAATGAGATATGGATACGTGAATGTATCCAGGACCTAAGAAAAAAATCATACAGAAAAACTTATTGACTGTTGATGACAAACAAGGAGAATTACCTATTTTTAATAGGCCATGATGCTCTACAGCTGCCCATTTACTTCTGCTGAAATGCAGTATTATAAATATCGTTAACTTCATGATAACAAGCTATGTAAAAAGCCCAGGCATGAACTCTGTATGGTCTACCTACTATTCTGTGAAGAACCAAAATAAAATCATAGGTCCTTCCTGTTGGAAAGAAATGGCCACATCACTGATGTGACAATTGCCCCTGGGCAGCTTTTTATGCACTTTATCATAATTTTTTTAATTTTCTAAACCACAAGGAACTGAAAAATGATGTCCCAGGAATAGCAGGGTCTTTGGAGGGAGACACATCTGTATACTCAATGCAGATTCTTCTGGCATATAATCTCGAGAGCTGTGTACAGTCTCTGGCTCCACATTCTTAAACATGGAAAGAACTCAAACCAAAGACCATATTCACTAGTTTTCAAAAGTGATATTTTTTTCTCTTTTATTTCAGGTGTCCAGTGCCTTGACTATGAACCACTTTACCATTATATGGCCGTATGTCTGAAAGTGATTTAAATTTCCCTCATACAGTTAAAATCACATTACCCTCACAGCTAGCTGTGATTGGAAATTGGTTTTACTTCTTTAGTTTATATTTTATTCCTCGACAGCTTCACGCATGCATGTAATGAATTTTGTTTTTTTCATGTTCACCCCATTACCCTTTCTCAGAATCAGTCCTTGTCATGCTAAACCCCTTATAGTTCCCAAGAAGTGCCACTGCTACTCGCCATTTCTTTCGTGGTTGTAAACTCCTGGGTTTAATTAGGGTTGCCTACATGTGCATGGGCAAGCAAGGGAGGTTACTGTTGGCTAGACTTAAAATATACTTCCTTCCTCTAAGTTAGCTAAAATACTTAGGAACTAGTTTAACCTTAACGAACAGAAAACTGATTTGAAGTTGAAAGGATAAAATTCTGACCCATATTTGATAGTCTCCACCTTTTTTTTTTGTAATACTGGGGTTTTTACTCTGGGCATCAAGCATGCTAGAAGTAACGTACCATTGATCTGTGACCTTAGCCCAATTCCATTCAAGGAAAATTTGGGCAGAAAAAAAGTCACAAATATGTTCATTCAATTTGAAAAACATTTGTTTTCTCAAGTAACTCAATTCAAGTTTTAAAATGGTTTAGATTAGCCATGTGTGGTGTCAAATGCCTTTGATCCCTGCTCTCGGGCCAGCAGAACTACATGGTGAGACACTGTCTCAAAAAAATAACAATGAAACAGCCAGGCAGTGGTGGCGCATGCCTTTAATCCCAGCACTAGGGAGGCAGAGGCAGGCAGATCTCTGTGAGTTCGAGGCCAGCCTGGTCTACAGAGTGAGTTCCAGGACAGGCTCCAAAGCTACACAGAGAAACCCTGTCAAAAAAAAAAAAAAAAAAAAAAAAAAAAAGAAAAGAAAGAAAGAAAAGAGAAAAAAAGAATAACAAACAATGATTCTGAAAAGAAATATTCATTGCATTTGGAACTATACTTCCAGGTTGATAAGAAAGGGGTTTTCCACAAAGCTACACAGAGAAACCCTGTCTCGAAAAACCAAAAAAAAAAAAAAAAAAAAGAAAGAAAGGGGTTTTCTATTTGACACTGTTCTCATTTGGGAGAAAAGTATGAACCAGTACAACTCCCATATGAGGAAAAGGCTGAGGAAACATTTCTTAAAGGGAGGCAAAAGGACTGTAAGAGCCAAATGACCATTATGTGTCTTGCAAAATGTGTCTTCTATATATGACAGGAAGCTGCACTTACATAATTTCATCAAAATGAATACCTAAGTGAAGCCTGAACAATGACAACACTGGTTGACCTGTAAACAGATGGGGGAAAGCCTCGGGAGTTCCCAACCCTAGATGAAGAGCTAAAGGCAATTAATTACTGCTGAGAGAGAGAGCATAAGTGTCCCCCACGGTGAGTCCCTAACTGGTTATGCAATATGAGTGAGTAAGCCCTAAAATAATATACATACGAGCAGCACTGAATGAACTCAGCTGGCTATATTTACATAACCATTGATATGTTAAAGAAAAAGAGGCTATAGACTTATGATAGAGTAGAGTAGTGGGCACAAGAACCACTTGAGAAAAGGGAGAAAGTAAAACATTATGTGAATAAAGTACACATATATGAAATTTATAAAAATAAAAAGTAAGTTTGTTAAAATGTAGATTTTTTTTGTCATTATATTTCCTTTCAATGTTCGCGTTAACAGATGAATCAACAGTCGACCACAAACTTAGTAACTTGTACTTGAAATAAAATTGCATTTTCTGCTCTGTGTTTCAGATTTGGTAAGTTAATGGTCATCACTTCAAGGAACTGGCTAAAAATTGTCATCTTATTTATTTTGTTTTATGATCTATCTATTGGCCTAGAGGATTATAAAAATTCGCCTAAGGCTACATATTCAGAACGTACATTGTACATGTCAGGCAAGGGGCACCATTTTGCTTCAATCTACCTATAGAATAAACTTCTGGATTTTTGCCTCTGATATATCAAATACGGCATGTATACAGATATAAATATATAAACTCTCTCTATAAGAAAATGAAAGGTGGAAAAAGAGATGATGCCTAAGCTGGAAGATGTTCCTGTTAAACTTTTATGAAAAACAAGGTTATGCTTGCGAGTATCTTAGGCCTAAATAGGTTTAGGTTATTTCATTTTTCTTTGAGTTGTGCAATAGGCAGCACCCAACTTAATTGAACCAGTGTGCAGTGTATGTTATAAGGATTTTTATCCTAGAAATAGAAATGGGGTGGGAGGATATATGAGGGAGAAGTAGAGAGGTAGAGGAGAGGATGGGAAAAGGAAAAAAAAAGTCCACCTCCTCTGAGCATTTTTCAAATGGATAGGTCATTTTCACTATGTAAGAAGATAGAATCTCACCCCATTTATCAAAGAACTGCTTCTCTAAGGTCACCAAGTCTCTCTGTTTGAAGTTGATGTGAAATCTTCAACTGTAACAAAATGTATTTATTTTTAACACAAATACAAATACATTAAAAATTGCTACTCAAATACTGAGTGTGACTTTTGACTTTGCATCATTTGTGTGTATAATTCCCATTGCAAACAGTCACTCCATCCTTAGTAGTTTCAAACTTCCACCCTGTTCTTTTCAGGCTATTCCTTTATATAAGTATATCCCAAGATACCGCCTTTTAGAAACTTAGAAATCTCTTATGGATAACCTCCCATGCTTCAGTCATTTTTACTAATGATCACAAAACTAAGATCAGTGAGCTTCACGGGGAATGGAGCAAAATCAATAATAATGCAACTAACTAGTTAAAAAAAAGAGAGAGAGATCTATGTGAAGAAATTTTGTGAAGTAAGATAAGAGCCAAACCTGTATGATGCTTATAAGTAATTACTTGTATCAATAACATTCAAATGCTTATTTATCCAATATACTGTGGGTATTTCCAATTGTTAACTATGCTTCTAATGCTTTAGTTTCAGACCATACTTAAAATTTATAGGAAAACTATCTGAGCTTATGTTGATAGATCAGACTGAGTCTTATAGGTACAATATAGAAGCTGCATGCTGCCAGAGATGGTTAGAGAATTGGATCCCTGCCCAGGAAATTATTGCCTTTAGACCAACTGTGGCTGCGATAGGGAAAAAAAATCGCAGCCCTGAGAAATAACCCATGTCACAAGCTTTTGAAGTGAAATTGGTCTTGCAGTTGAGGCCATCCCTCAAGAACCATCGTTTAACCAACTCCTGAGATGTTGACTTCTTGGAGGAAAATGAAGATTAAGGTGGTAGCACAATATTTTAGTTTTAACAGCTTAATTGTGTTCATGATAGGTTTATTGTTGTATTACTCTTTAAATATTTATTGTTAGTTATTTTAGGAGTCTAAAGTTTGTCTGAGCCATACTCAGCTCTGCATATGTAGTAAAAATGTTTGAAAACATATAGAAGATAGAAGACTTCTTTTTAATTCCCACTTGTACTAATAAGCTAATATAATAGTTGGGGGTGGATACAAGACACATTTACAAGGGCACACAGTGACTCATGGGAACCAGAAAAGTCACTCAAAAACACAGCCTGCATCCTCAGAGATGGCTGTCTTCATGAAACCAGGATCTAAGCTTGAGAGGTGATGAGAAGTATGAAGGAGGGAGTTAGAAGCAGTGGGAAATCAGTGATAAGATCTGTCGGTATTCTTATATTATAGTAAGCAAATACAAGTTTATTCACACAGGGATTTAATATGAGAAATAGATGAAGTCCTGAGTAAATACGTGTTATTGACATGAGCACAGCTATGTCAAGGACTTCAGTGGCTAAGATGCATGGGAACGGCAGATCCAGAAGAATGAAAAGCCTTCTCTTCATCCAAATATGGGAGTTGAAGGGCATTTGACCTTCAGCTAAATCAATTGTGCAGTGTAACTACCCACCACAGCTTCCTCCTTCTAGATGACTGCAGCCTGAGACATTCCTTTAAAGAGACCCCCTCCTGAGGTCAGGTAGCCCCTCTCCTCTGTCTCTATATAGGATATTGACTGAGTTTCTGCACGGCTTCTAGTGCAGCTCCATCAGAGCACATGAACCTCTGGACTGCAGCGTTTCTGTATGCCTTTTCTTTATCCATTGTCACCTCAGTTAGGTCAACACCTAAAGCTGAACACGTCATGGGAATTTTGGAGACTAGACATAATTTTACACAATCCAGTTTTTGTTTTACTAACATTTTTAAACATCGTAAGTAAAGTTAAAAAATAAGTACTTACTGTCAAACACAATTAGCATAGAACAAAAGGAGAAAATATCATAGCTGGCCACAAGCATCTTGGAAACATGGAGAAGAGAAATCTCTCAGTAGCTGGTGTTTTCATGGCCACGTAAGATACACTGGCAGTGGTGAGAGAAAGCCCAAACTGACATACTCTGGTGATCAGATGGCCCAACACCCTAACTGTCATGATAGGACTCTCATCCAGTGACTGATGGAAGCAGATGCAGAGATCCACGGCCAGGCCCGAGGTGGAGCTCCAGGAGTCCAATCGGGAAGAGAGAGGATGGATTATATGAGTGAGAATTGTTGAGACCATGACTGGAAAAAGCACAGGGACAAATAGTCAAACTAGTAGAAACACATGAACTGTGGACCAACAGCTGAGGAGCCCCCATGGAACGGGATCAGGCCCTCTGGATAAGTGAGACAGTCGATTAGCTTGAACTATTTAGGAGTCCCCCAGGCAGTAGGACCGGGACCTGTCCTTAGTGCATGAGCTGGCTTTTTGGAACCTAGGGCCTATGCTGGGACACTTTGCTCAGCCTAGGTGAAGGGAGGAGGGGACTGGACCTGCCTCAACTGAATCTACCAGGCTGAGCTGAATCCCCAGGGGAGTCCTTGCCTTGGAGGAGGTGGGAATGGGGGTGGATTGGGGGGAGGTCGGGAGGGGGGGAGGTGGGAGGAGGGAGGACAGGGGAATCTGTGGCTGATATGTAAGTCAAATTAATTATAAAATTTTTAAAAAGATATTAGTCACTCAAACTGCTTGATACAAATATGCTGGGCAGTAAGAATTAACTAAGATGGAGGGAGGAGAGGGGGTGTGTGGTTGGTATGTAAAATGAATAGAAATTTTCTTTATAAAAATAAGATGTGTGCCCAAACAACCAGGAGATTTCTTAAACTGGGGTGCGGGGGGGGAAGTACCTTCTAAGTGGAAATTTAGCTCACTCTACCCTGGAAAAGACAAAGCCAAACAGTCCTCTGATGTGTCTCGTATCAGTGCTCAGCAGCGAATGTAAAGACAGACAGAAAGTCCAGGCAGTGTTCACATCCTTCCTGTCAGAGTTCCTTCCTTTTTGTCCTGCGTTTAGGTCAGAGGTCCTTCTTAAGCTCTCAGGCTGCATGTTGCCTGACATAAGGCCCCACCTCTATTCTTACCTCACCAACAGATACCTGTCTCAAAAGCCGTTATCTGAGTAGGATGTTCAGGTTTCTTAAATTGTCATGTTTCTTAAATTGAACAATATTTCACCATAAATATGAAAATTTGCTCATGGGACCTCAATTTTATTTGACTTGTGAAACATAACCAACTGAATATTTTTTAACTGATGAAAATGAGACTTTGTATTTATTTGTTGTAATTGTGTGACTAATTCTTATGTTTTATTATCTTAAATGCCATTATGAATGAAATTGTTTTCTAATTTTATTTTTAGGATTAACTTTATAGAATATAGTTAATATTGTCTCTTGAAGCCTTGCTTGAATTATTATTTTCAGTTTTTCTCCTATCCTAATACATATAATTTATTTTCTTTTATAACTACTGGACCTAAATTCATAGAGCATAATACTAAAAAGAAATGGGAAAAGCTGTTTTCTTTGTCCCGATTCTGAGTTTAGAAAAAAATTATTAAGTGCTTCACCATTATGTGGAATGCTTATGTGTGGGCTTTACATGCATCTTCTCAGCTTTAGGACATCCTTCTTTTTCTAATTAGTGGAATTTTGTGTCATGGCTGAATGGTTGATCATACCAAGTGTCCTCTGTATCCGTTGAAATGTTCATTTTCACTTACCTTTGTTAATATGGCATGTTGACTAATTTTGTGTTATAAAAGATCACATGTCCTGGTTTAGTTTTGCTTTGCAAATGGCCATCTATGCCCTTGGATTTAAACTGCTGTACTGCTGAGGGAGGGGGGATGCCGGTTTGCATGAGAGATATGCAGTCGGTTTGGTTTTGCCTGTGTGTCTTTTGCCAGTCTTTTTTATTAGACTAACCAGCTTTATGGAATGGGCTGGAACATATTCCATCTTATAGTTTGTGGCATTTGTGTTTTCTAAATGATTCATATTAATTTTTCAATGAACATTTGGTAGAATTAATGAAGCCATCTGGCATTGACCATTTCTTTTTCACAAGTTTTAGCATTTACTATTAATTTAATCCCTTCTGTTATTTTAAGTAATCAATTCTATTTTTAACTTGTGTTAATTTTTGGATGTCTAGGAATTTATCCATTTTATTTAGGTTATATTAACCAGAATCCATGTTATTTTGTTTGGCTGGTTGGTTTGAAGCAGGACCTTTACATCTAACTTGCATGCTCTCAGTCACACAGTGTAGCTCATATTATCCTTGAACTCATCTTCTTCTGAACCCTGCTTTCTGAGTAGTGATAAGCATTTGAGTGCAAATAAGCATACTGGCTGTGGTCTATGGTATTCCATTTTAACTAACTGTTCCCAGTAGTAGTGGTAAAGTTACTTTTTCTTTCTCGATTTGTTTTCCTATGGGGTTTTTGTTTTTTTGCTTGCCTTACTTTGTTTTGAGATGGGATTTCACTATCTGCTGAGGCCTGGCTTGAATTCAACCACTGCCTCAGCCTCCTGAGTACTAGGATATTTCTTTTAATAACTTAAATCTTTTCTAATAATTATTCACCTTTTTCTGGATTCCTCTGTCTAAAGCTCTGTGAACTTTTGGTCTTTCTAGTAAACATGTCTGGCTTCCAGGACAGATGGCATTATTTCTAGTCTTAGTTCAATGTTCCCCTGACCTGAGCTACTCTCTTCCCTTTGTGTACACTGGGCTTGGTTTGATCTTTCTAGTTTGTTCAAATTGAATGTTGTTTTCAGTTGTTGTTGTTGTTTTCTGGGGGTTTTTTTTGTTTTTTTTTGGGGGGGGGCGTTGGTTTTTCGAGACAGGGTTTCTCTGTATAGCTTTGGAGCCTGTCCTGGAACTCACTTGGTAGCCCAGGCTGGCCTTGAACTCACAGAGATCTGCCTGCCTCTGCCTCCCTAGTGCTGGGATTAAAGGCTTGCACCACCACTGCCCAGCAATTTTTTTTCTCTCATTTTTCTTTATTAAGAAATTTTCTACTCACTCCACATACTATCCACAGATCCCCTCTCTTCCCTTCTCCCACCCCCCAGCCCTCTTTCCCAAGCCACCCCGCATCCCCACATCCCCCAAATCGAGGTCTCCCATGGGGAGTCAGCAGAGCCCAGCACACTGAGCCTAGGCAGGTCCAAGCCCCTTCCACTGCACCAAGGCTGTGCAAGGTGTCACACCACAGGCACCAGGTTCCAGAAGCCTACCCATATACCAGAGAGTTTTTTTAACATACTAGTTTCTTATACAGTTGCTATACAGTTATCTCTTGATATTAGTTAACATAACCTTCTATGTAATTTCTTTTCATTTTTACTAACTTTAAAAGGTTAACTGGGTAACTGTTACCTTGCTTGCTGACCTTGACCTTGATATCCTCCCTATGCTAATTCCCTGCCGGGTTCCACCCTCCTGAATGCTTAAGGGAAGTTCCTTGTCTGTGTATCCTGTGTAATGGGCGTTAACAGCTTAGATGCAAGATTGTAAAACATCGGTAGCGAACTTCTGCCCTCCGGGGTTCTCTCATTGTGCTGTAAGCCTGTATTTAAGACCTCCTCCCTCCTTCAATAAATGGCATTCTGCATTAAATAAAAAAAAGAAGGTATAATAATTTGATAATTTTCTGTGTAACTTATGGCATAATTTAATGTTTGTTCAGGGTTTTCAAATGTCCACATACTCTCAATTCCTTAAATTTATTATGTTTTGCACTTATAGATTTTCACTGTAATAGGATATCACATTCTAGTATTTAAATCATTGCAAATACATTAAGACTTTCTTTCTAACCTAACATATGTCTCATCCTGGAGAACATTCTATGTATAAATGTAAAGGAATTTTTCTTTGGATAGTTTTATTCTATAGATTTCACTTATATTAAATTGGCTCTCAGAGTTTTTCATCCTTTTTAGTTTTTTGTGGGGACTCCCAACCATTGAATTACTCCTGTAGGCTGTACCCTGTGGGGTTGTTGGGGCTAGAGATCCCTATATCCAGCGTGGTCTCTGGTAAGGCCAAGTCTTCTCCCAAAGTTGTAGACGAAGATATGGAGCCCAGGGGAGGGGATGCAGACTGAGGTTGCTGGATGGGATTTAAGGAATGTTAGAGGGTGGTGGGTAAATGTCTTACCTAGGGTCCCTAGATCTGGCCTGGCCTCTGAAAAAGCAAAAGTCTTCTTCCAAAGTTGTAGACCAGGATATGGAGCCAGGATTGAGGGGTTGGGGGGTGGGGGGATGTGCAGTCTGGATTGTTGGGTAGGCTTTAACGGGATTTTGTGGGGCAGTAGACAGTGTCTTACCTGGGGTTCATCAGACCAGCCTGATCTCTCAAGGGCTGTTGGAGCTGTGGGCCCTAGTATGGAGACCAGGGGATAGAGTGCAGTCAGGGGTTATTGGGCAGGCTTTAAGGAGTATTAAGTGGCATGTACCATTGTTTTTATACAGAAGCATTTGAAGGTCCTTACACTTTCTTTCTTTTTTTTAAATTTTGCTTTGAAACATTCAGAATACATACCAAACTAAATAACTTAATAATAAATAAATAAATATACTTATATATGTGCATATATATATATCCAAAATTAATAACAGATTTTATAGCTCAGATAATGCAATAATGTCTCAAAAAAGTTACAACATACTATATTTTATATAATTGAAAACAAAAACAATTGTAAAGAAAGGAATTTTTCTGAAGACCATACAAAAGAAGTAAATCAAAAGAACTAGATTAATGTAAATGATAATTATATAAAAAGAGGTCACTAAACAGAAAAATGAAAGAACTGCAGATATTACAGAAGTATTAAGATATTTAGACTACAAGCATCAAAATTTCAATTCTAGATGTTTTAAAAACAAAGGCAGTGGACTTGGGGTGACAGCTCACTTGGTAAGGGATGTGCTGAACTTGCAAGAGGCCCTAAGTCTCCTGCCTTGCATCATAAAAAGCTGGTGCATAGCAGCATGTCTGCATTCCAAACACCAGGGGGGCTGACATGAGATCACTGGAGTTCTTTGGCCATCCAGCTTAGTGAAATCTGTGAACTATAGATTCAGTGAGGGACCCTGTCTCAGAAGATAAAATGGAGATTGACCCAAGAAGTCCCTCAAACCAGACCTGTGTGTCACTACCCCTGTGTGCACCTCAAAGAGTGCACGTGTGTACACACTCGTGAACATGTAATACTTCACACACAGACAGAAAAGGAAAAACTAAGGGTTTTCACTGCTTATATTATGGACTTCTAGAGAAGTAAGTATATATTACTATGATTATATGTTTTATTGTACATAACTATTTGTATATCGTTGCATTACATAATTGAGCATTATTTGCCCACATACATTAAATATTCATTAAATGTATATTGTAGATATGCACATGCTTTTTAAAGAGGATCTTATTTTGGATGCAAGGCTTTCCCTTCATGCAGACTCTGCGGTGTTTCTGTGTGAAATCAGAATTCCTTCTTCTCTGGAAGCTTCTGGCATTTTTGTTTTTTGGTTTTTTTTTTGTTTTTCGAGACAGAGTTTCTCTGTGTAGCTTTGCACCTTTCCTGGATCTCGCTCTGTAGACCAGGCTGGCCTCGAACTCACAAAGATCCGCCTGGCTCTGCCTCCTGAGTGCTGGGATTAAAGGCGTGTGCCACCACCGCCCGGCAATTTTGGCATTTCTGTTAGGCTTTCAGATAACTGGATTCATATTGAGTGACTACTTCTATAGCTACAGCTGGGCACTGGAGTCTGACTAACTAGTAGGTAAAATTACCAAATACTATCACTTGGAAGACTTAGGTGGTATGGAACTCAAGAGCCCATGGCTCTTCAGTTGTCTGGGTCTAGGTTTTAGACAGGTAGTTTGGTATCATAGCATGCCCAAATGTCATACCCAATCATGAGAAAATTCTAAAAGAAAAACATCTTTTAGTAATTCACATGAAAAAATGAGAGTGTTCTACAGCTCTTTGCAAAAATTATCTAGCTTCACATTGGGCCAGATGTGTTTATAGACTCATTTGAGAATTAATCACTCTCTAGAAGGACATAATTACTCCCACGCTAATGAGCTTTGTTCCAGAGGCAAGGCTGTGGTCAGTTCCTCTGAGTCTAAGCATAGAAAAGAATAGGAAAATAAGACAGACTTTTCAGTGGGGATGAAGAAGACCCATGGAATTAACAAGCAGCCTTGTCCATCTACCGCATACCACAGCTTGGTCTAAATAAAGCAGCAAACAACAAGAGCAGCCTCAGCAGCAGCAGCAGAAGCTAAAACTCATCCAAAAGGCAGACAGACTGCAAGCAGGAATGAAAAGTGAATCATGGACATGGTGTGCAGGGGAAAAATGAGTTTAAGCTCTGAGCATTTAAATAAAAAATAATGGAAGGTCTGATTAATACTTCAAAAAGAATAAATGAGTGTTACATTCCTTATCCTAATTCTTAACCAAAGTAACTGCTATAGTGAATTTCACTGTAAATTAATACTAATTTTAAGAGAATATCCAATTCCTACAAAATCTTGCTCTGTTCCTTCCTGATTTGCTGCTCTTGCGATCTTTCTCCCTCCTCTCCATTGGTGGATGGACCCTGAAACTGGAGCAGATGGAGACAAAATGCTATAGACATACCGTTTGTGACTGAGACTCCACTGACATTTGATCAATTGTGAGTTTCTACATTACCCAACGCCCACTGTTCAAAGAAATTTCTCTGAGGAGATGTGAGTGCTGTCCTAACTAACCTATGGGTATAGGGGACAGTTTGATAGATGCCCATTTAGCAAAGTAGTAGTTTCACTCCTGGGGCCTGTGAGGCACCAAACCACTAGTTCTTGGCAGGATTTACAGTGTCAGACATATATTTCCTCTGTCAACTTGGCTTTTATTACAATCAGAAGGTGGGTAGTTGCCTTCATAGTATTCATGCCATTATTGTCATACTGGTCATAATTGTGGTCCATAGGGGTCCCAGCTGGGTAAGATTGTTGATGACATTTTTCCTCACGGCAGCCTGCCTATCACTTTCCAATACCTTGAAAACTAGACAAGGATAAAACTTGATCGCTCCATGTCCTGTGACTGTGCAGGATGTGTTATCTTCAGCAAAAGGGTCTTACCATAAAGTTTTGGTGAGAAGCAAAGAGCAGTGTAGTTGTTTCTATTGTTTAGGGGTTCTCTGGGACACCCCATGAACAAATGGAGGGGATATACCTTACACCTGACACTGGTCCTTTATTTGTAACCTTGGTTTACGAGAGGATCATTATCCCTTGTGTAGGATTTTACCAATTAAATTCTTTCATATCATTTGTGTTTGTGTGTGTGTGTGTGTGAGAGAGAGAGAGAGACAGAGACAGAGAGACAGAGAGACAGACAGAGAGAGAGAGAGAAGCTTGTAAAACAGGATTCCATATGGCTTTTTACATACTGTAGTGTTACTTCTGCCTTTCACTACCTATCCTCTTCCCTACTCTACTATTCCCCTCTCTACCTAAATCTCCCTCCCCATTAGTCCCACTTAATATTGATGGTTTTGATGAGGTTTTTACAGTCCTAGAGGAAAAAAGCTAAAAGAAGGCAGATCTGAAACAAGAAGTAATCTGTGGTATATATTCTTAAAGTTACAAAACTGTGAGAAAAATGGAATCCAAACAACTGCTCAGCAAATGTTGGTTATAGAACTCAGGAATGGGAACTGGACTTCCGTCATTCAAAGAGCAGCATACCAAATATCACCATCCAAGTCATCCTCATCACTGAAATATAACCTGGGAATGGAACCTTGGGCTTGCTTGTAGCAAAATTCTCAGAACTTTCATGCCCATTTCTAATTCGAAAAGAGTGGAAGATCTGATTAAAAAGCAAAATTGAACTGTGAGTTGTCCTTAGCCGCAGCAACCTGTCATAGAAAAATTTACAAGCAGCTTGTTTACTGTAATTATCATTGTGGAGATAATTCTTCTTAGAATAGGGTCACGTCGCTTAGGGACTTCATAAAGAAGATGGCCTAGAACTTCAGAGAAGATTTCAGAATCTGCCAAGCAGTCCACACTTCGTAAACAACTGGAGTGCAAAGGAAAGACAGGTGTTTCTGGAAATGACCTCCTCTGATTTACTTTCATCAGGAAAGGTAAATATGAAATCAGAAGGTGGGAACATTGCCTGATAACACAAAATGCCTCAGTTCCACTCACTTCTTCTAATCCTGATGTGCATGTCACATATTTATATGTTTAAATGCATGGAGTCTTCATGAATATATACATCCTCATGAAGAAAAATAAGCTTCTATGCTAGGATATAGCAAAGTTGTATGTCCCTTTCTACCATAAGGTCCCAGCACTGAATAGAAATAGGTTCCTTAGAAAGCCAACACCTCAAAATATTTCCACAAAACTGTGTTGAGCAGAATAAAAAAAAATAAACATTAAATTATCATGGGAAAAATGACTTATTACTAAACATTACTATTATACATTATGAAATATGTTCTACATATAAAAATGATATAGTTACATATTATATATAACCTACTATGCATATAGTATCTATTGATCTGTTTCCAATTGAATTTTACTCTCCAATTGCAATTTATTTTCAATAATGAATAAGATCATGCATATGGGTGAATTATTAACCTGTATGTATTGTGTCTGTGCTGGCCAGGATACCCACTGAGCTTCTCCACTGCATCTTCTCTGGAGTCCCTTCTCCCATCAGCTTCTCCTGATTCTCACATGACCTACATCTGTAATTAGCCAATGAAACTGATATAAGAGGAAAAGAAAGAGTACCCATAAATGATCACAAAAAATAGCAGCACATACTCCCAACAAGGTTTTTTTAAATGCAAAGGCAGAAATTAGGGTAAACACAAATTAAACATTTCTCTTTTAAAGTTTTAGTGTAATCCCAGCTTTCAATTTGGGAACCTAATTTCTTTATTATAAGGTAAATGGATATATGTAAAGAAATTTTGATATTATTCTACTTAATTCCCAAATCTGAAATCCTGTTTCTCTCCTTCAATTTTTGGAGTCTTCTAATCATTGCATCATTGAACATGACTGGTCCAGGGTAATCCTGTGGTTTCTTTCAATGCAGTTTTCATACATTAAACCTTTGTTTATTTTCTTAGAGGCCACATTTTAACTCTCCTCACTGAGATACTCCATAGTTCTTCACTTGAGAATCTCCTGAGAAGGGTATATCCTTGGATGAATTCCACCTAAGGGGTTCCTTTCTGTTATCTGCATGGTGCCATTGACACCATACTTGGCACCAACTATTCCCTGGAATAATTTGCATCCTCAGCAGCATGGCTGTCTATCTATAATAACTTATGTTCAAGAATATTTAATGATTATCTAAAGCCCTATCTCTGTTAATGAATTCTGTTGTTTTAAGAAATAATTATGTGAAATTAGACAGAAGTATACTTACTTGAAATTACAAAAGATAACTGGTTTTATTTGGGGAATTCTGACAAGGTAGGGGCCAAGGCCAGGCTTTGCTATGCCAGCAGCTAGCCAGGATACTCCTCTCTCCTCAACAATGCCTCCATTCTTCCTATCATCCAGAGAACAATTTTCTTGTTCTTTATCTCCTCTTGTTACACTGCTTACTAAGCAAATCAAATTTACACTATTATTTCTTTAAAGGCATAGCATATTGAAAATATTTACAAATTTATAACAAAAGTATTTCCATTACCTGACAATAAATAAAATTTTTGCACATTGTAACAAGAAAGAAAAACATTAGCTTAAAGTTATATATAGGCAAAAATAAGATATATTATAAATGGCAAAATAAGTAGTAAAATTCCTTCAAAGGAATTTTAAGTGGAAATGATTCAATTAATAGGGATGTTTTACTTAGTTATAAGCACAAAGCTTAAAAACAAAGATTTCCCTGCCTGCCACCAGCTGCAACACTTGGGAAAACAGGCCCTGCACCTTGAGTAGGCAACACAATAGAGCCATCCCAATTGTCAGAAACTTTGAGTGAGCTACCACTGATACTGTGAGCATGGAAGAGCTGTCCCCATTACTCACCTGTCATATGGTAGCATGAGCAGGAAAGAGATGCTCCTCCCCCAGCCCATCAATGCCTGACAGGGGTGGCAGAGCTATCCCTGCCCCTCATCTGCTGCAGAACTTGGGAAAATCACCCCTAGACCAGGCCTGGGCAAAACAGTAGAGCTGGCCCTGAAAGTGTAAGTGTGAGAGATCAGACCCTGAGGATATGAAAGCAGGAGAAGTGGCCCTGCCCCTTGCTCATTGCTGCAAAGAGGGAACACTCCAGGGCAACGTAGTCGAGATTACCATGGTGGTGAGGACAAGGAAGAGCTGGTAAGCTGACCAACCCTGAAACTACCCAAGCCAGAACTAGGGTTATATTTGGCCCACCCCAATATCCATACCATCTGTGATCTGCTGGAGCATGTGAAGAGAGTTGTCCTTCATACCCAAAGCTGCAGGATCTCCATGACACAGGACAACAGCAGAATAACCAAGAGGAATCCCAGTGAGGGCCCAGCATCGATAGTGTAGCAGAAACCAGAGGCCTCCAACCAGACCCATTACTCTTTGCAATGAATATTTTCAAGTAAAGGATTTACTGCATGACTCACCATGTCACACTATAACTTCCATGATGAGATTTTTTACATTGTTTTTCTTTTCTTTTATCTTTTTTCTCTTAAATTTTATTGGGGGGTTACTGTAAAGGCAGAGGGAGGATACACAGGGATGGGAAATGAATGGGATAGAGATGCTTGATGTGAAAGACACAAAAAAAATAAAAAGAAGGTTAAAAAATAAAAATAAAAATAAGTAAATATAACACAGGCTCATCTGAAAAGCAAACACCCAATATTTCATTTAAAAATAGAGAAAATATAAATATTGTTAGAATTATGATAAAACTGAAATTGTACAGTTAAAATGAAAACTAAGCCATAACTTCTAAAAAAGACAAAGTGCAACAAGAAGAAAGGATTAGTGAACTGTATTAGTGAAATTTTTAAGAGCTAAAAACTTGAAACAATAAAAGTTTAGACATGATTTTTTTCTGGAATATAAAATAAAATATCTACTCTTTCAAGTCAGCACTCACTTTAGTTAATATTTTGCAATTTATTTTTAAAGACTAAAATTAAGTTATGATTCATTGACAGTGATCCATCAATACAAATTACAAAATGACTTATAGTGCCCTCACAATATAAAGTTGTCATAGTAAATTTTGTGGGGAATATGTTTATTTCAAAGCCACAAGTAGACTTAATAATTGGGTTTTCACATGTACTTATAATGGCCATTCTTTATGTTATGAAAAAATGAGAACATGAAAATGGGAGTGTAATTTAAAGGTTAATTAAAGTATGTTGTTGCATATTAAAGGTCTTAATAGTCACCATCAGGAGAGATTAGAAACAAATAAAATTAGTTTAAATCAAGAAAAAATTACCTCCTCATTTTTGACATGAATAAAGGTAAATAGTTTATTAAGCAGAGTTAAGTAATCATGATATATTATGTTTACATAGAGAGAGATATTCACATAGACATTGGCTTTCTATTTTATTTTATGTTGTATGTTTTATATATATTTTTACATTGTAGTCGATTTATGATGTCAAGATAATTTCTGAATCAGTGGACTGGATTGAGTGCTAGGAGAATATCACAAACTATTTTTGTGTCTTGTGACTTCCCACATGTAGATAGACACACAGACTTTTAAACAAGTGATGACAAAGATAGCATGAGTTTAATACTGAACGCCCATGGACAGTATCAGAACAACCCCTTACAGCTACTTTTCAAAAAAGGTAAATGAAAACTTATTTAAAACACTTACTGTTCAATTTTCAAACCACATTCAGCTTCATTAACTATAAAAATATAGAGAATGTAAATCAAATTGTGACTCAAGTTATGGATAAAATTGATGAGGTCTATTTGAGGCTTATTCATAATATTGATGCGAGTATATATTCTTTTTACCAATTTTAATTTAGTACTTTTTATATAATGCATCCCAACCACAGTTTCCTCTTCTTCCACTCCTCGAAGCCCCCTCCCCCAATCTGCCAACTCCCTCTGTCATCCCAGATCTACTCTCCCTCCATTTCCTTTGCAGAGAGCCGGAAAAGACAACATTCAAACACCACAAAACAAGATACAACAAGACAAGGCAAAAGCCCTCATATCAAGGCTAGACAAGGTAACCCAGTAAGAGAGAAAGTCTCAAAAGTAGGCAAAAGAGTCAGAGACAGGTGCCCCCACTGTTAAGAGTCCCACAAAAACATTAAACTAACAGATATAACATACATGCAGAGGTCCTTGTGCAGACCTTGCAGGCCTGGTGTCTTGCTGCATCAGTCTCCGAGAGCCCATGTGAGCCCTGCTTAGCTGATTCTGTGGGCCATATTCTCCTGTGTCCTCTATCCACTCTGAGTCCTATAGTCTTTCTTGTTTTGCATGGTACCCAGAGCTCCAAGGGGAAGGACTCAATGAAGACTTCCAATTTAGACTTTCCTCATACAATGTCAGGCTGTGGGTCTCTGCACCCACTCCCAACTGTTGCCTGAGGAAGCCTCTCTGATAACTAGACAGGACACCAATCTATGAATATAGTGCAATGTTATTGGGAATCATCTCATTGATTTTTTTTGGGTGGTCAATCATGTTTGGTTCTACCGTAGGTCTCTGGGTTATCCATTTATTCATCCGTTTCTGGCCATCCAGGCAGTGCTCATGTCTTGTTTGTTTGTTTGTTTTTGCTTATACATTGTCTATATAATTGCAGTGAAATAATTTTTCAACCAAGTATGTCACTGGGAAATGTCACATTTATTAATTTTTTTTCTATACAGAATTTGAAGGGATGTTTGCTTGGTTTCATTTATTTTAAGATATTGCTGATATGTACATAGAATTAAGATGTCTTTTTAAAGAATTTTCTGTTTTTGATGTTTCCATGGGATATATTTTTCAATCATTTAGATTTTAACCATACTGTTATATTGCAACCATATTTATTACATAGTTGACAGTTTTTCGACTTGTAATTCATATTGACAATAGCTGCCTTTATTTCCAGAATTTAGCCTTTTGCTTAAATGCAATTCTATATGTGGATTGATTTCATTTTGCCACCTTGCACCTTGTTTCCATTTGATCACATTTGTCCATTTTTGTCTCTGTTGGCTCAACTCCTGTTTTTTCTTTTAGCATTTTTTATCTATTCATTTTGATTGTGAGATTGTTAATACTGCATTTTTAATTGTTCTAGGGATTGAAAGATGTATCCTTAGCTACAGTGCATCTTGAATTAACATTATATTATTCTATATTTACTATAATATTACAATATTATATTACACAACATTATAATCCCATTCACATTTTCTCTATGCTAGTATAATTATAGCTTATGGGCATATATTTTATGAGAATCTTAAAGGATGTTTGTAATATTTGTTTTAAGAATACCAATTCTCACCTTCTATTAATGAATGATATCAAAAGAGCTATTCAAATTAAACTACTTTCTAACAAAAATGACTTAAAATATTTCAATATCTATGTAATAGGTAGAAAGTATTTATTAGAGGACATTTGATACTTACACAATTTACTGATAAAATTTAAAGAATAAATAAAGGTAAATTGAGCACCTATCACTAAACTTAGAAAAAAGAACATAAGTTAATAGAAGGCACCAAAAAATAATAAAAGAGTGAATTCTAGTAGTAGAAAATCAAAAGTCCCTGAAAATCCAATGAATAAGAAAGAACCTTGATATGTGAACAATATTGTAAAAGACACTCAGCCTGTGGCAAGCCAATACTCCTACTTACTGGGGACTTTGAAAGCACTATGGTTTTCTGTCCATAGATAGATATATACTTCCCTCAGTCAACCAAGATTTTCATGCCAATTGTTCTTCAATTACTTTATTGAAAAAAAATAAGCTTATCCATTGCTTCAGAATAAAATATAATTTTATTTATTCATTAACTCATTTTCTACAGTATTTTGAAAAATTAGATCACTAGTATCTTTTTGAATTCTAAATGAAAGTGTAACTGATGATTCTTAATTTTTATTAACAGAAAAATGAAAACTGCCATAAAATACTATAAAATAATAGTTACATCTTTGAACAGTTTATTTTATGACACAATTTATTACTTAAAGAATAGCTCCTCAAGTAATTATTTAATTAATCAATATTAATATTTATAACTTGAAGAGTTTTATTAGGAGTTGTAATTAACACCAGGGAAATAAATTGCTGGAGTAGTTAGTAAGAAATCTAACAGTACTGTAAACTCATATGTTGTCAACAGACACCATTGTTCCCTTATTACATTGGTAAGGACAGCAGGTAAAGAAGTGATTTTCTTTATTCTAAGAAGTGATTTTTCAAGAACAATACACACTTGCAAGCTCTCCAGTATCTATCATTAGTTATATTAATCATGTGCTAATATCACCAATGATGCTTTCAGGTTTTAGCTATTTAAAGCTGTGAGCAGTTAAACTCAATTTCTCACTCAGGATGGTTTCACTGAATGAGAACGCAAATCTGTAGGACATTAAATCTGTCAAACAGCTTATTGTTCAAATATTTTGAGCTTTCATTGATTCTTCCCACAAAAGTGTGATTGTTTAATTGGAAAGAAGATATTATTCATATTATTCACTTGGACTTCTGTAATTATATTAATAACACATCTCATATTTTCAAGATAGTTTTTCTTTCTGTAATTTTCCACATTTTAGAGGAAACATTACATTATTTTTATATAAAATTGATTCTTCATTCTCCTGATGAGAGGGAATGTTTTTCCTATATTAATCTTTTCAAGCAATCATATGTTTTTTTTTTACATGTTAAAGACTTTGTCAGCAAACTGTTTTCTTGCCCTTAACAATTTCCTTCCTTCATTAAAAAATATTTTGGAAGATGAAAAGACTGCATAAAAGTATAAAAGTGATTTCAATTATGAAACTAAATGTCAATGTTTCACTCATTATACAGGATAAATTTATAAAATATATGTATATATGTAGATTGTTCACAAGTGATACAAAATATATGTATAAATGTAGACTGTTCATAAATGATGCAGAATATATACATATATGTTGATTTTTCACAAATATTACAAAAGCACTGATCAATACCAATATGTATTGATTAATAATTTTACCTCAAAATATTAGTTATTGACATGGTTTTCCAGAATAGTAAATTCTTAGAATGTTCCAAACACACTTGTACTTTCCCCATAATTATAATAATTTAATATCAGGACATCTCCTTTTTAACTCAAACTATAATTTGAAGCTATCTAAAGTAGGCAGTTAGTATATTGTAATGCAATTAGACAACTTTTCCCTATGTGTTAATATTCCGTGTGACTTGTTATTCTCATATGAAACACTGAGACCAGCATCATAATTATCATAAGAGCTAATTTAGTTTTACTGCATTCAAATGTAAGATTTTCACATATGTTCCTTTGGATTCCAGTGTAAGGTAATTATCTTGTGGCAAGTTTGTAAGGGTAGTGCATTATAGCTGCAGTAGGTGATAAGGGAAGGAGGGAAGCAAACATTTATATACATCATCAATGAGAAAAAACAGATAGCAGGACAGACAGGTCTCCAAATCTTCATCTGCATACTCCCAATGACCTAAATACTCATTAGGACCTGCATCTGAAGGCTTCACCCTTCCTGATAGTGCGAGAGATAATAAACCTAGAAATCAAGCCTTCAAATATAGTCCTTTAGAGATACTCAAAATCAAAAATAATAATAATAATAATAATAATAATAATAACAGCACCTAAAACCCCACATGCAGCACTCCAGATGCATGTGCAATTTTTCATTATTGGGACAATGAAAATTACTTGCTTTTGTAATTTTCTCTAGAGATTGTATGTTCACTTGGAAAATCACTGGTCTAAAGAAATTCACAAAAATAGAAATGACAAAAGCAAATATTTTCTACATGATAAATGAATTATCTCAATGAAATTATGATGAAAGGAAATAATGTTAGGTATACTTAGAGACTAATTTACTGTGAGGGACAACTGATCAGTAGTCACAGCTTTAATTATCATACATATGTGGATTGCTTTGATTAAAATAATATTAAAATATGTATTTCTATTAAAAATGACAATATCTACAATTGTATTGTAAAGACAAAAGTCAATTAGGAGTAAAAAGAGGGTGGATTTTCTTCTACAACAATATATAGACACACATGCTCAGATAGTTGTTATTTGTTGTAACTCCCTAAATGCTCATTGTGCAAATACTCACTCATTGTGTCACAGAATATAAACTATTTGAGACAAAAATCATAAGTATTAAAAAGAGGCTAAGAGATAAGATGTGATTATGGCCAGCCTCTGACATGACAGGACTGATGTCTTGGAACTTCACAGAGATCCACACACAAGGAACAGCAGGCGAGCATGTAATCATCCTGCGGTAGGCTGAAGGATCTTACTTTTTTTGGCTGTGGAGATGGAACCTAGGAGAGCAGTCTGGAACAGAACCTTCCACACTGTCTTCCAGAGATGGATGGCCCTGATGTGGACAATTTGACTTCAGATGTCACCAGAACCATAAGACACTATCTGTTGAGCAGCCATGTTTGGACAGTTTGTAGCAACACCCAGAACAAACTAACAAAATTGTGAGAGATTAAAAAAAATTGAAAAACCAGAAAGGGGCAATTCTTTTCAGTCACATAAAAATGCATAATGTATGTGTGAAAAATTACATAGACAAATGCAGTAAAATAAGAAAGATTAAAGTTAAAAGAATTATTAACACAATAGAGTGAAAGAATATTGGATGTTGATTAATAAAGAAGATGAATAAAAAGGTGAAAGGAATATATTTATTGGTAATTTATGTGAACCAAGAGATGCTAAGACTTAAAGACTATTTTCTCACAGCATTTTAAGTAAAATCATGACCAAGCTTACCACCAGTTACGTGCTGGTATTTCTTTGTATTAAAGATAAGTAAATTCTAAGTATTATTACAGGAAATAAATATCACAAGGCAAAAGAATAATATATTGGGACTGGAGAGATTGTTCAGCGGTTAAGAGTTCTTGATGTTCTTGAAGAGGACCATAGTTAATATGCTGGAGATGATAAAAATATCAGTAAAACTAGAATTTTGTATCCAATTAGCCATATGCAAGAGAAAGGAAAAAATCAAGTTATCTAGACTGCATTTATTTCTTAAAGATTTTTAATTTAGAAACCACCTGAAGGAAAAAGTAATCCGTTAACATGAAATTAATGTCTAAATTCAGAGAGATAAGAAACAAAAAACTAATGGAATAAAGAAATTGTGAAAACATATCACATATCTGTATGACCACAGATTTCTGGACAAGATCAAGATCTACTAAACATAATGCACAATGCAACTAGAATTAGAAAGACATTAGTTTCAACCTTTGATCCTAAATTTTTTTTTTTTTTTTTTTTTTTTTTTTTTTTTTTGGTTTTTCGAGACAGGGTTTCTCTGTGTAGCTTTGCGCCTTTCCTGGAACTCACTTGGTAGTCCAGGCTGGCCTCGAACTCACAGAGATCCGCCTGGCTCTGCCTCCCGAGTGCTGGGATTAAAGGCGTGCGCCACCACCGCCCGGCTGATCCTAAATTCTTAATGATAGAAATAAAAATGCCAGGAAAGGCAGGCTGCAAACAGAATCTTAGATAAGACATTTTCATTACTTGTTCTTATCAATGCTTAATATTCCCTTACTTTAGAAACGTCAGAAGCGCTGGCTTCTCATCTGGGCTCTCATATTTTTACAATGTCAGATGCCATTTTGTTCTGTGATGTAAGTCATTTTATTAAGTAAGTTAAAGAAGAGAAACTGAATTGCAAAACTGTCAGGGTCTTCGGCCTCAGTTCTACAGTGCTGCTTTGTTATTGACCGCCCACAGTTCTGGGTTGTTCTCTTCTTTCTGAACATCTTTGGGCGCATCAGAAGGGATTCTAGGAAGCAGTACCTACCCCATGTTATGCTCCCTCCAAATCACTAGCAATTTAAAATTCAATTTGTCCTATCTAATTGGTCAACACAGGATGTTGAGTTCCTGTATCTTTTTTTTTTTATAGAAAGGATAACTATGGATTACATTTTGCTTGAATATTCATGGTTTACAATTGTCTGATTCTAGCCATAATACTATTTCTCTTTTCTGTTGTAGCTCAGGGCTATTGTTTATCTGGCATGCTTACCAGTCTTTGGGCACACTGACCCAATCTCAAAAAAAAAATTGACTTTACACTTTATAGTCATTAAATAAAAACAACTCATACCCATACTGCCTGGCCTGGATCCCCTCCATGCCCTCAGTCCATCATATACGGGAATTTCTATGATACCATTAGCAAGATATGAGAAGTGCCTTGTTTTTCCTACTTGTGGAGAGGAAGAAGCAGAGTCCTATAAACTTGGAAGACAGGTTGTGGGCTCCAGAAACACAATACAAATGGCTCTTCTGGGTTGTACACATTGAGAAAAAGACGCTTAAGAGTTTAGCTAATTCCCCAGGCTAGAGTCAACATTGGGAAAAATAAATCTCAGCCATTTTTACTCTCAAAATTACTAAAACAGTTATCTGGGTTCACAATGTGGATTGATTCTTCTGGGCGACCCGTGCAGTATTCAAGTATCAGTGTCGGGCTCAGTTCAGGCTGGGCTAGCCCCTCGTCCCTCCCTTCATTATTCCTCCTTCAGCTGCTGCTGCTGTGATGGCTACAAGTCTTCTACGTTTATCTTTCGTATTTACTACTCATGTTTATTCACCCTGGGTTTCATTCTCAAGATTTAGTTTTGCTTCTACGGATATTTCGAGTGTGAATATGTGCGTGAGATTACAGGTGCTTATAGAAGCCAGAGGCTCCAGGCAGCCCTGGAGCCATAGTTATAGGCAGTTTGGAGCCACACAGTGTGGGTGCAGAGAACTGAACTCTGGTCTTCTGCAAGAGTAGGATGAGCTCTTAAGCTTTGGGTCATCCCCCAAGACCTGGGTTCCCCTTTAAACAGTGAATTTTTATTGTTTCATTAGCAAAACTTCCTCACATCTCTTAGCTCTCTTTTCAAATCCTCCCTTTTTCTGACCTGATTTCTGAATGCCTGCAGTTCTGTTGTATACTTTCTAAACACTGTTTAAAAGAAAGATGTCAATCTCTAATCCACTTTACTTCCTTAGAAATACTTGCTTACAGATGATGAGGTCATGACCTTCTCACTTGTCATTATTTGGTGAGACTGTTACTATGTTACTTTGTATACATTTAAAAAACAAATCAACAAGAATTGTTATTTGATATGATTTAGTCCATTCCCAAAAGAAAGGATGAGAACATACCTCTGAGAGGAGATGGATTGTGGTGTCTTTACCAGTCTTGTAAAGAAGCCTTAGCTCTCCAGCTCTGGACGTCCTGTTAGCTGGTTATACTCAGTGTTCAGAACTGTGGTCTAAGCTCTGGGATATTCAAATGCAATTCCTTGTCTCCCTTTAGTTTAGATCCTTTCCCTCTTCTGCCTCTACCACCTCTGTCTTTTTAACACGGGTTTACTTACATTTTTTCCTCTCCCGGGAGATTTCCTGGGAGGGATGTTTAGCTAATAAGTTGAGAGGTACCAGGATTTGGGCTGCCCCAAAGCAATCCTCTTGCTCTCGCTCACCTGCATGCTGGAGTCTACCTGAGTCATGGTTAGCTCTGCTGGCCATCTTAGCCTTCCCTCCCTGAATTTGTAGAAATTTCTTTCTGGGTGAATGTTATATTCTGTGGCTTGTGGAACATTAGAATCGCTTGACAAGGGCTGGGTAGGTGACAGAGTGGCAGAGCACTTGCCTAGCACGCATGAGGCTCGGTGTGTGATTCTCAACACTGCTGCAGATATCCAGAGCCAGCATGTTACCTTCAGTTTGTCCCCATGACTGTGTTCTTTGGGGCTACCTTGTCACTACATAGTGTTTTACATGTACATAAGTGGTTGGCTTTACCATGGGTAGCAATGTTGAATTATTAAAAGCATATGTAAAAGGAGTGAGGGGATGATCAAGACAGATGTTAAAAACTAAATGTTCCTGCTACCTCCTAAAGTGTTTTGCTAAGTGCTATGCTCATCCTTTTTAGAATAAATATATACATGTTTTGTTTTGTATCCATTATATTGGTATGATTACTCCTGTTTGAATTTTGGATATAAATGTATATGTGATTTTAATAGAGATACTATTTTAATATTCATATGCATGTATGTACCTATAATATTTAGATATGATTTTTTTCATCCTGTATCTTTGTATGTATTTTATTTTCCTTTCAACTTATGTACAGAACCATGGAACTTATATATATCCATAAGGAGCCATGAAATGTCAGATAAATGTATACATTATATAATATTTAGCTCATTGTAAACATCTGTCTTCTGAAATATTATCTGTTCTTTAGAGTGAAACAAACTCTGAATCATATCTCTCTGCTTGTGGCATGCGTAGCATACATACCACTGTTATCTGAAGACATCACACTGGGCTATGGTGCATCATAACATATATTCCTACTGAACTACAGTTTGTGTGTATGAGTTTTACAGATAAAATTTTCTTCTACAATTTTAGAGTACAAACTTCTGTGGTGTTTTACTTTTATTTTGTTTAGGCCATATCTTCATTTCTGGGTGATTTTGCAGATGTACTGACCCACACTCTCAAGATTTCAGAGGAAGCAACAGATGCTACCATGTCATCAGAGAATCAAACCCATCATGAACATGCAGAATACACATTTAAGCGTCTGTCTAATTTGTTCTTATATTTTACTGTCTACATGGATGGGTGTTGTCCAAGCAAAGATTGTGAAGAGGCAATAGTCATTTCTGGTTTCATCTCAGGCATGGAGACAGTCGTCTAGCCTCCCCTTTTATGCTCAGTCCTGGTCTGCCCTCATCTCTTGCTGTGACTTAGCATCTTCCATGCTGAATTCAGTTAATTCCTGTGTTGTCAGTCCCAGTAGCAAGGATGCCTACAGCTTCTGTCTATTCCTATGCTAGGAAAATCTTCCTGGATAATGAATTACATATTGAAGATGAATTACATATTGAAGAATGTGGGCTCCAGAAACAAAAGGAAAAATATTATAGCACAGGAGTATTCATCTCTGTGCTCCATGACTATTCCTTCTTTACTAGGATGAACTATATTGCTAAGCATTTATTTAGCCTTTATTTGTCCTTAGTCAGGAATTTTATCATAGTGACTAGAAACACAATTAATACATTGAAGAATATAAATAGTCATCTATTTACATTGTTGTCTATAGTGAAATATTTTAATCACAATTCCATTGTTTTCATTTTATTTTTTTCTATATTTTATGTGTATAAGTACAGAAGAACAGTCAGAACTAATTAGAATGGTGGGTAACAAACACATAGTTGTTCAAAATCTTTGGACGTTTCAAATTAAAAAATGACACCCCTGTTTTTAGCTCAACCTGAAAATGATTTTAAAGTATTAATTAAAGGACAGTATTATGAAACATAATGAAATGACATGTTTTTCTTAGTTACAATATTACACCATTGACAGGATAAATACCATTTTCTTGAGGAAAAATTGTGCTGAAATATAATAACTTTTATTTTACAAGAACCTGTCATTTTCAAAGATGATGTTCTATTCACCCGTTTTAAGAGAAATACTACAAATGAAGTTAACTGTTCACAATTTGAGAAATCCATTCCTTAAATCCATTATATAAAAGCAAAATATATTCTAATTATATCACATTTATGTGAAATATATGAACATTACTTTGGGTATATTAGCTCCCCTCAGTGTATATAAAGAAAATAATCTTCAAGAGTGGGGCTTGTCTGTATGTTTAAACTTCCTGGAAGCTTCCTACTTCTTGTAATGGTAGACCGGATGTCAGACAAACCTTTCCATTGGGGAAATAAAAATAAAACAAATGCAGAACAATCAAAGAGAGCAGACAGCTGATAACTTACACAAAAATTACTGGATCACAGTTCAGAGTTGAGTAAGAATTCAGAATAACAAATTCTATGTGTAAGGAGACTGTTTCTCCATAGGGAAACCTCAGGGCACTGCTGCCATCATCATGAAGGAGAATTCCAAATAGACAGTAGCCAGTTTCCTAGAGCAAATCCCAACTTCAACAGAGAAAGATCAAAAGAAGTTACAGGTTAAGATAGTTGTTCTAAAATAATATATCTAAATACTTTAATAGTATCATATTTAATAATAAAATATCTAAGTATTTCAATGAAGAAAAGTTAAACTCATTAAAAAACAGAACAACCAATGGTCAGAAACAATTAATACAAACTTAAACCCTCACCACCAGAAATCATTTTTATTATTTTCAAAAATAATAGAGAAATCAGAAAATTAGGCATCATTAAATATATACCAGAGGTTAAGGATAAATATTTTTAATCTTTTCACTTATTTGGTATGAATTAATCTCAGGCAGTGACAGTTATGATGGGACTAAAATGAAATCCTACTGGTAGCTATTCAACCATTGGCCAAAGTCAATGTGACTGATAATGACATGACTTTTCAAGGATGGAGAAGATAAACTACCCTTTGGCTAGGCATATCAGCTTGAAAAACTGTTGGATTAATGCTCAGCCTGACAAACATGTTCAATGGTTCAACAAAACCACAAGCTAAAGCAAGACAGCAAATGTGAGCTAGAAATGTGTTCAAGACTGATCATGAATGAAGCCATAGATGTCAAATGACAGTAGAGATCATGCACAGAGTGTGATGGTGATGTTCACATTAAGTAGCATTCAAATGACACATAAGAATCAGGAAGAAATTTCACAGAATTTTAATGCCACTCATTCATCCTGTGCAAATCAGTTGCATAAGTAGACAAACCTACACTGCTGTACTTTAAGGAATCTAACTGGGGGAGTAAAAATACATGTAAATATGAGGCAACTTTTAAACACGTTATGATAATGGCTACCTTCAGGAAATTCAGACAGGATTGTGGCTATGAAGGAAAATGTGGGTACCTTTTTCCAGAATGCCAAGGACCTTTTGTTTGATAGAGGTAAAAGTTTAAAGCATGGTTCTATGTAAAATGATTCACAGTGTCATATGTTTATATTTCTTGGATGTATCGAAACTATATTCCACATTTAAAAGACTGAAGCATGATGACAGGAACACAAAGATTCTTGAGCTGCTCATGGGTTCCTGCTTGGAGACTGATTGTCATTGATGTTTCTACAGCAGCTGTCAGGCCTCTCTTCCCAAGTACAGTTGATAAGGGATACTGACTCATGATGGAGCACTAATTGCTGCCATCAAATTAAGGTAATACTCCTAATTAGACTCACCAATTCCAGCAACTATTCAGCACAGAATTCATATAGTTATAAAAATTAAATCAAGAACTTGAATCTCAACCAATTAATTTTAAAAAAGGGCGTATTTGGTGAATCTTCTGTGAAATAACATTTGGTCAGTTGAAAGAGGTACTTGAATTCAGGAATTTCAAACCTAGACAGGTTACCACACATCTTCCCATTTTGTGAGAAGCTCTGGGGGGGGGGATGAAAAAAATCAACCAAAAAAAACCCTGTCATAATAGATAGAAATTTTTTAAAAAGTGGTTGTTCCCTGACTACTGAATCAATGTAAGCCTAGTACTTTCTTGATCTATGGACTTCACAGTATGTGAATGAATAAATTCCATTTCAGTTGTTTGAGCCCACTGGCATAACTGTTGAGTTTTCAAAATTACTTATGACATGAGAAACTAATACTTGACAAGAGTAACAAAATTGCATGTAGTTAACACATAAATCTTCTGATATGATTCAAAGACTGAATAGAAGACAGTTTGAGCTAACTTTGTCTCTATAGAGAAAAGAACTTTTCTGATATTTAAAGTTACTTCAGTCCCAGCTCCGAGCAGTTTTGGAATTTGTCTTAGGGTAAAGCAATAATCTCTTTGGTTTTAGACTTTCAGATAGAAAATTAGTTTAATACTAGAAGGGTGTTTTGCAGTGCTTTTGATAGTATTGTCATATTTCTGGAAGAGGAACAAAATATGTAAGATTAACAAAAAGAGGAATGAAGCTGAATTTTAGCAATAACTGTAAAATGTAGGTAATATTAATGTCTAAGTGATGGGGTGTTTATGAAAATTAAAGGAGATATTTCATGCAAAACATTTTATAAAATATTATACATTCAATATGACCAACAAAAATTATTATTATTCATGTCAACGTTGTCTCACAGGATAAGCGACTGGGCTGGAGTATGTTGCATGGATATTTCCACCTGAAATTTTATAATCAACAATTTATAAGACTAGTCATTTGAAAAGACAAAGAAATTCAAGCAAACACCCAGTGCTCTAGTGAATTTGTCAAAAAGGATGTATCTATCAGAATAAAAAAAATTAAAGCAGAAAGCAAAACCTCTCCTCTGGTTTGCATTCTTATTACATTTACTTACATGAGAATCCATATATTTCTATCCATCAAAGACAAGCAATACATTTCTAATCCTTATCTTGAACTTCAGAATCTGGATTACTAGTGTGTGATTGATTGAAAGACAATCATGTCAGGCCCAAGATAAGCTGGCCTTTCCCCCTCTAAACCCTGACCACGCTTCCATCAATGTACTGAGAAGGAACTTGTTGAACTACTCTGCTTGACAAGAGGAACAATTTCCCCATATGTTACTTCTTTCTACTAATTACAATATGACACTATCATTTTAGTATCAGTCAGATAATAGAGTCACATAAGATTTTAGTGAGGAAGATTTAAATGTTTCCCCTAGGTCAGTGGAGAAATGAGAAGTGAAAACTCTAATACCATGAACTGTTACTATACTTCTTTCCTTGAATGATTCAAAATTTTTGGCTGGATATGACTTCTCTATCTCCTCCCTCTGACTATTTTAATCAATGACCTAGTTTTCACGTTACCAGGGAAGTTATAAATTTAATGAAACAATGGTAGATTGTCACATCTATGGAATCTCCCCTAAACTTAATTTGGTTAATAAAACATGGACTTAGAGCTTTTATGTTTCTGAACACTCATTGTTAAGAAAAAGTACACAATACTAGTTTCAGAGTTCCAACATCGCCTAAAAGTTTGGCCACTCTAGAAGTCCCCAATGTTTAATTTTGCTTTGATTTTAAAATTACAATGAATTATATATACATATATGTACATATATGTAAACACTAGCCACTGACAATAAGTATAGCAACTATATTTATTTTTCAAAAAAGTGATTCTTAGACAATGCCAAACTAGCTTTAAAAGGTGTGTTAATTTTGAAAATGGTCATGTATGTGAAAGAACTGGACATTTCACCATCCCCATGAGGCTCTCATTTCATGATAGAATGTGCACATCTGAATATACAGCTACAAAAATGAAATAATCAATTCTAATCTAAAGTGTATAGAAATCAACTGGGATTATCTCTTCCTCCAACATAGGATCATTTATACACAAGGGCAGGAAGGAGAGAAATTCTTCAGTGAATTTAAGATACAGAATGTAGAAATGTTAATAATTCAAAGCTGAAAAGATGAGATCATTTCTTTTTAGCAGAAGAATGATCTCTAGGGAGCAAGAACAAGTCAAGCTCATGGGGTGAGTTTCTTGAAGCGCTCTATTATTTAAGAACTCTCAGCACAAATTTATCACTGAGTACAGGGAATTTTTTTGTATTTCCAGCTGCAGTCTTGCTTTTCCTCAGAGGCAATAAACCCTCGTAGAAGGAGCAGGAGGAGCACAGTCTAAATTTCTCTCCACATTGGCGTTTAGTATTGTTCATTAGCCTAAATTGATTCTTAGTAGTTCATCAATAAATTTAATATAAATTGAGGTCCAGATGAATACTAGAGAGGAGAGCAGAGTGGACTTTTTTCAGGAATGTCATTTGAAATGCAAACAACAAAGAGAGCAATGTAAGTCTTGCATACTTTAAATCTAGTAATGTTTATGTTGCAGCATGGTACATTTTTAATATTGCTTATAATCTTTCTTGTGCAAAGGTTTGAGTGTGACTATGTGTGCTCCCATATGGTTAAATATCTTTGATATTTTTCCTTTTCTGTTTCTGCTTCAAAGGTCATATTTAGACCATCAACCAAAGACCCATGGAGTCCTGGTACTTTACCCCATAGAAACTGTCATCCTCCCTGAATTTACTTTCACTGCTCATATAGAATCAATGCCTACTTCTCTTAGTTTATTATACATACTGCTTATTTAATTTGGATATCACTGCATTGGTTTCATGCAAAGAACCTTTATTCTTTTATGTCAATTTGTTTCTGTTTATTTTATAGTTATCAGGCACAGGGTCAAGCTCAGGAAACAGGATAAGCAAACAGACAATCAGACAAGCTTCACCATAGAAAGAGGAAGATGAAGTCATTTTACCAAACTGTCACAGTAAAGAACATTGTAGGATAGTATATCCCAATGGTGCCTGAGCCAAACAGAGTCATGGAGAAGCCAAAGAAGGACTTCTCCAAAGAACTGATCCTCAGGCACAATGTCAAATAACACTTAAACAAATAAAGAAGGCCACTGCTTGATAAGGTCCCATCTATAAGGAATCACCTTAGAAACTGGCCATGTTTGGAGGGAATTGTTTTAAAGAAGCAGTGAAAAGGAAGCTCCAGGGACTGTTCTGAGGAAGGAAAGAGTAGAGTGTGTGGGTAGGGCGGGACACCTGAATCATGTAGAGACTAAGAGAACTCTGTAAAGATTTCTTGTTAGTCCTATGAGAATTTCGAACCTACTGAAAAGTAGAATTGTCGTATTATCAACTTTTCCCTGAGGAAATACGAGTCCAGCTCCTGTGGAAAGGGAAGACCCAAGCATGAGAGTGGACATAGGCTATAGAAGAAAAGAAGTTTAAATGTGTGAACCAGATGAAGATTGCAAATTTGGGGCTAAGAGGATGACATGATGATGACACTGAAAAAAGTATGGCCAGATGGATTCCAGAATTATTTGGAACATAAAATGTGAATACAAAAAGCAAGAGTGAAGCTTACATGCCTAAACATTAAACTTTAGATTTATATAAAATCACGAATGGGTACTAATATTATTCACTTAAACAAAATCCTGTTGAAAGGTGATGGATTCAGACTCAGTGTGTCAATTTTTAGGAGACTGATTAGTGTATGGTAGGGCATGCCACACTCTGTAAAGCAAGGAGGCAAATTGTTTGGTTTTTGCAGATCATGTGTGTACATTCTCCTATTTATGTAGTTCATATGATCATCTAGAGTGGAGGAAGAGACACTCTATGAGATAAAAATGTGATTAAGTCTAGCTATCATTGGTATTTGGTCGTGAGTGAAGACCTGGTCATAAATGAATTTGCCTGGAGCAATAGAGAAGGCAAAGTGAAGAAAGACTATAACTGAGAATCTAGTAATTCCAGCAATCTAAAAATGATTCTAAAATAGTACAAAAAGGACACAGGAAATGTTACCATGGAAGTCAGTAAAAGTCAGACAATAACATTTTTAAGATATGAAAAATTCTAGGGACCTAAATACTAATGATATTAATTGAATTGAAAAAATAGTGAATACTGAAGAGTTGAATAATAATAAGGAATATTGGTAATTATAAAGAGTATACAGTAATTGCCCTTTATCTGATGGAAGTATCCTCCTCTTTTAGTTAGAAAAGGAAAGAGGCATACATTGAGGTAATATTCAAGTGTTTAGGACCCATTTGGAGGTTTAACTTGTATCTGTTAAATGAGTTGTTATTTTCAGAGAGTGAGAAAATAAGTACAATAGTGTTGAAGAGAAAGAAATATGGATACAATTAGCATGTTTACAGGGTGTGTAGAAGATCTGTTTGAGGTTAACAAATTTAAATTTGTAAGAGTGACTTTATTTCTAGAAAGTCTTCAAGGACTGTGTTTAATGTTTTGTGATATCACAAAATATCAAACAAAAACATTCTAGCAAAATGATATGTGTGCACACTCTCTGACCAGCAAGCAGAGAAATAAACACTGGCAAAACTGTAAACTGATAAATGGACAGACTTCTAGATTGGATACTATTTTAACACCATAATACTGTAACAGTTCAGATAATAACCAGGAGGGATCAATGGAATAAGTTTTTGCTATGTCTACCCATCATTATATTGTGAATTATTTATTGGAATTTAGAAAGACTTTATATGTAAATATGTTTGTGTGTTTATTTTACGTCTGCTTTTGTAGTTTTGTGCATCTCTTTCCCATTCTGTGTGTGTGTGTGTGTGTGTGTGTGTGTGTGTGTGTGTGTGTGTGTGTGTGTTGCACATGGAGTGTGGAGACCAGAGTTCCACATCAAAGGGTCACCTCAATAACTCTCCCTTATTCTCATATTTTAAAATAATTTATTATCTTTGTACATGAAAGTTTTGCCTGAATGTGTGTATGTGTATCACATGTGTGCTATGTCCGGGGAGAAGAGAAAAAAGTGTTAGATCACTTGAAACTGGAGTTACAGATGATTGTGAGCAACCATGTTGGTCCTGCACATCAAACTCGATCTTCTGGAAATGCGGAGTGTTCTAAAAGCCTGAGCCATCTGCCCACCCACTTCTGCCTTACTTCTTGAGACAAGCACTGTGATTGAACCTTGAGGTCATTGATTTACCTAGATGAACTGACCTGTAAGCTCCAGGGATATTAAAGTCTCTGCTTCCCTGAAGTCCAAACTGAGATTAGTACCATGTGCCTGTGCACCAGCTATTTATGTAGGATTTGGGCATTCAAAAGACCCACCTCTGCCTCTTAAACACTGGGATTAAAGACAAGTTTTCACCATACTTAATAATGCCATCTTTTCTTTAAAAAATATATAAAAAATTGACACCTGAGATTGCCTCTTGGCTACCACACATATATCACAGATTATACACACCTGTACCTACACATGTACCCCCCCACACACATGAACACACAAATATATGTGCAGACACACATTTGTGCATTAAAAGTTCATAACCACATATGCTTGTCTTAAAGATGAAGTCCACAAACACAAGCTCCACTGTAGCAATGTGCCATTCAAAATGTTCTAAAAGGTTTTACACATTAAAATGCCAACATCTACATCCTTATTTTATCTTCTGGATCAATCCCAATCAGAATTTCATTCTTACCTCTGAAATAGATCATATCAATATAGCTTATGATGACCGAATATTTGATTATGATGGCAAAGTTCTTCCATATTGTAACTCATAAGGCAGGCAGCATCTGGCGTTGCTAACTGCCATCCATATCAAGCCAGTTCACTGGACCTTCAGAGAATCGTTGCCCCAGAACGTCTTTCTTCACCTCTTTTCTGTCTGTTTCACAACTGCTCATCTCACTTTCTTATATCCTTTCCCAACCCTAATTATCCTTTTGTTAACTGTATACTTTCCATTTTGAGAAAAATAAAAAAAGCATATTCTGTTCTCCAAATTATTTAATCTCTGAATACTAGTCCTAATAGATCAAATCCAAAGAAGCTGATATATAGCTATGCCAAAGATTTTCATTATGTAGTCAAGAAGTGGAATTATAGCCACCATACTGAAAGCATCCCAAAGGCTTTGAGGTATCCCCTGGTTGAAAGAATCCAGGCATCAGGTTAATGAAGGCTAACTGTGTCATGTTTAGTATTTAGGTGCTCATTGGTTCCAAGTTATATTCAATTATGACATGAAAGTGTAAGACTGTCATCTTTAAGTCTCATGGTCAGTGAATGTTGATTCCTGCTTCCCTCAGTCTTCAACGTTAGGATTGTGGGGTGAGAACTCAAACAATTATTCTTTTGTGTGCTTCATGATCCTGTGGGGCCTTCCTTCTCATTGTATATGTGTGCTTGTGTCCAGAAAGGAAGCAGAGCAAAGAAGGTAAAATCAGATATGATGAAAAGAAAGTATTGTGTGTGTGTGCATCAAATGGATATATTCGTAAATATACATGATCTCCATGCCAAATATTTGAATCCTCGTGAGTCTACAAAACATGGGCTTAACAAATAAGCACTATATAGTTCCATTTTCAAATAAAATAATACTGAATATTATAAACAATGTTACAAAATTATACATTACCTTATGGAGATATGTTCACAGTATATAATAAAGTACAAATGTAGCAATGAGAAAGGGAACTTTAAAATTCATTCCCATCCTTTCATCTAAAGACACCTCACTGAAAATACAGTCTACATACTATTATTCATTGCTTTCAATTTTGTTGTCTCACTGATTCCGAGATTTATATACTGAATTTCAGTCATTTTCCCACTCCCACTCTCCTTACTCATTAATTTTAATTTTTTTTTTTTTGGTTTTTCGAGACAGGGTTTCTCTGTGTAGCTTTACGCCTTTCCCGGATCTCGCTCTCTAGACCAGGCTGGCCTCGAACTCACAGAGATCCACCTGGCTCTGCCTCCCGAGTGCTGGGATTAAAGGCGTGCGCCACCACCGCCCGGCCATTCATTTTAATTTTAATTTTATTTCACTTTTTATTAAAAGTAAAGTATTCATCTATAATAACATATTTCAGAATTATAACTTACAATATTACACCAATCAGCCAAGCAACAAAGAAGTTTGTCATTGTTTTCAAATCCCTTGCACATTACTCTTTAAGATTCAGAAACAATAAAGCCCCCTTTTTAAATGGAATTAGAAGTACCATTGTTTTTCCAAGATAACTCCTTAAACTCCTTGAAGAATGTTCCAATCGTTATTTTAGAACCATGAATAGATTAATACTACATTGGATAAAATAAAAGAGATTCTTAGGGTACTGATGTATAAATAAAATTCTAAATTTGACCAGAGCCACTATGTATTTAATAATTCATAATACTTTCCTTTAAAGTATAAAATGATCATTCAAAACTTTATCTGGCCTGAAAGGTGACCCCCAAAGTCCCCAAAGATGTTGCGCAAAATGCAAATTATGTGACATTTAGTGTTTTTAAAGTACAAAATTGTAATAAAAGAATCTGACAAAATGAGAGAGAGATCTACTAAAGAAGACAACTTGATAATTATTTTTGAATGATTTGTTTCTTTTAATATTCTCTCTCTTTCTCTCTCTCTCTCTCTCTCTCTCTCTCTCTCTCTCTCTCTCTCTCTCTCTCTGTGTGTGTGTGTGTGTGTGTGTGTGTGTGTGTGTGTGTGTGTTCATGTGTGTATGTGAGTATGTGCACATGAGTACAGTTACCCTTGGAGGACAGGAGACAGTGTGTCAGGTACCCTGGAACAGGCATTTCTTTACTACCTGAAATGTGTGTTAAGATCCAAACTCAGGTCCTCTCAGAGAGCAGTATATGTTCTTAACCAATAAGTCATATTGGTTTATCTCCATATCTCCAGCCCCCAGCTTCTTTTATTGTTTTGAAATATTTCATAAATTACTACAATGTACCTCAATTATCTTCAGCTCTCACTTCCCACCTCTAATTGTACCTGAGATGACCTATTCCATCTTCTTCCCAAATTCATGCTCTACTTTAAGTGTATTTATTTACTATTTTTTTTAATCTGACTTTTAGCCATTGAGTCCAGTTAGTGCCATCCTCATGTACATCAGTGAGGAGTCATCCATTGAGGCATGGGGAAACTATCTGTTCCTCAACTCTTTGAAGAAAAGTGACTCCCTACCTTTGCAGTCTTCAACTGTCAATAGTTTCTTACTAAGGGGTAGGGATTTGGAAGTCCCTCACTTGTCCATGCTGGAGTTTTTAACCATTTTTAATTTTATGCAGGTCTTGTGCAGACAATCACAGTTTCTGTGAGTTAATGTGGGAACAGTCTTGTCATGTCCAGAGGAATGTACTCCTTTCCATCCTGTGATTTCTTGTACTCTTTCCATGCCTCTTCCTCCATATTCCCTGAGCCTTGTGCAAGGTTGGGGTGCTTTAATATAGATGTCCTGTCTAATGCTAAATTATAAAAATTGCTTATTCTTGGTACTTTGAAAATAATGAGTCTCTACATTTACCCATTGCAATGAGAAATTTCTCAGACAAAGGTTGGAAGTAGCACAAATGTATACATATAAAGAAGAATAGTGAGAAGGCAATTTGAAAACATGATCATTTAGAAAAACATGGATAGCTTTTCCCCTTGGGCATGTGACTTCCCTACTCATGGGTTTTATTCATGTATTCCCTCTTATTGAGCAGGCCTCAAATCCAATCAAGAGAACAATTAGTCACCTCCATAAACAGTCTTGCCATTATTACACTAGTGGATACATGTTGTCTAGAAGGTCAGTATTATAGTATGCAGAGTCTAGGACAAGCTAAGGCTATCTTTTCTCCCCGCTCCTCCCAGGAGCCTGCTCAGCACTTTTGAGCATCATGCGATCTGATCAACAGAGATGGGGTTTCTGATCAATTCAAGATGGATTTCTCTGTGTCTAGTAACCAAAAATGTGTGATGTTTCAAGAAATAGCCATGTCAATGGCCTATACTCTACAAGGTGCCTCTTAGCCCACTTTGACTAATATCTTATAGAGGAGTGACTCACATCTGTCATTGAGATTTTTATTTAGTAACCCATTTTCTAGGAGCAATATTGTTCCTAATTTGGGGTGTCTCTGCTCGAACTCCTTTTAAAAATGTTTTTAACTAGCTTACAGACTAGTGGAGTTTTGAAAGGCTTCTTCATACATCTTTGGTTTTGAATAACCCACCGTGGACCCTTCCTTTTCCCAAGCTTCTGCAACCATTACATTTTAAACCCTTCTCTCTCAGTATTCACTTCATAGTCTTTCCTATCACAATTGTTTTACTAACCCTTCTTATTGTATTTTTTATTGATTAAAAGATCATGGGCTTCCAATTAACTTCCTTATGTTCACTTCATTTTGGTTAAGCTTACTCTCTGTCCCTCCTTTTCAACATCTTCATCATTGCTACCTGCTCCAGACTTTGTGCCTCCAGGAATATCCCTGTCTTTCATTTGACTAGTGTTCTACTACCCACCTTCACAATATCCACTCACCCTGCAATGATCACTTTGAAGTTCTCTAGCTTCCACATGTACTACAAGTTGAATATACTAAAACATATTCAAAGTTAGGTCCCATATATGAGAGAGAAATCTGTGGCACTTGTCTTTTATGGTCTGAATGGCCTCATTCAGTGTAATTTTTTCTTGCTTCATCCATTAACTTGCAAATTTCATGATTTCACTTATCTTTACAGCTGAAAAAATTCCATTGTGTTTATAGCCTAAACTTTCACTATTCACTCAAAAGTTGGGGGACATCTAGATTATTCCAGTTACTAGCTATTGAGAATGGAGTGGTAGTAACTTGGATATGCAAGTATCTCTGTAGTAAGGCATAAAGATTTTTGAGTTTATGGCTAGGATTAGTACAGCATATTCATATGACACATATATTTGTAGTTCTTATGAAACTGCCAGATATATTTGTAATTCTTAAGAAACTGACAGAGTGATTTCCAGAAAAGCTTTACTAGTTCACACTCTCACCAACAGTGCATCAACGGTTCTTTTCTGCATATCCACACCAGCATCTGTTGTCTTCCATGTTCTTGATAGCAGTCATTATGACTAAAATGGGATAGAATCTCAAAGTAGTTTTAATGTACATTTATCTGGTGAGTAACAATGTTGAACACTTTCAAATTGCTCAGTAGTCATTCATATTTCTTCTCTTAAAGACTTCTTGTTCAGTTCCATGGCCCGTTTTTAAGGGGGTCCTTTGTTTGCTTATTGTTTGGAACGTTAGCTGCTGGTATACTCTGTACATAGATTTTTCTGTCAATTGTATAGCTAGCACAAATTATTTCATCTGCGTGTGCTGCCTCCTCACTTAATGTCAGTTTTCTTTATTGTACAGAAGTGTTTCATTTCATGAGATCCCATTTGACCATTGTTGGTGTTACATTCTAGACTATGGAAGTTTTATTTTGAATGTCTATATCTACGACTATAAATTCAAACAAACTCCCAACATTTTCTTCTAGCAGAATCAGGGCATCAGGTCTTGTATTAATGTCCTCAATGCATTTGCAGTTGGGTGAGAAGTATAGACCTAGTTTTATTTCTCTGCATAGTGAAATTCAGGTTTCTAGGCACTATTTTTTAGACATGCTACCTCTTTTTTCCGCCACAATGTATAATTTCTTTTAACTTTCCTTTTATTTATTCTTTGTGTCTTTCACATCATGCTTCCTGATCCAACCCATCTCCCTCTGGCCCCACAAAGGAAAATAAAATAAAATTTAAGAGAAGAAATGGGGGAGGAAGAAGGGAAAAATCTCATCATGGAAGCTGTAATGTGACACAGTGAGTCACAATACAGCAAACCCTTTATCCACACATCTTTACATTCAGGTGTATGTTGCAAAAAAGCATTGGGTTGATTGGCAGCCTGTGGTGATGTTTTATTTGTGCTGAAATGTGGTGATATTTTATTTGTGCTTTGATAAATAAAGTTTGCCTGGAGGTCAAAGAGAAAAGGCCAGCCATTTTAAGTAAACAAAGTCAGGCAGCACATGCCCTCAATCCAATCACTTAGCAGGCAAGGTCTCTGTGTGTTCAAGGCCATACTAGGGCACAGAGCCAAGCATGGTGACACACGCCTTTAATCCCAGTACCAAACATAGAGACCTGGAGGTCTGTACAGACAGACAGTGACAAGGAAGTGAGGTAGCTAGGCTAAGAGCCAATGAGAGGTCAGAAAAGCAAGGCATACAGGTATGGGTAGACAGGAAGTAGCACGCATTTGGAAGCTGTAGAGTTGGTCAGATAAGGTTGGCTGATGGCTTTTCCTATTTCCCTGATCTCCAAGGCTTTCATCCGTATATTTGGCTCCATGTTGTTATTTAATAAAACCATTTAGAAATTTGTCTACAGTGGCCCCTGGTCTCTGCTACACCATCAATGCTGGGTTCTCACTGGGACTCTTCCTGCACATCTCCTTGCTGCCCTGTGTCATGGAGATCCTGCAGGCCTGGGACCACGGGCCTGACACACCCCCTCCCACATTCTCCAGGAGATCACAGGTGGGGTGGATTTTGGGGTGGGCTAACACATAACCCTGTTTCTGGGCCTGGTAGTTGCCGGGTTGATAAGCCCTACAATTTTTATCAACTTCATTTCAAAGATCAAGTAGCTGTAGTTGAATAGAGTTATATCTGGGCCCCCTATTTTATTTTATTGATCTATGTGTCTAGTTTTGTGCTAGTATACACTGTTTGTATTACTATGGCTCTGTAATATAACTTAAAATTAGGTGTGATAATAACAGCATTATCTTTTTTGTTCAGGATTGCTTCGGTTATGCTTAAGCTTTTGTAAATTCTGAATTTGTATTTTCTCTGTGTCTACGAAGAAAAGTCACTGTGATTTGATTGGGATTGTGCTAAATTTGTAGATTACTATGTATGGAATGCCTCATTTTAACAATATTCACAATATTATCAATCTCCAGAGTATCTGAGCTCTTTTTTCTTTATCCAGATGTCACCTTCAATTTTTTACTTCAGTTTCCTAAAGTTTTCATTGTTTATTTTCTAGCATTTTATTTGTGTGGGGGCCGTGTATGTGGGTGTGTTTGTTCATTGTTAGTAATATTATTTTACATTTTTTAGATAATTACTTTTTATCATATGGTTGTAGAAACAAATATCAAAAAAGAAAAAGAATATAGCATATAAGACTATATTAAATTTGTTAACTGTAGCATAAACACACACAACTCAATTGTTCTCTTACATTAATGCCTGCTTTTTAAAGTTAATAAAATCCATCTGTCATTTGTTCTACTTTGTGAAATGAAATTAAATATTCCCCTGGTTTGTAAACCAGTTCTTTCAGGAAAATCATAAAAATATACATTTTATACCAAATAAGATTCATCTACTAAATACAAGAAAATATCTAGAATATTATTTTAATATGTGAATCACCATAAGGAATAATAAAGCAACATTTAGTCATTAAAGTAAATAGGCATCCTGCTTCTCTCCCATTTAATACCCCTGCGCTTTCCTGTTCGATTACGCGAGACTGCACTTAAGTCATCAAGTCTAAGTGTAGCCACTTGAAATAACAATGTTTTATATGAGCAATTTTAATTAATTTTTCTTTTGCTGGCAATATGTGTGTGCCAAATGAAACAGAGGGACGATCATATATGTGAACTATATGGATGACTTTCTGATGATGGGAAGCCAATGGAACTTCTAAACAGCTTATTTTAGGCTAAAACACATTTAAAGTTAAGATCCTCAAAATGCTGCACTTATTACAAAATTCTAATGCCTCATTTTTGTTTAGCCCCCCCTGAGTTGATTGTATAATAAATCCATGATTTATTATTATATGCAAGTATTTTGTTATATCATTGTTTAATTTTAACCAACACTATTCTAAACCAAGACATTGTTCACAAAATATGTCCTAATACATTCATATGTCTTCTGTAACATTCTTATCAGAATGCCAAAGTGCACAATACTCTTCCAAAGAAGTTCAGAGGACAGGTATTACTTCACTGTCACACTACAGAGAATGCAAACTGTTAAGAGAGGTAAAATTCTATCTCAGTCTTTCCTGTGATCATGTTGAAGAATTGATCACTTAACATTCTAGCAGTGAAGTGCCTCCACTAGTTAGCATGATGAATGACACACTGCAGGCCTACATACACCCTCAGGAGCAGCAGAAGAAGTGGAGCTCTCAAAATTGTGTATCAATTGATCACTGGATAAATCCATACCAAATGTTTATAAAATAATTTATTACCAAAAATTCTCTGAAAATAAATTAATACACCAATAACACACATGTCCAGAAATGAAGTTAAGAAATCAGAAAGGATATGCATGCAGTGTCCCATTCCAAATTTAGCACAAATGCATAGAACTGTGGGGAAATATTAGCTTAGGAACAATGCAGAAGAAAACAACTGAGTCATTTTAAGTCCATTACAAAGGAAAGATGATCTGTATATTTTACTTAGCTTTATATTATTGATTTTCCATTCTAGTATGTCAGAAATATTTCTGTATTACTGTTCTCCCAAATAAAGTTATAACCAATACAGACAAAAGTCATCAATATGCAATAGCGCTGGGGTCTGTAATGAATACCACAGGAGTTTTAGATGGGCCAACTTAACTTACCCAATTACATAAGGAAGCTTTTTCCCCTTGAGGATTTGTAACTAAATTGGGAACCACTCTACTCCATCAGAATACAACAAGCTCAGGAATAACATCACCTAGGAGCGAGCAGCTAAGGACACGTTTTGTTTGAAATTTATCTCCTTTATTTTCATTTCAATAATCAGACAGAAATGTTGGAAATACTATGTTGTTTGGCTGCTATCTTTTATAGTTCCAATAAAGTTCTTGAAATAAATCCATGATGGAGTCCAAGTCATTAGATAAGTGCTACAAATAGTAATTCTCTTACAATAACAAAACAAAAAACATGTTAGTGAGATCTCTCATCTTTGGGCATTGGAAAACATTTAGCAATGTTTCCACAATGCCACAAAAAAACTTTTGCACATTGAATAAACATGGTTACAATGAAATGCTGCCCGTGACTAAATAACAAGATGGTCTACTGTCATGGCGTTTGGTCCTAGTGCAATAATTAGGAAAGCTTTATTTTATATTCAAATTTTAGATGTATATAGAACACACAAAATATGAATAATAAATTAATATTCTCCATGGTATGTTTTAATCTATTCTCATGTGAGATTATACATAAATTTGATCTTATTGTTCAGAAAAATATAATCATCTTTTTTAAAAGAAAAAAAACTTCACTCTTAACACTTGTTTAATACATTAGTAGCACTTTATTTTATGAATATCATTGTTTTGCCTGCATGTATGTATGTACAACACATGAGTGATTGGCATCTGCAGAGGCCAGAGGAAGGCATTAGAAATCCTGGAACTGTAGTTATAGAAGGTTGGGGGCCTCCTTGGGGATACTTGTAACTAAACCTCAGTCCTCTAGAAGAGCAGCTCTTAACCCATGAGCACTCTTTCCAACCCCATATTTCTCTTTTTAAAACATTTCATTTATTTAGTTTTTGCAGTGTGTGTGTGTGTGTGTGTGTATGTGTGTGTGTGTGAGAGAGAGAGAGAGAGAGAGAGAGAGAGAGAGAATGTGTGTATATGGATGCCAGAGAAAAACTTGTAAGACTCAGTTTTCTCCTTCAAATATGTGGCTCTTGGGGAGTAAACCCTGGTCCTCAAGCTTGGTGGCAAGCACCTTTACCCACTGGGCCATCTTGTTAGCCTCATCTTTCTCTTCATAATGTATATCTGTTTCTGAATATATCTCTTTGTGGATACACTTTACATCAATAATGTATTATAAGACAGTGGGCATTTCATGTTGATGTCTCACAATGTGTTAACCATCCCCAAGTGTGAGAAGGATAGGAAGATTTCTATTATATGTATGCATAAGAAAACTTTGAAATATATTCATGGGTAAATCTTTGTTCAGAATTCAAGTTATTTTCTTAAAGACACACATATAATAATGGAGAAATGAAAACTATCTTTGATTCCATGAATTAAAAAGTATCATTTGAGCAGAACCATAACCCAGAAAGTGCCTGTATTTACAGTGATTCCAGTCATTAAGTTGCCTGAGTATATCAGGATTTACTAGACCACAAGTGTCTTCAGGTGTCTATGAAGGAACTTCCTCAAGGCGGCTTGTGGGAATTTTTGTTCTTGCCCATTTTCTTTGCCACATAAGCTGTGGGGAAAAAAAATAAAGAAAACGTTAATGCTACTAGCTGTACATGAGAATAGATGTCCCACATTTCCCTCTCAATGCTGGTCAAGACTTTTTTAAGTACATTTCATAAATTATAGCCCTAAGGAATTTAATAAAGTACCTGGAAGACTTACTTTTAGAACTGTAGCCAGACAGCTATGCCTCTGTGCGTGGGTACTTACTGGGAAAATCAGAATTTAACTGAATGACCTCAAGGAATGTTTTCCTTAAAAATGTCACCCTTGTGTGCCTAGCCTCCTACTGCAATGTGTCACATGACCATTGTGGTAGAGAGAAATTCTAAGTATAACACATTTGGCTTCATTTTGATGATTTAAAGAAATATTTTTGTTTAAAATGTTACTGTTACACTTTATCAGTTACATTTAACTATTGTTGTGATTAACTTGATTTCATTATTTTGAAATACACAGTGACCTAACAGTTTTGTTTCTACTTTGGCACACAGTCTTTTTAAATAGATCTATTTGGAACAGTGTCTACATACTATTTGAATTTGTACTGTTCATGAATTACCATTATGATTAAATAAGCAGTAACAGTCACTTTAGTCAATGCTGTGAATTTTTGTGTACTTCCATATTGGAAGAACACATTCACTATTTTCTTTAATTTGCTGGTGACTTGAATGAGAGAAGAATGTAGCTGCACCGAAAGATTGGATATTTTCATGTGCTTTGTGTGGTGGAGTGCTGCATGATTTCAAGAGATGTGATAACCGATGAATGGTGAAACACCCTGATTTCATCTAAGGTGGGCAGCATAAAGAGGATTCCAATCATCAAATGTGGTGTCACCCTTCATATGCTGATATGAAAAGGCTTCCTTACTTCAGAACCTAATCACAACAGGTAGAAGCCTGAAAACCCCGAAAGGAAACTATAGCTGCCCATTGTCTCATGCTAGGAGCTAGGAGCACTTTAAGAACCATGGAAATATTTTTCTTTTCCTTTCTGGTTTTTTCTTTCTTATTTTTTTTTTCAGAATTTCCTTGTCAAAGTCAGACAATTCTTAGTTTTCACCATGACCAGGAGATTGCTGGGAGACTTCTGCACCATTCTTTCTTGAAGTAGACTCTCTTTTAGACAGGGGGCGGGACTGACTCCTCTGGGCAATTATGACATATCTGTGGGATCACCAATGAACAGCTGGCCAGGGGAAGTGGATGCTTTGACACATTTGTTAGGATTGGCCATCCTGGTTTCTTGTTTCAGCTTTGAAGTGGCACAACCAAGCAACATCTTGCCTAGTATGGTAGTCATAACACCAAGCTTACCTATTACTTTTGCAACTATGCCAGTTTTATGATCTAAATCTGAATCGTTGACTTACAGAAAGGAAACTGCCTCCAGAATTCAGCCCTGTCCTAAGGCATCCTGAGTGAACACTGAATCCTCAGGGGTCAGTGTCAAACTGTGTTCACTGACAACTCACATTATTAAAGAAATGTTATTTTTGTTGTTGTTCAATTCTGTCAAGTCAAAATGTTCCCAATATGTCAGGCAATTGCTTATTTCCGGTGTCTGTCAGATTTTCACTGCCACTAAATTAAGGTCAAAGTGGACGATGATCCTGACAGGCAGCGTGAGGCTGGAGTCTTATTTCTTCCTACTTCTGTTTTAACACTTCAATATTGTACACAGTAGGAATGTTCCTGCTAAACACGTGAAAAGGTACAGGCTGACATTTTACAGAGATTAAGTTCTTTAAAAACATTCTGTCTGCCATGATCGTCACTCTGGCTGCTATCACAAATGCAAGCCAATGTCTGCAAATATCTAATCCCCGAGCATCTTGTGGGAGGCAGAGGTTTCCAACGTGTGTTTGTTGTAAGCACACATCTGCTGGTTACACATGACTAGTTTATCCTATCTTGGGGCTGATTATGTAAAAAGTCTGGCACCATATGTCATCATCTTGCAATATTTATATGGTATATTTTTTAAAATTGTAAAATATTATCCTTTCCTGAAAACTGAAATAACTGGTTGTGGAATCAAGAACCATTTTAAAGTACATATGTGTCATAGCAAAAACAGTACTGGGGGTGAGACACAGATGCTCTCGCTCAGCATCCTGTAGTGGCAACTTAGTCAAAGTTACTTCTATGATGCTATAATTGATTGTCAAGCAAAAGTCATATTACAAAACTTATTATCAAAAGGATAATATTTCATCCATAACATGAAAAAAAACTTGTTTGCAAGTCATTCAAAGAATGTTTGATTAAATTACTTCCAATAATCTGATTTTATTTTCAAGCATAAAGCATTTCCAGCAAACTGAAGTACCTCTCACCAAATAATAACTATGCACATGTATGTTTTGTTTATTCAGTCACTTGAAATCATAACATGCTTGATTTCCACATCATAGCTTGGCGTAGTAAAAAGATACAACTATAGTATATCTTATTACACAACCCAATTGGCTTTTCTTGGCAATTAATGAACCAGGAAGCATCTCATCTGCAAACAATTGTTGCCCTGGGCAATACACAGCATCTAGTTTACAGCTGCAGCCAGCTGGAACAGGAAGATGGAAACAGGAGAAACTCAGCACAGGCTAGCAAGGGACAGGTGACTTTGTTCCTGTCATGGAAGGGGTTTCCTCACTACAGTCCTGATTGGGGATTTGGCTAGCATCATTTCTCAGAAGATCAGATCAGCAGTTTTGTGTGGTGTTTTGTGACTTGAGTGTGAGGGTTGCTGTGCTGGTTTGGGTGTGGGGCGTGTGCAGAAGCCCAGTGGACACCAATGGCTTCCCCTGTAAGACTTTAACAAGCCTTTCTACATTTCCATAGTTTTGAAGTGAATCATATCTCTATTGATCTTACTTTTGAGAAAGAAAGGTGCTTAATAATGTTCATCTAAACCTGCACTTCAGTGTTGGTCAGATAAGTTTGTTTTGTTTGTATCTAAGATAAAAATATGTTCACTCAGTCCTAAATTCACTTGTTTTCAATTAGTCTACAAAGTCTCTCATGTACAATAGCTCCTCGGCACAGACTTCCTGCAGGCTGTTGTGTGCACAGTGACCCACAGCAGCCAGCAGTTCCTCCAGCAAGGTATTTCACTTTGATCAAATACCAGGAGAATCTCTGGATTGCCAAAGACTATGGAAGTGAAGCCGTATCAAAAGGAATATTCTGTTTGGCAGTTTTTATTTGAAGTAACTATACTCAGACTGAGAGAGTTCAATTTTCTTGTATTCTCTAAAACAAAGACAGAATTTTTTTCTTTCTCTTTTTGAAAAAAGCATCAAGAAGATAGACTGGGGAGAAACATTGCCTATAAACAAATGATGGTGGGATGACTGGTAATCCACCTGCAGGAGAATGTATTAAGCTACACATCTTACACAAAAATAAATTCAAAATGGGTGAAAGATCTTATTATTATTAACATAATTCTATTTTTCAATTACATCTTACATTAATTAATTTTGTTAATATATTTTCTTCTTTCAAATAAGAAATTTTTAATTCGTGGATTTTTTTAAATGAAATTTTGTACACATAGAATCATGTTGGATGTTGAGATGACTCAAAAGTATCAAAATTTTCTATTTCTAAACCTTAAGGTATATAGGAACATAAGAATATTTTAGTTATTTTAACTTAAATATAAGGAAATATATGAAAATTTTAAAAATGGGTGGCTATCAACATATGGGGTTATTATTTTGGGGCACTCTATTATATTTTATTGCTCTACAGTTTTTTCACTGTCCTAAATTTGCTCATTGTTTAGGTTTTTTTACATCCTTGATACAGTAGTCTATTACCAGGAATGTTTTTTTCTTTATTTTTCAGCAAGACTGGAAGTTATATAAATAACACTAATTTTCACATATTGCTTTTGTATACTATGACTTTACTGGAAGTGTTCATTAAATATAAGAATTTTCTGGTAAATTCTATGTCTTTTAAAAATACAATCATGTTATCTGTTCTTTTATAATCTTTACCCCATTGAATGATCTTTTCACTCTGTTGGTAATCTTGGCCAACTTTGAATACTTTCCCATTGACCTATGTCTAGCCAACTCTGTTTGGCTTGGATTTGTAAATCTGAAAGTGTGAGGACTTCAACTTCATTTATCTTTCCAAGCTAGTTTGGAAGAATTTGGTGAATGAGCTGTTATTATCATAAACAGTATTACAGAGTCTTCCCCAAGCACTTTATGTCACTCCTTATATGGATAATGTGAGTTCTTTGTAATTTGAATTAAAAGCTATAGGTAATTTTCTCAAAAGCTATAGTTAAAAAGGGTTGAGTCATACACAGATTAGAGGTTGCATTCACAGAAGTTTGATTATTATTTTTGAAAATTGCAGGTATTTCATTTTATTATTGGTGCTGCAGGCAGTTATTATATAGTGTTTACTTTAGTAGCTTAAAGTCATTATAGAAAACACTGGGCTAAAATTGCATTGAGTGAAGAAAAAGTACTATGGAACTGTGTTGTACAGAAAGTGTCACCTTCCAGATTCATTCTGAACATACAAAAACTATACAGGGAATGGTTTGTCAAACACTCTTACCATGGACCTTGGGATAGATGGATGAAACTCCCTTCCCCAAGCACGTTCACTGATGAATCTATGAGATAGGGACAGACTGAAAATTCTCTTATTATCTTTTGTGATAGTTTGAATGAGAATGCCCCCCCATAGGTTCATATATTTGAAGGCTCAGTCTCCAGGAGGCAGAACTCTTGGAGAAGAATTAGGAAGTGAGGCTTTATTGGAGTAGATGTGGCCTTGTTGGATGAAGTGTGTCATTCGGGATGGGCTTGAATGTTCCAAAAGCCCCTACCAGGCCCAGTCTCTCACTCTCTTTCTGCCTGCCCCCTGCAGATCAGGGAAAACACCAATGCACATTTAAAAAAAATTATAACAGCATAAATAGTCTTCTCCCAGGGATGGGCCCCCAATCAGTTATTCAATATCAAGTAATCAACTTTGAAATATATACATATAAGTAACATTATGTGGGCTGAGCAGGTTGTATTTACATATTTAAGAATAATATGTAATATATTTAAATATGTAATATATATTTAAATATGTAATATATATTTAAATATGTAATATATATTTAAATATGTAATATATATACATATTTAAGAAAAATAATGTAATATATATATTTAAATAAAAGGAGGTCATAAATTTGAGGGAGCAAAAGAGGTTACATAAGAAGTGATAGGGACTGAAAGGGATGGAAAATGATGTGATTATATTTTAATTTCAAACTATTTGTTGAAAAATGAAGAAACATAATCTGAAAATACGTCATTTTTTAAGTTAACTCTTTTACTTTTTATTTTTGTGTTTTATAATGTATGAATTTGTATGTGGTCATATGTGAGTGCAAAAGTGTGTGCATGAATGTGGAGATCAGAGGTCCAAGCTGAGTGTCTTTTGTTTGAGGCAGCGTCTCTCATTCAACCTGGAAATCACCAACTTAAGAAGACTAGCTACCCCTAAAGCTCTAAGGATTCTTCTTTATCTCCTCAGTACTAGGATAGCTGGCATCTACCACCATGCCTGTCATTTCACATGAGTGCTGTTGATCCAGACTGTTGCATGGTAAACATATAAACACTTCACTGAACCCTCTCCAAAGTCTGATGTTTATAAATTACTAAGAAACTTGGAGAACAACACAGGGCCAGGAGAGACTTGTTCAATAATTATTATAGATATTAGTTGAATGAATGATGTTACAGTGTATCTTGACATGTATCCAGTGTAGATTACGCTAAAGTTGATGCAGATATTGGGGGATTGTTCTGATCTTATTACCACGTAATCAGATAAATATGAGGGAAATGGAAAAAGGCATCAAAGATATGAACTCAGACATGTAAATAAATAAATAAATAAATAAATAAATAAATAGAGAAGCACACAGGCTCAATTTCAGCAGGCTGAGAATGCTTCATTTTGATAGTGAAGGGCTACAACCTTTCCACAGAAAGAGGTGGAGAGCATTTACAAGACTTAGGGTGTGTGTGTGTGTGTGTGTGTGTGTGTGTGTGTGTGTGTGTGTACCTATCAAAAGTCAGAGCTATTTATTTATTTTTTGTCATTTGACTGGGAACAGGGTATGCTGTTTTTCAGTACCTAGGCATACTGTTTCTGCATATAGAGTGGAATGGTCAAGCTGGAACTAAGTCATTCTTCATGGCTATGGGCTGTTGCACAGTACAGCCTGAATTAATTCCTTATCACATGAGTATCATCCAATATATCCCAACTCTGGAAGGGTAAAGGAAAAAATGAGGGAGGCTTATAGTTTCAGGAGGCTGCTTCCTGATAAGGAACAGAAATGGTCTTAACAATGGAAGGGACGTTTTGAGGTTGCTTTCAGGCTGCATAGGGGCTGCCAGCTTTTAGACATGAATAATTAAGTGAACGTCTAGGTGGTAAAAGCTTGTAGTCTTTGCAGGAGGAACTTGGTAAGACAGTTCAAAAGAATGACAGTGACCAAAGAATAAAGTAAGTACAATCATAATGAACAGGCCACCCAAGTGGGCAGTTCACAGTCCCCAAGCAGTCAGGCATCCTTCCATGAACTATTGTCAACCCTTTCTCTGTGTTTGATTCTTGCTAATGATTGCTTAGCATTTTCCTATACTAACTTTGATTGGTTTTCATAAAAATAGCATTCTTCCCTCTAGGAAGGCACAGATGCCTTTTTCACAGTGAAAGCCATTGAGAGGACTTACACGGAACTTTTTCTTTAGATGTAAGGTGAAGGTCAGTAATTAAAAAACAGGTTAAAATGTGATGTGAGGATAATAAGGAGGAAAAGAATAACCCAGAGGAAGAGCCAGAGTGGGAAGGAACTGAACGCCCATACATAGGAAGAGCCTTGTTAAATTTTTGTCTGGTCCTTGTATCTTTGGTCCTCATCTCAAACCAGTTAGAATCTGTTGGTGTGGAAACAGCATGGTTTGTGGAGGAGGGCACAAACCCCTTCCTTAGCAGTAGTCAGATTTAGTCACAAAGTACTGATGTAGCCAGAGAATTGAGTTGGTCCCTGAGGAAATTAAGCTGATCTGAAATTTCCCTAAGGTTTTCGACAGCTGTTGAGAAAGGGGGTTTATTTGTGTAGAAAGGCTTGGGTCCAGCTGTCTTAGTTCTGTTCTGAAAACAATGCCCAGAGTGGCAAAAAGAAGGATGAGTTGAATGGCATTGGATCTCCTCTTTAGCTGACAAGGGCAGCAGCAGTTAAAGTGATTCAGTGGAGGGGCCAACCAAGGGGCCGCAATCAAACAACCCATGGCGTAGTTCCAGAGCAAAAGTCGGGAGGTACTAACTGTACAACCTGTGGGGAACATGAAGAGACAAAGTTAACATAGGTTCTGTTTAGTGAGAGTAAACGTATTTGCACAACAGGCTAAGCCTTGTACCAGAGTTCTGTATACAGATAAGGTAACTGGAACAGCAGCTTGTTACATCAGATTCCTGCGTAAGGAATAAGCAGTGGGAAGCTTTGTAAAAGAAATCAGCTAAATTCAACATCTACTTGCAAATTTAAAAGAGAAATGGGATCCTACTGAAGCATTTTTATAGAACTGTCTAGCAACCTTTCCAAAGACACTCGGGCAGTCTGAATAATTACCTAAAACTGTAAGTTCGATGTCAGACTATCTGGCAGCCACTTTTAATCAGAGAGCTTGGTTGGTTAGGGCATGTGTGCTAGAATTAGCCCTTATTAAGAGGAAGAACTAAAAGCAAGGATAAAGGGCATGGCCAATCGAACTAGTACTCAGGTCCCATATCAGTCAAATTGGAGGCTTAGGTACAAGGGTCCACTTTTCACAGCATCCTCATAGGTCAGTTTGGGAGACACTTAGGGAAGTATAACTGCTATTTTCTCTCTATTGTTTGAGACATTTAGGGTATTGGTATAGACTCTTAAGATCCTCCACTTGGCAAAAAAAAATCTTTTCCCCTGTCAATGAAACATGAGGACAAATATAAATAAGGAGGAGGGTTTTGTTGTTTTGTTTGATTATTTGTTTGGTTGGTTGGTTGCTTGCTTTTCATCTTAGGGAAAGGATGAAAACAAACCCAAGTTATAGGAAGGGTGTGGCCATGCTCCATAAGAGTGACAAAGTCAATTAAACATAGGAGGTTCCCAGAACCTCCAAGACTTTGTGAACCAGAAAAGAAGGGAGAAGCTCCAGATCTTCTGGAGTCCAGTCAGAACAATGAGTTAGTCTGGATGGAGGAGTTACCTTGTCCAACAGAATTGGATGAGTGGATGACAATGTTCAACACTGAAAGTCTCAGCCTGGAGATGACAGTCTATGAGGACAAGGTCAGGGAAGGGTCAGTAAAAGATCCTGAGCGAGGATCAACCAGTTCAGGGGAAAATAGGAATAAGGAGAATGTGGCACATTACTGCTGCTGGCGTGCAGGGGACAAAAGTTTATCTCACTAGAGGGATGACTGCACTGCAGAAGAGCTGCAAGGACCACTGCAGGGGTGTGAGCAGTGCCCACGCCAACAGTAAGCTTCCTGATTGTCAGTCTTGGCCAAGTCTAGATTTTGGTAATCGCAGCTTGTGACAAAGGCAATAATTTATCAAACACATTCCAAGATGCCTATAACTAATCTGTATTTGTTGTAAATCAATTTGTTTTTAAAGGGAGAGGTTTGAGTATAAAAGTCTTAGGTGAGGGTAGTTTTCCATACTTCCAAGGACAGGGACAAAGGGGGAAAAAACAGGTCTATGGGTAGAATACTGATAGTTTTCACATCAGTCAGCTTAAAAAAAATGTCATTTTTTCATAGTAAGTTAATAAAAGATCAACACTTAAGCCCTCTTCAGGGATATCCATCATTTAACCACATCCATTTCTGTGTTGGTTCTGAGGCAATCTGTTGCGCTTAAGGTCCTTTGACTACTACATGTTTAGACTCCTTAAGTACTGAAGTGTTTATGAAGTCTCCAGTGTCTTTTCATAAAATAATGTGATGAAGTTTAACATGACATCCTGGTGTGTGGGGGTCATTACAGTTTCCAGTTGTTATATTTATTATAGTATGTAGAAATATTTGGGTAACTGTGTTTTAATTCAGCACTTCAGTGTTTAAGCCTCAGGCTTACTGTGTCTTATTCTACGTTTTGAACCTGAATGTCTGTTAATGTAAAAGTCTGATTTGACAGTTCCTAAACTCTGTGCACTTCTGACTTCACTGTTGTCATCTGTAATGTGAATTGCTACATGGTCTTTAATAGAACAAACCTGGAGCCAGAAATTGGGGTAAATACTGAAAGACCAGAGAGACAACAGAACAAGCCACCTCTTACCTCTAGGACTCCTCTGCCAAAAGACTTTAGTTCCTGTCCCTCATGTCTTATATACCTCTCTCTGCCCACCCATACCATTTCCTGTCTCAACTTTCCTAGTGCTGGGATTAAAGGCATGTGACTCCCAAGTTTTGGGATTAAAGGTGTGTGCCACCACTGCCTGGCTCTGTTTCTCTCCTAGACTGAGTCAATCCCACATAGTCTAGGATGGCTTTGAATTCACAGAGATCTAGATGGATCTCTGCCTCCAGAGTGCTAGGATTAAAGGTGGGTGCCACCACTGCCTGGCCTCTATGTTTAATCTAGTGGCTTGTTATGTTCTCTGATCTTCTGGCAAATTTTATTAGGGTATACAGTATATCACCACAGTCACCTTTGGCTTCTCCCATCATTGCTGCATTAGAAATGAATGTATTCCAAAAAACATTATTATAACTTGTTAAAAATTAAAAAGAATGCCATGTATTACCATAAAATTATGCTTTAAAATAAGTATATTTTTTCCAAAATAAAATTATGTATAATCATGAGTTTTATTGCTTTACATTTTTGTGAAATGTTAAATGCCTGACTTAGGAGAAGTAAACAGAAATCTCACACCAACTTCCACGTGCAGTTGTTTGCCACCTGGTGTTTGGGTTGCAACATATAAAGAAAATCCAGTCTTCTGAACACATATATTAGACACAGAGGATGTTTTAATTAAGTTTTTGTTTGGAGATAATTGTAAATTTGCATGTAAATGTTAGCTATCATAGGGAGTGTGGGTATTCTTTGCCCTGGTTGCTCACAATAGTAACACCTTCCTAATTATGCAAGCTATTACAGTCTGGTTAGTGATGTTTAATAAAGTGAAAATACAAGATGCTCCTGTCATCACAGGTACCCAAATATCCCTCATGTTGTGCATTCATTGCTGCATAGCATCTCTCCTCCACACCTAGCAGTCACAGTCTCTTCACTCTCATTATATATGTCGTTTTCAGAATATCATACAGGGATATGACCTCTGGGATGGATTGTTTGCACTCAGCAAATACTGCATGAGGGTGCTGTATGTATACAACAGCCTTTCTTGTTCACTCCTGGACATTATTCCACATTGAATGACTTGAAATTGCTAAGGACATCTGATTATTTCCAGTGTTCTGTTCTTTTGAGTGAAATTGCTAGAATAGGTGTGAGGTGGTGAGTCTTACACCATTGTGTGTGTGGTACTCTTAGAAGCTGGCAATTTTTTTCTACTTTGGGCTACTTCTGCTCTCCTAAGAGTGATTTATTAGCAATCCCATTTCCCTTAACCCTCCTTAGCTTGTGTTATGAGTGATAGCAGAATTTTTCTATGATACCAGGCTAGGAGGTGTGTATGGATGGATGTTATTTGCCACCTCTCTAAAGAGTGATGGTACTGGACATCACTTGCATGAAATTATGTACTTTCTGTAAGCTCATTACTGGAATGCACATTTTCTAATCAGAACATTTTCTCCTTTACTTGTTGAGTTTGGAGATTCTCTAATTATCTCTAAACTAGTCTTTTGAAGACGTGTGCTTTTCTCAATTATTTACTCCCATTTATTCTCTAACTATGGTTGGGTACAATAAAATATCTTAGTTTTGAGGAAATCAATCATATCAATTTTATCTTTTGAATTTTTTACACAGAAATTGGTTCTAAAGATGTTCTAAAAATGTTCCTCTGAACATTTTACTGTTTTACATTTTGTGATTGTCTTTGATTTGCTTTGTGTTTATTTTTAAATAATGTACAAATTGTTAATTTCTGTGAATTTTCATATGTAATATTAGCTCAGATTTGTGTTTACCTGTAGATGGCCAAATCTAAAGATACGCTTGTTCAAAAAGCTAATGTGCCCAAACAAATGTCTTTCAAACCATTGGCAAATTTGTTTGGGTGTTTAATTAGGTCTGTTTCTGGAGTCTACCTTTGCCCCATTGATCTGTGTATGGTTCTCCTTCTATAAATATACAAACCTTGATTGCTATAGTTACATGATACATTTACATATTAAGAAGAGCAATTCTTCATACATTACTTGTAGCAACTTTTTTTTTTTTTTTTTTTTTTTTGGTTTTTCAAGACAGAGTTTCTCTGTGTCACAGTCCTAGCTGTCCTGGAACTTTCTTTTTAGGCCAGGCTGGCTTCAAACTCACAGAGATCTGCCTGCTCTGCCTCCTGAGGGCTGGATTAAAAGCATGCACCACTACCAGGTTGTAGCAACATTTTTATTATGGAAAAAATATCTTCAATGAAGTAAGAACATCCTCATATGAAATCCTCACATTTTAAAAATAATTATTCTGCCCATTCATATTCCTTCTTTAAATATCTTAGCTATTTTAGTTCTTTTACTTCTTCATATAATTTTTTACTATGAATTTCTTTATAAAAATTATTATTCATATTGACAGGGTTTGTTTTTAGGTTTTTTTAATTATTAATGAAGTCAACGTGTTTAAGGCAACAAGTCTTCTATGATATGAGTGGAATGGACGTCATCCTGTAAGTCTTGTGTTTTATCCATCTGGGCTTGTAATTCTCCTCATGTAACCTGTGTATAAATTTGTTTAATCCACACCTATTTCATGTTTGCACTGTGGATAATTCCTCAAGCTCTCTCTGATCAGTGTGTTCATACTACATAGTGATGTTATTTAATTGCTTTCCTGCTGAATTCCAACAGCTCTAGAAAGGACAGAAACTCCTTGCCATATCCTGGACACTCATGGCATCTGAAAAACAGAACACTTTCTGTTCTTTCCTAGACAAACTGTTTCATTTTTCTGGTCTTTTTATTCTTCTCTGGCTGGAATCCCATGCTTCCTTCTTCCCTAGCTTGTCTTGGTTTTTCATGTTGCTTGGGTTTCTGTGGTAGAAAATAGTCATGTAGCATTAAGTCATTGGTTTTATCTTTTGGTATGGATAACCATTCCTGCTTTGTTGAGTAGGCTTTAGAATCTCTGTTTGCTGGTACCCAATTTTGGCAAGTTTTGGTTCAGCAGGATGATGACTGAAGCTCAGTCTTGTGACCACTAACTAGTGGTTAGTGTTTGAGGTAACAAAGGTGGTCCTGATTCAGTTATGAAAAATTGTGGCTTCTGATTTCATGAGCAGACAAGTCCTCACTGTATTAGGGTCCTGGAGAAGTGCCGCAAAAGACCACCATCCACCTATGCAATTAGCAAGAGCCTTTATTATTCCAGCATGCTGGGGCCCTCTATCTTACACAAAGGTAAAATGGTAATGACCCCCAGAGAAACTTGCAGGATTCTCTTAAGAACGGACAAGGGGAGTTCCTAGGGTAGTTAAGTCATCTTAGATATGATTGGCTTAAGCAAGTAGCAATCATAATAGTATGTTCTAATTGTCTAGGGCTAGTCAGGGGTTGGTTAAGGCTACAGCTTTTCCATTTTTGGTGCAAGCCTAGATGAGTCCCTGGCTCTGTCCTTATTTGGTTATTACCATGAGCTATTGGAGTGGCTGGCTGGCTTAGTATGTGCTGACTGTGGAGGCTGGTTCAGGCCTGGTACACACTATCTCCCTCTTCCCTGCTGTTAGGGGCATTGAAAATTGATTGTCCTTTGTTCATGGCTTCCTCAGAAACTGCCTGCTCAGTTCCAAGAGGCAGGGACTGAGGCCTAGTTCTTAACTGAGTTATTAGGGCAGGCTGTTATATTTGCCTGATCCTCTCAAATGTATACCTCAGCCTTTGAAGAGATGGTACTAGAGGAAAGTGAAGCTGAGAGCTACAAGTGAGCATACAGGTCCTCTGGTCTTGGAATTAGATTCTCAGGAAGTGAGGGAAGTAAAACTGCAGCAGAGAGAGCAAGGGACTGACAGAAACCTTCAAATGACTATGCTATTAGGGTCCAAAATAGAGGGAGAAGGGCAGGTTACCTACAGAGTATATGGTCCCTCAGATATTAGTGATCCTGGATGCTGGGGTAGACATTGAAGGGTGGGCTGCATAGGTAGCTCAGAAAGCTTGTGCAGGTCCTCAGATAGCTACTACATTAGTGTATCAGTGAAAGGGGGTGGGTAGGCTGCTTGAAAAGCACACAGGTAGCTTGGGCATTTGTAGTTATGATTTATGTTTCCTTGATGAATTCATTAGGGAATGTGTTATAGTTTAAGAAATAGCTGATACGAGCCAAGCAGTGGTGACGCACACCTTTAATCCCAGCACTTGGGAGGCAGAGGCAGGTGGATCTCTTTGAGTTTGAGGCCAGCCTGGTCTACAAAGAGAGTTCCAGGAAAGGTGTAAAGCTACACAGAGAACCCTGTCTTGAAAAATAAAAACAGAAAAAGAAATAGCTGATACTATTGGTAGTATGAGGGAGGAATAGTGAGGGTCTGCAGAAGTAGAATGGAAAAGTAATGAGGCCAAAAAGTGTTGGAAGGGTGAACATGTTTGTGCCAATCTGGCATGTAGTATTAAGGATGTCTCAAAATTATACTTCCTTTTCATCTAGAAAGTCATTAATTTTCCACCTTCCCATTCATTGGTCATTGTTCAGATATACTGCCTACGTAGGTGATTAATTCCTTATAGCATTCACTGTGCCCCCAACAGAAAATATCAGAAAGTGAAACAAACCAGTTAACTTCAAGCCCTCAAATAGTCTTATTAAATGACATTTTATTTTATTTTGCTCTGCTATTGTTTAATGTATGAACAAATAGCCTGGATTATGTCCTTGTAAAGGCATGAGTGTGCTGTGTACACTCCTGCCACAGTACAGAATGCCTAGCCCACCTCTTGTTCATGCTAAAACACAAAATGTATTTTTAGAGAGAAATGGTAAGGTGTGGTGGAGCTGTGTGAACATCTTTCAAAGACAGCACTGAGGAGGGCTTAAAGTCCGGGTAGTGGCTTCCAGGGTTTAAAGGAGAGATTCTTCATTTAAGCCACATAATGGTTTTAACAATACTTTTCTATCAGTCTTTATGTTCCTTCATTTACACTTACTATGGCCTCAATCTCTTTTTCTGGGATAGAAGAGCTTATCTTTCAGCATAGATCTACCCTATAGATTAATGATTCTTAACCTTCCGGATGCTGAGACCCTGTAATATAGTCCCTCATGTTGTGGTAACCCCAAATCATAAAGTCATTTTTATTGTTGTTTCTAAACTGCAATTTTGCTGCTACTGATATGAATCATAATGTAAATAATTTTGGAGACAGAGGTTTGCAAACTGGTCATGCCCCCCAGGTTGAGAACTGCTACTGTGTATTTTTTTTTCCATGTCCACCTTGGAAGGCTGTCACTGTTGGAGAGAATTTTCTGTATTGTGTTTATTGGGTGCACTTGCTGTAATATATTGTTCAGGTTCAAGGCTTCCTTTTAATTTTCCATCTGGATGATGGTGCATTCTTGAGACTGGAGTACTGGAGTCTCATTGCTATCATACGCAGTATGTCTCTCTCTTTACATTCTTTCATGTTTGCTTCACACCTTTAGGAACTCCAATGTCAGGCACACATACTTTAATAATTGGTCTAGCTTCATTGTGAGTTGACACTTTTACCATTATCTATCATCATATGGTGACTTTCCGTATCTCCTGTGACAGTTTTTGTTTAGCTTAAAATCTCTTTTGTTTGCCATAAGTAGAAATACCCTACTGTTTTCTGTTTGTGTGAAATCTCCGTTTCCATCCTTCCACTTTCAGTCTGTGCATTCTGAGCAGCATAGAGGTGTTTCTTGTCTGTTTTTATAAACTGTTCACCCTCTTTGAGTACCAGATGTGTGCTGAATCACTTCAGATCACAAGGGGAAGCAGTGTCCCTGCCATGGCCAGGTGACAACACTGTTGGAGTTTAGTCATTGGAGAGGTTAGCAAGAGAGGCCATAAGGTTAAGTAGGGTCTGTGCTTGTGATGGATGAGACCAGACGTCATGCTCTATTGGTTATTTTCCTTATTGTTGTGATCAAATACCTAACAAGAAACAATTTACGGGGGAAGGGAGCTTACTTTAGCTCACAGGTTCATGGTAAGGCAGATAGGTAGCTGGGTTCCACCTGGAGTTCTGATTGTGAACCTGGAGCTCTTATTTACATGCTGAAGCAGATTGGGTGATAATAACATTCTTCTGGCTTTGTCCTTTCAGTCAAATCCCCAAACCAAAGGATGGTACTAAGCACATACAGTGTAGTTCTTCCCTGTTGAGATAAACCTTCTTAGATGTTCCCTTACCAGCATTCCCAGAAGTGTGTCCTTAGGAAATTCCAAATCCAATTATTCTGACAGTGTAGATTAACCATTAAGCTGGCTAAGTAGAAAAATAATATGGTGGTTGTTTGCCTCTCAGGTAGAGTAAGGCCTTGGCTGGATTTGAAACTAATGAAACACTGTTTGAACTTAAGTGTGGAGGACAATTAGCCCTTGATCTTTGTCAAAATTTACTTTGGTTGTCATTTCTCACCCTGGATTTGGTCCCATAATAGAATTTAAGGCTGATCCTGGAGGCTGGTGGGGGCTTCTCCAGATAGAATGTACCTCTATTTCTGACATTAAAAGCTCACATTTGTAAGTTGACTCTGATCAGACACCACTGCTGTCAAGAACAGAGTCACCACTAAAATACTTATGTTGATTGTTGCACACTTGATATCCTTGCATTTTTTCATTTTTTTTAAATCTTTGATTCTGGCTGGTGTAACTACAGAATTTCCTTCTATTTTCCCTTTGAATTAAGACAAAGCAGAGACTGAGAAGCATATTGGGATGCTAAAGAAGCTGATGTTCTCTCTCTCTCTCTCTCTCTCTCTCTCTCTCTCTCTCTCTCTCTCTCTCTCTCTCTCTCTCTCTCTCTGTCTGTCGTACCCATGGTGTGTAGCCTTGTTCTGACTTGAGGAAAATGGAATAATAATACAGTTATGTTAAAATTTCTCTCATGACTTCCATGTGATATTTTTTTTCTGTCTTGTGAACTACACAGGTAACTAAAGCTAAGTTTAGCACATTTTCACAAAGGTATTCTTGTTTTTAAGTAATTTCTAGTTGAAATACCTGTGAAAGGCAGCAAAGCCTAGATTGTCCTTGTAGTTTAAAGGAGTATGAAGAAAAGTTACAACAATAACAGAACTCGCATGGGAGGTTTATTAGGGTTAGAGAGGGGAAGGGATGCAGAGACCGGCCTCTGGGGATGTAGCACGTGCACTCAGGAAGTGGCTGTAGTTGATGACGTATCCTGCCAGGACCCTGAGCAGGCCAGTGTAAATGCCTGAATGCTAACATTCCTCCATTTTGTTCATTATAAAAAGGTGAGGAAATAGGAAAGGATGGCAGATGAGGCAGAAATGTGGATGCTGTGTTCCTGAGACTACTTCCTGCTGAACTAGGGGCATTGGCATTTTTGGAGGACATGAGAAAATTGGGATGCTTGCCAAGTCCTGGGATAGCTGGCTGTTTCACTTTTCTGCCCAGGCTCTGTGGGACTGTCTGGTGCTGTTTGGACCTGGCAAGATGCTGGCAGAGCAGAAGATAAAATTAAGTTTAGAGGGAAATTTTTTTTAGGTTCTGGTAATTGAGGGAGGGGAGTCCCAAGACCAGGGAAAGGTGGGGAAGCTTAGGCTGTTGATTGACAGTATCTGGAGTGCATCTGACCTGTTTGAGGTGGATCCAAGTTTACTCCCTGGAGCTCACAAGAATTTTTTAAGTTTGTAAAGAGGTAAGTGTTAGACACATTAACATCCCCACTGTTTAAATCTGTACTGAAATTTACCTTATAGAAATGGCAGTATACTCATGCCTTTGAGTCATTAGAAAGCAATCAAAGGGAGTTTAAAATTCTGAGCTTGTGACTTATGTGATAATAGTAGTAGTATAGTAGTCAGTAGTCTGTCAGAGTTAGATTAATAGTTTATCAGAATTCCATCAATTAATGTTTCATTCCTTTATACATCTTAAATCACTTTCTCCTTATCACCACTTAAGCTTTCCTATCTTCACATAAACAAACCTTAAAGCACCTGGCCCTTTCTCATCACCACAGAATCATCTTGACACCCTCTTAGCCAATTTATCAGGACACAGGTGGTTGAAAACTGAGGGCAGTCATTGTAGAGAGTACCTTTTAAATAAAGGAACAGTAAAAAGTTACATTGAAATCTGTTCTGTGAGTCTCCTTTTGAGTCTGGGGTTGTGGATATCTCTGGGGTGCTGTTGGTTCTCACCACCCAGGCACATTTGGTAGTCATGGTGCCTCCAGCTCTGTGGCTAATAGTTGGAAGTCTGGTAGCAATAGCTAATTAGTTGTTTGATTAGAGATTTTTGAATGTGTCATTGACGATATATAGAGAAGAAATTGATGAAGCGGGGTATGATTAGTAGAGACAGGAGAACAAGAAAAGGGATCAGGAAGGAAAGCATATGAGGTCTTAATCCAGTACATTTGAGAATGGCTGTGGGGTGAAACCTTGTTCTTATGGAACTGGTGACAAGGCAATTGAGCTTGGTATCATCTGAAATTTAAGAGAGCAGAGTTCTGTTGGGTTTGATGTATACAAAGGAAAATTGTCTTGAGGTGGGGGAGTAAAGGGCTTGAGGTGGGTTAAGTGAATCCAATGAGGGAACTCCAAGCTTAGTGGCTGTGGGGGTTAAAAGAATTACCTTGAAGAGGCCGTGCCATTCAGGGAGAAGGGGTGAGGGATATTGGTCTGGAGGAGAGAGATCCCTGATGTTGATTGGGGATAGACGGGTGGATAGAGGGTAGGGGTTGAGAGTGGTTAGTAAAGTTCCATAAAGAGTGGAGTGATCAGGGAGAGGTGGGGGTTTGGGTGAGAGATGAGGGGTTAGCACCTGCCACCCATACATGACCTCAAATAGTGAGATGGAAAGGGGTCACTTGGGGAGAGCCTGGAGCCTTAGAAGAGCCAGAGGCAAGAGTTTTACTCAATTGAGGTGAAGTTCCTGTGACATTTTAACAAGGGTATTTTTTAAGGAGTGGTTAATTTGTTCTGTCTTTCCTGAGTACTGGGGATGGTATGGGATATGGATGTGCCAAGGTATATTGAGGGCTTTAGGTAGGGTTTGGGAAATCTGAGAGGTGAATTCAGGATCATTGTCTTACTGGAGGAGGCGGGGATTCCAAAATGGGAAATGATCTCTAGGAGAAGGAGATCAGAGACTGTCTGAGCCCTTTTGTTAACGGTTGGGAATGCCTCTACTCAGTTTGTAGTGTGTCCACTAAAACCAGGACGTGCCTAAATCATCTGATTGTGGGCATATCGGTAAAATTAAGTTGCCAGTCATTCCCTGGGAAGGAGCCTTTGGCCCGGTGGGTAGGAAAAGGAGGGCTGCGGTATCTGGAGTTCGGGTCTGACATTTGACAGATTTTACAAGAAGCAGTAATAGTCCTTAAGAAATGCAAGTCCTCAGGGTGGGCTGCAGGTAGGCCTTGACAAAGTGAAACACAGCTTGGCTATCACGATGAAATAGCTGGTATAGATAGGACAGAATTTATGAAGTGTCAGGAGTGACAGTGGGGATGTGGGTTATAGTGCAAGGATTCCCTGTGGCAGGTGAGGTGAGTCTGGGCCTTGGAAGGCTGCACCTCTAGCTGCCTTGTCAGCTCAGTTACTTCCTTTAGAGATGGAGTTGTTGGTCTGGTGAGACTGGCAGTGAATAATCCCTGTAGCTGTGGGGAGATGGGGGGCTTTTAGCATGACCGTAATTTGACCTGAGTTGGTTATTGACCCTCCTTTTGTTGTAGTTTTTTGTTTGTTTGTTTTTTTGTTTTGCTCTTTCCAAAAGGCAGTTGGGACAGGGGGATATGAAAAGCATATGTGAAGTCTGTGTAAACATGTAGGGATTGTCCTTGTGCCAATTGGAAGGCATGGGTGAGAGCTATTAGTTCAGCTTGTGGATTAGTGGTATGAGCAGGGAGGGCCTGTGCCTCAACCACCCTAGTATCTGACACTATGTCACAGCCTGCTTTTCTGGCTCCCTCGTGTAAAAAAGAGCTGCCATCTGCGTACGAGGTATAGATGGCCTGAGGCAATGTGCCTTCCTGTATGTGTGAAGGATGGGGCAGTAGTTCCTCTAGGGTTTCAGTGCAGGAGTGAGATGGGGAGTATTCAGTGTTTGGGTGGGGAAGAAGATTTGAGATATTAAGGGGTGGGCAAAATTGGAAAGTAAGTGTGGCATCTTCTACTACTGCCACCTGGAGAGAAAGAACCTGGGAAGGAGGTAGAGTTTGTCACCTTTATAAGTTAAGAGATGGGACAGGTTGTAAGAGGAGAAGATAGTGGTGAGTGACCCAAAGTTTAGGTTTTTTATTCATTAATGAGCTCAACAGCTGCGAAAGTGCATATATAGGGCACCTATCCCTGGATAATAAGGTGAAACATGAATTACTAAACAATCTTATTAATAAAAACCCAGAGCCAGATATTGGGGTGAAAGCTGAGATATCAGAGGAATAGAACAAGCCAGCCACAAGTTCTTACCACTAGGAAATCCTCAGCCCAAGAGAGCTACTTCCTGTATATTCATGCCTTATATACCTTTCTGTGCCCTGCCATCTTACGTCCTATCTCCGCCCAGCTACATCACTTCCTCTTTCCGCCCAGCTCTATCACTTCCTGTCTGTCTGTACAGACCTCCAGATGTCTATGGTTAACTAGTGCTGGGATTAAAGGCATGTGCCACCATGCCTGGCTTTGTTCCCAGTGTGGCCTTGAATTCATTGAGATCTGGATGACTCTCTGCCTCCCGAATGCTAGGATTAAAGGTGTGTGCCACCACTGCCTGATCTCCATGTTTAATATAGTGACTGGCTTTTTCCTCTAGTCCCCAGGCAAGCTTTATTTGTTAGAGCACAAATAAAGTATCACCACAGTAAGGTTTAATTTTTTTTTTAGAGGTATGCTATAAGTGCAAAGGAAGGTCCCAGTTGGTGGCCTAGGACCCCAAGAGCCTATTCTTCTTTTTATGATACATAGAGGGAGAAGGGATAGGTTAGGTCTGGGAGATGAAGTACTGGGGCCTGTTGGAGCTTCTGAAAGGGCTTTATAATGGGGGGTAAGAAGGGGTTTGTGTGAGGGGCCAAGGGCTGCCTCATATAAGGGGCAGGCAAGGAGAGAAAAAGAGGGGATCCAAGAACTTAAGAAGCCAATTATTCCTAGGAACGATAGAATCCCCTCTTTAGTAGCCGGGACTGCGTGAGATGGGATGAGGTGTTTTCTATCCAAGGTAATGGCTTTGTGGGATGAAGTGATGTTTAGTCCCAAGTAGATGACCTTGGAAGTTGAGACTCTATATACCCAGCTGGACAAGAAATTTAGTATTAGTGTTAGTTTGTCTAATTTGTAGAGATGGGTTGCAGAGGAGAAGGCCGTCTATCATACTGTAAGAGTCTAGATTTGGAGAGAGACTAAGAGAGTAGACCAGAAGCCAGAGCCTGGCCAAATAGGTGTGGGCTGTCCCAGAACCCCTGGGGTAGGACAGTCCAGGTGAGCTGGGAAGAGAGGTGAGTGTCAGGGTCAGCCCAGGTGAAAGCAAAAATATTTTGTGATTGGATACTGAGAGAGAGAGAAGAAAGCATCTTTGAGATCCAGGACTGAGAAATGGGAGGTCCCTGAGGGGATAGTGGAGAGGAATGTGTAAGGCATAGGCACCACAAGTTAGACTGGGACTACTGCAGAATTAATGAGCCAGGAGTTTTGAACCAGTTGGTAGGTCCCATTGGGCTTTTTAATGCAAGTATAGGGGTGTTAAAGGGAGAAGCTGTGGGATGAAGTAGTTTTGTTTTCTTAGGAGGTCAGTCAGAGAGGATAGGTTTAAGTCCCCTGAGGCTCTGGAGTGAAAGTGGGTACTGGGCTTGGGTAATGTACTGCGTAGGGTCCTGTAATTGGACAATGATTGGGGAATAGTGTTTAGCAACAGAGGGATTTTGGGTATTCTAGACTTGGGAGTCCACCTGGGAGGCTGGCAGAGGAAATGAGGTACTAGAACCAGTAGGATGGATGTCTAGGAGGAAGAACCAGTAGGGTGGGTGTCTAGGAGGAAGAACCAGTAGGGCAGGTGTCTAGGAGGAAGAACCAGTAGGGTGGGTGTCTAGGAGGAAGAACCAGTAGGATGGATGTCTAGGAGGAAGAACCAGTAGGATGGATGTCTAGGAGGAAGAACCAGTAGGGTGGGTGTCTAGGAGGAAGAACCAGTAGGGTGGGTGTCTAGGAGGAAGAACCAGTAGGACAGGTGTCTAGGAGGAAGAACCAGTAGGGTGGGTGTCTAGGAGGAAGAACCAGTAGAGCGGGTGTCTAAGAGGAAGAACCAGTAGGGTGGGTGTCTAGGAAGAGGAGGAGGAAAGAGGCTACTGGCAAGTCTGGGGTCAGGTGAATGGGGGGGGGGCAAAATAAATAGAGGCTCCCACCATGTCTAAAAGATCCCTTCCCAGTAAGGGGACAGGACAAGTTGACACCATCAGGAAGGGATGAAGGAGAGGACTATCCCTGAAAATGTAATTGAGTGGTAGAGTCTGGTGAGGTAGGTAAGGCTGTCCCCCTACCCTAACAATGGGGAGACAAGATGTAGAGGTAGGTCCTCAAAACTCCATCAGGACCGAGTAAGTGGCCTCAGTGTCCAGGAGGAAGGAGATGGACTACCCTGATACTGTAATGGCTACCTGGGGCTCCCTGTCAGAGATTCCCTGTCAGAGATTACAGTGATCCAGCCAAGGGAGCCTGTGCTCCTTCAGTCATTTATGGCCAGGCCTAAAAGATTGACTGGAGGGTGGTCTGTTTCTGATGTCCCCATGCTACAAGAGACATGGGGACACTCAATAGCCCAATGTCTCTCTTGGTGGCACCTTAGACATGGCCTGGGTGATCTGCAGGGATTAGGGCAGGCCTGGGCCCTGTGACCCTCCTGACCACATCTGAAGCAGGGACCCAGTGGTCCTTGAGCCCTGGGAGGCACAGGCGCCTGGGCAGTTGCCGAAGCCAGTTGAATGGCCTTGGCCAGCGTTTGGTATTTCTATTTATGGGCTTTTTCATCTCTCTCATGGTACACCTTAAAGGCCAGCGCTAAGACTTCTGCTTGTGGGACTAGGAGTCCTCTCTCCAGATGCTTAAGCTTGACCCTAATGTCAGGGAAGCTCTGGGAAAATAAATAGGTTATCAGGAGTTGTCTGTCTTCTAGGTTTTCAGGATCAAGATTGGTATACTGTAAGAGGGACTTTGTGAGGCTTTCTAGGAACTAAGATGGGTTTTCCTGTCCTGGATGACTTTATAGAATTTTTCATAGTTATCTGGTTTAAGGGTAGCCTTATGGAGACCAACCAGGAAGCAGGATGTAAGCTGATCCCTAGATAGAATGGCCCCTGGGATATTATAGTCCCAGGGATCCCAGTCAGGAAACCGCCTCAGCCCTGGCCTGGTGGTCCTGTGTTAGTTTGGTGGATTTCATCTGCATATGCTCTAGCCTGCCCTCAGGAAGAAGGTTGTTAGCTAGAAAAAAAAAAAAAAAAAAAAATATATATATATATATATATATATATATATATATATATATATATATATGAAGGTGAGACTATATGATTGGGTGATATGTTAGAATTATTTAGTGAAAGAAGTAGAGTTAAATGTGTTAAGACCCCAGTTTTTTCTATTTGACAGAGTTCACTTAATAAAAAGGGGACATGCACCTTAACAGGCTTCATAGCTAGCAGAAGCTGAGTAGAGGAACAGGAAGAAAGAATAGAGGGAGGGCTTGGAGAGAAGATAGGAGAAAACTTGGACATGGGGTACCCCATTTGCTGGCAGAAGTTGCAAAGGTCCCATATAATATTGGAATATAGGGTTCTGTGCTAGTCAGTGGCCATTTTGGTTGATTATATAAGGGGTACTGGGGCCAGATACGACTGCAAAGGCAGATAAGCTTAGAAGCCCTTAAGTCGAGAGCTAACTGTAGAGGTCTGAGGTTTTCCAAGAGGTATACCAGGGGCAAGCTTGGTCAATGACACAGCTCCCAAGAGTGTGAAAGAGAAATAAAATCCAAAGGCCTGAAATTCCTAGCATCTCAAGAATTCAGGAAGAACTGGATTGTGAAGGCACAAGCTGTCCAGTGCATCATCATGAAAGTCCTGTTCAGTACATCGTCGTGCAAGAATAGGGGCCTAGGGCTCTGAGCCCGGGAGACATGTAGTCATTCACCTGGTACCAGGGCTTGTGGGTGAGGCCAAAAGGCAAGAAATCATGCTTGAGAGATGAAGCCTCACTTATGGGAAATTGCCATAGGTGAGTGTTGGCAAAGAGAGTCAACTGTAGCCTTAAAGACCATGGTTGGGTGTTCCTGCACCTCCAAGAACATCAGCAGGGTACCAGATGCTCAACGGTCACTCCTACTGGTCCAGCGAACTTACACCAACTTAGAGAAGGGGAATTTACCAATTGTTGAGGGTGTTAGATAGAGATCCCAGCGATCCGTTAGGTGGAAAGTGAGGCTGTTGCAGGTAGACTGGGTCCAGGGTCTCAGCATGTCTCAGACTGCCTGTGGGTAGGAGGGACCACCAGGAGAGCCTGCCAGAGTCTTGGAACCGATATTGTAGTTTAAAAGCGGTGAGAGAAAAAAAAAGTCACACCATACAACAGAACTCACATGGGAGGTTTACTGGGATAATGGAAGTGAAGGAATACAGAGCCCAGCCTCTGGGGATTGTAGCTCATGCACAGGGAGTGGCTGTAGCTGATGACAAAGACAAATAGATGCCTGAGTACTAACAGCCTAATTTTGACATCTTACTAACATCTTGTCCTCTCATATGAAATAGAAATGTTATTATGTACCTCATAAGATTAAAATTATGTTAATGCATACAAACATAATTATAACAATGCCTGGAATTTGCTATTAATAGATGTTAGTTTGTGATTTAATAGATATTAATACTTTGTTTCACATAGGGGGCCTATTAGGTTAGTGTTACATCAACATTAAAGTTGATAATATTTCTGTTGGACTTTGTCCTAGAATATTCTCCGTGCATTTTGGAACTCTTTTTGAGACTAACTTTATAGTAATGATACTAATAGCTATTATCATTTTCATGAATATTTTAGTTGAACTTCCAGAGAAAGAAAATTAAAAATACATCGTCTGCTATTAAGTTTATGTAGACCCTCTAAGTCATGTTTTAAGTAAAACCATTATGTAGAGGATGTATTTGCCTTCATCGTGTTTCTAGACTATCTTATTAAATTCTGCTCCCAGGATGGTCTTTACTTTTTATCTCCTGTCCTGAAACAGTAACTTACTTAGGCAAAGTCCTCTTCATCCTATTTCCAGGTGGAAAGCAGCTGGCATGCCACTGAAAAATACACAGATGTGTTTTGTGTCTGAAATGTCTAAGACAAGACACAGGTAAATGAGCACACTCAGATGCTCTCAGAAATCAGCTAGTTCAAAGCACAGTTTTGACTCAAGCCCTTCACTCTTGGTCTCAATCTCCTAACTTCATTTCTTTTAAGATATAGTGGTCATTTATGAATATGCTGTCTCTTATTCAGACTTTAACAAAGACTACAATGTGTGATCATTTCAATCAATATACCCATATTATTACATATGACATTAGAAAGAATCAGTATTTATAAAGAGCCCAAAATAACAGTTTCTTATTAAGTCACAAAATCTGTTATTTTGTTGCAACAGTGATAGGAAATTAGTATGCATCTGCATAGAAATAAAACCATGCTTTGTATTTGGGTCTTGTATGGTTTGAACCTTACTGTGGCTGTGAGTTTTACAGGATGGTGATCTGTATCATGAAGACATGTTTATCTTACTATGCTCTAAATTTATTGCCTTCCAAGTTTCCCTCAGTGTCTCTCTACCAAAGATTATACTTAAGCATTTGGGAAGTCAACTCATTTGCCCTGTTGTTCACAGCTCACTTAATAACCATCATAACAATTTTGCTCTTGCCAGCCACTGGAGTGAAGCTGTAGACTTTAGTAAGTATAAATTTAAAAAAAAAATTAAAGCTACAATCAAAATGTTTCATTAACTCATAAGCCTGTTGATAATTGTTTCAAATTCTATGGACCAGTTTTTACAATGTTCTGTATACTTCTTTTAAGAACACTAACACATGAGATGATTCAAATACTATTCATTAACATATTACATTATTATATTCACAATTCATAATTTAAATGTAAATATACTTATATAAACTCTGAAAATGCTTATCCATATTCTTTGCACAAGAATTTTTCATTTTAGATTCATTTAAAATTCATAAATAGGGCATAAAGCTATACCTAAAGCTTGAATTACTGCTATTTCTTAGGGAATATAATATTTAATATAAACTTAAATATATATAACTAACAAAATTATAAAAATAACTTTTATGAAAATGTTATATAATGCCAATTGGCAATGGGTTTGCTTATGATAACTAATGATGTAGCTAACTTTGCCCCTGAACTCCATATGTAGCTGAGAATGACTTTGAACTTCTGATCCTCTTAACCCCATCTTCTGAGTACTGGGATAATAGGTATGTGTTAACACGCTAAGTTTCTGTGGTGTTAATGATTGAACCCTCAGTCTTCAGTACACTCGCATGTACTCCACCAACTCTGATACATTCCCAGCCTTTCATTTTCTTAGTTTATGAACAGTTTTATTGAGATATAATTCATGTTATACCAGTCGTCCATTTAAGTATGCAATTCAACACATTTTAGTGCATTCAAGGGTTTTGCAATCACCACAAGTCAGTTTAAAAACATTTCCATCACTCAGAAAACACAGCATATGTCCACTGATACTCTCTCCCAATTTTCTACAAGTTTCTAGAGTGAAGACAAGAAGTAAGGAAGATGAGAGCAGAAGCTGAGATGATTCACAGAAGGAGCCAGCATACAGCAGCATGGGAGCCTACAGGAAGAGAGAGTAAACAAGGAATCTTTTGGAGGAAATTCAAGTTTGCTTTACTTATAACTCAGACCATAGAGACTCATCTCACATTATTCATCTACAGAGCTAAAAAGATAATTATGTATTTTAGTGGAAGTAGCGGTAGTAGTTTGTGAAACTGAGCATCAAGCCAAAGCTCACACATTCTAGGCAAGAATGGCAACACTCACTGACATCACAACCCCACAAAACAGTTTCATAGTAAGCCACAGAATTTGTGTTATTTTTTCACAACTGTGATAGGAAATAAATATGCATGTGCAAAGAAGTAAAGCTGTGTTTTGTGTATTGATCTATGATTTTACAGATTTATTGAACTCCTAACAGTGGGATGGAAAGGGCTCCACAGATAGGCAAAAGAGTCAGAGACTGCCCTCGCTCCCGCTATTGGGAATCCCACAAGAACACCAAGCTACTCAGGCATAACATTTCTGCAGAGGACCTAGGTCAGATCCTGTACAGAGTCGCTGATACATGTGAGGCCCCACAGTTGATTCTGTGGGTAGTGTCCTCCTGGTGTCCCTGACCCCTCTGTGTCCTCCAATCCTTCCTCTCCTCTGCAAGATTCCCAGAGCTCCTCCTAATGTTTGGCGATGGGACTCTACATCTGCTCCCATCTGTTCCTTGATGAAGTCTCTCTGGTCTTTTTGATGATGATTCTGCTGGGCTTCAGTCCCAGAACACTCTGCAGGCAGGACAAAATATATAGATCTGGATTTTTTATAGACAGCTTCTATAAGGCTGAAGATACTCCCTTCTCTTTCTAATTTTCTGCATATTCTTCTTTTTTCAGTTTATCATTTACTTTTTATTAACTAAAATATAATGAAATAGTACAATATTCCATTATGCTAGACAAAGATAAATATTATGAGAGGTTTGTTATATCATGATTATTAACTTGATTTTTTATATATAATTTTTTTATTAAAAAAAGATTTTCTTGCCTTTTACATAGCAACCCGTCCCCTCTCCCTCCTCTTCTCCTGCTCCACCCACCTACCCCCATCCCACCCCCATAGCCTCCTCATAGATAGTAAGCCTCCCTTGGGTAGTCAACACAGGCTGTTATACCGTGTTGTGGTCAGACCTAACCCCTCCCTCCTGTATCAAGGTTGAGTAAGGCATTGCACCACAGGGAATGCAGTCTAAAAAGCTAGTTTGTCTACCCAGGATAAGTCCTGGTTCCATTGCCAGGGGACCCACAAACAAATCAAACCACGCAGCTTTCACCCACATTCAGAGGGCCTAGTTTAGTCTCATGAAGACTCCCCAGCTGTAAGACAGGTGGATTTTAAGTAATTATTTTGTGTGTGTGAGTGTGTGTGTGTGTGTGTGTGTGTGTGTGTGTGTGTGTGTTTATTGAGGGATCACTTGTCTTTTTATGTCTTGAGTAGCTGAGTGTTGTTGTTTTGTTCTATGTCTGTAGTAAGGCATGCAGGCATGTGAATAGCTGATGTAAACCATGAGTCTGCTTAGAGTTCTCTAGAAGGAGTGTGCCAGGCAACAACACACAGGCACCTTCTTGACTTCATCAGGATGAAGGATCAGCAGGTAAAGTACGCCAGAAAGTTTTTTCTCCCATACTACATTTTTATTGAAAAAAAAAAACTTTTTTCATACAATATATTCTGGTCATGGTTTCTCCTCTCCCCAAGCCTCACAGATACACTCTACTTCCTACCCACCCAACCCCACACCTCTCTATATCTTTATAAAGAAAACAAACATCATTTTAATTTCTTCTTAAAATAACAGGCAAGAGCTAATAAAATGGCTCAGTAGATAAAGAAACCATGAGAACTTGAACTTGATCCCTGGAACACATGAAAGTGGATGGTGGTGAGAACTGATTACATAAAGCTGTTCTCTGACCTATACATGTGTTCCATGAAAAATACACACACACACACACACACACACACACACACACACACACACACACACACACACACCTATTTTTTTTTAAATAGCAGGCAAGAAAGTTTAAGTATGGTTAGAACTGTATGACTTCACAGGACCAGAGGCTTAGAAGCTCTCCTTGGCAATCATGTTTTGTCTTCATGCTGGGGAAATTAGGAAAGGGGTGCGTGTGAGCCCAGGGAAAGAGGTGGTTTTGTGGATTATGAATCCGTTCTGTGAACATGTAAAGATTTACTAGGCAATCTGTTCACTATCTCCTGGAACTAGCTAGCCCTAGTAACAATAGTTTAGGGTCTACAAGACCCTAGATATAAAAGTGTTAACAACAGCAATGAACATGTGTAAAAGATAGACAAAGGCATACCCAAAGCATCACATAGTCATTTGAGATAGAAATCAGTTTTCAGATGTTAAGTTGATTTTATGATTCTAAGATTAATTTCATTTGCTTGTGTGCATAATTCTTTCCAATGTACCTAAAGTTTATTTTCTAATATTCTTTTGAAGCTATGTCCATTAATACTATTAAAATATGTTGGTAGATATTTCCCCCCACCACACTCCTTAGATTTTAGATTTTATCAAGGTAGAAGACATCACTGGATAAGGTAGGAAAAGGTTTGCATTCATCATTTTTGGGGAAGAGATTGTGAAGAATTAATATAAATTCTGCTTTAGACATCAGAAGGACTTCAACCATGAAGCTACCTGGACTAGGGTGTCATTCTGAAATACCCTTAATTTACCAATTCAACTCCAATTTCATTGGGTATAAGTTTATAGAGATTTTCTACTTATTCTTAACTTAGTTTTAGCATTTTCTGTTTGTATTTCAGCATTTTCCACCTTAATCACTTCAAGTTTTAAATATATAATTTAATGGAAGATTTCAAATTTATTAAAAGATTAATATATAATTATCTGCTAAGTTATAACTCTTATATTTAAAATTATAACACTTTTCTGTTTTTTCACTTTTCTTGCTTAAATGGAACATTTTCAAAAACATTTTCCTCATTTCATGATTCCTAGTTAGTAGATTTTTATATGAATCCCACTCCTCTTCAGTTTTTTATTCCCAAATTGCTGCTTTTGCATTTATTTCTATGTTATACTAATTAGCCTGTGGTAATAAGCCTTATAGAGCTGAAAATTTGAAAGAGAACTGCAATGGTAGGTGGAATCAGCATGGTAGGTGCTGAGAATGACCTTTGGGGGCATACATTTAAAAGGGTCAAATTATTGGCCCTTCACACAGACTTGTTGTATATAAGCTAAAAACTAGCTTGTTCTTCTTACTATTTGTTGTTCATTAATTTGTCAATTCTTTAAAGCACAGAAGCATAAATAAAGTTTTATATTTGAAATTTCAGTTTCTTCAGATGTTTTATACAGCTCAGCCTTGAGCTATTGCAGGCTTTCAGACTTCAGTATGTCTGTGTCTTTTAAATATTTATTTATTATTTTATGCACATAAGTGATTGCCTGCATGTATGTATGGGCACCGTGTACAGGCCCAGTGATTGCTGAAGTCAGAAGAGAGTGTTGAATCCCTCCCCTGGTGCTAGAGTTACTGGTGCTTGTGAGCCCATGTGGGCTCTGGCAGTCAAACCTGAATCTTCTGCAGGAGTAGCAAGTGCTCTTAATAATTAATAGTCTTTCCTGCCCCACCTCTGTGTCTTATATCCAGCTCCTCCTCCAAATCCTGAAAATACAAGTTAAATTCACACTTGAATTATGTCAGATTTTGTTACTGAACTTTTATGAATTAAACAATGCTTCTATCATATATAAGCCATCTGTTTTTACTTCAAGTCAGGAAGTTTCCAAAATGAGTCCCAACCAAATCACTAATAGGTTAGTTCTCCCGTATAGCATGAAGCTGCCCTCCCACATCTCAGATTTCAATGAAAATGGTGTATGCACCACAGAGGAACGGCCCAAATCCACATTTTGTGAACTTATATTACTTCTTCTGATAATTCATTCTTTTTCAGAAATGGATACATTGCTCTGGAAACAGAGTAACTATCTATGTAACGCTTGGGCTCTCCTACTATTCTATAGCAACTGCACAATGAAGTTCAGATGCACAAGGAAGAGCTGTAGTTTCTTCTCAGTGACTTTCCAATTTCTAGATGCTTGTAGTGTAAATAACCATAACTTAGGCTTTAGAAATTCTAGATATCCCTAAGACACTTCTTTTCTTTATGCTTCTGTTCCTTGGTCCATTTGTTTATTATAATATTCGTCATAATTTAGCGGTCCAATAAGAATGTGTTAATATTTCAATTCTCAGCTCAAATACTAGAAATCAATAGGGGAACATCCCTCTGACCTCTACTGCTTAAATTTAATTGTCACTCTCCACACCTAGTCAAATAAAAATGACAACAAGTTGCTTATGAAAACATGTAAATACATATACACCATTTTCATCCTGCTATTTGAATTAAAGATTATCAATGACAGATTTTCCCATGCCTTTCACTTCACAATTTACAACTTCTTCCTGTGTAATTACTGTTGATACGTGTACACAGCATATTGGATCCAATTTCTGTTGCTCATAGGTACATGTATTGAGGACTGACCACTTAGGGTTGGATAATCTATCAGGCGATCATCTCTGAAGAAAACTGATTCCCTGTAGCATGAATCTTAAAGGTACTTATTAATAAAATCAAACCTGAAGCCAGTTATTGGGGTGAATGTTGGAAGATCAGAGAAGCAGAACAAGCCACAGCTACCTCACCTCGCCAGTTTCTCAGTTGGTCCTGTTTCCTCAGACTGGAAGCCTCTGAGTCCTCATCCAGAATGAATCTCAGATGAACTGCTTCTCGAAAGCCTGAATGCTTAACCAGCCTAATTCCTGGTTTTCATGCCTTATATACCTTTCTGCCCTCACTTCCTGGGATTAAAGGCTCACTTTCTGGGATTAAAGGCATGAGTCACCATGCCTGGCTGTTTCCAATGTGGCCTTGAACTCACAGAGATCCAGATGGATTTCTGCCTCAGGAATGCTAGGATTAAAGGCGCGAGTGCCACCATTTTCTAGCCTCTGTATCTAGTGGCTGTTCTGTTCTCTGAACCCAGATAAGTTTATTAGGGTGCACAATATTTTGGGGAACACAATACCACCACAAAAACTGATTCCCCATCCCTCAACAGCCATTGACTGCATGTAGCTCTTTATTGAAGAAAGAATAGGACCTAAGAGTTCCTCCAACTACATTGGCCTGTGAACTGGTGTTTTCCTTGTCATATCTAGTTTGTGCAACCATATTGCTAAGATTTCAAGGGTGCAGTATCCCAGTTATCTCTAGAAGACATTATCTTACAACATGTGTCCTGGTCCTCTGGCTCATATAATCTTTTGAGCTCCTTTTCTGTGTTGCTCTCTGAACCGTAGGTTTTCTGTGGCTTTACCAGTGTGCCATTACATGCTGCTCCCTGGACCGTGGGCTGGCATCTCCTGTCTCAGCCTTTCTCTTCCCAAAATTCTCCTTGTCTGCCTACCCACCTATAGTTCCTGCTTGGCTACTAGCTAATCAGCATTTTATTAAGCCAGTGTACAAGGGCACTATCCCACAGCATTTCCCCTTTTCCTTTGAATCAAAAAGGAAGGTAAAATTACATATAACAGAAGTTATCAAGCAAGAATTACAATTACAAGTACAGTTACAATATCTACTCTATTTGGATTTGGCAAAATTAAAGAAAATATTCTATCTGTCCTATATTTATGAGTCTAAAGTTTCATATCTAATTTATCTTTTATTATAACCAAGGAAAACTACAATTATAACTATCTAATTTTCAACTACATCAAAGACCCCAGAAGGATACAATATTACCTAAGTAAACAGGAAGAGCATTGTAAGCAACTTCCAAAAATCTAAAATGACAGAGATAGCTGGTTGCCTGGACTGTCACCCAAAGTTCCTCTGTAATGTTAGGGTATCCATTCTTCAGTCTACAGGCCTAGAGTCTCTCAGTTGCTTCTTCCTGTGTCCTGTAGAATGTTTGGCAGTTTCCTCTGTGAAACAGGAACCTGAAGGACCATCCTACTTTTCAAAGTTTAGTGGTTACATTCCCATGGGTACCGCATGTCCAGTCAATACAACATTTTGTCAAGCAGTTCAGGCAAGAACAGTTTCTTGCCTGGATGTCTGTTTTTGCCAAGAAGATAAACTCCATATGGAGTGTCTTTGACAACCATCTCTTTGAAGTAAATCAGTACTGCCAGGAGCAGATGTGTCTCACTGTCCAGAAAGTCTGTTTTTAAAAACATTTTTTTTTGCTTTGCAAAAACATTTTAATATTTTGAAAGTAGAAATAAGACAGCAGAAACCCTGGGACAATCTCTTTTCACACTGCTGTTTCAAACCAGCCATCACAATCTTCAAAGGAAAAAAATTCACATTATGGGACTCATTGGAAAAGACAATTCTTGTTACAAACTGCAAACAAAAAGTAATTGTGTAAGATTATGTGATGCAGGCCAGGTGTGGTAGCATATGCCTTTATCACCAGCACTTGGGAGGCAGAGACAGGAGGATTTCTTGTGAGTTTTAGACCAGCCTCGTCTATATAACAAGTTCCAGGACAGACAGGACTATATAGAAAGACCCTGTCTCAAAAAGCATAAACCAAACGAAACCAAACCAAAGACTATTTGCTGGCAGAAATGAAGCTAGCCTATGTGCATCACTGTCAGAATAAATCACACTCTAAACAGGGGCTTGGCTGGGAAAAGACAACACTGACATTTTGAAGGAATCACTTTAAAATCAGAGTTGCCATATTATGTAGGTCTTTGAAGTGTTTGAAGATTATCTATCTAATTGAATTATATCTATGTATACCTAGAAAACTAAACATGACTATAAGTTTGACTATCTTAGTGATCAGATGGGAACAGTCAAAAATTCCTCGTCTAGTCATGTGCTGATAGGCATGCCTGAAGGAATGCTTCCACGCCATGATAAAACTAGTGGGTCCATGATCAAGCACTCTGTAGACCTCTTCTCTTGGGTTCCATAGAAGCTTCAAACTGTAAGCTGTTATTCTTTATATTTGTTGAGTGGGAACTAGGGATGAAACCATGCCTTAGATTCAGCTCTCTAACTCTTTTCTCAGTGTTTCATCAGAAAGTTTTTTGTCTCTTAAGAAATCCAAGTAAATTAGATTTAACTACTACACATTGTTAGGAGATTTATTTAGTGTAGTGAAAACATTCTCCTTGATATCAAAAGGTCCAGTGATGTGGGCTTAAATAGTAATAGGTCCATGTCATCACATCATTAGTTTCTCTCTCTCTCTTTCTCTCTCTCTCTCTCTCTCTCTCTCTCTCTCTCTCTCTCTCTCTCTCTCTCTCTCTCTCTCTTATTCAATGCCAAAAAGGGGGAAGGGACTTAGTTACTAGTTTGTATCATCTCCAGAAAGTTGTGAAATTAAAATTAGAAGTTATGCACAAGTGTCTGTGAAGCGTATAAATGTCTTCAAAATAAATGCTGTTATGAGGATAGTTGAATGAATGAGAATAGGATTTCTGTAAAGACAAAGTTAGTCACAGCATGCAGAACAATGCAGCAGTACAAGTCTTTCTGGGATAAACAGCTATTCACTAAAATATGTATGGACTGCATTTTCACATGCCTTAGCCATTATCCAATCCTCTCATATATATTTTGGGAGGAGATTTTTAAATTTTATTTTTATTTTAATTTTTTTCCAAACAATATTTTTATTGATTATTTGGGAATTTTACATAACACAGCCTGATTGTATTCACTTCCCAGTCCTCCCAGGTCCAACATCCAAATTTGAGACCACTGCCCCCCCCACCCCCACCAAAAAAAAAGAAGAAAATAAATACAAAGTCCAATTTGTGTTGATCATATATTCACTGTACCATGGTCAAACTCCCAATGGTCAGCCCCTTACAGAAAACTGACTCTTTCCCCACCCCTACTCCCACCCCAGTCAGAAGTCATCCACTGTGAAGAGCTATACTTCAGTATCCCTATCACAATGTTTATGAATTCTCTTAAATTGTTTTTTGTCTAGACTGCTTCTTTTTAAGGAAGGTGGGGGTTGCAGTGTTGCCTCAGAAGCCTTCTGTGTCTTTTATTCTTAACTGTGAGTCTGCAGTTATTAAAACCACTGCAAAAGAAGCTTCCTTGTCCTTATATTCAGTAGCAGCAAGGATCATTGACTTCCACAGAGTTTCTATCAACAACATGGACCATGGACATCCACATGGCCTCCGGTGTCAGCATGGACCATGAATCTCAGCATGGTATCTGGTGGCAGTACAGACCATAGACACCGATATGGTCCTCAGGGGTAGCACAGGTCATGGATGTCCACATGGCCTCTGACTGTAGCACTGGCCACAGACATGAACATGGCCTCCTATGGCAGCACAGACTACAGACATCCACATGGACCTTGGGCATCAGCATAGCCTTGGGTGGCACCCCAGATACCAGCATATCCTTCAGGGGTGGTATGAACCATGGAAGTCTTTGGAGAAGGCCCAATCCAGAAAATGAACCATTTTCCATCTCAGACATCCTGTCATTGCTCAAAGCCATGGCCGTTTTGTGGCTAGGCAGCATGTTAGGGGCCAGACTCCTGCACACTCCCCTGCCAGCTCTACTTGGCAAGGAATCCTCCTCCATCCACCAAAGCTTTCTGCCACACTTGTCACCACCATCATGTCTCTCATTCTGCCTCCCTTCACCAGGCATGTTTCCTCCATCTTTCCCAAATCTCCATAGCATATTTATTTGTCAAAGTAGCTTTACAAACTGCAATGTGTCACACAGTGTATATAAACACACACACACACACACACACACACACACACACACACACACACACACATATATATATATATATATATATATATATATATATATATATATATATATATATATATATATATCGCCCAAACAGCTATACATGCAAATACTCATTGAAACCAATCATTAGTCAGGTTCAAGGTTTCTGGTTTCTAATGAACAGTAAATACTGAACCACCCCAGAGACTTGTCTCAGATATCCTGCTGTTGCCCAGAGTCAGGGTGATCTTTCACCTAGACGGGGAGTCCAGGTGCAGCATCCTCAAGTGCTCCAGGCCACCAAACACCTCCCTGCCCTCTGTGCTAACTGCTCCAAGGCTCACTGACACAGCTGTTGTTCGAGTCTTAGATGGTCTTTTAAGAAAAAACCCGGTACCAAATAGATATTGGGGTAAAAGCTGAAAGATCAGAGAAGCAGAGCAAACCACAGTCACCACCTATTACCTCACCAACTCCACTAAGCCTCTGAATGAAATCCTGAGTCTTCACCCGAAAGGGTCTCAGCTGAATTGCCTTATACACCTTTTTCCTCAAGCCTTATATACCTCTCTTTGCCCTGCCATCACTTCCTGGGATTAACGGCATGTGTGCTTCCCAGTACTGGGATTAAAGGCGTGTGCCACCACTGCCTGGCTCTGTTTCCAGTGTGTCCTTGAACTCACAGAGATCTACACAGATCTCTGCTTCCAGAGTGATAGGATTAAGGGTGTGTACCTCCACTGTCTGGCCTTTATGTCTAATCTAGTGGCTGGCTTTGTCCTCTGATCCCCTGGCAAGCTTTATTAGGGTGCACAAGATATCACCACACACAACCATTGGGGTTGCAGCCTGTGTGAAGTGCCACGGCCCCTCACACAGCTCCTCTCAGCAGGGCAAGCAGCATGGGCTGCAAGCCAGATAGATCCATGCTACAGGCCAGCCCTACCCAGTAATGACATGTTCCCGGGGATCTTCAAGCTGCTGTACACTTCCCTGTTCTTGGTGTCCATGGCACTACTGTTGAGCCTGTAGGCTACCCATAACACGAGGCCCTACATTCTCCTTCTCCCAGCAGGGTGAGAAGCAGCATAGGCTCCACGCTGTGGGTGGCCTGAGGGCCAAATGCCATGTTCTTTGTCAGTTGCCCCCACACTCTCCCATATCATTCCGATCCACTATGCCCGTTCTTCGCCTTTCATTGCTGCGAGGGTACAGCTCTGTTCTGCCATCTTTCTTTCTACTTTCATGAAACCACTTTTTTTTTGGATTTATTATTTTTATTTAAATTTGTTTTTGTTTTTTTTTTTAATTTTTTTTTTATTTTTATTTTGCAATACAATTCAGTTCTACATATCAGCCACGGATTCCCTTGTTCTCCCCCCTCCCACCCCCCTCACCTTCCCCCCAGCCCACCTCCCATCCCACCACCTCCAGGGCAAAGCCTCCCCTGCGGACTGAGATCAACCTGGTAGACTCAGTCCAGGCAGGTCCAGTCCCCTCCTCCCAGGCCAAGCCAAGCGATCCTGCATAGGCCCCAGGATGAAACCACTTTTTAAAAGCACCTTCTCATAAGAACTGCCTTGTCTTAGCCATTCCAGGGATACTACGTGCTCTGCATATGCCTTCTCCAAGCAGGTTTGCGCTCCAACTTGGGCTTGGATTCCCTGGGCAGAAGCTGTGGGTCTTCTGGGATGATTGCCAGGTTAACAGCGAAGGCCAGAGAGGGCAGCCGCCAAACGGGAGCATCTTTCATCCGTGCACCAAGCTGGCTACTGCAGGTACTCGACTTAGGCCTGATGTAGACTACCAGGAGACAGAGCCAGGAGTTTGAGAGAGACAGGACTTTGAGTGCAACTCTAGCCTTCTGCAAGACCTGCATATTTCAAATAGATTTATTTATTTATTTATTTATTTATTTATTTATTTATTTATTTATGAAGAGAATTCGGAGACATAAAACTGCACACACAAAAATAAAAAAAGTTTTGCTTAAAGCCGGCCCAGGAACCCCAGACTGCATCCCCTCCCCTGGGATCCACACTAGGGCCCATAGCCCAGGCAGCTGCGCTGGAGACAGGAGTGCTCCTAGGGACCCAGAGAAGACACTGCCTACCACCTCTAAACCCCTTTGAGCTTATCCAACAACCCCAGATTGTACCCCTCCCCTGGGGCACATATCCTGGCCTACTACTTCGGAAGAAATCTTAGGCTTTACCACAGGGTAGACAGGGTCTAGGAACCCCAGGTAAGATACTGCCCACAGCCAACTAACACTCCTTAAAACCCACCAAATAACCACAGAATGCACCCTTTTCCCTGGGATCCATACTAAGACCCACAGCCCCCAGCAGCCTTATGGGACACCATGCTTGTTCTAGGAACTCCAGGTAAGGTACTGCCCACCACCCACAGAACCCCTTTAAAGTCTGCCCAACAACCCAGACTGTATACACACACACACACACACACACACACACACACACACACACACACACACACACCAGGCTCCATATCCTTGTTTACAACTTCGAAAGAAGACTTCTGCTTTACCAGAAGCTGGATCTAGGGACCCCAAGTCTACAACTTCAGAAGAATTCAGCTCTGCTGGAGCTCAGGCTAGAACTACAGACCCCAGTGCCAGCAGATGTGCTGGAAGCCAACGTGGTTCTGGGAACCCCAAAGACCAGATGAGATCTAGGGACTCCAGTCTGTACCCCTTCCCCTGCCCTCCACATCCTGGTCTACAACTTTGGAAGAGGACTTTGGCCTTACTAGAGAAAGGCCAAGCTGAATATAGGGACCCATAGCCCCTCTGGGGACACCTTACTGAATCTGAAGACACACTAGTCAATAGAACCCTTGGCCATTTAGACCATAAAACCAGAGAGGAAAGAGAAACCAAGGAACAAAACACCCATCTAACAAAGACAAATGCAGAAATCAACACCTAGATGTATAATTATCCCAAATCCAAATGCCTAAAGGCCAGTGTAAAAATACAATCAAGAACAGAAAAGGCAACATGGCATCACCAGAGCACAGTTATCCTACAACAGAAAAACCTGAACAGTCCAACACAGATAAAACACAAGAAAACAACCGTAAAAATTAGTTCATGAAGAGGATAGAGATCCTTAAAGAGGATATAAATAAATCCCTTAAAGAAATTGAGGAAAAGACAAACAAAATTTTGGAAGAAATCAATAAATCCCAAAAAGAAATCCAAGCAAAGAAAAAATGAAGAAATGGATAAAGGAAATTGTTCAAGGAAACTAAAAATGGAAATAGAAGCAGTAAAGAGAATACAAACAGAGGGAATTCTGGAAATAAAAAAACCTGGGTAAACAAACAGGAACTATGGAACTAACATAACAGAAGAGATAGAAGAGAGAATCTCAGGCACTGAAGACACAAAGAAATAGATTCATCAGTAAAAGAAAATGTTAAATTTAAAAATTCCTAACACAAAACATCCAGGAAATCTGGTACACTATGAAAAGACCAAACATAAGAATAATAGGAAGACAAGAAGGAGAGACACTCAGCTCAAAAGCCTAGAGAATATATTTAACAAAATCATAGGAGAAAATTTTCCCAATCTAAATAAAGATATGCCTATAAAGGTACAGAACACCAAATAGATTAGAACAGAAAAGAAATTCCCCTTGCCACATAATGATCAAAACACTAAAGACATTGAACAAAGAAAGAATACCAAAAGCTGAAAGAGAAAAAGACTAAGCAATGTATAGAGACAGACCTATTATAATCACACCTGACTTCTCAATGGAAACTCTAAAAGCCAGAGCAACCTGGACAGATGTCTTGTAGACTCTAAGAGACTACAGATGTTGGCCAGACTACTATACCCAGCAAAATTTTTAGTTACCATAGATGGAGAAAACAAGATATTCCATGATAAAGTCAAATTTAAACAAAATCTATCTATACATTCAGTCCTAACAAAGGTACTAAGAGGAAAACTGTAACCCAAGGAAGTTGACTACACCCACAGAATCACAGACAATAAATAATCTCACACCAGAAAATGCAAAGAACACACACACACATACACACACACACACACACACATACACACACACACACACACACACACACACACACACACACACACACACACACACAATGACCACAACCACCAACAACCACAGTGACAAAACAGCAGGGATTAACAATCATTGCTCATTGATATCTTTCAATATCAGTGGACTCAATTACCCAATTAAAAAAAACAGAATAACATAATGGATTAGAAAACAGAATCTATCCTTCTGCTGCATACAAGAAACACATCTCAACATCAAAGATAGACATTACCTGAGAGTAAAAGTTTGGAAAAGGTTTCCCAACCATATGACCCCAAGAAGCAAGATCATGTAGTTGTTCTAATATCTAAAATATAGACTTCAAATCAAAATTAATCAAAAGAGATGAGGAAGGACACTTCATAATCATCAAAGGAAAACTGACCAAGATGACATTTCAATAATCAACATGTACGCCCCCAAAGCAAGGGCATCCACACTTGTAAAAGAAACATTGCTAAAGCTTAAATCACATATGGACCGTCATATATTAATAGTGGGAGACTACAACACCCCATTCTCACCAATGGACAGGACATTCAGAAATAATCTAAACAATAAAATAATGGAAATAACAGATGTTATGACTCAGATGGACCTAACAGATATGTACTGAGCATTTTACCCACATACAAAAAAATATGCCTTCTTCTCAGCACCTCACCATTCTCCAAAATTAATCAAATACTTGGTCACAAAGCAAGTCTCAACAGATACAAGAAAATTGAAATAACCACATGAATCCTATCAGACCACCATGGTTTAAAGTTGGATCTCAACAACAACAACAAAAAAGAAACAGTAGAAAACCTAAGAAGTTATGGAAACCAAAAAGCTATATAGTGAATGAGAAAATGAACAAGCTAAAGGCTTCCTAGAATTTAATGAAAACGAATGCTCAATATACCCAAACTTATGGGACACAATGAAAGTAGTGCTAAAAGGAAAGTGCATAGCACTAAGTGACTGCATGAAGAAATTAGAGAATTCTCATACCAGTGACTAACAGCACATCTGAAAGCTCTAAAAGAAAAAGAAGCAGATATACCTAAGAGAAGTAGATGACAGGAAATAAACAAACTAAGGGTTAAAATCAATAACATAGAAACAAAGAAAACAATATAAAGAATCATGAAACAAAAAATTGATTCTTTGAGAAAATCAACAATATAGACGAACCCTTGTCAAAACTAACTAAAAAGCAAAGAGAGAATAGCCAAATTTAGAAAATCAGAAACAAAAGGGAGGACCTAACAACAGACACTGAAGAAATCCAAAGAATCATAAAGACATACTGCAAAAACCTGTAGTCCACAAAATTGGAAAATCTAAAAGAAATGGACACATTTCTTGATAGATACCACATACCAAAATTAAATCAAGACCACATAAACAATTTAAATATACCTCTAGCCCCCAAGGAAATAGAAGCAGGGATTAAAAGGTTCTAAACCGCCAAAAAAAGTCAGGGCCAGATGGTTTTAGCACCAGACTTTCAAAGAAGAGCTAATACCAATAATCTTCAAATTATTCCATAGAATAATAGAATAATAGAAACAGAAGAGCATTGTCAAATTCATTTTATGAGGACACAGTCACCCTGATACCCAAACCACACAAAGACTCAACAAAGAAAGAAAATTACAGGCCAATATCCCTCCTGTATACTGATCCAAAACACTCAACCAAATGCTCACAAAACAAATTCAAGAACACATCAGAGAGATCACCCACCATGATTAAGTAGGCTTCATTCCAGAGATGAAGGAATGGTTTATCATGGGAAAATCTGTCAATATAATCCACCATATAAACAAATTGAAAGAAAAAAATCTACATGATTATCCCATTAGATGCTGAAAAAGCCTTTGACAAGTCAAACACTTCTTCATGATAAAAGTCTTAGAGAGCTAAGGGATAAAGGGGGCATAAATAAACATAATAAAGACAATATAAAATCAAATGGAGAGAAATTCAAAACAATTCCACTAAAATCAGGAACAAGACAGGGTTATCCACTCTTTTCATATTGCATCAATATAGTACTTGAGTTCTACCTAGAGCAATAAGACAATTAGAGGAGATGAAGAGGCTACAAATGGAAATAAAGAAGTCAAAGTATTATGATTTGCAGATGATATGATAGTATACATAAGTAACCCCAAAACTACCAGGGAACTCCTACAACTAATAAACATATTCAGCAAAGTGGCTGGATATAAGATATCTCAAAAAAAATTAGTAGCCCTCCTATATACAAATGACTAGAAGATTGAGAATGAAATCAGGGAGACAACACTCTTCACAGTAGTCACAAATAATATAAAATATCTTGGTGTAACTCTAACCAAGCAAGTGAAAGACCTATATGATAAGAACTTCAAGTCTTGGAGGAAAAAATTAGAGAAGGTATCAGAGGATGGAAAGATCTTCAATGTTCATGGATTATCAGGATTAACAAAGTAAAAATAGCTATCTTACCAAAAACAGTCTATAGATTCAATACAATCTCCAAAATTCCAACAGAAATCTTTATATATCCGGAAAGACTAATACTCATATTAATGTGGAAAATAAAAAAGACCAGGGTAGCTGAAACAAACCTGTACAAAAAAAGAACTGCTGAAGGTATCACTATCCTTGATTACAAGATTTACTGCAGAGTTATGGTAATCAAAACCACAGAGTATTGGCATAAAAAATGGAAGTGTTTGTAAATGGAGTTTCTCTGTCCAGCCCTATCCCACAGCTGTTTCCAAATAATCACTCAGAGGCTTATATTAATCACAAATTCTTGGTTGATGGCTCAGGCTCGTTACTAACTAGTTCTTACATTTAAATTAACCCATTTCTATTAATCTACTCATAGCCACATGGCCTGTGGTTTATCAGTTTTCTGGCATCTTGTTCCTTGAGTGGCTAGCTCTCATCTGCCCTGAATGTGCCCTTCTTCATCTCAGTCCTCAGTTTGATTTTACTACCTAATTTTATCTTGCCTCACCATTATCAACCAATGAGAGCAACACATATTCACAGCATACAGAAGAACCATCCCATAGCACATGTTGATCAATGGAATCAAATCAAAGTACAAGATGTAAATCCACACACTTATGAAAACCTGAGTTTTGACAAAGAGGCCAAAATTATACAGTGGGAAAAAGAGACAGTATATTCAGCAAATGGTGCTGATCTAACTAGATGTCAGCATGTAGAAAAATGAAAATCAATTTATATTTATCACCCTGCAAAAAAACTCAAGTCCAAGTGGATCAAAGACCTCAACATAAATCCAGATACACTGAATCTGACAGAAGAGAAAGTAGGGAACAGCCTTGAACACATTGGCACATGAGACAACTTCCTGAACAGAGCACCAATAACATAGGCACTAAGATCAACAATTAATAATAGGACCTCAAGAAACTGAAAAGCTTCTGTAAGACAAAGGAGTTCACCAATAGGACAAAATAGCAACCTACAGAATGGTAAAAAAATCTTCACCAACCCCACATCTGACAGAGAGCTGATTTCCAAAATATATAAAGACTGAAGAATCTAGCCATCAACAAAACAAATATTCCAGTTAAAAAAAATGGGGTACAGATCTAAACAGAGAATTCTCAAGAGAAGAATCTCAAATAGTCAAGAAACACTTAAAGAAATGTTCCACATCCTTAGCAATCAGGGGAATGCAAATCAAAACAACTCTTGAGATTCCAGTAATTTTATACATGTCACAATAGCTATGATCAAAACCACAGATGGCATGTGGTGGTATGGGCAGGGGAGAAATTTACCCTACCCCATTCTGCTGCTGCCCATCAACAACTGAGGCAGCTATAAGAGCAGGCCTGAGGCCGTGGAGTAGGAGAACTGTGCTAGCCCTTCATCAGCTGCAGTACATGGGAGACTGGCCCCTACACCTCACCTGGAGACAGTAGTCCTGGCCCTGAAGGTGTAGGTGTGGGAGAACTGACCTGAGGATGTGAAAGCCTGAGCACTGGCCCCACCCCTTGCTCATTGCTACAGGGGTGAACTAGCCAGGGCAATGCTGGAGAGCTCAGTCTGGTGGCAAAGACAGGAAAACTGTCTGGCTGAACTGCAACTATCCAGGTCCAGAATCAGGGTTAAGTGTTGGCCCATTCCAACATCCACCTCATCTGTGATCTGCTGGAGCATGGGGTAGGGGCGGGGAGGCTGGGATCATTCCTGTGGACCCAGGGCTGAATAATATCCATGACATAGGGCAGCAATAGGCTGTCCAGGAAGAGTTCCAGTGAGGGCCCAGTGTTGATGATGCAGCAGAGACCAGGGGCCTTGAACCAGACCAATGATTCTTTGTGATGAATGCCTGCATGTAAAATGCATGGACAAAGGGGTTTACTGCGTGACTCACTGTGTCACACCTCAGCTTCCATGATGAGATGTAGTGGGTAGCCATTTCAGCTTTGGTCTGGAAATTCCAACCCCCACTGAGGCTTCAGTAACTGTCACGCCTACAAGGCGGGGCCAAGAGAGGACCCTGAAGACCCGAGATCCAGATGCGCTGGCTCTCTTGATTCCTGGACATAGGACACTGAAGATAGACCAAGCAGAGTTCTCCAGAGAACACTGCCGGACTGCCCTACACATTTCCCAGACCGTGCAACCTATCCCTTTACTTGTAAGTTACCCTACAAAATAAACCTTCCTTTTAACTATGTGGAGTGGCGTTAATAATTTCACCAATAATGAGATTTTACCTTTCTCTTTTTAAATTTCATTTTGTTTTATTCTGTGTGGGATAGAGATGCGTGAGATCCAGAGGCATGATGTGAAAAACACCAAGAATAAATTAAAGAAAGTTTAAAAAAAAACATAAATGACAGCTCATGCTAGCAAGGATGTGGAATAAGAGGAACACTCCTCCATTTATGGTGGGAATGCAATCTTGTACAGTCACTTTGGAAATCAATATGGTGGTTTCTCAGAAAATAAGAAATCGATCTACCTCAAGACCCAACTATATCACTCATGGGCATATACCAAAAAGATGCTCCACCATACTACAAGGACTTTGCTCAACTACATTCATAACAATTTTACTAGTGAAAGCAAGAAACTGGAAATAACCTAGATTTCCCTCAACTGAAGAATGGATAAATAAAATGTGGTACATTTACACAATTGAGTATTACTCAACTGTTAAAAATAACGACAGCATGAAATTTATAGGCAAATGGATAGAACCAGAAAAAAAAATTCATCCTGAGTGAGGTAACCCAGACCTAGAAAGAGAAACATGGTATGTACTCACTTATAAGTGGATATTAGCTGTAAAGTAAAGGATAATCATGCTACAATTCACAGTCCCAGAGAAGCTAAGTAACAAGGAGGGCTCAAGGGGGTGCTTGGATACTTCTGGGAAGGGGAAATAGAATAGATTTTTTGGGTGGACTGGGGAAGAGTGGGGATGGGAACAGGAGGGATCATGTTAGGGGGATGGAGTGGGAGAATACTATAAGAGACAACAACAAGGAAAAGGTTGGTATCTTGATGTGAGGTAGAAACCTGTTATAACTGAAAATCTACAAGGGTGACACTAGCTAAGACTCATTGCAATAGGGAATGTGTCACCTGAACTGGCTATCTCCTATAACCAGGCAAAACTTCCAGTAGAGAGATTGGGACACCAACCAAGCCACAAAACCTTTGACCTACAATTTGTCCTGCCTACAAAATATGCTGGATTAATGTTGGCACAGAAATTGTGAGAGTGGCCAACTAATGACTGGTACAGACTGAGGTGCATACCAGGAGAGGGAGCCCAGTCCTGACAATAGAGTTCCAGGACCCATAAACAAACATGACTGACAAAAGAAAAAAAATCAATTTAATTATGACTAATGATGCCTAATTCTGCTATACTCATAGATTGGTATCTAGCTCCATTGTCATCAGAGAGGCTTCATCTAGCAACTGATGGAAACAGATGCAGAGGCTGACAGACAAACACTAGGCCAAGCTCAGGGAATCCTGTGAAAGAGGGCGAGGAAAGACTGTAGATGGCAGAGAAGGTCACTGTAGCATGAATCTTAGAATGTCTTATTAATAAAATCAAACCTGAGCCAGGTATTGGGGTGAACACTGGAAGATCAGAAAAGCAGAACAGGCCACAGCCACCTCACCTCGCCAGTTCCTCAGCTGATCCTGTTTCCTCAGACTGGAAGCCTCTGAGTCCTCATCCAGAATGAATCTCAGCTGAACTGCTGCTCAAAAGCCTGAAAGCTTAACCAGCTAAAAGCTTCTAGTTTCTGGTCTTCACGCCTTATATATCATTCTGTTTTTGCCATCACTCCCTGGGATTAAAGGCTCACTTCTTGGGATTAAAGGCGTGTGTCACCATGCCTGGCTGTTTCCAATGTGGCCTTGAACTCATAGAGATCCAGAGGGATTTCTACTTCTAGAATGCTAGGATTAAAGGTGTGAGTGCCACCATTTTCTAGCCTTTGTGTCTAGTGGCTGTTCTGTTCTCTGACCCCAGATAAGTTTATTAGGGTGCACAATATTTTGGGGAACACAATACTTTCACAGGACACCACAAGAAAACCCACAGAATCAACTAACCTGGGCTCATAGGGCCTCATAGAGACTGAACCAACAAACAGGGAGCCTACAAGGACTGACCTAGTACCTCTGCATATAAGTTATAGTTGTATAGTTTGGGACCCTAATCCTCACACTGGTTAGCCTTGTTCAGGCTTAATACAAGGAAAGGTACCTAGTCTTAATGCAGCTTGATATGACATATTTGGTTGATATCCATGGGACGCCTGACATTTTCTGGATATAAATGGAGGGGGAACAGATTTGGGGGCCAGAAAGGAAGGGGGAGGAACTGTGGGAAGGGAAGGGAGGGGAAACTGCAATTGGTATATAAAATAATTGTAATAATTATCATTTAGAATAAAGAATAACTTCAGTTTTAAACACCTCAGTGTGATGTGTTAATATAGAATATGCATATGCATGCTATTTTGCACATTATTTCTGTACAGAAGTTTTTCCCACTTTTTTCTTACTTTTAAATCCAATAACCATGAAGTCAGTCTGTTTACTATTGTTACTTGAATTCTACTGGTTTTCTTCATTCCTTACCACCCTTTTCAATTCATTGTTGTTTTGTTGTTGTTGTTGTTGTTGTTGTTAACACTATATTTTCTCATAGTTTGCTGAGTTCCTTTGAAATTACCATTGTCCCTTCTCTGTTGGGCACACTTAAGATTCCATTTCCTTGGGGCTTATTACTGAAAAACTATGTGACCTTTTGGAGTTGGTAGATTTCTTTAGTATTGTGTGTTTCTTATTGGTTTGTTTCTGTCTGCACATTTGGAGGAGCATCATCTTTTCCAGGCTGGATGGGTTTCAGTATGAAAAGCACCCCCTGCAAATGGGTATGAGGATTATGTCTAGGGAGATATGGCAGTTCTGCTTATAGAAAGGATGCAATAGCGTAACCTCAGTGCTGTAATGTTCATTAGCTCAGGTCAGACTTTGTGAATATTACAGGTATCATACAAGTCCAAGTTATGGGAACATCCAACAGTGGTGAAATCTTTGACAGTATAAGCTTTGGGGCCTTCCTACCTTTTTTTTTTTTTTTCATGAAGGCAGCCATAACCAAAGGGATTTGTTTCAGCACTAGGTCTCGCATACAGTTGTGAAGAGTTATGTAGCAAGGATCTAGAACATAAGTATGCAATGCTCCAAATGCTCCAAATAAGGAAAATGGAGGCTCTGGGGTTTGAGGAGCATGAGTCACAAAATAGCACAGCCATCTGTGGAGCATCTAGAGAGTTGAGGTCTTAAGTACAAACAGGAACAAAACCACAGTGGCTCAACATAGTCAGCCAGCGTGTGGCAGTGAGGGCTCTGGTGTCTGAGTCACAGACTCTCATAACCTGTGCTCTGGAACATGAACACCTGACAGGGTATGGTGCCCCAGGAGTCCAGTAGAGTAGCTCACTGTGGTGGTGGCAGCTGAGCTCTTGGGCACTGGATACAAAGCTAGAGACCATGGTGTGGGGAGCTGTAGAGTGATTAGGTCTTCAGGACCAAAGCAATATAAAGGTAGACTTCGAGTTTCCAGTGTTTCAGATGTGGGCATTTACCATGTTCTCTCAGAACAAGGGTGTGATTCAGGTACAAGAGTGGAAAATACATGGACTGGTTTATGAAAATAAAGAAGTGGAGTTAAAATACTTTAAGTGCTTGATTTGAGTGAATGTGAGAATGGTGTCCAGTGTGAGAAAATAGCTGTGTATATCTTTTGAAAGCATGAAACCAAGTGTTCTTATTTTATTATTAGTTAATACCATTTTGTCAGCCTTCTGGTTTGCTTCATGCATCTTCAATTTGTCCATAATATACAGTAAAGGTAGATGAAGATCAATGATTGGGAGTGGAGAACATCATCATGAAAAATAAATAAAATAATGCCATAATTAAAAAATAATGTACATTAAATACTGATTTTAAACATCAAGATACAAATTAGTTCATATCATCAATTCAAAAGTTTACTATAGACTGATTAACAGATTATATTGATTGCAAAAGGATAGATTTCACTTTTCACTTCACATTGCAGTATAACTTACTGAAAAGAAATAAACGAAATAAATCTGTTTAACTATGTATGTTCATGCATACATGTTTCTTAACTATTTGATGCAATTACACATAGGTATCTATGATAATTTGATAATTATGGAGAAGTAAACTTCCAGCACTTTGAACAGTTGATATTAAGATAATCAATCTTAATTAAATTAATTTAGCATGCTAAATGTCATTCTAATAAAATCTTAGAATTTTAGAAAAAAATCACAGTATGTTTTTATAGACAATAAAGGAGCATTTTATGTTCAACTTCCAAAAAGTCTCGGAATTTTCTTATTCCTTCAAAATACCAAATATACTAATTTTTATACACCCTTGTAATAAAGAGAGTTACTGTGGAAGTCAGAGCTATTACAGATATTTTACCTTGGATATTTAAACTTTTTCTATGAGTTTTTCCTTTAGTGATGATAAAAAGCACTCATTTCTCATTACAGTGTGCAAAGCTTTTATAAATGTCCTAGACTATTGTTGGCAGGGACCATTAGGATGCTGATAATGGTGGAAATGTAACTTTGGTATTGAATTCCACTACTTAAGGCTTTGTTGCCTTCCCCCAACACGCTGAACACTGAAACTTGTTAGTACAATAATTACAAACATTTCCTTGAAGACATTTTATCTGCCCACATTTCAAAGAGGCTGGAGGATTAGAATCTGACTATACAACGCTAGTTCCTTTGATTCTGTATTGAGTGCTAAACTTTTAAGCAACTCTTATTAAAACCATTGGAAGAGATTTTGTTTCTGCTACCAATTTATTTTTATTTTGACTTGGTAATGAATGCTCCTGTTCTTAATATGAACCTGAAGCAAACTACCTGAATGTACAGCTTAAATATTTCATAACTTATAGCAAGAGTCAGAATCATAGCCTAATATTGTGTGGATCAGATTTATTTATAATAAGTCAGTACTCATCTAAAGCAAATAATTATCTTTTTAATAAGGTATGTTAGTCTGGTATTAACCAATTTCTTAAAACATTTTCTGCATTGTTCTCTATATCATTGTGCAAAATAATTTTACATGGCTAATTTAATTAGAAGATGTTGTTTATATCATTGCTGTATTTAAAACATCTTGAAAAATTTCATAGCTTCTCCCAGTCAAGTAAACTACATCACTTAAGGTCTGAATGGGTATATGAATTGTACTTGTCAAAATATTCTTCTAAGTGAATATGGGTAGAAAAACAACATTGAATAAAAAATTAAATATTAGATAACAGGTAGAGATGTTGAAGATTGATGACAAGAGTTCATAAAATCAGGGCATTTATAAACTTCCACCAGAAATCAACTGAGAAGGTCTTATTGAGGGAGAAGAAGCATCAAACTGGGGGCTTACAAGCATCTAGCAGAAATCAACTGGGAAAGTTACCTAGAGTTCCACATAGATTGAGTGTTCCCAGACAAAGCAACCGCCCCTTTCCATGAAGCTTCCAGTAAAAGGGCAAACAACAGCAGAGAGATGACTTAATCAAATTAAAGGTTCACAACATCCAACAGAAACTTACTAGGCAAGTAGAGGCAGCCTGGTGAGGTCCCAGATGAGCTACCTGCCCACAGATGATTGCATCAAATGATAAACAGGAGTAACCTCCATTGGAATAATAGCTTACTTCAGCTGTTCTCAAGGGTGCAATGCTTTTTTTCACTCTCGGACTTTTGTTGTTCTATTTCTTCCCTGCCTTAGAGTTGGGGTGCAGGGGAGACCATTCCAGTACAAATGGTCATGAAGAATACTTTGAGACGATCTGGCTTGGATCTGAAGAGTGAGGAAGACTTAAGGCCCATTTTCAGGGCCAACTTCAACTACAAGTGATAATTTACCAATAAAACGTACATTAGACTTCATTACTGATTTTGTTATTGGGACTTGAAGGCTAGAGGGCCTAAGGTGAGATGTGTTGGAAGGAAGATTAGGAAGGTCAGTCACCATGCTGCCCTCTGTGACAGAGTGTGGAGTGTGGAGGTGTCTTGATGGAGCATGTTTCATTTTCCTTGGACTGATCCAAAAGATGATGGAAGCAGGAGCAGGAGCTGGATACAAAGAGGAATGTATTTCTGCAATCAGTAACTTTGGTGGTATTGTGTTCCCCAAAATATTATGCACCCTAAAAAACTTATCTGGGGTCAGAGAACAGAACAGCCACTAGATACAAAGGCTAGAAAATGGTGGCACTCACACCTTTAATCCTAGCATTCTAGAAGTAGAAATCCCTCTGGATCTCTGTGAGTTCAAGGCCACATTGGAAACAGCCAGGCATGGTGACACATGCCTTTAATCCCAAGAAGTGAGCCTTTAATCCCAGGGAGTGATGGCAGATAACAGAACGATGTGTAAGACGTGAAGACCAGAAACTAGAAGCTTTTAGCTGGTTAAGCATTGAGGCTTTTGAGCAGCAGTTCAGCTGAGATTCATTCTGGATGAGGACTCAGAGGCTTCCAGTCTGAGGAAACAGGATCAGCTGAGGAATTGGCGAGGTGAGGTAGCTGTGACTTGTTCTGCTTTTCTGATCTTCCAGCATTCACCCCAATACCTGGCTCCAGGTTTGATTTTATTAATAAGACTCTTTAAGACTCATGCTACAAGTAACAAGGACTCATCAGGAGAGGACAGACTTGAATAAGCTAAGGTCACACAAATTATTAGATATTTGAGCTGGCTAGAACAAAGGCAAGATGATATTAAAGAAAAGTTATAGAAAGAAAAAAATTCACATTGTGAGAATTATGAGACCATTAAATTAGTGCTTATATATGGTCCTGAAAGTGCAAAAGGTTATACCTAAAAAGGCAGAAAAAAATAGGTAGTATGTACTTGCAACATGAATGTTAATTATAGAAAGCTTCAACAATCTAGAGTAGCATTAATTATAGAACACTTTTTATTTTTACTTTTTTAATTTATTAATTTGTTTATTTTACATCCTGACTGCAGTTTCCCCTCCCTCCTCTCCTCCCAGTGCCTATCCCATGCCCCTCTGTTCCCACCCTCCCAATCCACTACTCCTCCATTTCTGTTTAGGAAAGGGCAGTCCTCTCAGGAGTATCAGCAAAACACAGCATGCCAAGTTGCAGTAAGACTAAGCACCTCCCCATGTATTATGGCTGGACAAGGCACCCGGCATGAGGAGTAGGGTCCCAAAAAACAGTAAAAGAGTTGGAGACAGCCCCTGTTCCCACTATTAGGAGTTCCACAAGAGAACCAAACAACACAACTGTAACATTATGCAGAATACCTAGGTTGGTCCCATGCAGGTTCCCAGGTTGTTGGTTCAGTCTCTGTGAGCCCCTATGAGCCCAGGTTGGTTGATTCTGTGAGTTTTCTTGTGGTGTCTTTAACCCCTCTGGCTCCTACAATCCTTTCACCTCCTCTTACGCAGAATTCCTTGAACTCCACCTAATGTTTGGCTGAGGGTCTGCATCTGTGCCATCAGTTGCTAGATAATGTCTCTCTAATGAAAATTGGGCTAGGCACCAGGCTGGTCACAGGAGATGGCCAGTTCAGGCTACCTATCAACTATTGCTGTGAGACTAAGCTAGGGTCTTCCATGTAGATTCCTGGGAGATTCCCTTCTGCCAGGTTATTCTACCCCCTTTCCAGTAGTCTCTTTCAGTACTCTCTCCCTCTGTCCTCCCCTCAACCTGGTCACTCATACTTCCTTCCCCACCCGCCCTGAGTCCACTCATGAAATCTCTTCTATTTTCTCTTCTCAGGATGATCTGGGTGTGCCCCAATAAACCTTCCTTGTTACCTAGTCTCTCTGGGTCTGTGGATTGTAGCATAGTTATCCTTTATTTTACAGCTTATATTGACTTATGAGTGAGTAAATACCATGTTTGTCTTTCTCGGTCTGAGTTACCTCACTCAGGAAGTTTTTTTTTTCTAGTTCCACTCATTTGCCCTCAAATTTCCTGGTGTCCTTATTTTTAATAGCTGAATAATACTCCATTGTATAAATGTATCACATTTTCTTTATCCATTCCTTGGTAGAGAGGCATCTAGATTGTTTTTAGTTTCTGGCTATTACAAATAAAACTGCTATAAACATAGTTGAGCAAGTGTCCTTGCGGTATGATTGAGCATTCTTTGGGTATATCTAGGTCTTGCAGTAGGTTGTTCCACAGTTTTCTGAGAAACTGCTACACTGAGTTCCAAAGTGGCTGGACAAGTTTGCCCTCCCAATAGCAACAGAGGAGTGTCCCCCTCTCTCCTTGTCCTTTCCAGTATGAGGTGTTGCTTGTGTTTTTTATTTTAGCCATACTGACAGGTGTAAGATGGAATCTCAGAGTTGTTTTGATTTGCATTTCCCTGATCGCTAAGGATGTTGAACATTTCTTTAAGTGTTTCTTGACTATTTGAGATTATTCTATTGAGAATTTTCTGTTTAGATCTGTACCCCATTTTTAACTGGAATATTTGGTTTGTTGATGTCTAGATTCTTCACTTCTTTATATATTTTGTCAGATGTGGGGTTGGTGAAGACTTTTTCCCCATTCTGTAGGCTGCTATTGTGTCCTATTGATGGTTTCCTTTGCCTTACAGAAGCTTTTCAGCTTCTTGAGGTCCCATTTATTAATTGCTGATCTCAGTGCCTGTGTTATTGGTGCTCTGTTCAGGAAGTTGTCTCCTGTGCCTATGTGTTCAAGGTTGTTCCCCATTTTCTTTTCTGTCAGATTTAGCAAATCTAATTTATATTGAGGTCTTTGATCCACTTGGATTTGAGTTTTTTGCAGGGTGATAAACATGGATTAATTTGCCTTCTTCTACATGCTGATATGTAATTAGATCAACACCATTTGCTGAATATACTCTCCCCTTTCCACTGTATAATTTTGGCCTCTTTGTCAAAACTCAGGTTTTCCTAAGTGTGTGGATTTACATCTTGGGCTTGATTTTATTCCATTGCTCAACATGTCTGTTTTTATGCCAATACCCTGTAGATTTTATTACTACTATAGCTCCATAGTACGTCTTGAAATCAGAGGTAATACCTCCAGAATTCTTTAATTGTATGGGATTAGTTTCAGCCATTCTGTTTTTTTTTTTTCATGTGAAGTTGAGTATTATTCTTTCAAGGTATATAAAATTTTCTATTGGAACTTTGATAAGGTTTGCATTGAATCTGTAGATTTACTCTGTTCTTTGTGTGCAGGTCTTTCACCTGCATGGTTAGAATTACACCAAGATATTTTGTGTTATTTATGGCTACTGTGAAGAGTGTTGTCTCCCTGATTTCTTTCTCATTCTGCCTATCATTTGTATATAAGAGGATTAGTGATTTTTTGAGATTTCTTATATCTAGCCACTTTTTTGAAGGTGTTTATTAGCTGTAGGATTTCCCTGGTAGAGTTTTTGGGCTGTTTATGTATACTATCATAGCATCTGCAAATAATAATACATTGACTTCTTCATTTCTATTTGTATCCCTTGATTTCCTTTAATTGTCTTATTGCTCTAGGTAGGACTTCAAGTATTATATTGATGCAATATGGAGAGAGTGGACAGCCTTGTGTTGTTCTTGATTTTAGTGGAATTGCTTTGACTATCTCTCCATTTGATTTCATATTGGCTATTGGTTTGCTGTATATTGTCTTCATTATGTTTATTTATATCTCTTTTACCCATGAACTCCTTAAGACTTTTATCATGAAGAGGTGTTAGACTTGTCAAAGGCTTTTTCAGCATCTAATGGGATGATCATGTAGATTTTTTTCTTTCAGTTTGTTTATATGGTGGATTATATTGGCAGATTTTCACATGCTGAATCATACCTACATCTCTGGAATGAAGCCTACTTGACCATGGTGAGTGATCTTTTTGATGTGTTCTTAGATTTGTTTTGTGAACATTTTATTGAATGTTTTTGCTCAATGTACATGAGAGATATTGGTCTATAATTTTCTCCCTTTGGTGAGTCTTTATGTAATTTGGGTATCAGGGTGACTTCGGCCTCATACAATGAATTTGGCAATGCTCCTACTGATTCTATTATTCTGTGGAATAATTTGAAGCGTATTGGTATTAGCTCTTCTTTTAAAGTCTGGTAAAATTCTGTGCTAAAACCATCTGGCTCTGGGCTTTTTTTTTTTTTTTTTGGTTGGGAGACTTCTAAGGACTGCTTCTATATCCTTGGGGGCTAGAGGTCTATTTAAATTGTTTAACTTCCATTTCTTGTACTTTCTTGATGATGCTTGCATCTGTAATTCTTGTTTACTTACCTAGATTTTCTGTTTCCAGAATTCCTTCAGTTTGTATTTTCTTTATTGCTTGCATTTCCAATTTCAGGTCTTTAACAGTTTTATTCATTTCATTTAACTTTCGTTGTTGTTGTTGTTTTGACATTATTTAAGGGATTTATTTATTTTCTCCAAATTTTGATGGTCTTTTCCTCAATTTCTTTAACAGTTTAATTCATTTTAGGTCCTCTATCATCTTCATAAATTGGTTTTAAGATAGTTTTCTTGTTCTTCAGCTGTATTGGAATATTCAGGGATTGCTGTAGTGGGATAACTGGACTCTGGTGGAGACATATTGCCTTGGCTGTTGTTGACTGTGTTCTTACTGATCTTGTGGGCATTTGGATTTGGAGTGATTATAAGTCTAGGTGCCAGTTTCTAGGTTTGTCTTTGTTAGGTGGGTGCTTTCTTCCTTGATTTCTGTTTCTTTTCTGGTCTTCTGGCTGGAGTAGCCTGTGGTTGAGTAGTTCTCTACCTGAGTGGGGACTAGACTTCTGATGGCCTAGAGGACCTTTGTTCTAACATGAAATTTCCATGCAAGATAGGGGCTGGAATTCCGGTGGGATGCAGGGTCTCTGATCTGGCAGGGGGTCTTCTGGGGTTCAGGATGCTGGCCTGACTTGTAGTGAGGTAGGAGGCTTCTGCTTGGTTTCAGGAAGCTTGCCTGGTCTCTGGGTTTCATAGTGCTGGTCTGGCCTAGGGTTCACAATGTTGGTCTGGCCTATGGTGGGGTAGGAGTCTTCTGCCAGAGGTATTGGACAGGATATGGTGATGAGGATAGAAAGGGTTAGTTGGGGTTATGTGGGGTGAGTGTTGGTGGGAGGGGTATTCTTGTCTGGTTTTCAGGGAGCTGTTTTGTCTATGGTGTCATAGGAGGCTTCTAATGGAAGTGTGGGTCAGGACTAAAGGTTGTTCTTAAAGAGAGGTAAAATGCCATAATAAAAAGTCATTATTTTAATTTTTTAAGAAATATGTGGGTGTGTGCCAATGGGATGTGGGTGTGGGTGCTCACAGACAATAGAAGAGCATGTCAGATCTGTAGTTACAGGAAGTTATGAGCAGCTCTCTTGCATGTTGGGAACTGAATTCAGGCCCCCTAGAAGATCAGAAGTTACTGATCTTACCCGCTGAGCTATCTCCCCAGGCCTATGCACAGCAATTATTAATGTACATAAGCTAACATTCACAAATTATGTTTTGAGCATATACATATATATATATATATATATATGTTATATTTTGAGCATATATATGCTCAAAACACAATTAAATACCAAAATATCACTACCAAAATATAGATAAGTCTTCAAATTATTTAAATATTTTAAATTTGTTTCTTAAATTATTTTATTTTAAATATTTTATTATATTACCAAATTTAGGTTAAATAAATATTTTGATCAACTAGTTTGGGAAATTTTTTAGTAAATAGAAAACACAAACAACCAATTTGAATATAAAACTATCTCAACATTATGGGTTTGGGATTGGGGTGTTCAAGAGGAAAATGAGATGTATTACTACAGAGCAAGGAGTTTATTTAAAGATTTATTAATCCAATCACAGACAGAGAGGCAAGAGCACGGTGGAGCCTCCAAATAGTCCAGGCTCCAGCACTAGAGAATGACAGCATGGCAGGGACTCTGAAAAGAGGAATCAGAGTTCATGTAGTAGAACTAACGTCTTCTGTGACAGCTTTCTGAGCACGTGGGAGGTTTCACAGGAAGAGTGAGGCCCTCTGATTTCCAGTCAGGAGGCAGGAGGAGCAGGATGTGCGTGCTAGCACTTGCTCTGATGTTAGCTCACTGCCCAGATGAGAGGCCCTGGCACTGGGCAATCTGTGAGCTGGGGACTCTCGGACAGTGTCTGAGTCGTGTACCCTTCAGTAGCTGTGAAAAGAGTCCTGAGCAGAAGCTCAATTCTAGTATTACATCCTCACAGCTATCACCAGACATTAGAGCAGAAGATTAAAGCAAAGATGAGATACTTTCTTTCACCAATGAAAACAGGATAACTTAAAGACTGACTTATGAGAGAGTAAATTGAAAGCATTAAAATTATCCTCATAGTATGAAATTTACAAATCCGTCTGATATAGGTATCTACAAGTACAATGACACAGAAAGGAAGCCAGAGCATCCACTGAGAAGCTTTTAGTAACAAACACTAGAAGATTTCTAAATACCTATTATCAAGAGAATGGCTAGAAAACTTCACAAGGTTTGACTGTAATATCCTCCTAATTGAAAAAAAGGCTAGATCAACATAAACTCTTACAGAGATTGCTAGGAATCATCCTGGGAGAAGGGGAGGAACTGGTGATAACTCACAACTATTAAAACACTCTTCAGGGCAATCCCATGTATTTTTATGAGAACACATATGCATAAGATATGTGTATCAAAATGTCACATTAAATTGATATACATTATCACCTCCAAAGAATAAAACTACAGCTAAATTAGAAAACAACAAAGGATTAATCCTCTATCAAGACTTGTGTACTTGAGTTTGTATGCTAATTATGTAACTAAAATTCATTTTAAAAATAAAACTTTGTAGCACGAATTTAACTTTATGGGCTTCGTTTAGTTCTGAAAGCAAATCCAGCTCATATGCTGATGTTGCCTTCAGTGCAAGCTCAGATGCAAAGCACGTGGCTTCCAGCTGTCAAGTGTGCACACACTAAGCTATTCTGCTGACAACATGCATGCTTTGTTAGTGCTTCGATGGGCTACATCCTTCCCCACAATAAAATTGAAATGAATGTGTGAGGTAAGGGAAAGGAAAAAGGAAATCAAGATACATATAGATCAGAAATAGCTGCTGACCCTCCAATGCAGTGTGTGTGTGTGTGCCAGAATGCGGTAGCCCACAAAACCTATTGCACATTTCCTGTAAGGACAGCAAGACAGATGCTGAAGGTGGGTCAGACTTTTATTTTATGCAGAAGCTGCTGGTAAGAGTCCGTTCACAGGCCCTGCTAGTGCTTTCTGCTGTAAATGAAACAAAAAACATGCTCAAGCTTGAGGTGCTTGCACCAAAACCACTTGTAATCAGGGTGTATGTAAATATAGGTGTGTTTATATTTTTCTGAGAGCTACCTCTCACACTCTAAAGAAACATACTGAAAACACCATCAGGAAGTCACTTCGAGAGATGAGGGCTTCTCTAACATGTACACAGCGCACACACATATGTAAATGACTGAGTCACGTGCTTCCCTGCATAGAGAGGCAGGACTTTTCCTTGTTCATGTCCTCCTTGCCTTGCTGTTAGCAGACTTCTACTGATGGCAGTAGGGGAAATGCCCACTCCTACTGAATACGGAGGTCAGCTTACAAGGGCAGAGCTTGGGATAAGAAAAAGTAGTAAATGGACACACTGAGTTAAAGTAGATTACCCAATACATAGTCTGAGTCATGGATTCCAAGTGAATTCAAAGGTTTAAGATCAGTTATCCAGTTACGTTTATGGACTATTTCATCCATGCTGTAAATGTAAAAATGCAAAAACAGCTCCAAGCCATACTTGCTAGAATTTAATATTATGTCTTGCTAGACTTTATAACATTATGTCAATGGCATAATGTATACACACTTATATATATATATATATATATATATATATATATATATATATATATTCTTTTTATATTATAAATAACAGTAGAGTAATTTATAACAAATTGTAACCTTATGGTAAAAATGTTGTAATTGACTAAGATCGATCAAGTGATGGTTTTAGAATGTTCTTATGTGTTGTTCTTGTGCAAAGGTTTATGTTTTGGGAACTTGTCAGTAGCTGGATGATACTGAGAAGAAGCCACCTTTAAGGGAAGGAACTGAGCCAGAGGTTCAAGATCATGAAGGAATAGAATTGTAGAAGTACTGTTAATTCTCAGAAGGGTGTTATAAAGGAACCAGCCTCACCCCCACCCTTGCTGGCTGTTTCACTCTGTGGCATTTCCCACTTCTCTATGCTCCTGCTCATACTCTTGGGTTATTCTGTCATGGCCCAATGCTGCTCGAATGCCTTTGATCCTTCAACACTATGAACTAAGTCGTCTTCTTTTCTTTATGTGTTAGTCAGTCTCAGATACTTTATGACAGCTATGGAAAACTATCTAATAAAGTTTTACATTGTGTTATGCAAATGTAACTGTGAAATATTTGTGAATGGAACACACTAAGTGCAAGGGAAAGTAAATAACTGTTTCTAGAAATATGCACTTCATTAATTCTAAATCCCTAAATCTATTGTTGGTGATCTGTAACCCAAAGTGATATCTTAGCTTTTGAATGTTCAGCCTGACGATAAAATATTACCCCCAAATCTCAATATTATTTTGTACTCATTTCTGGATAAACTAAAATATTTCTCTGACTAATTGGAACCATTTTTAAATTGGATTTAAACATAGTAACTATAAAACAAAAGTGCTGTGCACCAGAATGTCTTTGCTCTTGTAACCAATGATGGGCAAGGGGAAGCCACTTCTTTGAAGCAGGACCTGTAACCTCAAATTTGTTACTTGTTAGAAAACTTGAATGAATTATACTAAAATCAATTTTTTTCTAAATGCTCAATTGATGAAATATATAACACACAGTTTCCAGTCAGGGTTAATGTTTCAGAATATCCGTAATGTAAACGATCATCTTCATGCCTTGGTAAGCTTCATTCCCAAGCACAGTGGGTTTTGCAACACTAAACTGGCTAATCATGCAGACCGGCACACTGCTTTTCTTCACCGTGTTAAAATTTCTACGTGAATCCAGCCTGGGAAATGTGAGACATGTTCTTGGAGCAGACGTTGTCAGTAGTTAGAATTAAACCTGCCTTGAGGCAGTGTTCACGATTTCCTGAGAAGGGCATTACTCTGAAGTGAAGCTTTCATCTTTCACTTGCATAAAACTATGCAACTCAGGTTTTACCCTGACCTGGTGATTTCTGGGAAGTGATGGGCTTTGGAACAGAACAGGATGTGCAGGGTAATTTAGATGAAGGTGTTTGTCTCCTCTCTAAGTAAAGTGAGAATGAATTGTAAGGTTATGTCCTTTAAAAAATTTTTTCTTATTTCTTTTCTATTCTCTTTAGTTTAATTTTCCCCACTCATGATTTAAAATTTGTTATTATATTTTGTGTGTGTGTGTGTGTGTATGTGTGTGTGTGTGTGTGTGTGTGTGTGTGTGTGTGTGTATGATTTGTTATACAAAATACTGGGTTTATTCCTGCCACACTGCATTGCATTCAAGGAAGTAAGAGGACAACAACAGCAATCAGTTTTTTTTTTCTTCCATCCTAGGCTCTGGTGGCTGAAATCAAGTCTTTGAGATTCTGAGGTAAATACTTTTGTCAACTGAGCTATCTGATTGGCTTTATTTGAGTATGCAAACTCTGTATTTGGTAACGATGCATAGTTTCACTGACCTCTGCTTTCTGATGAAGAAAGAAACTACATAAATCTGAATTCTCTTGGTGAGTTCTTGCTTTGAATGTTTAAAAAAACACATGCAGACTTGAATGTAAAAGAGCTAATTTGGTTAATCCAATTAACTTCATAATGCAAGTGCAACATGTCATTAAGGCTGTTTCCTCCCATTTGTTTAATGGATTATCTAATTGGTATAATATAAAAAAGTAAAACAGAATTAGAATCAGATGTTGAAGGATTTTATTGAGAAACTGTAGCCTAGAAAAGAAACAATACAGAATGTTGCACTGAAGAGCTGACATGAAACAATTCTGGTGCAGTTCAAAATCTTAAGGCTTAATTTCAGTACAACTAAGTTGTATCACTCTTATAAATGGCTTGTAACATTGCTTCTGACTGGATTGCATTTCATAACTGGAGCCCAAAATACCTTAAGTTCACGTTTATATGAAGCCCATAAATTTAAGAAAACCCAACCGCGTGTTATAGGACATGACATTTGTCAAGTCAGATGCCTCTGCTTAATTCTCATATTCTTTTGACCCATCATGAAATTAGGACTTGATTTTGAAAACAAGGATGTTGAAAGGTTGTCTTCATCCACAAACCACTATCATTGCCATAATCTTATTTCCCTTTCTGTCTTTCCCTGGTTCTTATTTCTTAATATAGAAAATGAAAATAAATATTCATGTTGAAGAATTCTAAACACTCAGAGTTCAGTGTGGTGTAAGTTAAAGCAAAAATAATGTCTCTCTTTTCTGACAGAATAGAGAAAATGTCTTTCAAAACATAGAAGCCAAATTATATTTTTTCTTTTATATGGAAAAAAAAGAAAGTAGGGTATCTTCAGGGTCCATTACTAACTGCCCCCCTTATCTTACGAGTCAGTCTCTTCCCATGGATTATATATAACTATTGCACACAATAGATGGCTCTGTTCATTCAAACAGAAATTCTAATTTGGTTATGAACACCTTAATTTTTTCTTTTGCTTTAAATCTTTCACACATGCCTCAGCTTTAACTAGACTAAAAGCTTATTTTTATGCTAGTCTTTGCTGGTTTTGTGTTCTTTTTATTCTTCTAATGCTCATTAGTCATGTCTTAAAAAATTTTTGACTATATATTTTCCTAACTTCAAGAATTGACATAAGTCATTGCCTGCAGAAATAGAAGAATACAGAATTACTTTCTCCCCTTGTTTTATACTGTATAGTCTTTAAAAATTGTTTGAGTTCCAAGTTATTGCTTGCATTAATGTCAGTAATTTGCACATCACACCTTTTTCTCCTCATAATTCTCCTGTGTAAATGTATCAGGTGTTATATTACCAAAGATGTTTTGGGTACGGGTTTCCGGATTACCCACATGTTACCTAGTGTTCTCAGTCACTTGAGACACCATTTATGTCAAGATGAGAACTAAATGTGGGTTGGAACACTCTGTGTGTGTGGAGGGGGGTGTCAGAAGGAAGAGGTGGTAACTTACACATCCTCTGGACCCCTGAATCGGAACTCCACTGCAGTTTCTTGTCATATTTCTTAAATGTCTAAGCAATTCAGCTTGTCAGCTTGGCTTTCATCCAGTTCTGCATCACAAACACAGAACATTGCTTTTGATTCAACCCTCATTTACCCAAATCTTCCAATAAGACAGTGTATATGAAGCGTGCTTTGGTGATATTTGCTGTTGCTGAAAGTTTTAAATAGCCCCCAAATACGGTTCCACCTTACACTGAAGTCTTCTCATAAACATCTTTTGGCCCCCTTCCATTATTTATAAGCTACCACTCAGTTCCAGACTCCTTCACTTAAGCTGCTGTCTTACAAATGTAATGCAAAACACCTATGCCCCATTCCTAACTTCATATATTTTTAATGAATTATTAGCTTTTAATGTATATTAATTTGTTTACCTTTTTGTTTAATATAATATATTTGGATCATGTTTTCCCCTTCCCCAACTCCCTCCAAAACTGGCCTCACTTTCCTACCCATCCTACTCATAATTTCTCTCTCAAGATCTCTGTTCCAAAGAAGTGAAACACAGAGAATACATACATACGTGGTGACTAGCCACAGTCAATACATTTACAGCACAACTCCTCAACCTATGCCTCAGAAAAATCAAAGAAAAGTCAGCAGAAATACTTTCAGAGCCCAGAGAACTAGGAAGTCAACTGTGAGACTTCCAGAAATGAAACCCTGTCATTTCTAGAAATGACCCATGATACCTCAACGATATGTCTGCCTTAACAAGACCTAAACAATGACAACATCAATAGACATTATTATATGTTGAAAGAATCTCACAAGGATCACCCACTAGACAAAGCAATTGAGGGCTGCTGATATAGGGAGAATTTTTTGTAGGCAGGGAGCAACCCCGAGTGATTATCCAAGCATTAAGCCCAGCTTCATCTTTCAGGAAAATAAACACTCCAGCAATAGTTCACAGGTTTCCATATTCCACTTTTCTTTTTATTATAGCATATGCAAAGAAAAGTGGTAGAATCCATGTTATGACTCCCTAATTATGACATAACTCTCTACAGTTAGAGCTGAGAAATGGGGATAATCACTTCAATGGTATTTTCTCTAAATTGAAAAGTATCCTTTGAATTTCCTTTGTTTTATAGTCTGAAGGTTTTATTTTCACTTTCTTACTGGTTTCCTTGTTGTTTAATTGAAAAATGTACTGTGATGTACTTTTGATGTCATGTATCTTAAACTTTTACTTTAATGAAAGTTTAGGAATGGAGGATAATACATTAAAATTGTGGTGTTTTCCACAAGGAAAACACCTCACACAGGAATAATGAAAATCTTTCTGCAAAAGACTCCATTAGTTCAGGGAATTGACAAATATGAAAGAATGGAATTAAAACCTTCTGCTCAGCAAAAAAACAGATCAATCTAAAACAGGGCAGTCAACAGAATGGGAGAAAATTTTTATTGATTATATATGTCTAACAGGAGATGAATACATACGATCTATAAGAATTTCCAAATATTAAATGGCAAAAATTTCAACTGATAAATGGGAAAATGAAAAGAATAGATACATCTACATAACAAAGCACCAGTGGTCAACACATACTTGAAATAGCGCTGGACATCCTTAGCGGTCAGCCTTCTACATTTATGACTTTGAAGAAAACACACCCCCAAAACTGTTCATTCGACAGAGTTCATAAGCATTCTAAACTGCCTCAGGAGGTGTGACTTCTGAAGAGGCTTACATCACTCAGGTTGAGAAACAAATTAACACCTCACTCACATTGTGTGCAGAGCAGTATGTCACAGAGTTTGAGTGTCTTTGACCCAGGCCTCATGTCTAACCACACTGTGCCCCAGATTAATTTTTAATGGTCATTCATGAGTGGGGAGATGAAATTTATTTATGAAGTATGTGTGTGTGTATGTGTGTGTGTGTTTGTGTGTGTGTGTGTGTGTGTGTGTGTGTTTGTGTGTGTGTGTGTACATGTAGGACAACATATCAAACATATATAAAATTCATTAAAATTTCCAAGTATGTTCATTCAATAATTTAATGTCTGAGCATGTAGTAAGCATATTCAAACAATACAAGACGAATCTGAATAAAAATGTATTATTTATTATAAAAATAATTAAAATTATAAAATGACACCAGGATCCAATGAGGAAAAGTGTTAATTTCTCTATGACAATTGTCAAGAAATGGTCCTCGTAATACATTAAGGGAAAGCTTGAGTCTGTGACAGTACATGAACAGATAAAATAGTTGTAAAATTAACATTAGATCCATGTATATGATAAAAGAGAGAAATATTGATATGTTCTGGGTGTTCTTTGAGGAGAGAACTTTTTAAAAGTAGCTACTGGTTAATTACATTTTCTCTCAACTTCCTAAAATAGATTGTTATTTGTATTAAAAGTAATAGTGGTTTACGACGATGGCTTTTGTGGCTTGAGGACAATGGCAGGGAACATCTAGAAGGAAGTTGACTCCTGTTTTGTGCACAGATTCCTTCTAATCAGCAAAGTATAGAAAAGTCAAAGGAACAGTTGGTAGTTTTCTCACATTTTGAATGATTACATTGTTGCAGAGAGTCAGATAAATCATTTATATAGTAGGAGCATATTTTCAAAAATTCTAGTTTTCTAAAACATTATCTGGAAACCATACAAAAACTCAAAAGATAAAAGCAAAAGTAATCATAAGTAGAAAAACTACAGAGGGAAAAAAGATATAGATTAAAAAGTTGTCATTTGTAGACTACCTTTATCATTCAGTGGATACAATGTTTGATGTGCAAGTCTAAGAACCTTAGTTCAAATCAGAACCCAAGGTGGGAGGAGAGAAACAATTCCCTAAACTTCCCCTCTATGGTAGACATTGTACATACTCACACCTGAACACATACGTACAAACACACACACACACACACATACACACACACACACAGATGCACACTTGCGCTAATAATAATAATAATGATAAACAATAGTAAATATAGAAAAAGAAAAATGACCATGGCCAGGCAGGACAAACAAATGAGGAAAAGTGTTAATTTCTCTATGACAATTGTCAAGAAATGGTCCTCATAATACATTAAGGGAAAGCTTGAGTCTGTGACAGTACATGAACAGATAAAATAGTTGTAAAATTAACATTAGATAAAATTAACATTATGAATTTTGTTTTTGAAGTTGAAGTTTCAGTACAGACATCAGTTACCAAATAGTGAAAAGTTAAACAAACTATGATTTCTAAACCCTGTCTCTCATTCAGCTACAGCCGAGTAAGTTTCTTCAGGTAAAACATTGTGCTTTTCAGTCAAGCAAGCAGAAGGCAGCACAGACAAGCCCTTGTGGTAATGGCCCTTTCTAGGTTACTGCTCTTTGTTCATTTGACCCAGACTGGAAGATCTCCTCACTGCATCAAAGAATGTGTGGAACACAAAGTGATGACAAATACCGCATCCTATACTGAGCCCTTGAAGGTAACAGTAATAAAGAAGATTAGAACACGGACACATGCTTCCTGTAAGGTCACATATTCACACCTGGCAGCCCAAATGATTTTATAGTGACTTATCTACAATGTCTACTTTAATGTGTTGCATGGATAGACAAAGACAAATACAGTTAAAGGTTATTTTGATGAGAAAAAGATAAAGAATTCTCTTTGTGATTCACATACTCAAAGAACAACTTCAAAATACAGGAAGAAAAAAAAAACTACATGCCATGTGTAGGCCAGGGAAGATCTGTTTTAAAATAACAGATAAAAACATGGTTTTAACAATAGCTTTAGGGAAACAAAATAATTAGGAGGCTTATATATTCTTCTTCTGACTTGTGATTAGATGCCAGCTGTATGCACTCCTGAACATCAGAGTCATCTTGGGATGCTGTCAAGTATCATTACTGGGTCCTTAGATAATGAAAATCAGTGCTGCTAAAGAATATAAGTTATAGATATTGGCTTTACAAATCCTGAATTCCTTTAAAGTCAAGGCAATCTTTACATAAGGAAAACCCAGGGAAGTTCTCATATTCCTGACCCTGGAGGGCCCTGTGGGAAGGATTCTGAGGGCTGAAGCATTTGCCTCTAGGAAATAAGGAAAGCAGAAAATTAAGGCACGATACTTAGATTTGTGTGCATGTAAATCTACTTTTCCTATTCTGAAAATAATGACTACAAAAAAAAAACATCCTAGAGCTTTATATTTGGGACTAAATAAATACACAGGATTCCTCTGCCAAAGACTCCACTTCCCTACTCAGAAAGATAAAACCCACAACTTTATCTAAACTCAGTTAAGAAAATGTGTTTTGTGAAAGTTGTGCTTTGAAAGTTCGTTTATAAATTTAAACTGACTTATAAGTAACATTTGAAATCAGCCAAAGCTAGATTGAGATTAACTACAATTTCTTCTAGGATGACAGTAGCTGTTTCTTTGAATCTCAGAGAGCTAGTGACACAAATACAAAAACCTATTGGATATTGTAAATAAATGTCTCTGGATAGAGAGTGTTCATACGACATTGCTCTTATTTAGTTTTAATTAAGAAAAAATATGCATTTCAAACCTCTAAGTACAGCTTTCACTATGTCTCAGTTTTCTTCTCTGAACCATTTAACCCATTGGGAAATCAACAGTGCTGTGTTCAGATTGTTGAAATTAACATGTGAAAATGTGTATATTCTTTAGCGAGTAAATGATTAGAACAAAGCTTAGGATTTTATAAGTAAATGGTAAAAAGATACATAAAAATGTTCATTTTAAATCTTTCAATAATTGGTGGCTAACAATACAACAGAACTCTGCTTTTGTCTGAGTAACATATGATTCCATTCTAAATCTCTGAGATGCCATCATTTTAATTACAGGGAAGAAAGTACCTCTCATTTCTTTATTCCCCTTAATCTAACTTGAAGTACAAATTAAAATTGAATGTAATTGGGATGCTTTACCCTTCACTCTTTCTCAGGAACATTTCATTTACTAACCTTCATTTCTAAAATCGTTTTGGAAATTGTCTTCAGGGCAATGATTAAAAGATGGGAATGGAAGCACATAAGCCATGGAGATTTAACATGAATATTCTATGTACAAGTACACAGATTTCTGTTCCTCATAATCATAAGTTACAGTAAATGGTGGTATAAGAAAAAGACTAAACATTTAACCTAAAAGATTCAAATATTCTGAGAAACACATTATTCCATAGCATTCTGCTTCAGTGAGACCTATTTCTAAAATTGCTTTCAAGGAAAGGGTCTATTTGGCTCAGTGCTTAATGATCACATTTCCAGTTCGTTCATTTGATATCTATAGGAATTCTGGAGTGAAAGGAAAGGAAAAAGCTTCAGTAAATATCTAAGGCACATGAGAATGTAGATGCTGACTGGAGCTATTAAATGCATGCGTGTGATCAGGAGTAGGACGGATAACAACAAAGAATTTAACATCTTAGAATGGCTGATCGGGGCGGGGGGGAGGCAAAGCAAACAAATAAACAAACCAAAACCATGCGCACACAAAGGTAGCCTTTACCTGTGAAAAGGGGACAAAATTGACCTACTTGACTCTGAAATTGAAATAGAACTTAACCCACAAAATGTTTAAGCATATTAAGCAACTTTTATAAGAAAAGCACTTACTTGTCTTTATATCAAAATAAATAAAAACTGAGTTTGAATTTCAGAACATGAATAACTTTGCAGTGTTTGGGAAAACAGTGATAATTTTCTAGAATTACAAACTCCCTTCCCATGACTTCTAGCATTTATTGTTTATTAGTTACATGTATCAAACATATGGAAGATGACATCTAGCATAATTTAAGCTGCAAAGCAGGTATGAAAAGCAAGACGTCATATAAAGGCTCACCATTTATTTGAAAAACTTGCTTCTCCTCTAAGCCCCATCACATCCCTGAGGACTACTCTCGTAGATGCCTATGAAATATGTCTTTGCATTTCTGCAGCACTGTCATGATCTATGAACAATCCTCTAATCAATACATGGTTCAGTTTTCATAGATTAACCTTACAATGAAAGAAACCTGTTGTATTTAATTTTTGATGTGTTTGTTTTCTCCTTTATAATTATGATGTTAAATTTTGTGCAAGGTGACATCTTTAGTTGTGACTCACCATTTCCCCCTTGGAATTTATTATGTAAATAAAAAATGTGCTCATTGTTTGATAGACACTAGAATTATTTCTACTATAGAATGATATCAAGGTTGCCAACATTTCTTTTTTCCTTGTACTCATTAAAAGTTCTCCTGAAATGTAGATTCAATGGGTACTCTACGATAAATGTCTCTGTGGCATGGTTCATACTTAGAAACCTGAAGAATGCTTTCGCTGGCCAACCCTCTCAGCCTCCCCGTTTAGCCCATATCCATTTTTTGTGTCAGCAACCAATCTGCAGAAACTAAATTCCATCAAGGACCATGGGACCACACTGGACCAAGATGCAGGTAAGTAAATTTCACATATATGCACTCCTCAATTCCTTTTCCTTCAAACTTACTCTTCCTCTGTGGTAGCATACTTGCAGGAGCCCCTCTTCCCAGCCAATCTCCATTCTATGCAAACTCCACATGTTGTTGCAGAGCCAGGGTCCCCTTTGCTCTTTCCTGCAGCCACTCTCAGCCTTTTCTTATAGTCCATTTCTATTCCTTTGTGCCATATGCCAACCAGCAGGGACACTTTCTACAAGAGACACCATAGCCACCACTTGCTTAGGATCCAGAGCACATAACAGCAATGAAATAGTGGAAAAATCGCACAACAAAGACAAGGCCAGATAACTATGCCAGGAAACACCTCAAACATCATAACTCCAGATACACAAATTCTATCACACACACACACACACACACACACACACACACACACACACACACACGCACACCAAAGATGAACAGTGAAGACAACGGACCTCCATCAGAAGCTGACAGCCTTATTCAATAGGTCCCAAGAAATGCAATTTAGCTGGAACACAAGACAGAGACTTGAAAAATAACAACTGTGAATATGTACCAGAAACTTAAAGATGATGTGAAAATATAACAGTTGAGTGGAATAATGAAAACAATTCAAGACATAAAAGTAAAAATTAACAAAGAAATAGAATCACTAAAAGAAAACCCAAAGTGAAATAAATTTTGAAATAAAAAACTTAGAATGGCAATGAAAGAAAGGAAGGAAGAAAAGAAGGAAGGAAGGAATTTAGGCATAAAACATTCACAAAATCTGGGACACTATGAAAAAACCAAATCTGCAAATAATAGGCATGTAGGAAGAAGAAACATAGTTTAAAGACATAGAAAATACTTTAAACAAAAACAAAAAAGAACCTTTCCACATTCTGAAAAAGGATGTACATATTAATGTATAAAAACCATACATAACACCAAACAAGACCAAAAATAAATTCCCCATAAGACACAATAATCAAGCCACTAAAGGTATAGAACAATAACAAAAAAAAAAGAATGTTAAAAAAAACTTCAAGGACAAAAAGACAAAATTACAAATAAAAATAAGCCCATTAGAAAAACATCTGACTTTTCAATAGAGATTCAGAAATCCAGAGGGGTCTAGACAGATGCTCTATAAATTCTGAGAAGGGTCAGATGTACCCAGCAAAACTGTTAATAGCAATATATGGAGAAAGAAAAACATTACATGATAAAACCAAATTTAAGCAAATTCTATCTATAATTCTATCTCTATAGGCATAGGAAGGAAAGCTTCAGTATAAAAAGGTTAACTACACCCAAGAGTAAAATGAAATAAATAACCAAAGAACAGAAAATCAAACAGGAGAGAAAACATCCTCACCACTAAAACAAAATTAAAGGAATCAATAAACATTGTTCATGGATACCTCTCTATATTAATGGCCTTGCTCCACCAATGAAATACACATATTAACCAACTGGATTAGAAAACAGCCTTCTTCTTTCTTCCATATTTAAAAAAAAAAAAACATAGCTAATAATCAAGGATAGACATTGCCTCAGGGTAAAATGATGGAAAACCTGCTCCAAATGATTGGACCCAAAATGAAAGGAAGTATGGTTGTCTAATATCTAACAAAGCATTCAAAAGAGATAGGGAGAGACAATATTTACTCATCAAAGGAAAAATGTACCAAAAGCATTTAACAATTGTAAACATTTATGAACCAAACATGAGAACATAAAATTTCATAAAAAGAAACACTACTACAACCAAAATCACATAGTGAATCTCCCACCGTGATAGTGGGTGACTTCAATATCCCACTCTCTCCAATAGACAGGTTATAATTTTATACATAAAAGACCCCAAAAACTCCACCAGGAAACTTCAACAGCTGATAAACACTTTAATCACAGAAACAGGATACAAAATTAATGTATAAAAAAATCAGTAAGACTTCTATGTACATATGCCAAATAGACAAAGAAAGAAATCAGGGAAATAACACTTTGCACAATAGCCTTAAAAATGAAAAAAAAAAAAACCTATATACTGGTATAACTCTAACCAAGCCACTAAACAACTTGTATGATAAACATTTTAAGACATGGAAGGAGGAAATTGAGGATACAAGAAGATTGAGAGACTTCTAATACTCATGGATCAGTAGGATTAATTTTGTAAAAGTGGTCATCTTATCAAAAGCAATATACAGACTCAGTGTAATGTCTATCAAAACTCCAACATAAATCTTCACAGAAATTGAATTTTCAGCCTCATATGGAAAAACAAAAATGCACAATAGCTAAAAGAATTCTGAAATTTAAAAGAACTATTGGAGGTATCATCATCTCAAATCTTATGATGTACTGGAAATCTAAGCTTTTGTCATAAAACAAAATGGGATTGGCATAAAAACTGACATGTTTATCAATGAAATCAAGCAGAAGTACAAGACCTAGGTCCACACATATAGATATCTGATTTATTATACAGAATCTAAAGTTACACACTGAAGGAAACAGCATTTTCAACAAATGGTGCTGATCAAACTGCATGGTTGCAAGGAGAAGAATGAAAACACAGTCATACCTATAAAATCACTCGGCACAAAAGTAAACTGCAGATGGATGAAGGACCTCAAAAAGGGTAAAATGCCCTGAATTTGATAGACCATACAGTGGGGAATAGACTTGAACTTATTTGTACAAGGAAGGGTTTTCTGAATAGAACACCAACAGCAAGGTACTGAGACAACAATTAGTAGACCTCATAAGCTAAAAAGTTTCTGTTACAGCAAAGGGACACCATCATTTGGGTAAATCAACAGTCTATAAATTGAGGAAAGATTCTTTCCAATTATGTAACTGATAGAAAGTTAGTTTTCTAGGATATATAAAGAACTAACAAGCTAGATATTAAGTAAACATTTTAATTTAAAGATGGGATACAGAACTAAACAGAGAGAACTCAAAAGATGAAGCACAAGAGGCTTCATCTTTAAGTGAGAAACACTTAAAGAAATCTTTAACATCCATAGCCATCATTAAATGCAAATTAAAGTTACTTTGATGGAGGAGGGGATGAGGGATGGGTCTGGTGGAGGAGGCAAGCATGGAGGATCAGGAGGGATAAGAGGGGAATCTGTGGTTGGTATGTAAAATGAAAAACAAAAGTTAAAAAAATGTAAAAGAAAAAAACTACTATGAGATTTCATCTTGGTCACAATGGCCAAGACCAATAAAGCAATTGTCAGATTCTGCTGGTGAGGATATGGGGAAAGAGGGATATTTTTTATTGCTGGTGGAAGTAAAACCTTGTATAGCCACTGTGGAAATCAGTATGGAAGTTCCTTGGGAATCAATCTACCTCAATATTCAGCTACACCACCCTTGAGCAATTCCCAAAGGAGTCTACCTCCTACTACAGATATACTTGATTACCTATGTTCATTGTTGCTCTATTCTTAGTAACTAGAAATTGAAAACAGCCTCAACAACCAACAACTGATGAATGGAAAAAAGAAAATGTGGCACATTTACACAATAGAGTATTTCCAACTATCAAGAAAAATGAAGACATGATATTTCCAGATAAATTGATGGATCTAAAAACAGTGTGGTAACCCAGACCACAAAAGATTAAGTATTAGGTGTTTTGTCTTATATGTTGATGTTAGCATTTAGGTTTTAAATATGTGGGAGAGGAGGCACAAAGATTGCAAGATCCACCACTGGTGATGGATGACTCCAAGGAAACAGTGTCTTCCAGACAAAACAGGACTGATAGACATATGAACTCACAGAGACAGTGTCACAACACATGGCATCTGCACAGGGGAAAGCCAGATGGGGTCCCAGCCCTAAGATTCGGAAGTGAAGAGTGGTACTCACCCGTAACCAGGAAGCTATCTGTGTAGATGCAACCAACCATCTTATTAAATAAGAAACACAGAGCCAATGTAAAGATAAAAGCCCAAGAGGTCAGAGCTAAGAGCCTTACCCTTCCTGCTTCAGCAATCCTCTTCAGCCAAGAGAGAGACCTACTTCCTGAGTGTTTGTCTTTATATAGACTTTCTGTTCTGCCTTCTCATTGGTTGTAAACCCAACCACATGACTGCCTCGTCACTGCCTGTTTGTAAAGACCTCCAGATCCTCCAAGGTTAGTACTGAGATTAAAGGCATGTGTCTCCAATGCTGGCTGTATCCTTGACCACACAGAGATCTACCTAGCTCTGCCTACCAAGTACTGGGATTAAAGCCATGCTCCACCACCTCCCAGCTCTGCTATGGCTTGCTATTAGCTCTGACCCCCAGGCAACTTTATTTATTAACATACAAATAAAATCACATTTCAGTACAAATAAAATATCACCATATATCTGCAATGTACACCCACTGGTAAAGGGAAAGTCAGTCTTCTCTATGTAGTTCTTTGAAAGTCTAGTAGAATTCTGCTGTGATCCAGCTGGTCCTGGGCTTTATGTCTAACACTAATTCAGAAAACTCTTGCTGCCTTCCCTATGAATATACATTAAGCTTTTATGTTTGCCTCAAAATTTTTGATATTTTATTCCATTTTTCGTTCATCTTGTTCATTGTTTTTCAGATTCAGAAAAATCACCTTCCACCTCATTTTTAAGGTAGTGTCTTTTGGTGAGGCCAAATTTCCCTGTTAGATAGACCGCTGACCAACAAGCTCTGGAGATTCACCAGTCTCTGCCTCTCTAGCATATAGTGCAGACTGGTATTCCAAGATTTTTAAATAGATGATGAGGATATGAGAAATCATATTCTCATGATTTCATTGCTAGTATATTTATCATTGAACTATTCCACATCTATTTAACCTTTTGACCTAGTCTGCTGTATGAGTTTTGTTTAAAAGAATGAGATCTGAACTGTCTGTCTAACCCTTTGTGGAGACACCAATATTTCATTCTTTTTGTTAATTGCTTTATTGTCATGGACTCACAGATGAAAATATCATACACTTAGATTAAAATAGCTATTCAAAACAATAATAATAAACTAAAATAAAAAACTTACCCAGTCCCAAACTTTATGCTTCTCAGTGATTGGCTCTATAGCTACAAGGCCATTCTGAAGCATTAGAGCTTCAGTTAAGGATTTAGACATTCACTCTCAATTGTGTTTTTATTGACTTATTCACTAACGCAAAAAAAAAGGAAAAGAAAAAAATACAATATAATTGAAATTAGAAAAAAATAGCTTGAAATACATGTACACATATATACAACACACAGACAGCCAACAGGGACATAAGTGAAAGGAGCCAGACCATCGGTCATATTGTACAGTTAAAATGCCTGACATTGAACCATCTTCCAGGCTAAAATGGCCAAATTCATCTCAATTAAAGTATTCTATGCCATTACAAAGAAGAAGAAGAAGAAGAAGAAGAAGAAGAAGAAGAAGAAGAAGAAGAAGAAGAAGAAGAAGAACAACAACAACAACAACAACAACAACAACAACAACAAGAGCAAGAAGAACAAGAAGAAAGGAGGAGGAGGGGGAGGAGGAGGAGGAAAAGGAGGAGAAATTTATTAGCATATCTTCAGACTGAGAAATTCAGTCATATCCAGAAGGCTAATAATTCCAATGTATTAGTTAATTTTATGTGTTTTTTAATTTAACTTCTTTATTGATTCTTTGGAAGTTTCACATCATGCACCCCAATTCCACTCATCTCCTGGTCCCCCCATATCCTGCCCTCATCCCTGCAGTGCCCCCCACAAAAGAATATAAAACAAAGCAAACAAGCAAATAAACAAAAACAAGGACAAAAAACAAAACAAGCAAACAAATTAAAACCAGAAAAATCTCTTTGCTTCTCCTCCTTTCCTGCCTCTCCAATGCCTCTTCATTGGTCCTGGCAGCATTGGGGACCTTGGTGTTTTATGTAGTATTCCCTTTTGTCCTATCAGCTTTACTAGCAAATGTTCATTGCAATGAGTCACTGGTCTGGTTCAAGGCCTCTGGTTTCTGGTACACCATCATCACTAAATCCTCAGGGAACTCCTATGGATTATCCTGTTGCTGCCCCGAGTCTTATAGATCCTGGGGGTATTGTTCCACATGACCAGTCCCTTCATACACTCCAGCAGGTCTTCCATGGGGTAGATGCTACGGTGGGCCAACCTAAGGCCCAGCTGTGGACCTGGGTGGTAGGTGAGCTGCTTAGTCAGGGCCTCTGGGGCCACCCACCTTAGGTGTGGGGACAGAGTCAGCTTGCCTACATCCATGCCCTCAGGGCAGGTTCATCCTTGCCTGTGGTGAGGGATAGAGTAATCTCTCCCAAGTGCAGGGGCCAGCTCTCTTTTTGTAGTGCCCAGGGAGACACAGGCCAGGTTTCCCAGGGCCAGGGAAGGGTGGGACTGGCTCAGCATGGCCCTCTGATTTCATCTCCATGATTCCTAAGCTCCCCCCCAGGTGACATGAGCCAGAGACATCAACATAGACCCCAGCTGCAGCTGGACTATGGACCCAGACATGGCCATCGGAAGCAGCTTGAGCCGGGTAATATCCTAGTCACTACTGTGGACCCGATCCCCCATACTAACTTGTCCCTCAGAGATAGGGGAATGCTATATGAATCTCTTTCACCTTTATAATGGTAGGTTGATGGGTCCAGTCTTGTGCACATCATGTGTAGGTAGCCACTGCAGCATGAATGCATGCAAGGTCAGGCCACAAAAAAGAAGGTGCAAAGCTACACAGAGAAACCCTGTCTCGAAAAACCAAAAAAAAAAAGAAGAAGAAGAAGGCAACAGTTCACAGCACTTCCTCCCACCCTACGGTTCTTAGGTGCTATATTGACCTCACTTCCTGAAGTTCTACAGCACCTCCCAATGCCACCACCATGATGAACCTTGGGGGCAGTCATTCACTCATTCAGCAATTTATGTTTTATTTCAGTTACAGTGTTTGATTCCAGAATTTACTTAAATTATTTCTCAGAATTTCTAACTCTGCTTACATTACCCATCTGTTCTTGGCTGCACTCTGCTTTTCCATTTAAAGCTGCTTTGCATGTCTGACTTTATAGTTAGAAGATACCAGCCACATCCAAGTTGGATCCTAATATTTGTTCTGTCTGTACATTTGCCTCATAACACTCTATGGTGAAAACCTAGCAAGATGTACCGTTTCTTGCAAAAAGCTCTTGCTTAAAGACTACTGCGCTGATAGAATGTGAATTGCTTAATTTTCTTATCAGCCTCTCCAACTGGAGCATAGCTATAAATAACCTATTTTGGTGACCTCATTTTTATGCCCCTCTTATGAAGCTCAAAATGACAGAAACTAAAACTCTAAACCTTAGCAACATGCTAGTAGTATTTATTTCAATTCTGAGTATATAGTTTATTATCTGTAACCCACATCACCACCTCATTGGTCATTATATTTGCTTGACTTACCTGTGCAAGGCTGTACCTTTTTAAAATACTACTAACAGTAAGCTAAACTAAAGTGAAGTTCATTTGTGTTGACATACAGATTGATTGCAAGCTGTGCTCATGTGAGTGACACAGTAGCTTTTGAAGCTTATGTGCAGAAACTTACATCATGTATGTATGTTTACTTGTTACAATACCAGGCTGTGTGCTGTGATCACTGTCTTGTGGCTTACCATCAGTTCCAAACTTACTATAATTGATAAGAATCACTTGGTTGCCTCTGTGCCAAAAGAACTAGAGCTCTGTCCCTAAGTTACAATGCTTCATATGCTATAAAATCTGAAATTCCACTGATGTACTTTCCATTGTCTTCTATATAAGCTCAGCATACCCTTTGAAAATAGATCTTCTGACCTTTATCTATTAAATAATGCATTAATAAACAACTATGGGGAATTTTATACATACACGTTTACCATACATGTATGTCTGCGAACCACATTTAAGACTGGTGCCCATCAAAGTCAGAAGAGTGTATTGTACCTGACTAGAACTGGAAATACGTGTTGATGGTTGTGAACTCCTGTGTGTATGATGCTAACCAAACCTGGGCTTTGACCAAAACTTTGCTCCTCTGCAAGAGCAGCAAGTGATCTTAAACCATAAGGCATCTATCCAGCCCCAAAGTGTTCAAACTTAATACATTCAATTACATAATATTTATGTATATGTATAAATTTGTTATTATTTTACCAACTATTATCAGCATTATTGAGCACCTGTCAATGGAGATATGAATTCTCCTAAAGCCCAATTTTTGCCTCAAAGCTTTAATCTTATTGTCCCTATGATATCATCAACTTCACAAAAGGCCCAGTTTATTTGATTTTCAAGAAAATAAAATATCCTCCGTCATTTATTTAAACAAAGATCGTTTCCTAAGAAAAGCCTAACTCTTAGTTCAAACAATGTTTTTGTGAGCTTCCGCTCAGGAGTCTGTCACACTCCACTGTGCCACAGAAGGGCTTTCATTGGGTTTGGATTTCATAAGAGATTACATAAAAAAAATGCATGTGCTAATTGCTCAGAAGATAGCAAAAGTATTTTTGTGCTTCATCAAGAACACTAGGAGAAGCTGGCTTTACACTCTTAAAGCTACAAATACCCAAGAACAAAGCATTCAGTGGACAGCTATAGTTTTCTCCTCACCCTGAGTGTATGCTGCATTCATCTTCACCGTGACTGCTCTGTGTCATCAGTGCAAAGGCAACATACTGTACTTGCAGTTGACATCTTAACTATTATGACAGGTGAAAATAACATGTTATAAAAATGTTTTCGATTTCCTCAATCTGTCAAAGGGCCATGATGGGCTAATGAGCGACATTATACTGACCACTGGGGGAAACACATGAATAATCAAGTTCATTGCAGATTATACGGACAGAAATGATAATAAAATAATATGATATGCAGTTTGATTAACCACGAGGCACCACTGTCCAGAAAGCTGTCTGTAAAGGTGCTGTTTACGTCAAAATCTAACCCAGCAGAATGGAATTTATCACAACAATTCTGAATGCATACATTTTGAAGTCTGCAGCTATGCCAATTATTTCACAGTGATAAAGCACACAGAGTAACTAAAACAGATTTGTATTATAGATCATATATGGTACTAATTGAAAAATAATATAATCTCATGTGAGGTTTTCAAAAGAATGTTTATTTAGGTGCTATAGAGTTCAGAGGTGAAAGGACACCAACAAAAGAAATACTGAGAATTTAGACAAAAAAGTGACAAGTTTAGGCAAAGCAAAGTAAGTGCACTCAGTGTGTTTGCACTTGCTGGAGCCCTGCACAGACTGAACGTGTGAGGAGAGACTGAAAGGAAGGCTGTCACTGGAAATGATGGAATTGGATGCTGTTTATTGAAAATGAGTAAAGTGGAAGCTAAAGAGGTCTTAGAGTTGCTGGTGCGAAGGTCTTGAAGAGTTATGCCATTTCTTTTAGACAATTACCTTGTACCCCTGATCTTCATTATCACCCTAATATAAACCAAATTTTACATGTGAGGCAAGTGTCTGAACTTGCAACTTTGTTCCTATTGTGTTATTTCCATCACTCAGTATTACCGTAATTACTGATCATGTAAACCAAAGTCTCTACATTTTTCTTTTTATTTTAAATTGTATTGAGTATTTTTGTTCTACTTTTAGAAATAGCTACATTGAACACCATAACACAGAGTGGAAGAGGAAAGAATGCTCTGGAATTTTAATTGAATCAGTAAATGGACTTGCAAAAAACAATGATGTATTTATAATGCAGATTTTCCAAATGCAAACATAATATATCTCTCCATTAAGTATTTTTAATTTTAATACTAAGTATCTATAGTAATATAAATTTAAGTATGTAAATTTTAATACTAAATATTACTTTTAAGTAATGTGCTTACTCGTCTTGTAAATTTTTGTTAAAGTATCCAAAAGGTCCTTGGGATTTTGCTAATGATACAATTTTCATTCAATTTGCCTTTTGTTACTAGTGAGTATAGTAACTGTTGAATATAGTAACTAGAAAATATGTTCTTCCCATCTTGAGCTTCAATTCCTGAGTTCGATAACTTTAGTTAATTAATCAAAAATGTATCAATTACTTTAATGTTACATGCACAGTATAGTATCTGTGAATATTTACCTTTGTGCTTCTCCTTTCCAATAGTCTCAATATATTGGATAGGACATATGGTGTTATAGCATTTATTTTATGCCTACTTGATTAATTTAATTCTTTAGGAAATATAATGTGCAATTGAATCCTTCTTAAGAAATTAAAATATTAAACTTATAAATTTAAATATATACCAAGATTAGCTACCCATGTATGTAAATATTCCTATTTTAAACAATGAAAATGTATAAATACCACTTAAAAATATCAAATATCTTAATACTACAGAAATTTTATATTTTTATCTTCTATTAAAGTATACTTTTCAAAGATAATGTCACATCATTTGTTCCTCTTGGACTTAAACTTGCATTCTATTATTGTTCTGTTTTCGTTAGTGTTTCTGTGATACTCAAGCAAAAGAGCAACTATGAGGAACAGGGCTTATTTGAGCTCACGGTTACAGGTTACATCTCAGTTCAAGGACATTCATGTCAAGAGCAGAGAAAATGAAAGAATGCATGTTTATTAGTGTTCATCCCTCTCTCTAAAATTATTGTAATGGGGCCACACTTACTAGGCTGTATCTTCCTAAGTCAGTTAACCTAACCAAGACAGTCTCCCATAGATCAGCATGATCTTGTCAACATGATTATTAAAACTCATATCTCCATTATCATCTCAGAATTTTATTCTCGACATTTTTATCCATAAAATCATTTAAATGCCATCATATAGTATTCTAAAACAAAAAACACACAGTAATTACTATGATTTTAAAGTATTTCCTGTGATGGTAGGTTGATTATAATTATAATGCAACATTTTTATTTCAATTATTATTATTACAGGAGAAAGCAAAGAAATTTACTATAAAGTTTATGAAAGAGAGATAGAGAAACGAAGAGAAAGAAGTAGAGGCAGAGGCAGAGAAGCAGCAGGTTTTAAGCTCTTAGTAATTGACAAAACTTCAAAGACATATTAACAATGTACCAAAAGATACAAACACAGAAGAATAAATTGGAAAGATCTTGAACATTAAATGTGTTAGAAAAACATGGTCATACAAATATCTCCAGTTGGAAAACTATAAAAAAAGAAACAAGCATGTTACACCAAAAAAATGAAAACAAAATCAAATAAACAGAAAAGCCAGAACACTATATAACTATCCAAAAATAAAAAATTATACATTGAAAACCACAAATGTCAGTTTCTTATTAGCATAGTGGCTAAGACAGCATAGGAGCATGTCATTAGAGCCATTACATATTAAATGTAAAATAAACTTTTTGGGAGAAATATGAAGATGACAGGACCAGCCCCAATCATCCCTCACTATGGCATGAATGAGTGGAGTGGAGCAATGGGGAGTGGGCAGAAAGGCCCAAAGTGGGAGTGGGGAAAGATGTAGCCCTATGTGAATAGAGATGATGAGTCTGAGATACCTAGGCAACTAAAGCAGTGGGAATTTTCTTTAAGGTGGGCATTTTGAGACTATGAAGTGTATGACCCTCAAAGCTGTGTATAGCTTTTTTCCACTGAGGTTACTTGCTCTTGGATGAGCCACTGAAAAAAGATGAGCAAGCTGATGGAGAAGATTGTCCAGTTCGCTTTCATCAGGATGATTGCAATTATCATGGTTTTTATCGCTTTACAGCTTAAATGTACTTTGGCCACAGAATATGGTTTTTATTGTACTGACTCTCAATAGTGTGCTGTCACATGGTGAAACTGTATGAGTTTTAGGAGTCTAAATCCACCCAATAACTTTTCCCCATCTTCATCTACTTTTTTTATTCACTGTTGTTCAATGAGAGTTTTTCCTGACTCAGGCTGAGTGGGACTCTCCGTAAAGTCAAACTCTCCCAAAGTCACATATCTGATTAGTGGCCAGAACAATTGCACTTGACTTGGTTAGGCTTGACCATAACTGTCCATTATTCAAGTAATTTATTAGAATACTAGGTGATTCTAAGCAGAACTCCATATGCAAATGCATGTAATAAAATTGCAAGATCTACAAATGCATATTTTGTCTTAATAGACTTTTATTCCCACTGCTTTATTCTAGACCTGACCTATTAACTGCAGACATAAAGAATACATGAGTTACTAAGACAGAGATGACATAAATTCAGGATGAAAAGTCAGGGAAGAGAAGGTTCTGTTTCCTGTATTGTGAACATGACCGCATGGACCCAGTGGGACATCCAACCAGAAGGTGGGTAGTACAGGAGAGTAAGGACATCTTGGTGCTTAGAACAGACTTCTGGGCTAGATGTAAAATTAGATATGGGACAAGAGCAGATCACAGTCTTCAACAGGAAACCATCAGGGATGAAATCCTCAGCACAGAGTCACCTGGACAATAAGCAATAAATCCAGGAATGAAATGCTAAACTGTGTTCTTACACATTTACCCTAAACTGATACAATCAGGGCTTTACAGAGACTCTTCTGTTTACAAAGCTCTTCTTTAAAAAAAAAAAAAAAAGCAAGGGTTATGGGTGTAGCTTCTCATATTTCTAGGAGACAGTCAGAGCAAACTTCCTATTCTTCTGACTTTTATAAACTTTCTGCCCCCTCTTCATAATTATTCTTGAACCTATTATATGATAATCTCAATTTTTAAAAGAAGTATTGTAAAAGCACAGTTTAAACATTTTTATTCTAAGCGACTTGCATTTTTATCCAAAGCAACAAGTACCCATAACGTTCAGCTCATCTTATGACTAAGGATTTCAATGTCTACATATTTATATTTAAATCTGTTTTTCATTTTCACTCGAATTTTCTTCCGTTTATGACAATATGATAATAAATGAAAGAAAATGAGATTGCTGTTGCAGTAAAATAATTTCCAATCTTTAGATGGCCTGAATATTATCTAATCACTAATTTGCAGTGTTTCTTTAAAAGATTTTTCCTGGGGCTTCATTTTTGATGGCACATGAGTCTTGGTGAGCAACAGAAATGCCAGTAAACAAGGATGCCTTTGGCTGACAAGTCAGTAAGATTTTACTGATTATTTTTTATACTGTTCCTAAAATTCTATCTCTGAAACACATATTTAAGCCATTTAGTAAGTCACTAACAAAATCACTTTAAGCTTTGTAGATTTGCTTCTAATAAAATCAATCTATCTATGCTTTTCAAATATTACCACTCAATTCCAAAAGAGTTCTCTAAAGATAAATGGTCAGCATTAGGATTTTCATTTCATAAATTAAATTTTTGGATAGGAAAATTATCGTTTGTATTAGTAAAATGAATTCTAAGTCATATAAAATTAAGAGAGAGTTGATCACAATTTAGAACCAAATTTTCATAAAACACAAAATATCATGTTTCTGAGTCAGCCTAATGTAATTAGGATCTGTGATCTTACAGCACTCTAAATATCCCCATAGGAAGACCTAAGCTTAACTCAACACACATTTCAATTATGCAAGGTAGTCTCCTACTCCCAACACACACATAAACAGTATTTCACAGAACGACACTCATTAAGTAAACAGAAATTTATAAAACTCATCCTTCTGGGTAACAAGTAAAAATATGTAGAACTTGGGGAACTGAGAAAACTGGAAATTTCTACTTTAAATTTATTTATATTTGTGACTGACATGTAATTGTACATATTGTGTGCTATACAGAATGATTTCTTGGCTTCCATGTACATATCAGAATCATCACAAGAGAGACTGGCAAGTTCATCAACACAAATCTGTATCTTTTTGTGGTGAAAACCTCCCACAATCTCTTTCCAGAAAATTTGAAATATACAATGCACTGTTTTTAACTACAGTGTTCCTACCCTGTAATTAACACCCAAAGTGATTCCTACTAATTAACAGTAACACTGTACCTGTTGGAAGCCTTTTCCTAGCCCTTCCCACCTTTCTACCATTCTGTTCTAAGCTTCTGTTGGCCTGTTCAGATTCTACCTGAGTAATCACATGGTATTTGTCCTCTTGTGTCTGCCTCTGGCTTAATAGCCTTCAAGTTCATTCATGTTGTTATAGATGGCAAATTCTCATGCCTTTGACAGCTCAGTGTTTATACTCCACAGTTTTTATACTCCACATTTGCTTTGCTCATTTGTTTACTGATGAACTCTTACGTTTATGCTGTTTCTTGAATGTGTTACAATAAACATGGGAGTTCTAATGGTCTCCTTAACATACCTTTGGATATCTGGATAATAGTGGGTTTGCTAGATTGTGTGGTAGCAGCATTTTTATTCTTATTTTTTCAATACTATAGAAAGAACTCCTGGCATCCTGGCAAGTGATGTAACACTGAGATGCAGTCCTCTTCCTGTTGTGCATCTAGATGACATAATTTTACACCCTTTGTCCTACATTCTAGCTGTTACATACTTCCTGCCTTCTCTTCTGCAATGTTCTCTGAATCTTAAAGTGGGTAGCATAAATGTCTTGTTTAAAAATGAGTCTTAAACTGTCACTTATTTTCGCACCTGGAGCAGCCATGAGGCTCAGAATTTACTGCCATTCACGTGAAAACAAGAATTCTCTGACTGTGGCTAAAATATCCTTTGTCCCTGGCTTTACACTTTGAGATTCAGAAAGCAGTTTGACACTATGTCAATTTAGTTAGGCAACAATAACAAGCTGTACATTTGGGTTGTTGACCATGCTTAAAGTACCAGGCATAGGTTGCTTAACATGCAGTGGCCCCCAAATCTGACAAGATGACAGTTGGCTACTGTCTTAGTTAGGGTGTTTGTTGTTGTAATGAAACACCATGACCATAAAGCAAGTTGGGGAGGAAAGAGTTTATTTAGCTTACACTTCAGCATTACTGCTCATCACTGAAGGAAGTCAGGACTAGAGCTCAAACAGGGCAGGAACCTCAAGGCAGGAGCTGATGCAGAGGTCATGGAGGGGCGCTGCTTAATGGCTTGCTTAGCCTGCTTTCTGAAAGAAACAGGACCACTCACCATGGGCTGGGCTCTCCCCCATTGATCACTAATTGAAAAAATACCTGACAGCTGGATCTCATGGAGTCATTTTCTAAATTGAGGCTCCTTCCTCTCTGATGACTTTAGCTTGTGTCAATTTGTCACTCAAAATCATCCAGTACAGCTAATGCCATAATATTCACACCAGTATTGCAGAGTTGGGCACATTTTGCCAGTTGAGTTTTCTTTTGAAGGATTAACAGGGAGATGAGATCACTGATACCATTTCTTCACCATCGGCCTATATATTGTTTGTAAAGTAACCAATTAGGAGGAAGTTTCTAGCTCAGTTTCAAGTAATTTTCTCCATACTTTACGAACAAGGGACAGAGTGGTGATATCTTCAGAAATAGGGTCTCACTCTCTATTTCTCGTGGGCAACCAAGCAGACAGACAAGTATCTATGTCCTGGAGACCTCTGGGATCTCCATGGCAAACTCCCTTGGAGTCATCCCTACATTGGACAAGAATCTTGTTTGGTAGTCTACTTCTAGAAGCAGAGTTATCTAGCTGGCTCTATTGAGCTGTTTTGTGTTTTGTTTTTTTTTTTTTTGTTTGTTTGTTTGTTTGTTTTTCGAGACAGGGTTTCTCTGTGTAGCTTTGCGCCTTTCCTGGAACTCACTTGGTAGTCCAGGCTGGCCTCGAACTCACAGAGATCCACCTGGCTCTGCCTCCCGAGTGCTGGGATTAAAGGCGTGCGCCACCACCGCCCGGCAATAATCATGACTATTTTTTTTTTTTTTTTTTTTTGGTTTTTCGAGACAGGGTTTCTCTGTGTAGCTTTGTGCCTTTTCCTGGAACTCACTTGGTAGCCCAGGCTGGCCTCGAACTCACAGAGATCCGCCTGGCTCTGCCTCCCGAGTGCTGGGATTAAAGGCGTGCGCCACCACCGCCTGGCCTGTTTTGTGTTTTTGTATTTGGAATACATGTTAGGGAGCTTATACTAGATACAATACTTGCAACAAAGAACTTACAACAGCATTTACATATATTGATCACGCACAAGACTGGTCTTACCATAGTCAGTCATGGAGGAGGGAGTGGTCTCACCAGGTCGTGGCACATACTAATAAACTACTGGCTATTAACAGATTCTTGGAAAGGAGGAACTTTTGTCTTTAGTCAAATACCTACTTTGTGGCTATCAAACTCCAAGGGATAGCTTCAAATCCATGGTCATACAGATGGGCCTGGATAAACTCAGACCTAGAACTAAATGAAGACATAAACATGAGAAAGAAGTTTGCAGGGAAGTAAGGAATGATAGGCAAGAGTAGTGGGAAGATGTGGGAGGTTTGAGAATGGTCAGTACATATCTCATACATGAAACTGTCAAAAAAGAAAACACATCAATAAACAAAATGATATAATGCCTTACCCCTAATTTTTAGAGGAAAATTTGTATTGTCTTGCATAATGGCTGTACTAATTTTTTTCTCAAAGCCAGTAAAAGTTGTTCTTTACATCCTTGCCAATATTCATTACCTCTATCCTTTCAGATCATAGCGAATATTACTGGAAGGAGGCATTAGTCTATGTGATTTGATTTGTGTTTTCTGATGACTTTTAAAATTGAGAATTTTGTCACATCTGTTAGCCATGTATGTGTCTCTGAGAGATTATAATGGAGCCGCCTCACATTAAAACATTGTTTTAGTTCTAGGAGAATTTTTATACTATATATTCCGATCCTAATCACCTCCTTCCACCTCCTCCCAGATCCACACACTCCACCCCTACACAACTCTGTGTCCTCTACAAAAAAAAAAAGAAACAAACAAAATCATTGAGTCCAAATTGTGTTGCTGTTACCTGTATACTCTTGAGTACAAAGTCATCCACCAAGTTATGATCAACTTACTAGTGTCCATACCCTTAAAATAAATGACTCTCTCTATCCCAGCAGATATCAAATGCCAGTAGCTCCTCAGCTAGGGAGAGGATTTCAGGGTACAACTCACCACTTTGTCCTGACCTGAACAAGTTTTGGATTTCCCTAACTGAGGTGAAGAAAGAATGAGGAAAAGACAGACATGGGTGTACAAAAGCTGACATCGTGTGGGCCATGTGCTTTCATGCAGATGTGCTAATAACAGCGGGGTGTGGGGGGGCGGAAATCTGCTCTTTTTATTCATCTAATGGGAGAGAAAGGTTTGTTGTTGTTTGTATACAGCTGGACAGCTGAACAAGGAGACAAGGTTTGCATATACAGCTGAACAAGGTGGCAGGTTTAGCTGAACTCGGTAGGAGGTCTCTGTACGGGAGCAATCTCAGTCTATAAACTTTCAGGAAGAGCAATTAGAGGTTGACCTTTACTGAAAACACTTCATCTTTACACTACCAGGGAAGGCTTTCCCTTGTCCTGAGCCTGCCTGAGGCATTGACGTGGGCATGTCAGCAATACATACGATATATTAACTGAAGACTTGATATGCTCCATATACCCTCTGAACTTGAGTTTTCCCAGGTCTGCAGTACACTGTCACACTGCTATGAGTTCATATGTTCAACTTCTCTGCTATTTGCAGTAAACAGAATATCTGCAGTCTCTGGCTCTTACAATCATTCTGCCCCTCTTCCTCAATGATCTCTCAGCCTTGGGAGGAAGTACTATGACAGAAATGTCCCATTTAGGGCTAATCACTACAAAGTCTATTTTTTCCTGCATACTGACCAGTTGTGGATCTCTGTATTAATCACTATCCATTGAAAAATAAGTTTCTCTGATGAGGGCTGAATGATGCAATAACTCATGTATGTATCAATAAGCCAGTAAAAGTTGGTTTAATACTATGTCTGTTTAGCGGAACAATAATAGTAGGTTCTAGCCCAGAACCCATGACCTATTGAGCCACAGGTTTTTGCCCCCAACAACTGTGCCAGATTCATGTTCCAATTTGTGGAAATATCCTAAAATCCAAGCAGAGAGTGGTTGATTACTCCCATAACATTCATGCTACTCTTGTACCAGTAGGCACGTGTTGCAAGGACAATCATTATTTTAGCTCACAAAGTTTACAGCTCGGTAAGATTGATGATTTCTTCTCTCCACTGGTAGAATACATAGCATCTTCTAGAATTATGAAACCTAGCCAATAGAGATGAAGTTTCCAGGACAGTACCAGATTGATTTCTTCACATCCTGTGCCTCAAGTATGTGGTATTTTCATCAATAGGGTCTTCCTATCAAGTTCTGGAGGGCAACCAAGAGAAATAGCAATAATCTACAATATTTGGTGTCTATAGGGTCCCCCTGCCCAACAATTCCAAAAGAGGTAATCCATTCCTGGTGCTAGGCTTTTTATTTATTTGCTGTGATGTTCAGGATGAACTCTGTTACCCTATATAATAAGGTCGCTCTAAACGTTTTAGACATGTATATGTATATATTCTAGGAAATGTCTGTAGTAGAATTGATGCTCCACATAGAAGACATTATTGCTAAAACTACTTGAATATTAGAATAAGGCCAAAAAATTACACATTGGAGCAAAAAATACCATCTTCAACACAACAATTTGATCAGCATTATCAAATTGGATAGCTACACATAGAAGAATGAAACTAGATCCTTTTCTTTTACTTTGTACAAAACTCAATTCCAAATGGATCAAGGACTTCAATGTAAGACTCCCTATTCCAAATCTGACAAAAAGAAAGTAGGGTGTAGACTTGAATCCACTGATATGTGAAAGGAGTTTCTGAACAAAACCCTGACAGTGCAGGCAATAAGACCAGACATTGACAAATGGAACCTCATGAAACAAACAAACAAACAATCAAAGATTATGTATAGCACAGATTTTAAAAAAAAGCAGTCTACAGATGGGAAAATATCTTTACCATTTATACATCTGGCAGAGGATTGATATCTAGAATATACACATAACTAAACATCTAAGAATCAAGAAAACAACCCAATTTAAAATTGGATCATGGAACTAAACAGAAAGTTCTGAAATACAAAATATAAATGGCTAAGAAACATTTTAAATGTTTATCCATCAGGGAAATGCAAATTAAGAGTACTTTGAGATTTCATCTTAACCCAGTCAGAATGCCAAATACAAAAAATAAAATGACAGAAGAAGCTGGTGTGGCTGTGGGGAAAGAGAAACATTTATTCACTGTTGGTGGAAGTGCAAACTAGCACCATATGGGTATCAGTGTAGACATTCCACAATAAGCTAGAAATAGATCTTCCGTATGATCCAGCTACACTCATGTATACACCCAAAGGAGTCTACAGATATACTTTTTCATCCAAGTACGTTTCTGCTTTGTTTCCAATAGCTAGGATATGGAAACAGCCTAGATATCCACCAACTGATGAATTAATAATGAAAATATAGTCTATTAACATCCTGTGATATTACTTGGATGTTAAGAAAATGTGAAATTTAAAGGTAAGTGGATGGAAAAGGGAAAAAAATTATTCTGAGTGAGGTAATCCAGACCCAGAAAGACAAAATGATTATGCTTTTTTCTAATTTGTGGATGCTATTTTTGAATCTTTAGATATGTCTATCATTTGGAAGGAATACCCATAGTAGAGGTCTGAAAATTAGTAAGAATACATGGATGTGGGGTTGTAATCAAGGAGAGGTAAACACAGTAGAATAAGGGAGAAAAATGGAACAAGAAGAGGTAAGTGAGAAGGCATGGGAGGGCAGTGTAGAAGAAGGAATATTGAGAGAGATAACAAGCACAAAAGACCTTTCAAAAAACTCACACCAAGGCCAGCCTGGTCTACAGAGTGAGTTCCAGGAAAGGCGCAAAGCTATACAGAGAAACCCTGTCTCGGAAAAACAAAAACAAAAAAACAAAATAAAAAACTCACACGGAACCATACCACTGCAGAAATGTCTCCCATTTCTTAATTGGAGTTTTGCTGTTGAAATGTTTGGCTTCCTGAATAAAAAATGATTTGTCAGATGTATAGTTTGAAAGTAATTTCTCCCATTCTGTAGACTGTCTCTTTTATCTCCTAACCACTGATTTTGCTATGTAGGTTTTAGCTTTGTATAATCAAATTTGTTTGTTTTGGCTTTTGTGGCCTGTGCTTTTGTGATTTTAGCTAAAAACACCCTTGCCCAGAACCATGTTCTCTGGTATCTCACTATTTTTCTGTATTGTGTTCTAGACTTACAGATTTGTCTTCCAAGTCCAAATTTGAGTGGAGATTTACATAAGCATTGTGGAGATGTGGTTTTTTTCTTACATAAGTAGATATTCATTCTCCTCAGAAATATTTAACGAAGATAACATTCTATTCTCAATATGGGCCATTAACACATTTGTCAGAATCAATTTGCCATAAGCATGTAGGTTTATTTCTGTGTCTATTCTGTCCCATTGACCTGTGCATCTCTTATAAGTAATCTCTACAACTACAAAAATGCAGAATACTCCATAGAATTATATAGTATAGGTTCGCCACAAAATGAAAAGGAAATATAAATTCATACAATAGTAGAAGAAACAAAATCACCCTTAAACATAAACTCAGGGGTGACAAGATGGTTTGGCAAAGTAAAGCACTTGCATCAAAGCTGCTGACTTAAGTTTGATTCCCACAACACACATGCTTTAAAGAGAGAGCCAAATCCTGCAAATTGTTGTCTGACCTCCATGTGTATGCATGCACACACACTCACACACACACACACACAAATAAATTTAAAAGCACAAACTCAAAGTTTTGACTCATTGAAAATGAGTTTTTAATAAATTTCTCATAATTTCATACTTAAAATCTGAGCTGGGAATGCAATTCAGTGGTAGAGCACTTGCCTACCATGTGCAAAGACCTGAGAAACAACACTAAGTTTAGTTTGTTGGGCATAGTGGCATATGACTGTAATGTCCACATTTGGGAGACCAACAGAAGAATATAGGTTAGCAGTCAGCCAGGGTGCATTTCCCATTTGAAGACACTTTGGGCTACCTCCTTAATTTAAAAGGAAAAATAAATAATAAATAAATAAAATCCTGATAATCATTTTACCATGCTGAATATCCAAGCCACCATCAATAGCAATGTTTAATTTACTTAAATACAAGTTACACATGTCACTGGAGCAGAAGCTGCAAATGAAGATTCTTTGTCACTTTAAAGTGGTATCTGGCATGGATAGCTTTTAATGCATCTTTCTGTCCCCTCTTCAGACATGTGGACCAACCTGAGGGACCTCGAGGACTGCACAATTTAAAAGACACACCTTAGCCCTAGCAACAAAATCATGAATACATTTTAAAATTCATAGCTTTTCAGAAAGTTGGGGTTCAAGACATGTCCTTTCTGCACCATGCCAGACACACCCTAACTGCCACATACCCTGCATACCCAGCCTTCTCTAACTCATATGTGTACTACCTCTTCCATATTTAGTCTCTTTGACAAGTTATCTCAAAATTACCAGGCAATTCTGACCTCCCAGATAGCTGAAATGAGAATCTGTGCATCATAACGTGCAAGTCCCAGCATTCTGTTCCAGTCACTCTGGTTTCTTTCATGCTAGGGCCGCAGGAAGGTAGGGCTTCCCAGTCACATGGAACCATCCACTAGGGTAGAATTATCTCCAGCCCCTCACACAAAGCACAGACAGACCACCTGCAACATGTAAAGCATGTCTTATTCATTGTTCCACAAAAGCCGTTACTCTTTCTCTAAGCCTATAAGCTTCAGTTCACAGCCATGTCTTCCCTGTCTGGCTGTCTCCTATTACATGACCCAGGACACTGGTTACAATAGTATAATGGTCTAGAAAAAAAACCCAAATTTGAGTAATTACTTCCTATGCTAAATTTCTAGAGTATTTTTCTCCTAGGCTTTGCCAAAAAATTGTAATGCCAAAGGTTGTTGGCATTCTTTCGATTTTCACTTATTTCATCACTATTTAGTAAAACCTGGTCCTACAGCAAGAGTCACAACTCATTTTCAGCCAGTTATTAGTACTAAAGATTGCTGAACGAATGCCCAAATACAGCACTTGGTGTGCCAGGAAATATTCCAAGGTACATATCTCAAAATACTGAAAATTGTTTTCAAAAATACTTTAGAAAAATTAGTGTAGTACACAAGAGAATGTTTTTGGTAATGGAATGTTGACTACTTTTATAGTTTGTTTTTCCTAGTAGTGTTTCCATCTGTAAAACATCTACAGGCACTGAAATCTGTAAATAATAAGCTCTTTTTTCTTCCACATTCATATTTATGATAAAATTTAATTTGTATATTTGATATAGGAAGAGGTTAACAACAATTACTGATAAATCCATTAGAACATGTTGTAATAAAAGTTACATGAATGTGATGTCTATATTTTCAAAAGAACATCATATATTAGTGTTTTTGATTTTAACTACCATGAGTAAGTTAATTGATAAGACATGAAGCCATGAGTAGAGGGGACTGTGGACATTACCACTTAACCACCATCTCAGTTCTGATTATCTGGGGAAAATGATATAATCAACAATATTTTCATTTAATTGATGCTCAGAAATAAAATTTTGAAACTATTATTTATATAATTAGCTTTGGTCAAAGGCACACTTCCTTTAAAAGATTAGAACATAGCTTAACCTAAGTGACAAAGCAGAGCCCTGATGTGGAAACCTTTTCCCCTTCCCATTCTGCTCCTAAAAAAGCATCACAAGGAATGGGTCTAAATGGAACTCACATAACTTTGAATCAATGTCAATCCTCAAGCACAGAAGTTGTATACCCTTCAATCAAAGGAAAAATTATAGCCCTGAGCTGCATTTCTATCAGAGAGAGGCAAATGTTGTGATTTCTGAACTGAAATCAAATTTAACTGGAATGATTCAATAAAATGATGGTATCATTATGAATTTTGCACTTTTTCTTAAGGTTTGATTAGTCTAGACACCTGAGTTGAGAAATGACTGCTGTGTGATACTTCAAAGCAGGCTTAGAAACTTTGATTAAATATTTATGTTAAATGTAGATGACTTAAAATGTGTTCCAATCAAGACACTAGCAAGCTGGATATGCAGCTATGCCAGCGTAAGTATCAGTTTAAGGCAGTGTAATTTGAGGTTCACCCAACTTTAGAGGGGCGGCCTTCAGACTGCTGCTCCTCAAATAAAGTTGGACAAGTTTTTTTACTGTGGCAGCATCCAAGGACCTCAACATCTAAGGGTCTCACGAATTGTCAAAAATAATGAAAAGAACTGACATGTGACTTCTTTCTTTTGTCACCTCCTCCCATGTGACAACAGTGTATCATGTGATGGCCTCTCTTTCATAAACATAATTTTAAGATAAACTTTCAGGGCAAGTCTTGTTCTTAATCTGTCCTTTTTACAAATGTTTTCAATCCTGTCTGATCCCTGATTATTTGAGATTTAATGTGTTTGTTCAATTAAAATTAATCCGATTGGCTATTATTTCATACTAGCTAAATCCTTAAGTTATTTGCATTGGTATTCTAAGGAAGGATATTAGTAGCTATTAATTGCCTAACTCAGTATCTTCACAGACATGTATATTCTTCCCTTTTTATCTTTCCAGTTCTCCACCATATACTTAGGGCAGTAACCTCTTAGGAATAGCTTCCATGGTTCCCTTAACTGCCAAAATCTGTTGATACTGGAATCCCTTATACAAGATGTCACAGCATTTATGGCTGTACCTCCTCCGTCATACTCAAAGACATCTTCAAATGACTTTCGATGCCTGATACAGTGTTGTGGTACTGTACTGCTATGGACAATGAGAACAAAAAGCTTGTCTGCCTACAAACATATGCATATAAAGATGTTCTGTCAAATATCTTTGACCCACAGTTGCTTGAATCCATAAAGACAGATGTGCAGATATGGTGGACTGACTGCAGTGTCTAGGATTAGTTCACTGTCTGCCTTCACAGCTTCCCCAAGCTCCCCATCTAATCACAGCATCTGCTCTGGCCCCAAACCCCTAATGCTTCTCATACTAGTGTTCTCAGCCATGTGCACTTCTGGCCAATCACAGCCTAGTCACATGGTTCCAAAGAGCTCTCAAGTAAACTTCAGTGGATATGAATCCACATTCAGAACTTTATAGATTGTGTAAGTACTTCAACATTTTACCATTTTAACACATGTTAGCTTTTACATTCTACAATAGATATGTAAATGATCTGTTCATTTACTGCAAAGAAGTGTGTACTAGTTTTATAAACTTCAGATCACAGACTTTTTAAGTGAAAATGGAAGGATGCCTAAACAGACCCTTTCTCACTCAAGAGGAGTCAATGTCAACGTGGTTCTATGTAATCAGGCACATCCAAACAACACTGATTAGGCTCAGGGGGAAAGAAAGAGGGAGGAAGAAAGGAATAGAAAGGGAATGCTGTTCTAGATATTTCTTCTCCCTTTCCTTGAAGATTGAAGCATGCATAAGGATATGTGCAATATACATGTACGTGAAACACTGTTTTGCTATACTTACTCATTGATCAAACTTAAGATGAAACACTGTTTCTTTAAAGCTTTATGATGAAGAGAAATTATTTGATCCCACAAAGTATTAGTCGGTTTTCAAGACATACTAAGTCATTTAAAAATAAGTACACTGTTTGTGACTAATTTAATAGGAAATAAAAATTGAGACAGAACTATTAACCTCTTTCATACTGCTCCATTTTTATTTGTTGTCATTTCTGATGCTCTCTGAAACCAGGCCTTTTTTTTTTCAATAACTGAACAGTTTTTTCACTGCTTTTTCATGATTTTAATTTATAAGTAATTTTGATTGCCTTGGCCTTGGATTAAAATGACATGTCTTCACCATTTCTTCTCTGGTTATTTATTCAGATTTCACATGTTCCAAATATAAAATTCCTGGAATAAAGTAATTTTTGGTATAATGTAATTTTTCTGTTTAAGTCACAAACCATAACTTGCTTGCCAAGATCTACCTAGAATCTCACATGACCAAATTGTCACTCCTGTCTAGGACAAGAGAACTTAGTATGATGTGGATGGCCACTGTCCTCTGTGTGAACACAGGAAATGTGATAGTTAATGCCTGTGATGATTTGGCTAGAATGTTCTAGACTGTAACTGCTGGGAAGGCATATTTTGGATGTGTTTAACATCTGTTTGACTCTGCTTCATTATTAGGAAGGCATTAGCACATTAATGTCACATTAACCTTCATCCATGGAAATTCATGACTTGCTCACGAAGAGAACACTGTGTGTGCAGAGTTGGTTCCCAAGCACTACAAGTTCCTGAGGGCTTTCCCTAATGTCCTACGCATTGTTCCTTTGCAGACATATTGGTTGAAGAGAGAGTAAGGAAGGTAGTCTCTTTAAGTTCCTAAGTCTAGTATTGAGTACATCTCCCACTAATTCAACAAGTATGACTTCCCTATCCTTTCAAGAGAGTCTAAGAAGAGGACACTCATGATGTTTCCTCACACCTCCAAGACTTGTCTATAAAATCTAAGCACAGATGAAATATACGGCATTCATCCTCCCTGTTTCACTCACCATAGATTGATACATTTTAATAATATTAATAATATTTTATAACATATCTATGTATATATAAAATATCTCTCTTGCTAATCAATGTGATTTTAAGTGCCATGAATAATTCATATCAAGTAATCAGAAATCTAGAACTTTTTCAAAATAAACTACATTGCTAAATTATTTTTAAAAATGACTTTACTGAAGTCCAAATGCTATGCATATTAGTTTGCCTCAGGACTGGAGCTAAAAGAAATCTAATACAATTTGGATAACATGTCATGGAACAGAAGCATCTTTCTCCATTTTCAGACATTGACTTGTATCCAGAATACACTGTTCCAGAATGGTGACTCAGATATGTGAAGGATAAAGTAAATTCTTTTTAATGCAGTGAACATTGTGAAGGAGGTTGGAGTGGATGGGACTGCTAAAGGAACAAATAAAAAGAATTAGATAGTGGTTGCCAAATTTTAATAATAGGAACCTAAACCATGTAATTCAAGTTGACCACTACATATGATTAAGCTCGATTTTGTTTTAGTATTCAATGCTGTAATAGTATATTTTTGATTATATGTGTACAACATCCCAATACACTAAATTGTGGCATGGAAACCAAGCCTGTAGTTTTAATTAACATATTTAAAATATTTCTAATTTTCATATATTTGGTCAGATTTTCAACGATCATTTTTTCTTTCTCGTGCAAGGTTTGGCATTACCATTTCTTTAATGAGATACTGATATCAATATAGTAGAATTGTAAAATCTATCAGGAAGTTTTATTTTCCTTATCGTGTGATGGAAACTAAAACTCACTATAATCTATTTGTGTATACCTTGGAATATAACAAAAGATGAAAAAAAAAATAAACTATGCAATATTGAAAAAAAAAAACTCACAGGCTATTCAAAATACATCTGACCGGTCATTGAGTGTGTTGTTTATTTGTTTTCCTATCAGCCTTCCCCTTTCGCTGCTCTCTGCCTCTCACCTTCATGTAGTCTCCAGGCAGGCCTCCTCCTCTCACTCCTGCCCTCAGTTTCTTTTGCTGACACATTGTGTCTGGATCCAAACTCCAGATGATCAGGTACTCAGCGGTGACAGGAGGGATAACTGGGGTGTAGATTGCTCTGAAGAACGTCACCAGTTGCCCTGGGATTTTCTTCATTCTTCTAAGGATTTCCTATCCTACACATGGATTGCTTCTCTTTTTCCCTGGCTCCTATGAGTCTCTACTTCTTACCTATTTATTTGGTTATTGGTGGCATAAGTATGGGTTAATGGTTATTCTAAATAACTGGAAGACCAGTATTTTAATGTTTTTTTTTTTTCTTTTGGCCAGCTACACAACAATTTGATCTGTGCATGTCATAGCAAGTAGATGTTCTCACTGGTCCTGACTCTGCTTGATGCACACACAGACACTCTGCATGCTCCTCCAAGTCAAAGCTATTGACCATTCCTATCTTTATTTAGTCATCCAAGAATTTCAACAAATAGTTACTCAAAAAGAATATACTTTGCCTTCAGAGTAGTAAGTTCTTCATTTAGTGATTCAACCAACCAGGTTGAAATAAATTATGCCTGCATCAACATGGCTGTATTATTTTTTTAGCCTGATATCCTAAAAGATACATTATATTATATTGCTATCTAAGAGGCTATTAAACCAATCCCCTCTCCATGACAAAACAAAAACATGACTAACAATTATGGTCATCTGTGAAGTTAATAGCACTTGCTGCTCTTCCAGAGGACCTGAAGTTGGATCCCGGCCCTCACAACCGGCAGAACACAACCACCTATAATTCAAGCCCAAGGGGACCTGGTATCTGTAAAACACAGTACACACACACAGGCATAAATGTAAGAAATAACTATGAAAGTTTCTACAGTTGATCTGAGCTCAGAATTGAGAAATAGTAATTAATAATAATAATAATGTTAACATAATGAGAAGTTAAGAAAATGATGTTATGGAAAAAAATTAATAAATATTACTCAAAATAAATTCTGGAAAATTTTTAGGGGTTCACTGGCTATATGATACATTTAATAGCAATTAAAAGACATCAAAGCATGATAGGAGACCTGAAACAGAAGGAGCACTAGAGATTAATCACAGCTTTCTGGAGAATTAATACAATTATCAGATTTGTCTCTAACCATCTTAGAGGCAAAAAGATGCTTGTAAAATACATAAAATTCAGACAAAAAGACAATTGCCTACCTAGAATTTACATCTAATATCATTTAATTTTGAAGGTAGATTAAAGAAACTTACAGACTTGAAAGTTACCCAATGGTTTCCTTTAAGCTATTTTTATCAAAGTAACAGAATTTGTAGAAAGGAGGTAATAAATAAGAAATGAGAACACATAGGAGCAAGAGGAAAGACACAACCATGATGAAAGAAAATAGGAAATTCTAAAAACAATGAAGAAGAGCCCAGGGCTACTGCTGAAGTGGAGCTTTTCAAAGTCATTTATAAACATTTATAAGCATGTGCTGCATGGTGATGGAGACGGAGAAATGTGTTTTAAAAAAGAATGATTAAGAAAGATTGATGAGCTTATGTGTTGATGGTTTGAAGAAGATATGCATAACTGTAAAATAAATTTATCTTTTGCAATCTAAGGAAAAGGGGGAAAATGATAATGATTAGTTCCAGGTAAATAAAAAAACTCAGAAAGGACAGGAAATGCTGAATTACCAGTTAATAATAATCATGTATTTATAATGACATAAATATGTATAAATTAAAATGATTTAGAAAATATTTATGAAACCATGGCAATGGTATAGAGAGTAATATTTGATAATCATGATAAAATTAATGAAAAAAAGATAAAATCTCATTTTCTTAACAGAAGTCAATAAATTAGTTCAAATACCATTAAAAAGTCAAATTTTCAAGGAAACATCACAAGCATATTGTTCAGAAACATTTAGAAAATATGGAAAGCTTCAGAAGAAAGAAAACTGGAACTATTTAATAGGTAAGGAGGGGAAGATGTGGTGCAGATCATTATTTTTGAAAATGTGCCACTATCACATACAGCTATGATAACTATATCAGGAAAAATAGTGCTGGAATTTATAAAATAATGTTGAGAAGTTAAATTAATTAATGATTTTCTCCTTATGTCTTGCAACCCAGCAGACACAATGATCTCCCCGACAAGGCAAACAGAGGGATGCCAGCACACAACGACCTCTGTCAGAAACTAGTAGAACTTCAGTAGATGAACTGAAAACAGACTTGTTTGTTCTACTTTGGGATTTTATGTTTTTTAACTATTTTTGTTTATTAATAGTCTTTGAAATTTGCATACATGTATACAATGAATCTTCATCATACCCACACTCCACTCCATCCCAATACCATGTTTTGTTCTGTGTTTACTCGCTGAGCCCAATTAGTGGTACCCACGTATGCATAGGTGTCAGGCCGTCCACAGTGGCATGTATTATTGACCAATGGCCATCATCCAGAAGAAGAGTGATGCTCCTTCCCTTAGCAGCCAACAACTGTCCATAGCTCAATGTCAGATAAGCGGCTTCAGGATCCCATCCCTGCACTATGATTTTGAACTGGCTTGATCTGATAAAGGCCTTATGCAAATAACCAGATCTTCTGTGAGACTATATGTACAACAGTCATATTGTTTCCCTTATATTTTTATGGCTTCTCTTCTGAAATATACCTTGAAACTTGTGGAGGTGGTGATGACTTTATAAAGAGATGCCCTATCTATGTGAGACCATTGACAGTGACTTATTTTTAGTACTTTGAACAGTAATGACTTTCCACATTAACCGCTATTTATAGAACATTATGGATAAGTCAAATTAATGGCTTCTATAACTAATGTTGAAACCAGCACAAATACATGGGTACCAATATAAATATTTAAAAGACAGCTTGACAAAGTGACTGTTTAGCCAAACCATATCAGTAAATTCTGCCCTTGATCCTATGAACTCACTGGTCATGAGTTTTGACCAAATGTACAGTGCCAAACATAAATTTCCTATGTAGTAGGCCTCAATTCTAGTCAAGAGAGTGTTTGGTCAACTTCATAAAAGCTATTACCACTATTGCTCCAGTGTGGACATCTTGGCTCACAGGTGAATATTGCAATATTCAAGGCCCATCACAAAAGAGCTTTCTGAATACAAAATGCATTAGAACAAAGCATATGGAATGTGACATTTAGGCTGGGCACATACAATCACTTGTTCTCTGCATTTTGATCAATTGTGGTTTCCTGTAATGGTCTCCATCTGCTGATAAAAAGATGTTTATTTAATGGAATTGAGACCTGTACTTATCTGGATATATGAGGATAAATATTCAGAATCTAATTAGGAATTATACTGGTTTAGTAAAGTGGCAGTTTTAGTGTCTTCTCCAAGGAGCATGGCTTGTTGTCTAGGTTTCCTATATAAGGCACAATTTCCCTCTTTTTGAGTGGGCCTTAAGTCCAATTAGAGAACTCTTGGTTACTGTCAAGGTACCTATACCACATTTACACCCCTAGGGTTATCATGCCATATTGGCCACCATGGTTCATAGCCATCATAGCTAAGTAGGACTATAGGTTGCTTTCCTTCCTTAGAAGTTTGTATAGCATGTTATAGTACCATGAAAGCTAGTTCTCACAATGTAGCTTAAGTTTTTCTGCCTGGCCCACAGTCAGGACAAATCTCTCTCACCTGCCAGTCCCACAGCCATCAGACCCAACCAAGTAAACACAGAGACTTATATTGCTTACAAACTGTATGGCCGTGGCAGGCTTCTTGCTAACTGTTCTTACAGCTTAAATTAATCCATTTCCATTAATCTATACCTTGCCACATGGCTCATGGCTTACCGGCATCTTCACATGCGGCTTGTCATCATGGTGGCTGGCAGTGTCTCTCTGACTCAGTCTTCCACTTCCCAGCTCTATTCTCCTCCTTGTCCCGCCTATACTTCCTGCCTGGCCACCGGCCAATCAGTGATTTATTTATTGACCAATCAGCAACACATTTGACATACAGACCATCCCACAGCATCACAACTAGCCTTTCAACTGGTACATTTACAACAGGACTCCTGCACCTAAGTAAGGCTCAGGGATCACAGCATGAAAAGGTAAAGGAAGATTGACAGAGTCAGAGGAACTGGAAGTTTGCTGTGAGGTTGGGCCTACTAGAACTGTCAGAGAATCTACACTCAGGTAGTCTCAGCAACCTGACCATCTAAATGAGATTTAAACAAGGATTATACCAACAGCTATGCTAACACAGAAAGAAACCTCTTGAAGCTCCAACCCTAGACAAAGAACTACATGTAATAAAGGAATGCCGAGAGTGAGAGAAATAGTCTTGCCTGGATAAAAGCCATCAGTTGGATATCCAATACCAAGTGATCAGGCATGAAATCATATACACACAGGTACATTGTACAGACTGAGCAGGTTATATTTCAGGAGTTAGAAATACAAACATACACACACAGAGATAGTTAGTTAGTTAGTTAGTTAGTTAGTTAGTTAGATAGATAGATAGATAGATAGATAGATAGATAGATAGATAGATAGATAGAATTAAAAGAAAAGAGGTCATGAATGTGAGAGAGAAAGGGGAGGCATGTGGGAAGATTGGAAGATGTATAAGGAATAGGAAAATAATGTAATTCAATTTTAATTTAAAAAAATGTGTCTAAAATTATGGTATTATTATTATTCTGTTTTAGTCTATAGAAATCATAACTCATGAGGTCTACTTAAACATTTTGTAAGTACATGTTAAATTCTAAATGTTAATGCTTATTGACTACTTTGAGACAGAATAGAGATGGAAGCATTCTGTCAGTGCTTTAAGATGTGCACAATTGTCTTTTTAAGTTTCAGTTTATAAAATTTTCATTATTGTCATTAGGTAGTATAAATGCTGATTCTAGTGAACTCAGATCACATAGGTAACTAAATATACAAGGACATTATCTCAAGATAAAGAATGAATCCTTTGACTTTCATGTGCATTATTTTGTATTTCATTTTTACTCCATATTTTTAAAGATATCTCTGGACAGAGATAGGAGTAGAAGTTTAGAACTCCTAATTGTAACACATCTAAATTAATCCTCATTAGATGGAGAAAAACATTCATGTGCATATCATAAGAAAGGGACAGGAAGTATCCTTTTAACTGGCCAGGAGTGAGTTCTAGGGCTATGTGAGAATGAGGAAAGGGAAGAACAGGTTTCCACATCTTCATGATCCAAGTCTGTATTTGTTTTATTTCCAAATTTCCACTTTTGAAAGAGTTGCACCATTTTAAGTTACCCCTTGCACTGGCAAAGAATTCTACTCAGAATACAGCATTCCAGATTTCATGTAACCAGAGAAGAGATGGTTATAAGAATAAAACAACTGAAAAGGCTGTGACCCTAGGGAGAATAATCCATTAATGCAAATGATATTACCACTTCATAACACATAAAATGTTATTAATATTCATTAAAATTAATGAAGGGTATGTCCAGTTGAATAAGATATCAATTTTCTTTTGAAAATTCTCAAGGAATGTAGGCGTATTTTGTGATGTGTTGCATAAATATAGGAATGAACGAATATTTAGAGATATTAATGTCTGTGTTAATGCAAGAAAGGGTCCAAGTTAAATAGTTTGCTCAATAATCAATTCTAAGTGTAGCATCTTGAAAGTAATCCAATAACTGCCAGAGTTTATATATGCCCTACATAGTAAAGTTCATAATTGATTATATTTCAGAAAATTTAATGCAATTATTAGCATTTTTATTTATTTTATTATTTTTATTAAGAAATTTTTTATTCATCTTACATACCATCACAGATACCCTCTTCCCTCTTCCTGCCCCTCCGGCCTTCAAATACCCATTTGGGTTCTTATAAAGCAAATACATTGTAGATTAATGATGAAACTTTTAAAATATAACTTCCTAAGTAGAGAATATTTGATAACTTAATATTTTCACTTAAAAATGAACACATTTAACTACAATTGTGTCCAAACTTCATAATATAATATTTAGGCATTAAATCATTTATTCATTTCTATGTAAATGTAAAATTTTAAAGTAAATGTTTACTAGGTACTAAAAAATACTGGTGAATTAAACTTATATCCTTTGTTCTCAACAGGTTTCCCAAGTTTATTATGGAAATTTAAGTTTCAAAAACATGCTGTGAATACTAATGCTGCATAAGAGAAATATGCTTGCCACACAATGTGTAAGTTCTTATTCGTGAGACTCAAACACTCTGAACTTAGTTTAACGGAGTGTATCTTTCATATTTGAAAGGTGTGAATCAATTTCATAGTTACCACTCGTACATCCAGACTGAACCAACATTTAACAAGCTATACCTCATCAGAGGCAGTAGGAATATGTCAAAAGTCACTCTCTTGACATTTTGTGAATTGCAGTTTCACCCATTACTGTCAGGGAAGTCCCCAGAGGGGGTCTAAATATCATAAGAACCTAAATACACTTTCCTCAGATTTTGAAGGGTGCACAAAGCTTATGGATCACAGCATAGTTTGTAAGTCTCTGAAATCTTTATAAATGATCTATCACAAGATGTTTATGTTGTCACAGGGATGCAGATAAAAGACCATTGTGAATACCGACTTTCAGACAAGAGAGAAGAAAAATGGTGACTGACGATGTCTAAAGTACAACTCTAGACCAGAGCCCCTCACGGCATCCTGAGCAGTTATCTACGCATTCTTCTTGTCCGGAGCTTCTTCCAACAAGTGTTTTACTGGGGGATATCACAAGTAAGTTTTCTCTATAAATGGCATTTTCCAAATGTTGGCCTCATTAGAGACTACGTTAAAAAAAATTGTTTAAGTAAAGTTTGTTCAACTTATACGACTGAGCAAGTAAACACTTCCTGCTAAAATGTCAAAATTATTGTTTAAAAAATGAATCTACCAATTTAGGTCATTAGTTTACTTACATATTTTACTTTTATGAGATTTTAGGTGTGGGGGGGGGGGGCTGAATGTGTGTCAGGACACCTAAGTAGTGAAGTCTTGGTCTCAGCTCAGCTGAGTTCACATATTGTACAAATTCACAGGGGAGTGTGTGGCTATATTTTGTTTGTGCTCTAACAAAGAAAGCTTGCCTGGAGATCAGAGTTCATAGCTAGCCACTAGAGGCCAGGCAGTGGTGGCACACACCTTTAAACCAAGCACTTGGAATCTTTTGTCTTTAATCCCAGGATTTGGGATGAGGAAATAGGAAGTGATATGATTGGGTAGAGAGAGGAAGTGATAAGGCAGGAGAGAGGAGCTTGGCCCTTTCAGGCTGAGGATTCCTAGAGGTAAGAAGTCTCTCTTGTGGCTGGCTGCTCTGCTTCTCTGATCTTTCAGGTTTCACTCTGATATCTGACTCTGGGTTTTCACTATTAAGACCAATTAGAATTCGTGCTACAGGAATGAAATGGTTTCTTGGCTTGGGATACCTCCTTGGGTTGTGCTCCATGGGAGGAATCAAGTTCAGGAGTGAGTGTCTGTCACAAGGAGATTGCAGCAGCATTTCTGGAAGGTTGCAAACCTGGGCAAAGAAGTTCCCTGAACTTCAGGGAACTTGTGAATAAATCTAATCTCAGAGGTACTTTTAGATCAACGTTTTCTTAGACAACAAATTTTCCTGGACCAATTAGCATGTTTATATTTAGTGTAAGTCATTAGAAATGACAATTAGATGATTTGGGTTATAGATGACATTGAAGAGAGACAGAATTTTAGAAGAAAAGGAAAGCATATCATATTTCTCCAGAGAATTAAAACTTTTGATAAAACTTATAACATTTGATATTACATGTCTAATATCCAGTAAAATAAAATTTGAAAAAACTGCTTGTCAATTGAAGCATAATTTATTAAAAATATAAAATATATACATTTGTTTGCCACTTAGCTAGAAGTTTTTAAGCTTTAAAAAGGAAGATTTAAAATGTTATTATGTATAAAATCTAATTTTCAAATTAACAAGTATGTGTGGGAAATGTATCAATTTTTAGGCAAGATAAATAAAAGTAACAAGCAACTCATAATTATCTTGGGAAATAAATGCTATCTAATAAAACAGAATAACTTGATATTATAATATATTCCATCTGATTCAGATTAATGAATGCATATCTCTGTTTTCAATAATTCAGTCATTTCATAGAATATCAATTTTAATTGTGTATTTTTATGGCATTTCAAAGTAATGCAAACATTGACAAAGTTAATATATACTTATACTTAAAACTGCATATTGACCAAAGAGTAATTGATAGACAAAGCTCATTTATTACAATATTCACAAGATTAAAATTTCCAGTCCCTCAATGTACTGTAAGAAGTGACTTTATTTTATTCTGGCATATAGTTCAACTTAATTACCAAGTAGGTAAATAATGAATGCTTCCTATAAATAATGCAAGAAGTTGGCTTGGTTAAAGTCAGTTTTCCTTCATATGGCTGACTCTTGTGTTACATATAGAAACAATGCTCTAACATCTAAAAAAAGGGGGGGAAATACTTGTAGAGATGTGTGAATTAAAATAATCTAAGCTATTTTTTCAATTACAGGTTAGTATGTCTTTCTTCATTTTATAATTGTAAAATTAATACTTCTTTATATGCAGATTAATAAACCTAACAAATACCTACCTTTTGAAAGGTACTTGTAACTAATTTACTTTAAAGAAAACTTAAATAATTAAATAAAAAATTCAATTCTAGTTACATTGTAATTTAATTTGTGAACAACAACAACAAGAATCCAGCTTCATAGATTCTACCCTAAATCAAGACTTTTATATATGGCTTTTAGTACGGTTAAAAGAAAATATTATCTACTAGCTGCATATGTCAAATCCACATTTATATTTCAATAGGGAGGAATGGAAACAGTTGTATCCAGGAAGAAGAAATTATCTAAATGAAGATATAGATTCCACTCAGTTGGATGTACCCAGGAATAAAAGAGTGACAGAACTGTAGAGTTGGCTGTCTGTGAGTTCTGAAGCCCAGAAAAACTCAGGAGTCCCTGCATTTTCCTGTATGGCTGCTTTCATCAAATCTATCTGTGCACTCCATGCATTTCACAGTTGTTTTCTGCCAGTCCAGATGATCCCTCCAAACCTGCGTGGCTGTTTTCTGTTGTCTTGGAACAGTTCAGTAACACTTTCTGACTGGTTAGCTGTGAGGTCAGCCTTGGGGAACATGGGCAACCCAAAGGAGTCCAGGACTACCCATCTTGACATAAGAGGATTTAGGCAACACTGAAACAGGTACCGTGTTTATCATGGAGACTTTCTCACAGGGAAGATTCCAGCACACAGCTGTAGGAGCAACAGCCAAACACAGTTCTTAGTATTCATTTAAAAAGGAGCAGTTTCATTTAAAGATAGGTGACACTGATGACTGTCCACATTACAGCCACCTCTGCCATTCCATGGCAAGTGAACTCTGATTTTCTTCCTCTCCTGTACAGCCTGTCTTCTGAAGGAGGCTGGAGTCCTCTTCTGAGCCAGAGTTGCTTAGGTCTCAGCCCAGGCTGGTTCTGCCAACCTGTGACATTGAAGTAGCACAGTCTAGCTAACAGATGTAAAGAAGAGCTTGTTGGAAAACCTGAAGAAGTTTTTCAATTATTTTTCAGGTTAGCATAATGGTACTTCATAGTTTCAAAAACAGGACACCTCTAGATACATATGTGAAGTTCAACTTCAAATGGCTTGATCAAATAGATGGAGAAGAGTTACTTTATAAAAGACTTGTTTTGAAAGAGAGAGCATGCAACCTACTATTCACCCACAGATTCATCACTGGGGAACAGAAGTCTATGCTGATCCTTCCAAATATCAGTACAAGACAGAAACTTTATCCATAATTTTTCTATGTGTGAGCCAAATGAGTAAGAGTAGTGAAGAGGCACATGGGTACATGACAGTTCGTGGAAAGGCTGCTGGAAGGAGTTCCAGGTATAGACACCATGTACTTTTCCATGGACTTCACATTCAGCCTGTATTAACTAGAAACCACAGAATTTTTCTGAGTTGGGAGATTAAAAACATGGACAGTTCTGGAGAAAGAATATGCTGTTAGGCTTCTCAATTCTGCGTTCACTTGTCAGTCTAATTGTAAGATCAGTTGTTCAAAAAATCTTTTCATGGCGAAGCACAGTGTCATAAGCCTTAAGTCAATTTAAGGTACAAAAATAGGACTATATCACCTATTCAACCTACTAAGCATTTGATTTGTGACAAACATTGTATTTCCAACTGTGGGAAATACCAACTCCGAAAGACTTGTGCTGATAGATTTTGATGTTTGTATGATACATTCTAGAATTTAGTCCATGTTGATATTAAAGAATTTTTTCAGGCTATATAAAGTAAATAGGTGAGTATGTAATATTAATAGACAGAATGCTTTTCCACCTCATGAGCTCGGATACTCAGGAAGCATGATAGGATTATGAATCCAGAGGGGAACACCTCATCCTGTAATCTCCTTGATACCTCTTAGGAGCTGAGATGCAGGAATTCTAGTACTGTTAATATTTTCTGTGAAGATTGCTGTTAATAGAGAAGATACTTCTCTCATATATATGTGCATAATTATTTCTACTATAGTGGCAAACACCTAGCCTAAGCCCGGGGGCTTATGATGGTGGGTAGAGCCCGATTCCCCCACTCAAAAATTTTCACAGAATCTCACAAGCAAGACATTAACTTTGTTTACAGTGAAGACATTCTAACTTTATTCATCTCTGGGATCTAGACTTTCACCTTGTTGATTGTAATCTTGTCAGGTGGCCCACAGAAACTAGCCTGTGGTTTCTTAGCATCACTTGGAAGAGTGTAGCTTCAAAATCTACCCACAAGTCAGATAGGGCACTATAAAGACAATGAAATTAAACTCTGTTACAGAAGAAACATCTGTGTTCTGCGGTGGGAATGTTGCTTTCTTCCAAAGAGCCTTATTTCTCTTAGCATTAACTCTTAAACTATTTCTTTTCAAAACGATCTTTAATAAGCCTGAATTCTGCTTCATACTGGCTTACACTGAAATTCTTTTCTTTTTAACATTTATTTTATTTGGGGGATTTTTCTCTCAACACTTTATTTTTTGGAATATAATTACATTTCTCCTTCTGTTTACTCACTCCAAACACTCTCATATAGCCCTCCCTACTCTCCTTCAAATTCATTGGCCCTTATTTCATTCATTATTATTGCATGTAAATATGTATATACATATATACATACGAATATGTATAAGAATTCCTAAATATAACCTGTTCAGTTTGTATAATGTTACTTATAGGTATGTATTTAGTGCTAACCTTTTAGCAGTGGACAGTCAATAGGTGTACTCTTCCCTGGGGAAGATCACCTCACCTGCTCTCAGCCTTCCTGGGTTGCCTATAATTCTCTATGTAGGGATAAAGCATCAAGGCCATTTCCATTTCTATTTTGCCATATCTGTTGGTGTCACCTTGTTCAGTTCATGTTGGGTCAGTCATGTTGCTGATTCTTTATGAAGGTAGATTCTGACATTACTAGAAAACACAATTTCATAGTAAACACCCTGATCCTCTGGTTCTTAACATTCATTTTGGCCTCTCTTCTGCAATGTTCCATGAACTTTAGGTGTTGGAGTGTCTTGTAGATGCATCTGTTTGGACTAGATGTATCTGCATTTTGATTTGTTATAGTTGTCTGTAGTATTTGTCTGTTGCAAAGAGAAGTTTCCTTGATGAGAGGTGAAGGCCATACTTAATCTGTGGGTATAAAGACAAATGTTTATAGATTGTTGTTAGGAATTATGCTATCTTAGTAAATTAGTAGTTTAGATTTTCCTCATACATAAATAGTGTATTTACATCATTTCTACTCCACATTCTCCCCTTTCAAGCTCCTTCTTTGCCCCCAAACTCTCTTCTAATTTCATGCCAACTTGTTTTTTTTTTTTTTTTTTTTTTTTTTTTTTTTTTTTAAAAGAAAAAGAATTAACACTTTATTGTTGCAGATATCTTTAAAGTGTATTTTCTCTAGATTAATTAAGATTGTACATACACTTATTCTTAGGATTCCCAGAAACAATTTTAGGAAAAATGTTGAAAGACAAAGGAATAGAAATAACACATTAGCCAAAGAGGGCGAATCCAGAGACATACTACGTTTATTATTGTCACACATATTGTTTCCTTTCTTCCAATAACTTGGACCTTGAAGCCAAGAGAAAAGAAAGAACTTGTAAGGTCAGGACACAAAATCTTTCATTACATGGGCCAGAAATAAGATTCCTTAGTATTTCCAAGTAGAGAATAAGCTAGATAGGAAAGTTACTCAAGATCTACATGCACTACATTGTTATGAATTCTGACCTGGACTCTCTGGTTTATAATGCATACACTTATTTGAGTTGTTGCTTGAATGAGGAATTCATGTTCCATAGTCTCAGGCATTTAATCACTTGATCTCTAGTGGGTAGGATTAGTTAGCAAGGTTTATGATGTATTCCTTGCCATAAGAAGATGGTCTCTGGAGGGTGTCTTTGCAAGTTTAAAGGTTCATGCCCTTTTCAGTTACTTACTCCGCTTCAGATTTGCAGTTGTGCTTGAGAATTCCCATAAGCCTTTTCTTGCCATCCTGCCTGTCCTTGTTGCTAAGCCTCCCCACCACGATAGACTCTTAATCCTCTGGAACTGCAAGTCTAAATAAACTTCCATATATATAATGTTGCCTTTGTCATAATATATTATCACAGCGACTTTAAAAATAACTGACAAAAGAGATTTTGCTTGCAAATATTGGTATGGACAGTAAGCCTCTTTAGTTCAAGCTACAGTGTGTTTAAAAGAACATGAAAATGCTTTGCACATGCCATGTGGTTCACTGATTTACCATACTCTTGTCTCTGAAGCAGGCACAGATCATGATGAGAACACATGTCTTCTTGTGTCAGTGGAGTGCTTAGAAATTAGTAGTAAAATGCAGGGCTAGCTAGAGGTTTTTGAGACTACTATTTAATATTAGCAAAACAGTTAACCCATTGAGACTTCATTTTCTCTCTTAAAACTAGTCTGATTAGTAAATAATTTCCATAAGTTTAATGTTATTGCTGGGGTTTTATATACATATATATATATATACATATATATACATATATATACATATATATATATACAGTATTTGTAAAGCACTTAGAAAAATGTTTATATATATTAAATATTCACTAAATAACAACTCTGCTGATGTGCACTCTGGGTTATTTGTTTGATACATATTACTTCCTAATGACAGAGAAAATTTTTTTTTTTTCCCCCTTTTCTATTTTAATAAAAAGGAAAAAAAAGAAAAAGGTTATAACTAACAAAAGAAAAACTATATACAAAAGTACAATGACTATATACAATATATACAAGTAATAAATGTCTAGATGATGCCCCAACACTGTGGAGAAACCTCAGGTGACTGTCCAGGCAGCTGGCTGTTTCTGTCAACTCACAAATTTTTTGGAAGTTGCTTGCATGCACTTTCTGTTTTTATTTTTGTTAGCTAATATTATTTCCTTCTGGGGTCTCTGAGGGAGTTGAAGATTAGTTAGTTATAGTTGAAGGTTAGTTAGTTATAGTTGAAGATTAATTAGGATAGAAAGTGAATTAGATACATTTTGGACTTAACAAAATAGGATAGATAATGAAATTATTTTCTCTGAATTTGTCAAATACAAATGGACTAGCCAACTTGTTTTTTAATTATTATAGTTAGTCTGTCTCAGTGACTCCTCTCTCTGTCTCTGTCTCTGTCTCTGTCTCTCTCTCATACACACACACACACACACACACACAACATCCTACTGAATCTGTTAGTGTTGCTCATATGTGCATGTGTTTAAGGATGAAAACTTAGGATCCAATAATCCATAAGGCAGCTATTCCCTGCAGAAGCTTTATTCTTCTATTTTTTGCCGGCTTTAAATTGCCTGTAGCTCTTCATCCAAGGGTGGAACCTTGTGAAGTTTCCCACATCCACATTGGCTTTCAACTGGTGTTTTCATCATGTTGGTCATGTTTAAGCAAGCATATTGTTAAGATTTAATGGTTATAACTACCTGTCATAGCTTCTGACTCTTATAATCTTTCCCTGTCCTCTTTTGTGATGCTCCCTGAGCCTTAGTTTTACAGTTATGTTCTAGATGTATCAACTGGGGCAGAAAATCCCACACTTAGTTGTTCTTTGCATTGGATTAGTTGTAGATTTCTGTAATGAGCTCCATCTGCTGCAACAAGAAGCTTCTTTGATGGGTGTTGTAGAATATTATTTTAAGGTGTGTTAATTTTGTTTATGTTGCATTTATTTAACTCTGTGAAGCTGTGTTACTGTGCCTGTCTAAAACATCTGATGGTCTAATAAAGAACTGAATGGCTAATAGAAAGGCAGGAGAAAGGATAGGTAGGACTGGCAGGCACAGAGAATATGTAGAAGGAAAAATCTGGGAGGAAAAAAGAAGTAGCCAGAGAAGGAGGAGGACTCTAGGGGCTAGCCACCCAGCTACACAGCAAGCCATGTTGTAAGAGTAAGATTTACAGAAGTAAGAGGATGAGAAAAGCCTAAAGGCAAAAGGTAGACAAGATAAGTTAAGGAAAGCTGGCAAGAAACAGCCAAGCTAAGAGCAGGCATTTATAATTAAGAATAAGCCTCCATGTGTGACTCATTTGTGAACTGGGTGGCAGGCCCCCCAAAAGAGCAAAAACAAACAGCAGCAGATGGGGGTTGAGAGCAACACTTGTGGATATAAAGATAGGTATTGAGAATGCAATTGGGAATTCTACAGGTTTAGGAAAGTGAAAGTGGTAGGCTTTCCTCTAGCATCCATGTTTTCTCAGCCATAGTCATTAGCTATATTTATAATACCAGGCATAATCCTTCCCACTGAACAGGTCTTAAGTCCAATTAGGTAGATATTGGTTACCCCAATGAATAAGTGCCACAGTTGGACCTACTGGTATATCTTTATATGTTGTTGTTGTAGCTTTAGAACTAGGTAAGACTTTTAATTGCTTTTTTCTCTTGGCAGCTTTCAGAACACCATTGGATGCTATGAGAGCTAGTCCTCAGGGGAGGACAGCTTCAGGCCAGTTTCACTCCATTTCTTCAAGTACGGTGTCTAAAGTATGTGTCTTCATCAATTGTGTTTTATTCTTCAAGTTCTGGGAGGCAACAAAGAGCATGGTGTTTTCATCATGTTGGTCATGTTTAAGCAAGCATATTGTTAAGATTTAATGGTTATAACTACCTGTCATAGCTTCTGACTCTTATAAATAGCCTATATTGTTTCTGAGTCTCTTGGACTCCCCTGACCAAAGGGAGGTTTCCTATGCGAGCCACCAGGGTTTTTGTTAGTCTATGGCTCACAGGAGATTATTATCCTAAGTGATATTTATTCATATATTTACATACATACACACATTTGTTATATGTTTTAAGTCAATATAAAATATGTTTCCCTGTGCCATTTTCAATAATCCTTGATGTTCTTTGCGGTGGGATGTTCTGTATGGCAAATGTATTGCTAATTAGTCAATAAATAAAACACTGATTGACCATTGGCTAGGTAGGAAGTGTAGGCAGGACAAGGAGGAAAATAAAGCTGGAAAGTGGAAGGCTGAGTCAGAGAGACACTTCCAGCCGCCATGATGACAAACAGCATGTGAAGATGCCAGTAAGCCACGAGCCATGTGGCAAGGTATAGATTTATAGAAATGGATTAATTTAAGCTGTAAGAACAGTTAACAAGAAGCCTGCCACGACCATACAGTTTGTAACCAATATAAGTCTCTGTCTGTGTTTACTTGGTCAGGTTTGAGCGGCTGTGGGACTGGCAGGTGAGAGAGATTTGTCCTGACTGTGGGCCAGGCAGAAAAACTCTAGCTACAGTTCTTTATCTCTACTCCCTCTGTCTACCCCAGTGTTTCTCTCCCTTCCTCATTCCCAGACAAACTCCTCCTCTTACTTTTTCCCAACCCTCCTTCATGATACCTGTGTTCTACTCTCCCCTTTTCTATATCTCCTCCACTCCCATCCTCATCCCTGTCCATACCATGCTCCCTTTTTTGTTTTCCTAGTTCCTGTGGTTACTCTAGGTTTTCCTAATTCTTGGCAACAGACATAAAACAAGTCATGGTTTCTCTCTATTCTGCTTCTTTCAGCCCTTGAGAATTTGAAGAGCATCAAGCATTCCCAGATCATCAAGGGAATGCTGAGGGGATTGCAGAGAATGTGAACAAGGATCATGATGATACTGAGATTTTTCAATTAAGCAGTCACTGTCCTTTATATTCATTCTTGCTTTCATTATAGAACAATTTCTTTATTGTCTATGGCTCGTTTAATATGTCATCTGGGGTTTCTAGTCACAGCATTCTCTGTCTGATGTTTAGAGGTCAGGTACAAGGTACTAAAAGCAAGAAAGGACCAATCTACAGAGGATACAGAGGAAACATTTAGACAAAGGGGCACAGTCTTACTTTATCAACCCTGGGAGTCACTAATGGTTTGTGGGCATGGGAGTGACATGATCAGAGCTGAACTTCAAAGAATTAATTTAGCAGTTTTGTGTGGGAAGGATTTAAGACAAGGGTTGGGATGCTTACCATTTGGAAAGCATTGTTGAATATTCATTTAAAAAGCTGCATTTATGGCTCAGCATAAATAATTTTTAAACACAAAGTAAAATACAGTGTGTGTTGCCATGGAAGTGACAAAGCCTAGGAAAGATAACGACAAACACAAAAGACAGTACCATTGTAATTTAAATTTTTATAAAGCTTTCTAGAATTTAAGTAGGTTTTCAAGCAGAGTATTTTGAATACACTAGGAAAAGATTATGGTTATTTTATAGTTCTTAGTAAGAAAGAAAATAACAAAAGAATGTTTTGTGCATGAGACCTATAAACCTACCAAAATCAAATTTTCACAGTCAAGAAGCTTACTAGCATTGGAGAGAGTGAATGAGTCCATGGGTAATGAAGAAGCTGGGCACATGGGTAATGAAGAAGCTCTGGTGATGGTGCCATTGTTAGAGTTTGTTTTAATCACCTTCAAAGTGTTTAGAATGGCTGAAAGATATCAACACAGATTTCCTGGAAAACCTATACAAAATTAGACAGTGAAACATACTATTTTCATCCTCCATTTTTTTTTAGATTTATTTTTTATTTTGTGTCTGAGTGCTTAGACTGCATGTGTGTCTGTGCATCACATGCATGCCCAGTGCCTAAGGAAGTGGTGAGCCTCTGTATGGGTTCTGGGAATCAAACCTGGGTCCTTTGCAGGAATAACAAGTGCTCTTAACCACTAAGCCAACTCTCCAGCTCATTATATTCCATGCTTGCTTCAATTTGTTAATGTGGTGCTTTGAAAAAGAATGGTCCCCATAGGCTCATATGTTTGATTATTTTGTCAACCAGGAGTGGAATTATTTGAAAGGATTATGAGGATTAGGAGGGGTGGCCTTGTTGGAGTAGGTATAGCCTTGGAGGAAATGTGGCACTAGGGGTGGGCTTTCTGTTTTCAAAGCCCATGCCAAACACAGTAGCTCTCTCTCTTCCTACTCCCTGAGGATCAGGATTTAGAATTCTAAGCAACTTTTCCAGCATCGTATCTCCCTGCACACCACCATGTTCCCCACCAAGATGATAATGGACTAAACCTCTGAAACTTTAAGCAAGTTCCAATTAAATACTTTCTTTTTATAACAGTCACTTTCATCATGGTGTCTCTTGACAGCAACAGAGCAGTGACTAAGACAATGAGTAACCATGAAATATAAAAACAGATAAAGAAGGCATCATTGCTGAATTCAAAAATATGTCAAACATAAGGAAAAAGGAAACAGAGCCATACAATATGTCAAAAATTTCCAAAAATATGACCTAATAAAAGGCTTTAAAAGAATGTTTGGGTTATGGTTGGAATACATAGATATATACAGTTGAGAATTTAAAATTGGATAATTTGACACAGTTTATCAAGAGGCAAATTACTATCCATAAAGAGGTGAGAAGAGCTACAGAGTTTGCTCAGTGGGTAAAGGACTGACACTTCAGAGTACAACTCTTGGAAAGCCAGACACAGTTGTATGCATCTCTAATCCCTGTCCTTCCACAGCGTGATGGAGGTAGAGACCAGAGAATCGTCTGACACTTAAGGACCAACTAACCTGGTATACACAGTGGCAGAAACACAGAGACTGTCTCAGCCAAGGATAAAGACAGGACCAGCACCTGAGATTGTCTTCTGACTTCTATTACTATGCCAGTGTGTGTGCATACCCACATTCACATATATCCCAATGCACACAAACATAAACGCACATGAAGATTAAAAGAAGAGGAGATTTAAAAAACTTAAGTTTCCCCAAACTTAGTAGACATAGCAAGCATAAATATAAGTAATTGAAAGTAGGGATGGAATAAGCACAGAACACACAAGCCAAAAACACCAATGAGCATATATAAATGTACATATATTAAATACAGTACAAGACATAAACCTCACAAAAATTTAGTCGTGCTGCTGTTGCTTTATTTTCTTCATATTTCTTAGATCTGCCCCTTACTGGTATAGAAGACAAGTAGATGCAATTTGCATATTTCTTTCTTTCCCCTTTCACCGTATATCAATAAGTAAATTAGAAGAGTTAAATATGGAGAAGGAAACTCCATTAATTATGTGGCTTTCTTGGGCTGTAATCTGCCTCTATAAATATTGAAGAATATTCTAGAGCAGTGATTCCCTAGGCTTTGCCCATAGACATTCTCCTTACTAAGTTTGAAATTAGGTTCCAGAATAATCTGCATTTCACCAAGTTTCTGAATAATGCTGTTTCTGCACATTAAAGATTAATAGGATTCTGATGGTGCTCACAAAATGGCCAAACCAGAATGTCATTGTCTAATAATACAGTATCAGTATTCATTCCCTTCCTAGGCCATATCAATGTGTTTTTTTTACTTTGTGTTAGAAACTACAACCACAAATGAACCAACCAAGAATCTCCAGTGTCATGGGACTCCTCTGACACTCACAGAGCCTGACCAATACAATTTCTGACTCTGAGTCACTTAGGTGTCTTGCTTTTACCTGAATTCTGAGAACTGATGGAAGATCATAGATAAGAGGGACCCAGTAGGTTATTAGGTCATGAAGATACCACATCAGGAAGCATTAAACATAGTTCTTACTGGATGGAATCAGTTATTATAATATGTTGTTCAAGCATAGACACTAGATGCATTTGACCTTTTGTGCATGTAGCTGCTTCTCTTCCCAGTGTTTTTTTTTTTCCTAAGTCATGATGAAGTCAGAAGAGCCATTGGAATGCTGGTGTCATGATGCTTGCACTTTCCATTCACCACAATTTAAAACCTAATAACTCTTGTTTCTTTGTCTACTACCCAATATCAGGTATGGTTATAACAACACAACACTGAGCAATAACCTTACTAACTCCCTTACTAACCAAAGGTCTTCACTGTAATGTACTTAAGGTTTATTTTTTTAATTCTCCAAAGATTACATGAATATCCTATTTATTAATTAATAATAATTATTATTATTATTAATAATTTCTTGTTTGTTTCCATTTGTTTGGGGGTTTATTTTACCTAGATTGTATTTACGATGGCAGATAATGAGCACATATTCTCCAGGAAGAGAAGTAAAGCCTCTATGTACCACAGCAATCATCTTTGTCCATTGTTCCTTGTAAGAAGCCCTTGGACTTGGTATTTTTTTTCTTAACATACTATAAGAACATACTATGGATTGGATGGCTAAACATAGAGCTTTGTTTCTTGTATTTCTGGAGTCTAGGACTGAAACTTTACATGCTAAAATTTCTTCACCCCAGCTTCTTCTTTTTGGCCTGAAGATGTCCTTTGCTCCTTGTGTGAGCAGGTCTGGGGTCTCTCTGAATGATCTGTTTTCTCTTTTAGAAGCAAACCAGTGTGATTGGAGTAGGGTTGGCCCTGATGGCATTTTTGAACATTTCCCTTTAAATGCTGTGTTGGAAATCTTGTCATATTCTGGGGTTCTGGGAGTTAACCCTTCAGTGTATTGATGTTGGGAGGGAGGCACAACTCAGTCAGCATCAAATGGCTACATTATGATTCTTACTAGGATCATAATTAAACTACTGTTTGAGTCTCCTGCTGGGTGCTCATTGATTGCATAATCCGAAGTTCTGCCTCAGTGCTTGCTCCACAAAGGGGCTAAAGGGACTGTGGTCAGAAATCATATTTGAAGAGTTGTTGTAAGACAGATCAAACAATATGCCTGAGATATGCAGGACTTCAAACTGATCTGGCCTCTCCCTCTAAACCAGGGTCTCTGCTAAATACAAAGAGGATAAGTACCCTTTACCTTCAAGAGACTCCGTGTAGTTCCAAAGCAGAAGTGCTAAAAGACTCAGTGGTGTTTGGGATCTAAACACCTACTTAGTGTACTGTTTGGAGTTGATAGTCATGCCAGCACAGCTCCCTCCACAGTGACCCATCCCAAGCAACTGAACAAAAAGCATGCAAATAATCAATATTCAGTCTCCAACGTAAGAGTTATCCTTTCATCTACCAGTGGCAAAGCTAAAAGCGTCTGTGAGTGAATCACTTTCTCTGTTCTGTGGGATTTTTGCTCTCACTTACTCAGAACAAAACACTTTCTCATACTCAGGTTCTTACCTGAGGTGAGAATTTCAGACCTTATCTAACAGTTATGCAAGATTAAATTGATTCTGGTTTTTTGTCACTTTGTTATAAAACCCAATCTCTGCTCTTTGTAAAAAGAACCCAGAACTCCTTACAGAAATATAAAGCACTAGATTATATTGTCATTTGGAAAGTAGCCATTGTGAATATTATTAGCATTCATGTCTGATTGGATACACATATAGATATGCAAAATGTGTGTGTATAATTCATAAGGATATAAATTGAAGAGGAAGTGCTAGTTTCAATGATCTTTTCAGGTGGATAATCTATATAGGAATTCTTCAAATTCTGAGAAAAATTTGAGTCTGAGATTTTATTACAACTCAACCCTTTGATTCATGCAGATTTAATTAGTTTTAAATATGCTCTGTAAAGTGAGGACATAATTATTCATGTATGTTAAATGAGAAAACTCTTATTCTTCCTTTCATTTTAAGCACGACTTTAAAATCTTCAAGCAATGAAGAAGTGGGAGGAACTGGAGAGGATTAAATGAGGATGTGGATTTGATCCAAGCACATTTTTTGCATATTTGGGAGTTAAAGAAAATATTTAAGACATTTAAAAAGAAATCTTCAAGCAATTCAATGACCCTTTGAATAAAATGAGATAGTGGTTCATCATTACTTCTATGTCTGAAGTCCACCTCTCAGATGCCACATGGTTCGTATTCTGTGTACATCTCAGAATTCTCGGGCATTCTTTTATGTGTGACTAGCATCTGGTAGCTCTTGCAATCCTTCTTCCCCTCTTCCATGATGTTCCCTGAGCCACAGCAAGGAGAGGTTGTAATGGTTTATATAGTTGTCCCATTTGGGGTCATTTCTCTTTAAAGCTGCATAAAATCCCACAATGTACCTAATTATATGGCATACATTGACATTTATGCTTCTTGTGTTTTTACCAAATATAACATGGTGACAAATATTTCTGAGTGTGCTTAATTTTGCACAAGAGAAGTAATGTATATAAGACTAAATTAAAATATTTGTATGTATAATTAAGTTTGACCAAGATTTCTAAGCTGGCTCTAAAATGTTTGTATTGGTCTACATTCCTACCAAAAGATTTGAGTAATTCTTTAACACATATATTATTGCTTAGCATGTTTCATACTATCTTCATTTCTTAAAATTAATAGATAAAAAATAATATCCAATGCTATTAATTTGTGGTACCATAATTTAATATGTATTAAATTTTTCTTTTTATATTTGTATTAGTTATTTGTATTTCATCTTCTTTAAATTGGGTTTTGAACATTAAATTACTTTTTCAAATTAAAAGTTTTATATTCATTTGCCTTTCATTGAAATTGAAATCTTTTCTTTATTAATGCAAATACTTCTTCCAATTTATTCTTGCTTTTAACCTTTGTTTAAAGTTGCTTCGAATTTTTACATAGCCCAATTTCTGTTTTCTGTTTTGTTCACATAGGTCTTCAGTTTAAGATAAAAAGACATCCCAATATAATTTTATGTAACATTTTAAATGTGTACATATAAGCTTAGACCCTTCAGCAGGTTACACACAGTCCTTTGTGCCATGTCACAGTTCTGCGGCCATGATGGACCTGGGCTAAAATACTGACTGTGCAAAAAGTTCCCCTTCCTTTTCTTCCCAGCCACTCCAACTAAGTCTGACCACACCCAGCAGCTTTCTTGGTGACCTTTGCATTACTGTATACTGTAAAATATATTTTTAATCCTCCTTTATCCAACCATGCTTATCCATTCTTTTTGCAAGAAACCCTTTTGTCACTTTATGTTTGAACTCTACTTACTCATTTAAATTTCAGGCTTTGAACCCTTCCTCTCTATTTCTATGCCCTTGCTTTGTGATGTCATTGAGCAAACCTGTAGGTCTTGAAATTCGCAAAATCGTATTCTGTAGTGGGTAGCTGCTCCAGCTTTGACCTGGAAGTACCACCGGTAACTGTCATGCCTACCTATGACCAGTCCCTGAAGTGGGGCTGAGATGGGAGTGCTTAAGACCTGAGATCCGGATGTGCCATTTCTCTTGGTTCCTGGTGACCCTGGATGCTAGATGGTAGACCCAGCAGAGTTCTCCAGAGAACACAGCTGAAATGCACTTCACCTCTCCTGGATCCTGTAACCAATCCCTTTACTTGCTGTAATTACCCCAAAATAAACCTCCCTTTTAACTACGTGGAGTTGCCTTAATAAGTCCCCCAATAGTACTCATTTTGTATTGCTCTTTAAAGGATAGTTTCATCTCTATGGATGCACTTTCCTCAAACTAGTCCAAAGAACAGATGCTGGAAAAAAAGCTCCCTGGATTTTGACTCTTGCTTCTGGTCATCTGCTGTGTGACATTAGGAAGGTTATTGAACATCTTCATGTCTTAACTTCCTTTCTTGAAACATAAACCTACTGATTAATGCCCACATCAACTGGAGAGAAATTTCAAAGGGACACCATGTATAAAGATCTTTTGGGAAAAAAAAAAAAACATGCTGCATTTGTCAGACACCATTATTTAATAAAATTATGTGTTAATATAATTGATTCTATCCTGTACCTTTTAAACTTTGTAAATGAAATTTTAAATTTCCTACGTTTTCTAATTTGAAAGGCTTAAGACTTTTCTCCAACACAGCCTTGCCACTAGGCTGGCTTGAATAGGGTTCTTCTTTTCTCACAAGCTATTTTATCTTGGCACTTGGGAAGCATTTGGATCTCAAAGTATTTGTTTATTCGGGTCTAATAACATGCCAACAAACAATTCTTAGAGTTAGCTATTTGGCTTTCTCCCTGTTCTTTGCATGGGACTTCAGATATGCAGAAACCGGGGCTTTAGGTAGATGCTCCATGCCACTTCCCTTGCTTTCTTATACCTTCTATCTCCTTTTCCAATTATGTCCAGATCACTAGTTCTTCACCTAGGCAAGGGCAGCCTTTGGTGTATTTTCATGGCAGTTTTATTTGAAGTTTCCTAGATCAATAAGTTTGCTTTATAAGTGTTTCTCTGCTCATTTCTCATAGGGAACAATGCTCTTCAAGTATAAAAGCATATTTTTTATTAAAGTCTCTTTACTCTCACCAAAGACAAAATGAAGCTAATGAAAATGACTGTGTTCTGACTATTGCAAAAGTGTGGAATGTGTCAGAAAAGAGAAGGCACATCTGGGATCTCGTGGGTGAGATAAATATGTTAGCCTTAAGAAATGATGGAGGCAACTCTTATAATGATATTCAGGAGATAATTCATTTCTCAGGACACAAAAGTTATGAGGTTTTCTGCGTTCTTTTCTGGGAACATGTGATTGAACTAACATTCAACACTGTGGAATGAACTGATGCTGCTCTTGGCTACTGGTTTTAGTATTAAGACAACTCCATGTAGTTAAAAAGGAGGTTTATTTTGTGGGGTAACTTACAAGTAAAGGGATAGGTTACAGGGTCTGGGAAAGGTGAAGTGCTGTCCAGCGGTGTTCTCTGGAGAACTCTGCTCGGTCTACCTCCAGCATCCAAGATCACCATGAACCAAGAGAGCCAGCACATCCGTATCTCGAGTCTTAAGGGTTCCTGTCTCGGCCTCACCTTGTAGGCGTGACAGTTACCAAAGCCTCAATGGGGGTAGTATTTCCAGGTCAAAGCTGGAACAGCTACCCACTACACTTGGCTAGTTGTTTGATCTTTCAGACACTTCGACTTAAAGACTTGGTTTTATATTAAGTTCCTGTAAGATTATGGTAATTCTTAATGCTTGTCATGCATATATGACTGAAATGAATTTAGAAACTTCATCTCTTTTCATCAGTCATCATAGATACTTCTACACTTTTCCATCCAATAATAATATGACTACGTAGAAAACAGGAACACAACAGAAGCGAATATTATTAACAATTTCATCATTAATTGCCAAATTCTTTATTGATTGCTGATCATAGATCAATAAGGTTGCTTTATAAATGTTTCTCTGTTCCTTTATCACAAGGAACAACACTTTTCATGGATACAAGCATAATTTTTATTAAAGCTAAAGCTGTCCTGGCTGTTGTGTGACAGGCTTCAGTAATGAAAATACAGCAATGGACCACACTGGGTCCTAGAAACGGTGGGGATAGCTATCTCCCTATTTCCTTTCATTGATTATCCTTATATGGCTGATGAGAAGGAATCAGTACCTGGAATACAAATGAACACTCCAGGGGTCTTCTTTTAAATGCATTACAAATTTACATATAAGATCTTATTGTCACTCGTCAACCTACCTGTGGGAGTTCAGTTGTCTAAATAGTGTAGTTTGGTTTCTAGATTACTTTTAATATTCAAGTAAAGAACACCAGGACTCACCATGCCTGGCTTCTGTCCTCTGCCTCCACTGAAAGGCTAAGGCATATAGAGTTCTCCAGATAGAGTTAAGCTCATGGCATTTGAGAGACTAGACTCGTTCAAATCATGATGGCCAGGAGGTGACTCTCTATTTATAGTGACAGACTGGTATTCCACAGTCACTCGCTGAAGAAAAGTTAGCAATTTTCATAAGTTAGTAATCTGTCTGAAAGCCTCCAAAATCAGAACATACATATTACATAGAACAACACACTTCCTTTTGTTTGTTTCTCTCATCTGATTCTTTGATTTTTTTTTAATTAGTGGCAGTCTGATAATTATAATACAAACAACTTTATAATTCAAATAAAATACAAAGGGGCAACTCCATCTAAAGGCATTCAGCATGTTGCATTTAAAGGCACAAATTTTTGGAGTAGCCGAAACCCATAGAGGAAGCTCGCATTTCACTTGAGTGGCCCTGCTAATGCTAAGCCTAGAGCAAAATATTCAACAATCAAATGAGCTTGTCTAAGTGGCTTAACTGAAAGACTACTCACTGATTATAAGAAATGTAGTACATTATAAGAAATATGTTTTCAATATTTAACCTTTAATATTCATGCAGCCTTTGTGAGGACAAAAAAAAAAAAAACATTGACTTAGGACTCACAGAAATGCACCCCAGAGACAGAGAATGAAGAAGTCTTGGGTATGTTCTACAGGATTTTACAAAATGAAGACTGTATTGAAAAGGTCAAACAGGAAAAAGGAAAGTGTTGCAAGGATGTCACATCAGTTGTTTGTCAAGGATTTTGGACTTCTTTTGGCAGTGTTTAAGTTGCATCCGTGGGTCAGGAGAAAGTGGTTCTCAGAGTAGCCGAAATTCTCAAGCGAAATGCAGGCTTCCTCTCTGACCTTTTCATAGAAGGAAGAATGCTTAAGCTCAGCAGTTTTATAGGGAATAGGGGGTCCCAGGAAGTGTTGGTTTGATCAGGACCAAGAAGTCAGCTTGTAACTTGAGGCAGAAAGATAGCCAAGCATTAAAACAAAAGCTCATGTATACACGCATCATATCAAATTTATTGTGAGACATCATTCCATTTCTTATTGTTAATAAAAGTATCAACAAAAAGAAAGAATAACATGAAATTATGCAAAGAACGAAAATACAGATGTAAGTACTCCGTAGATATTACAAAATAGGAGATTATTGTCAATAACTTTGTTTACTGAAGCATCGAGCACAGAGCCTACACAGATCTGCACCAGGTCCTCTGTGTATATACTATAGCTATTAGCTTCATATTTTCATGGGACTCCTGACTGTGAGAACAAGTGGGTCTCTGACTCTTGTACCTGCTATTGGGACTCTTTTCCTCCTGTTGGTTTCCTATGTCCTAATTCAACATGATAGTTTTTTTTGCCTCATTTTATTTTGACATGTTTTGTTGTTATCTCTCAGAAACCTGTTCTTTTCTAATGAGAGACAGGAAGGGAGTGGATTCAAAGGGGGAGGGGGGGAGATGGGGAGGAACTGCAAGCAGTAGATGGAAGAAAAACTATAATCATGATATTTTATATGAGAAAAGAATCTATTTTCAATAAAAGAAAAACATAATAAAATAAAAAGCTTTAGTCCTTCAGGGTGACACACACCTGCAATCTTAGCATGGAACCGAGGCAGGGAGATCTTAGGCTGCATAGTCAAACCTTATTTCAAAACACCAAAGGCTAGGGGTGTTATTGTTATAACACTTGGCTAGTGTGTGAGGCCTCAGTCTCACTTGAATTTTATTTCAAACTTTCACATTTTATTTATGTCAAGCAACAAAATTACTACAGTGAGAGATTATTGAGAAATATATGCTCTTTAGAAAACTAGAATGTTTCTTACTGTTCCTCTATATATCTTCAATTCCAATCATACAATCCATAATTCATTTTATACTTCAGGGAATAAAGATAAAGACCATGCTCTTGCTTTGGTACCTCACTGACTATTCACAATTAAAAATAAAGCTAAAAGGAAACCCAGTCTTTACCATCTTCAAAAGTCTTACTTCGAGCTTCACTTCATTTTCCTGTCACTGTTACTATAGCGCAGTCCTACTCATAAAAATAGAAAAGGGAGACCATACTTCACCAAGTACATAGAATTAGTTTTTATTCTTATAGTTCTTCAAAATTTTTAAAACAATCAAGTATTCATGAGTAGTCTATGGTTATATCGAGGTACAAATTGTTTATCTGACAGACAAATGTACTGCTAATTAGATATACAGAAAACAAAAAATGCACAACAGTCTTTACTGCAGTTAATGAAATTTTTTCTTTCTATTGGGAATGCATCTGAATCTCCATCTGTTACAGTGGGTAGAAAATAGAATACTACACTCCTTAACTCCTATTTTCCCATTCGGTCATACATGAAAAAGAAAATGAGTTCCAGCCTATACTTTTGATTTATTGCAGAATTTAACATATTTACACAGGGAAAAAGCACTGTTTTTAATTTTACACACTTCAATAAACACACACACATATGTTCAACCTTAAGATACATTCATAAAAATGACTAACTGTGGGTTCTGGACATAAATGAAAACATTCATAAAAGTTTCACTACTAATAGTATTGCTCAGAATATCTTTGTGCAAAATAGATAGATTCTAAATATTTGAATGCACATATTCCTAAATTTAATCTTTTTAAACTATTTTTCTAGTACACTACATTGTATTTCTCTCACTATAATATATTTATGCAAATCACACTACAACCATATTTTGTGGATTGTTTTCAAAATGTTTTATTTAAGAGAGGTTTTATGATAACAGAACATTCTAGAAAAAAGTAGAGACACACACACCTGTCCCTGTGCATGCACTCTTTACTCATTATTAGCACTGGAGTAACACATTTGTTACAGTTGATGAGCTCACACTGTCACCTAGGATCCATAGTTTACATTAGGAATAATTTCTGGTGTGCATTCACTGAGTTTCAACTAAGGTTTACGATTGGTATCCACTGTTGTAGTAACATGTACATGCCACAACTATTGATCACTGGGAAAAAAAATCATTGATCTTTTGTTGTTCCCATAATTTTGCATTTTTCAGAATAGCATATGATTTAAATCATACAGTCAAATTGGAATATTTCACTTAGTAATATTCATTTTAAGTCCCCACCATTTTTTCTCATTGTCTGATTATTTTTTAACACTTCATAATATGTCACTGCCTAGATGTACTACTGAATCACCTAATAAGAGCTGTACTTGTTGCCTCTACATTTGGGCAAAGAAAAACAGTTTCTACTAATGTACATGGAGAGGTCTTGTGCATATTAAGTGGTACTGGGTCACATGTTAAGAGTGTGTTTTATTTTATAAGAAACTGTGAGATTGTTTTCATGTTAACTGTAATATATTGCATTTCAAATAACAGTAAATGAAAGTTATAGTTGTGGCCATCCTCATTTGCAAGGGAATTAATATCCAAGAAGGAAAGTTTATTCAGCTGGATGTAGAGAAGACTAGATTCAATACTTGGAATCCAGAATCTAAGTGGTTCACTCCACCACCAACCTGAAAGCTTTTGAAAAAAGAAAAATCCCATGCTAACCCTGGACCATGAGCTAAAATTTTCAGAAAATGAGCCTAAGCAAGAAGACGTCTAACTATTAGGAATTTAACACATCTACAGATGGCTTTATAGCACTAATAACACACACACACACACACACACACACACACACACACACACACACACACACACACATACACATTTAAAAAAAAAAAACTTTTAGGCATTCTCTCGACCATTGCCAGTAGTCTATAGTGAAGGTATCTTTGTGGATTTCTGGGGACCTCTCTAGCACTCTACTTCTTCCTATTCCCATGGGGTCTTCATTTATCATGGTCTCTCTTTCCTTGTTCTCCCTCTCTGTTCCTGATCCAGCTGGGACCCCCCGCTCCCCTAGGCTCTCTTTTCCCCGACCCTTGCCCTCCATTACCCCGACCCCCAACCCAGTTTGCTCATGTAGATCTCATCCATTTCTCTGTCGTTGGGTGATTCCTGTGTCTTTCTTAGGGTCCTCTTTACTAGGTAGCCTCCCTGGAGTTGTGAGTTGCAGTCTGGCTATCCTTTGCAAGCAGATGCAGAGATTCACAGCCAAGTCCCAGGTAGAGCTCCAGGAGTCCAATTGGCAAGAGAGAGGAGGTATCGTATGAGCAAGAGATATTGAGACCGTGATTGGAAAAAGCACAGGGACAAATAGCCAAACTAGTGGAAACACATGAACTATGAACCAAAAGCTGAGGAGCCCCCATGGAACTGGACCAGGCCCTCTGGATAAGTGAGACAGTTGATTAGTTTGAACTGTTTGGGAGGCCCCCAGGCAGTGGAGCCAGGACCTGTCCTTGGTGCATGAGCTGGTTTTTTGGAACCTGGGGCCTATGCTGAGACACTTTGCTCAGCCTTGGTGTAGAGAGGAGGGGACTGGACCTGCCTCAACTGAATCTAGCAAGCTGGCCTGACTGCCCAGGGGAGACCTTGCCTTGGAGGAGGTGAAAAATGGGGGGCGGGGTGGATTGGGAGGAAAGACTGGGGGTGGGAGGAGGGAGGACAGAGGAATCGTGACTGATATGTAAAAATTAAATTAATTATAAAATAAAAATATTTACAAAAACTTTTAAACTGCCTTTTAAAAAGCCAGTTTCAAAAGCCCAGGCCCTGGGCATCAAGTTGAATAAAAATTGAGGCTGGAAAGAGATAAATAAAGGTGAACAGGAGAGAAAACTAAAGCTATTTTAAGTATGGTCATTTAAATTAAATCTGTAAACCATAATACCAAAACATTTTCTGTAATCTGATGCTACCAAAGGTGCTCAACAATGTGTATCATGAATCACAGAGACACAAATACATTTCCAATGAAATTAACTTTATGGAACATTCTGAGTTTAAAATAAGTGTATTTTCAATTAGATGAAGAGGGCATGGTGCCCATTAAAATTGTCACAAATGCAAAATGCATAAGAACAAAATCTTATCAGATTAACAAAAAACAACCCACTGATTTGAAATGTAGACTGTTTGAGTAATCATTGCAAAACAAGATGTGCAGCCAGCAGGGCAAACTTCATTAGACGCGATCAAGTCTTCGGTGGATCTGAAGCAAGTTTGAGAACTCACTGGGAAGGCAGTAGAGTTTTGATCATCGCACATTGTATATTGTGCTAAAATAGTACACTGAACCTCAGATATGCACAATTATTTCATTTCATCCCATATTCTTTAATATAGCGATATGTGAAAGAGTAACTAAAAAGAATAAAAGAAAGATAACACCGAGTATATCTCCAATGAAGAAGAGTTTCACAAGGAAACCATGAATCAGAGGCAAAAAAGGAATATTTGAACAAATAAAAATCATAATTTTATTGGAAGTAGTCATGAGTCTATAAGCTAAAAAGATAATGGCTTCAGTGAACAGGAAAATGTGGGCAGGTAATTCTAAAAATTACTATAGAATATTGACACCGCTAGGAGTCCGTCAGATTAGAAGCACAATCAGCATTAGCCCTAAGAAAGTCAAAAGACAAAGACTAAGAGTGACCATAAAGCTAGACTTAAGTCCTCTTAAGCTGTTCTGAAAGCTGAGGTTTAAAAAAAAGACATTTTTGAACTTACAGCAACAAAATTTGACACAACAGAATTTCCACTAAAGAAAATCCAAGGAAACTACAGAAATACACTAACAAGTAACTAGTCAGTTGTATCCCCTGTCCCCAAAAAGGTGAGAAGCTGGAAAAAAAAAAAACAGTGGTGTGTTCTAATATCAGTCAATTTAATCTTTGGATATAAGGTTTAGTTCCTTTTCTGTACTTTCCAGAAAGGAAAAAATTAAAACAGACATACTCAGAAGAAAGTTCAATAGAAAAGTCATGAAAAATATATTACCTGTGTTGTAATTATAAGTAGAGTTAAATGTGTATACTGAAATTTTAAAGCTCATTTTTAAACAATATTTTATTAATTCTTTGCAAATGTCATACATTATTTTAATTATATTCACTCCCTTTTGCATCTCCTTCCAGATCTACCCCTATATCCTTATGCATCCAATCGCTCTCTCTCTCTCTCTCTCTCTCTCTCTCTCTGTATGTCTCTCTGTCTCACATTGTTTCTGTCTCTGTCTCTCTGTTGCTGTCTCTGTCTCTCTCTCAGTCTCTCTGTCTCTCTGTCTCTCTGTCTCTCTCTCTGTCTCTCTCTGTCTCTCTCTGTCTCTCTCTCTCTCTCTCTCTGTGTGTGTGTGTGTGTGTGTGTGTGTGTGTGTGTGTGTGTGTGTGTGTATGTGTGTGTGTGTGTTTCTCTGTAACTCATTCCGTCCAGTTTGTGTTAGTGTGGGCAATATACCAGAAGTCATACCATTAAAAAAAAAAAAAAAAAAAACTTGACTCTGCTTTTAAAAAAAACATATGCATGTACTACATAGCTTCTAACTGAACACAGAGAAACAGAAAAAAATATTCTTAAGGAAAAACTGAATTTTAAAATAAAAACATGTTGCTGAACATAAAACATAGGGTAAGCTGTATAAACACATCAATAACCACTACAAATAAGAACTAATCAAAATCATTATGAACTATAAGTAGTTCATTTCCAGCTCCTTTCACTGACTTCTGCATTTCTACTAGCCATTTAGAAACCTGCAGTTAAGGAGGGCCATGGAACTAGGGGCTCACCAATGGTGCATAAAGCAAAATATTTCTACATTCAAAACTGTTGTTTTTGAACACAGATCCTATAGTCATTCTCATCTTCTGTCTAGAAATAGTAAGTCAGAAAGGATCTGGGAAGTTTGACAGGAATGGAAGAGTCATACGATACTGAGTTTCCTGATGATTTCATAATGTAAAGTCTCTCTATCTGCCCTGGAATGTCAGACAAAAGAAATAATCTATCTTGAAAAAAACCACTGAATTTTGGACCTCTCTATTATTGTATATTTGCTAACATCTTGATCATAATTCTCTAAATGAATAGAATAAATGAATGAATGAAAGTGTGTGTGTGAGTTAGTGTGTGAGTTAGTGTGTGAGTTTGTGTGTGTGTGTGTGTGTGTGTGTGTGTGTGTGTGTGTGTGTGTGTGTGTGTGGTTGTGTGAATGATGTGGTTCAGATAGTCCAACAATGATTATCTTATACTTGAGGCTGAAAATCCAGTAGTTACTCAGCCTACGAGACTATTTGTCTCAGAATCCTAGTCTGGTATGGAATGCCTGGAGGATTTCTGGAAAGCTACTGCTCCTTAGTCTATGTTGAAAGCCCCAAGAGGGACTACTAGCAAGGACTCAAGTTCTGTTAGACACTGTCTGGTCTCCTTCACTTCTCTTGCAAACCACAGTTTAATTTTCTGGTGGCTTACAGTTGCCTATAACTCCAGTTCCAGGACATCTAATGCCTCTTCTGGCATCTCAAGCACCCATACTCCTATGCATTTACACACACACACACATACACATACACACACACACACACACACACACACACACACACACACACACATCAAAATGGGAGAGACAACAGAGAAAGAAACAGACAGACAGATAGACAGACAGAAAGATAGAAATTAAAACTTTGGGGGGGGGATAATTATTTTTACTTCCAGTTTTGGACATTTTAAGCCAAGTTTTTTGCTTCTGTGCCAAGGAAGTATGCCATGGTCAGAGAAAGCTGCTCACCTCATGGTTGCTGTGAGACAAACAGAGAGAAAAAGTATCTGAGGTTCCAATATCACCTTCAAAGGCATGCTTCCAGTAACCTAATCTCTTTTCCCTATGGTACACCTTTAAATTCCCTACCAGCAGTACCACATGCTGGTGGTAACTTAGCCTTTAGCACATAACCTTTAGGAAACACTTACACAAACTGCTCTTGCAGGCATGAAGATAAATACACAACTCCAGCCCTTAGGCCCTATGATCTTACCAAGAGAGCGAAAAATAAAATAGAAAAGCATTAGTGAAGGTCACATCTCGCTGAGGAGCTGAGCACTAATCATTTCAATTGCATGTGACCACATGTGACCAGGACACCCTCCTGCTTGGTGGAAAAAAATCATTAAAAGTTACAGGTTATATCAAGATGCATATTCGAAAATTATTTCCTTTATTAATTGTTTTTTGTGTTCACAGTAAAGTGGCGATTTGAGATAATGACATTCTATTAGGTTGAAGACTAGAAAAGGTCTGCATTCCAGTTTTCAGTCTGCACTGTAATTTACAATAAATAGCATGGCATGTGTACGAGTCAGTTTTCTTATCTGTAATGGGAATTTAATGCTGATTTCTTAATGACATTTTTATTAGACTTCTCCAGCTGCTGACTAAATTACTACAAACTTGGGTCTTAGAACAACACAACATAAGCTAAGTACTGAATGGTGGTGGTGGCGCATGCCTTTAATCTGAGCACTCCAGAGCCAGAGGTAGGCAGATCTCTGAGTTTAGGCCAGCCTGGTCTACAGAATAAGTTCCAAGACAGCCAGGGCTACACAGAGAAATCATGTCTTGGGAGAAGAAAAAAACAAAAACATCACAACACAAATTTACGATCTTACAGTTTCGAGACAAGTTTCAGTGTGCTAAAAACCAAAATCTAGAAAATGGAGCCACTGATAAAGGTAGGAGGGGAGAGTAACAAGAATACATCATGCATGTGTATGAAATTGTCAAAGAACAACTTAATTACAAGAAATACAAAAAATGACAATAGCAATAAGTCCTTTAGGCAGCTAAAGGTACATGAGACTCCAGGGGAAAATCTACTCACTTCCATTTCTAGACATTGCTTGCATCAATTGACTCATGGATTTTTTTTTCAGCTTCAAAGTTGGCAATTGACTTGCCAAGATTTGCTAATGAAGAATGATACAGACATTTAGTTTCCTGCATCCCTTTTTCACTTGTAAGAACTGTTATAGTCATATAGCTACCACCCAGACAACCCAGAATAATGTTTTCATCTCATTTACTAATCACGTATACAAACTAGCATCTGACCTGTTATCTAGCATATTCAAATATTCCAAAAATTATGGTATCAACATGCATGAGGTTTTCGTTCTGTCTATCATAGTGATACTGTACAACTTAGAAGAAGAAACATCTTAAATGTCTAAAATACATCACAAAATAATATAATTCTCTCTCTTTCTTTGTGTGTGTGTGTGTGTGTATGTGTGTGTATCTTTTCATTTACTCTTACTTTTTATGATACTATATACTTTGAATTTTTGGCATTGTTCATTTGAAAATTTTATCTTAATTTGATTTACTGCATTTACTTGTATCATATTATTTCCTGTTTCCTAACATTTAATATTCTTGAGTCTTACAAAAGTTGTCCTGTTTGACAGCCAATTTCTGCTTGTTAGTCCTGCTGACTGTGTATGTCTTCTTCCTGAAGTTGCTCACCACCCAGCTCGTGTACTGTACCATGGAAGAAGCATCATTTATAAACCATCATCTTGAATGTTCAGACAGTATGGTCTGTTTAGGTGAGAACCTTTTCTCTTCACACTCTAAATACACTGATGGTTCAGCCTTGTGCAAAGCTTGGGGTAGTGCCTGGTGGCCCTGTTTCCTCTCGCTCTCTTCCTCTCATAATCTTTTATGGTGAGTTCTCACGCTCTGAAGTTTTCCTTGTGTGATTTAAGACTTGCTAATGGGGAAAAAAATTGTCAACTCCATATCAGAGCTGAATAGTGAAGTAGAACTTTACAAAAGTCAAATACACATGATCAACATAGGCAACTAATAAAGGAAAAAGACACACAAAATGACATTAATGTTAAATTGAATTGTAGGTGTGCATGCAATGCAGTGACATAAATGTACATGGGCAATTGCTGCAGTCATTTAATCAATGCAGAATGCCAGCATAGATTGTTTGAGTGAGGAAACAGATGTTCTGTGGGCAAGAGTTGCTTTGAGGAATACCCATTTTTAATTGTATTCATTAAGTAATGTATTTTGACTCTGTCTATTACTCATATGAATGAAAACAGAGTATTCTGTTTACTGTATTGGCTGTGTCGCCTCTTGCTAATTTTTTACTACTAAACTATCACACCAGTTTGACTATATTGCTGGTGAATATACTGGTGTTAAATGTACTGTGGAGATGTGCACAAATCACAATATATTTTAAATAATTCTATGGCAATATACTACAATACAAAGCTTATATCTAAACAATGACCACAACCCAAAAGAAAACAAAAAATATGCAAAAACTCATAACATAGTTTAGCTGTTTTTTTTAAAAAAAATTAAATATTTTATAAAAGTTCAGTTCATAAATATTTTTCTCCAGTTTCATCCCCATACTTGTCATTTTACAAACACATTCATGAGAGGCTTTTTGCATTCTGCAATTTTCATTTGATGCCTTGGCAATGTTCCACCAAATAGACTACTACACTAACTTAAGATATTCTATTCTTTTAGTAAAGACAAGGGCTATTTACTCTCCACTGGCAGCAAAGGCATATCAATGTTAGAATTATAAACATGTTTTCTGTAATATCATAAATGAGTAATACAATAAAATTAACACATTTGGCCAATACATATGGCAAGTACCTTAAACACTACTGTCACTTACTTATAAATTTATGTATCACATTGTTATGCCATAGACTAAAAAATAGATCAGCAGTTTATTAAAGTTTAGATGTTATATAAGAGATTCATTTCTTTTTTTGTTAATGCTTCTTTTACTTGAACAAAGTGAAGGTATTTATGACTGCCAAGCAAAATAATTTTACATTAGCAGTTGATGTCTTTAATATCTGTCCAAACAACTGGATCCAAATGCCTTAGAAGGATGTGGCAGTGATCACAACACCATCTGGTTCTAACTGTAGCACTGACAGTGAACAGCTATCAGACCCATTGATGGAAGGGATGTTGTTAAACATGGTGCTGATGGTTGTCAACTTGGAAGGTTATTTCTTGGTTGACTAAAAGGTCAATACATCAAGTGTATAGAGAAATAGCTTCAATTAGAACACCCTCCCCCCCCAATTCCCCTTGACCTTAAAAGAGACAAGAACTTAGTCACAGACAACAGTTCAACTTTTTAGTAAGCCTAGTCAGAGGCTACAGCAGACCTTTCATTATTTGGCATCACAACTAAAAATTGACTGTTATGACCTAGTGAATTATTTACTTTATGCAAATATCACAACACTCATTGAGTGTACTGGGCTTTATCTGCACAGAGGACTTGACATTATTTGTTTTACCTAAAATCTCAGTGGAAGAACACTGTATCTATCATTGTAGATTTAAAGTTGAGTCAGAGTGATGTCAAGCATGCTGATCATACTCACCTCCTGGAACTTGTTTAAACACTAAGTAGACATTAAAGTGTAGATGTCTGATTATATCCTATTTCTATTAAATATATTGATTCAGAAAAATGCTTGAATTAAATTAAGACATAAATATACAGCAATAAATCCTAGATGCTTTAACAATAGATATCAGCAAATAACTATATAACAATCCCATATTTCAATATAATTCATATCAAAGCATGAGTTTGTCATTTCCATTTGTAATTGACCTTGGTGTTTTATGTAGCTCATTTGTGATAAAAGAGAAACAGTATGTTCATTTTATTATATCTAGCTTTGAAAAAAATATGTCCCTAGAATTACATGACACATTTGTTAGGTATATATTTCCAAAACAATTATATTTTAATATCTTAAAAAATAGAGTACAGAGAGAGAGAGAGAGAGAGAGAGAGAGAGAGAGAGAGAGAGAGAGAGAGAGAGACTTCAGTAATAGAGACTTAGAGAAAGAGAAAAGAAAACATAACTGAGATGAAAAAGAATGTGGTGATATTTTATTTGTATGTTAATAAATAAAGTTTGCCTGGAGATCAGAGGACATAGCCAACCATTTTTAAGTAAACATAGAAGTTAGGCAGTGGTAGCACACACTCTTAATCCGATCATATGGCAGGCAGGGTATCTGTGTATTCAAGGACACACTAGGGAACAGCCAAGCATGGTGACACATGCCTTTAATCCCAGTACCAAACATAGAGACCTGTAAGTCTGTACAAACAGACAGTGACAAGGAAGTGAGGTAGCTTGGCTAAGAGCCAATGAGAGGGCAGAACAACAAAGCAATAAAAGCCTGGGTAAAAAGGAAGTAGCTCTCTTGGGAAGCTACGGTGGCGTGGTGAGTTAAGGCTAGCTGGTGTCTCTCACTATTTCCTTGATTTCTAAGGCTTTCACCCCTATATTTGGCTCTGTGTTTCTTATTTAATAAGACCATTTAGAAATGTGTCTACAAATAAACACATTCTTTTCTTCAAGTGTTAATGAAGACAAATAGTGAATTGACTTTACTAATTATGGTGTACAATGGAATAAATTGCTTTAAAATGTTGAGTATTATTACAGCAGTTTTTTAATGCCTTAGGAAACATACAGACCTGTATTGTTCAGCAATTTTGTATGTAATATTTTATTTATAATAAAGTTTAATTGAATTACTTGATTTAATTTAGTTGAAATAACAACAACCTGAGGATGCCCAGGTAAGGGTATTGACCTAAAAGAAGATTTTTATTCTTTATTTTTTTAAAAGGGCTAGAGAGATGGCTTGACAGTTATCTAAATCTCACAGCAAAAAATTAAAGAGAAGTTGTTAATTAAGATAAAATAAAATGACTGGTTAATTCATCAAAATTATCTATTGAAATTAAGGCATTGTGAAATTGTGATAGAGTTTTGTTGTACATCAGAAGTGAATTTTTCTGGTATTTGTTAAACCTCAGAGAAGGAATGATTATGAAGCTCTTTCTAGTCTATTTAGTGGTCAAAGGATTGTTTTATCTTTCTTATAAACTTAATGTATGTGTTTAAGAAAACTATTAATAGAGAGGCCGAAGTGCACTGGAAAGATCAATACTGAACTAAGGTTGGTATTATTTTAGCATTTCTTTCAGGTGGTGATTTATAATCTGCCAAGAGCACTAATGCAAACTTTAATTCTTGGTCAAGTCTCTACTGTCACTAATTACTTACATTTTAATTATAGGAAGTTGCAATGGAATTAGAAATCTTTCAATAAATTTCATAAAATAACTTTAAACCAAATTATATGGCTACAGAATTCATTTTGGACAGTCTGCACTTGTCAGAGACTGTAAAACAGTATTAAGTTTCTGCATTGGTGCAGCACCTCACATGATAAAATGAAGGCTTACTAAAATATAATAGAGGTTTATCCCAGGTTAATGAATTCAAATTCTGTATCTAATTTAGATAGCTTTATAAATGATAAGAGAAATGCTAAAATAATAAAGTCAGTTTAACATCTAAGGAAATCTAAATACATGCAACATAAATGTTTAAATTAAAGTAATGGAATCTATTATACTAAAACTGTAGCTAAAAAGTAGGTAGTGATCATTATGAAAACCAGAAATTACAAGTGTTGATTAGTGCATGGAGAAACTGGGACACTAATGCACTGTTAATGGGAATTTAAGTTAATTTGCTCATTATATAAGACAGCAATATAATTTCTCAAAAAAATCAAAAATAGGACCTTGATGCAATCTGATAATCCCACTTCCAGGTAGACAAATTAATTTATTTATAATATTAAATAATTTGTCCCAGAAGACAAATATTTATAATATTAAATAGTTTGTCCCAGAAGACAAATTAATATGATCGTGAGATTTCTGAAACTTCATTCTTACTACAGCATTGATTACTACAATAGCCAAGACGTGCAACTAAACTAAGCATCACAGAAAACTTACTGGATAAAAAATAAATAAAATATGCATCCCACAACATACAATGAAATATCACCTAGTCTATAATGAATACTCTATCATTTGGGCAACATAGATGAACCTGTCAGGCACACGTTCAAGTCTTAGGAGCAAAGAATGAAATAGTGGTTCTCTAGTACCTGTGATATGGAAAAGTGGAGTCACGGTGACCAAAGGCTGCAAAGTTTCAGTGAAGCAAGACGAATAAGCTCTAGACAGCTATGTACAGCACAGTGACTCCAGGTACTCATACTATATTTATATAAACCAGATAATAGGTAGACTAAATATTATCACCACACATAGTATTAACCAATGGATATATTTCATAATATGCACATATCATAAGTCATATTTGAAGCTGGAATACAGCTCAATGATAGAATTCTTATATAGCATGTATCAAAATTTTATTTCCACAAACAACGCTTCAGAAAATAAGCCAATGGGTAAACAAATATTCAAATCACTACATTACATAATTTAAATACATGCAATATTTGTTTTGTCAATTACACCCAGAAGTGTGTCCCAGATTAAAAGTGAACCTTCCCACCTCAGAGATGCAAATTAGAAGTGAGTCTTCCAACATCCAATGATTTAATTATAAAATATTCCCTCATAGGTATGCCCAGTCATTTAAGTTTTAGTTAATTCAAGATGTAGTCAAATTGACAACCAAGAATAACCATCATATCCACCTAGCCCACGCACCACCCAATATTTCATGTATCATATAGCTAATACAGTGTACAATGAACATAAAACAAATGAGATTTTAAAAAATTTAACAACGGCTTAAAAGGAATTCCAAAAACAGCCTGAAAAACTCAACCCTGAGTTCAAAGTCAGATTGCTCTTTCATTTCATTCATGAAGTAAATATAGCTGAGATAGATTTTTTTTGTTTTTCCTTAATTAGGTGAGCTAATTGCTTTGATTGATTTTTGGTTTCCACATGATTACAAATAACACTGTAAATACTGATTTTTGTATACTTGACCTGACTGCAGGTTCAGATGTTGTTTCTTCTTGGGGGACTAGGCCTAATAATAGACTCCAACATTTCATTCACATAAAACGCTTATTCATACTTGCATTTGGACTAACCTCAGTGATGTATTTTCTGTATATAAATCAAACAGTGAATACTATGTATGGCTGATTTAATGAATTGTGGTATAAAAAAAAGACTTTCTGGACAAAGGAAATGATTAGAATTAATCCAGCAATGGATAATGTGAATGTACTGAAATTCCCTATGCCTTCACTTAGAATAGTGTATGTCCACATAGAATTACATCCACATATGTCCACATAGAATTACATACACATTTAACTTTCTTGTTGAAACAGTTATCCCTGAATTACGTAAATATCATTCCCTATGTTTAAATGAATAATGTACTCTAAATTAGAAAGAATTTGTTGTATAATAGTTATTCCAATTTAAATCAACAATTTTTTTTTTTTTTTTTTTTTTTGGTTTTTCGAGACAGGGTTTCTCTGTGTAGCTTTGCGCCTTTCCTGGAACTCACTTGGTAGCCCAGGCTGGCCTCGAACTCACAGAGATCCGCCTGGCTCTGCCTCCCGAGTGTAAATCAACAATTTTTATCAGTTACTAAATTAGAATTTCAAGTTCTTTACTCATCAAAGAAAAACTAAAAATATAAGAATAACAAGAATTAATATAATATAAACTATATTAGGGCATCACTTTATAATTAGACATCATGACATTAATTAACATTTTAAGCTATTGTTATGTATAGAAATATTCTATTTGACTCAACATTTGTCCCTCATATCTGCCACAATAGATTAAAACTCTGCTCAGCTAGACTTGGGTAGTTCTCTGTCTCTCCTCAAACCTTAAGCCATCTTTAAAATGTAAAAGTGAAGAGTTACTTGTTTCTGTGTACTGTATTTTTAGTAGATCTTTGGAATTACCAAATAGGGAAAATTAAATTATGGCTTTTTACTTAGGGTCTCATTAACCATAGTCATGGTGTGCATTCATTGTTACATTACTACTTAGAATGAAAATTTCTATATATTTAAATTTATGGATAGTTTAAATGACTAAATAAAAAAATTAAAAAGTAATCACATTAGGGAGCCTGAATATTCTTCTAAGAAGTTGTAAGTTATTAAATGAAAATGTCAGTACCAGGAATAGGATATCGTCCTATGAGTTGTTAGTTAGTAACATCTTGGGGGCCACTCAAAATAATGCATACTACAGCTATTGGCGTTGGCTGCACACCAGAGCCTGATATCAAGACCCTATTGCTGAGGACACCAACCACACCCTTGTATTCAGAACACAGAAAATAACACCAGAACTGAGAAGGAAGCTTTTATCCTGCTGGCCGACACTCATAGTGCCAGAAAATGCTGTGTGGTTTGCTAGGGGAGAAAAGGAAGGCATCAGCAGTTTTGCCCAGCTGTGAACTGGGCAAAATTCTGAGTTACAATGTCAACCTACCAAGCAAGTTGTACAGACCTGTGCAATAGTGGCATGATGCTTTTGGAGACAACCAACCACTTTATGATTAGATATGAGGCCCATGTCACAGGCAGAAACTGTGCCTGATACTGCAAATGTGATTAAGAATCCATGGCTAGACTAGTAATAGACTGTATAGAGGAACCTAATGTTGTTGTTTTGTTAAATAGACATGGTGAATTGCCTCCTTAATGCCCACCAATCAATACTGTTAGGCAACAGTTATGGTGGGGACTCATAACCCATCAGAGTACCAAGGCTGAGTGAAAGGGTACTTTTCAGTATCTATATTACTCCTTCTGATACTCAGAGATCATGAAATAGGGTTTGAAAGAATGTAAGAACTAAAGAATAGGGATATATGCTACTAAAAACAAAATAAGAAAATATTTTTCTGGACATGAAATGGCCATTTCACTCTTGAACTTACTGCAGCTGTGATTATCTAGCACAATACTGTGCCCTTCAGCATTTCATCATAGACAAATGAGTGTATCATGAAACCCCATCTTTGCCCGAATGACTATTGGTAGCTAATAGTTTAAGTAGGAGGAGTGTCATTTTCTTTAAATTATCATCTCAACACAATATAAAATCACTGGGAAGGGAAAATTAATGAGGTATTATCTACATTAGTTTGACCTGTGAGTATATCTTTGAAGAACTATCTTGATGATGAATGGGCTTGACATGGGGTATTGAGACCTCAAATCCCACCCTCAGCAACACACCTCCTCCAACAATGCCACACCTCTTAAACCTTTCAAACAGCCATCTAGGGACTAAGCATGGAAATACATGAGCCTATGGGGACTATTCTCTTTCAAACCACTCCCTGTCCCCAATAAGCTTGTAACCATATCATAATGTAAAATTGTGGGTGACATCATTCCCTAGGCAGTGTATGCTTGATTGTTTAAGAATGGAGAAATAACTGGGCATTAACATGCATGAATTATTGTGTTGCTTTCTAGTCTTGATTGCAGATGAATTGTGACTAGCTGCTTCAAGTTCCTGATAGCTTAACTTTTCCATGGTGATTGTTCAGTTACTATTCTCTTTCTGTGACGAGACGCCATGACCAAGACACCTTTTAATTTAAAAATCATTTATTTGGGAGCTTTCTTCCAGTTTCAGAATGTTAGTTTCACATCATCATATCAGGAAGCAGATAGGCATGATGCTTGAGCAGTAGCACCTGATCTGCAGACAGCAGGAAGAGAGACAGAATGGGCTTAACATGGGGTATTGAGACCTCAAAGCCCACCCTCAGCAACACACCTCCTCCAACAAGGCCACACCTCTTAAACCTTTCAAACAGCCATCTAGGGCTAAGCATGGAAATACATGAGCCTATGGGGACTATTCTCTTTCAAACCACTCCCTGTTCCCAATAAGCTTATAGCCATATCATAATGTAAAATGCATTTAATCCAACTTCAAAAGTCCCCATAGTCTTTCAGTCTTAAGAGTGCTTGAAATTCCAAAACCCCAAATCTCCTCTAATGTTCAAGGCAATCTCTTAGCTGTAATCTCTGGAAAAAGCAAAAGCAAAAGACAGATCACATACTTCCCACATACAGTGGCACAGAATATGTATTACAATTTCCAGAGAGGGGAAGGGAGCATAGTGAGAAAATACTAGACTAAAGCAAGACAAAGACCAGAAGGGCAGATTCCACATTCTGGATCTCCAAGTCTAATGTCAAAGTGCTCTTCAGTAGTAGGGGTTTTTGTACCCCCAGTAGTAGGTTTTCCCTCTGATGCAGTAAACCAAATCAAGCCAAATTAAGAAGTAAAGGATCAGGTTTAATCTGAGCAAAGCACTCCTGGGTAACTCTGGAAAGGGAGCAGGAGAGAAATTGCATACCCAGTCTTAAATGGAACAGGGCTTAAATATCCTGTAAGCATGGTCTTGAGCTTTGGGGAAGGAGCCTGGACTTTTGGTGGTCTTTCTGAGGGGGCAGGGTTTGGAGAAGGAGAAGTGCAGGAAGCTGTAGGCACGGTGCATTGATGCATCCTTTACAAACTGGGTGGAAAGTGACTTTTGGTGGTTTCTCTCAGAGGGCAGGGTTTGGGGAGGCAGGAATGGGGCTTTCTCTGCTGGGGCAAGCTATGCCAGGGGAACATTCAGATCTCCAACTCCTTTCAGCTTTGCTGACTGCAACACTCTTCTCTCTCTTGGACTGGCTCTCCACCTGATCTGCACCTCTTCTTGGCAGGAATCGCTCAACTCTGGCATCTCCAACATCTTGGGGTCTCCAACACAACCTAGGTTTCACCTTCACAGCTTCATGCAATGGCTTCTCTGGGCCTCCTTGCAGGTACTCCCTTGCCACACTCCTGGCCTCAATGTCTTTCCTTCACCAGGGGTGGAGATTTCACAACCCCTTTACTCCTATATCCTGCTTGACTCTAAACTAGAACCATGTGGCCAAAGCTGCCAAATTCTTCAAATGCTGAGGCTGGAACCTGAGCCTTTGCTTGATATGCACTTGTATGAGCTTCCTGTTGTTGATGGTTTCCTTTGAGCCTTAGGTTTTCCTTTAATTTCTTTTCACAAGTTGGAAGACTAGTTGGGTAGGGTCTTGCCCTGAGGTCACCACTCCCTTTATTCCATTTAGCATGAGGCTTTTCTTTAAACTTTTTTATCTCCTTGATCTCAGGACTTGGCTCCAACATAACATTGTGTTCTTTTTCTTCTCACACTGTACAATTCCTACTTCTCTTTGCCCACTTGCTGCTTTTCATTGTAGATCTGCAGAAGAGTGATCACTAAAAACTACATCATATAGTCAATACTAAGCTGTCTTGAAATCTCTTCTGTCAGTGCTGTTAATTCAAAACACTACACTTTAGCCTCAGGCAGATTTTTGGAACAACTGCAAAAGGCTCCTGTTTTCTTATTCCTTGCCAAAATATCACAAGAATGGTCTCTAAGCCAGTTGCTAATATTTATCCCCTCTGAAACCCCTTGAGCTAGGCCCCTATAGTCCAAATCGCCCTCAGTACCAATGTCTTCCATGCTCCTACTCAGATGGCCCTTTAAACATCCAACTGCTCTTCTAGTTCAAAGTCCCAGAATCTTCTGTACACCTCCAATAAACAGCACTGCCAGTTCCTGTCACAGGAATACCCCAGTCCCTGATACTAATTTCTATCATAGTTACTATCCTATTTCTGTGAGGAGACATCATAACCATTGTTAGTTTCTGCTGTGGCAGCATCCTGCCTCTGACAAAGCAGTTAAGCTATGTCATCCCCTGTTGCCAGGTCCCTTTCCATACCATCAGCTATGTGACATGTGTGCCCCTTAAAAGTGCTTGACAGGCACAGCTTGTTCCTTTGCCTCTTCTTTCCTCTCTTTTTCCTCTTGTTTCTTCCCTGTCTCTCTGCCTGCCTTTCTCATGTCCCCACTAGGACATGTAATGGATTTTTAGCAGCGCTCTTGCCCCAATGGAAAAGTCACGAAACACAACAGAATCCACTAACAAGAGTTTTATCAAGACAAAGAGAAAGGGATAGATGTGATCAGGCCTGTGGAAGGACATGTGAGAAAAAGAGGGCAGGGGAACATGGCACCCATCTTATAAAGGCCAGGACACACCTGCGCATACAGGCCCATGTGGCTATTCCACACATGAGCATAGATCACGTGGTCACATCCACGCAATTATGTGAGCACGTAGCCATGGGGCATGGGTTATGTAGGACGTATGACCTGGAAATGACTAGGCAGAAATGATGAAATGTCCCGCCGGGCATGCACGACCATGGGGGCCTGGTTGGAATTCCTATAAAAATTGTCTTCCACCCTTTCACTCCTCCCCTTTCCTCTCCCCCAATAAACTTCTTACACTAGCTGTGTTGGGAATGGTGTGGTTTTTTTAGTGGCATACCTTGGCAGGGCCCACTGAAAGGTATCCACCTTGCCTTTCATTTTTATCCTTTCCACCACAGTCACTCATATAAAAGAAAATGTTTAATTGGGCGTTTGCTTATAGCTGCACAGGGTTAGTCCATGATCATCATGGCAGGAAGTAGCAAGCTTTATATCCTGACCCACAGACAGCTGGAAGAAAGAGACAGACAGACTGGGTCTGACATGAGTTTTTTTAGACCTCAAAGCCCACCACCAGCAACACACCTCCTCCAACAAGGCCACAGCACCTAATTCTTCCAGATAGTTCATCACCTGGGGAGCAAGAATGTCATTATGTCGGTCTACAGGGGACATTGTCAGTCAAACCCCCACAATGGTGGACTTTAACATGAATTTATAAGCCAAATAAATCCTATCTCTCTTAGGTTTCTTTTGTCACAGTATTTTACCAAATAAATAGGAGGCAAACCCAAGACATTAACTTAAAAAACTTCTGGGAACAGAATAATAGTTATTTATTGAATAGTTATCTATTGATACTTTGCACTTCTCTGAAAACTTCAATTCCTGTACTTTTTCTTGATTCAGCTGTTGCTTCAGAGTTTGTATGCAGACATTATTGGCAGGTAAATAAGGCATCCTCACTGTTTCTGTTGAGTGTCCCATGAACCAGTCTAAGGGAAAAATATTTTTAGTCAAACATTCTACCTCATTATTTTCTGTCTTTTCAAAATATTGTATTGTCATTCATATAAGGTTCAGACATACTGCAATTACATTTAGCACAAAAAACCAGGCACCTATGTGGGTTCTGTGGAATGACAAGTCTTCACATAGTAAAGTTTCTGGATCTGGAAGTAACTTTAAGGGACTGTAAAATCACTCACCAGAGAAATCTAGTGCACATCTTTCCCATCATCAGAAGTATTCCACAGTGTTACAGAAACGACATGGTATCAGCATTTAGCATCTCTAATACATTCCTTTACTGCAGGCAGCTTTTGGAATCACATTCAAACCACAGGGTCGGAGTTGCCATGAGTTGCATTTTATCAGCACAAATGAGGGTGATTTTTTTCCATACAAATTAGAGCGATTATTTCAATTCAAGCTGTGCTAGTTCTGAGGAGAATGATTGTGCATATATTATTCAAAAAGGGAAGAGGAAAGAAAAGAGGAAAGAAAAGATCACGGTAGGATACCGCAACGCAACACTTAGTTCTGCGTGTGTTTTTCAATGTAGCTACTTAGCAGTGATTTATGACTCTCTGACTTCCACCCTTTGTGAATTCAAAAACCCTGCACTTACCATGTTTAGTACTAAAGATAGTCATGATTTTATTCTGTGCTGAAATTTTAAGAAAGCTGCATCCCCAGCCAGACACCAATTAAAAGCTGCTGCTTGTAAATTTACAAGGCATTAAATAAAAATTTTAAGACACTGCTCACTAATGTTCCACAGAGTCCACCACCACACAAACAGTAAATCCTTTAATAAACAACACAGCTTGCTTGTGTTGCTTTGCAGTCTGTGCTGAGATGCAGCCCTGAAACCTGGACGTAGTAGTGAGGGTATATACGTCAGTGTTAGAATATCGTCTAACATTCATGGGCCCCCAGTTGGATCCCCAGGACTGCTACCCCACACTCATAACAGAAATCAGATGAACAAAGAATTTCCTGTTAAAAAAGTAGTCTTTACTCATCATTTTCCCTCTAAGATGTTTCTACATAAAATTCTTCACTAAATAATCTCTGAGTATAGGAAAGAATGTATAAAATTAAATTCCTGACATTTTTTTGTTTGTTTGTTTTGTTTTGTTTCTCGAGACTGGGTTTCTCTGTGTAGTTTTGGTGCCTGTCCTGAATCTCGCTCTATGGACCAGGCTGGCCTCGAACTCACAGAGATCCACCTGGCTCTGCCTCCCGAGTGCTGGGATTAAAGGCGTGCACCACTACCTCCTGGCTATAATCCCTGACATTTTTATGTTAAAAAATTTCCATTATTTTGTAAACCTCACCGTTCAAACAGAATTTGATATTTAAATTTAAATTTTTCTCCATTCTGTATATTAATTAAATAAAAACTTCAAAACGGGAATGAAAATGTAAACTATTTAAGTGCCAGTTAATTTTTTCTGATTCCGTCACTAAACTGAGCTGAACTAGACCCAAGAGATGATGCAGGAGTTGGTGAAAAGCCACTGAAATGAAGGGCTGGATAAAAAATAAGACAGCACCCTATAAGGAGGATTAAGCTCCTCTCTTTTGGTGTCAGAAACAGGCAAAAGCAGAAAATTAAAGAGCTGTTGTTGGAAATCATTGATTTATACAAGCCGTAGAATGTTAATGGATATGTGTGGTTAGTACTCAATGATGATAACTGAATACAACATGTTGGTTGGAAGACCAGTGTCATAATCACATGACTGCAAAGGGAACATGCTTGTAGCAAGTATTCCTTGAAAACAATTCCTATAGGGATTAATGGGAATTTTATGATTTAATTTCTCTGTTCAAATTCAGAGCCATTTTACTAGGCCAGTAAATCTTTATTTGTAAATTTTTAAAGATCCACTGCAAACAACACTACTCATCATGTTGCCATGTGAAGAACTCCTCAATCCTGCCACACACATTAGCAAAAAGATCTCTTTTAAATTCATGTAAGATCCATAGTTACGCAAAATATGAGTTGTAAATATTAATATTTTACTCCCCACACTCCCCCAAAGCTAGCATTTTCTTTGATTTAAATATCTAAATGCTTCTTCAGGGAAACAAAAACAAAAACAAAAACCACTGACTGAGTCCCAGCAACAACCCTTGATGGAAGATGTGTCAGCATAGTTTAAGTTGCTGTTACCTTACTGAGGCTTCAGGTAGTAATCTAAACACAGTTGTCTTTTAAAACATTAAGATAATTGAATTTAGACTTTCCCCTTTGAATATCAAGAGGTATCCTCACTCTTCATGAAGTAACAGATATTCACATTATTGCACCTGAGGTTTAACTTATTAAAGGTGCCCTTCAATCAGGTGCCATAAATTACATCTTGAGTATGAAGGAAATTGCAACATGAATATACATAAATCATTAAAAATACAATCTATCTTTTCAAGCCATGTATGAAATAGAATGAGATAAACTCTAAGACCATATTTCAAGACAGAATAGAAACCCAGAAAAAAAAAATCCACTAAATGGAAAATAGTGACATTATTTTGAAAAAAATTTCCTCAAACTGTCGTCAATATATTTCACAGAGGAAAACAAAATGGCATTATTACTAGATTAAATTAGAAAAGCTAAATTAGAGGAGTATGACTGAATATGTTGCAGAAATTTGTAGTACATTTTTGAGAGGTACATTTTACTTAAGATGAGTGAAGCAGCGGAACAGTTGGCTGGGCCGGGGAAATTCATTTTCATCCCTGTAAAAGCTGGCTTCAGATCTAGGAAGCAACTCTTTTAGAAAGCTATTTTAAAGAACATTGTTTACCAATTTGCCAAGTTTCTTGTTAAAAAAAAAAAAAGACAGTCTCAGAAATTTCTTTGTACTACAACAAAAGATATAATCTAGTTAAATACAATTTGATATTTAAATTAGCAAATCTCAAAGTGCTTTCTACTTACTCCTAAATGTTGAACATGGCTCTAGAAAGCAAGAATTATATGAGAAAAAAGTGACTGAAATAACACTTTCACTATAGGGAAAACATTGTAGCAATATTATTGGTATGCAAAATATTATTGCAGAAAGTAAAAGGATTCACAACCCCAAGCCAATTTTCTGCTTAAAAACATCGCCTAAATGGGAAAACCAATAGAGGTGCTCATTTAAATTCAGTGTTAAAACACTTTTGTATGTACAATATCTTACACAGAAAAGGGGGCATACTATTTAAACAAAGATAAAAATGAAATAATTACTACCATGAAAAGAACAAATTAAAATATTTAGAATCTGCTTGAGATTCGTCATTTCCTGTGAATTCTTAAAGAGAATACTACTTAGTGGCTAGTGTAATGGTCTAGCACTACGATATAATTAACAGAAGAATTTGAGACCTTGAGATGAGAGAAGCAGAAGTCTGAAGTACAGTGCTTTAGCAATGACTGTCCTAAGATGGATTTCTTCTCAAGCAACATAAAGTTTTGGTGACAGACACAAAATGTAATACATGATTTCACTTTGCTAATGTTTCTAGAAGCTAGAATACTCTTGCAATTGCTGCAAAGGAAAGACAAGGACAGATGCAGTGTCCATCTGCAACAAACACATGCGGGAAGAAGGAAAACCAAATAGCTGGTTAATTGCGACAGCTACTGAGACAACACTGAATCCTCCAGATAATCCAGACTATTGTCCCATCTGGTCCAAGGCAAGGTCCTTGCCCATACCCTTAAAATTCCATTTGTTCTAAAAGGAAATATTGACACAAGTTTGGGGATTAGAATATGGACAACATGTGCCTCAAAGGAAAGATATGTGATGCAAAAAAAAAATGTAAGTAGAGGGTCTAGCACAGCTTAAACGTTAAAGGAAGTCCTAACTCAGAAATTGAAATAAAAGAGTCACAGAAAATTATGCAGGTGGAAATGATGCAAACAGAGAAAACGGCATAAGCAAAGACCCTAAATGGAGGGGGGGGGGCTCTTTTAACATATGTGCTAGCCAAGTTCCCCTTTCTCTAACTCATAAGGAGACAATTTATAGAGAGAAGAGCTATATTTGGACTCAGTTTTGAAGATTATAGTCCAAGATTGATTGACCCCATTGCTCAAGTGAGGTGGCCCGTACAGAATGACAGGGGCATGTGACAAGACAAAACTGCCAAACTCAGGGACAGGAAGGAGAGAGAGATTGAGAGAGAGAGAGAGAGAGAGAGGAAAGAGGAGATGAAAGTCCCACAACCCCTTCAAGTCGTGCCTCAGTGACCAAAAGACCTTCCAGTAGATACCAACTTTTAAAGATGCTGCCACTTCCCACTGCCACCTTTCAAGGAACCAATAGGCTTCCAGAAAATAATTAGGAGCAGAGGGTATTAGAGGTAAAGAAGGGTGAGTTGGTGCTGTCCAAGCATGAAAAAGCTGTAGGCAAGTGCAGGCAGCTTAGTCTGAGGATCCAGGCAGCACAGAGGTCACAAAGACTTTCAAGCCAAGGTCACATTAGAAATATTGCAATTGATCTGAGAATAAAGCAAAATGACCCAAAAGTGTCAAGTAGGAAAACAACACACAGATTTTATTTATGCGCCCAAACAATTCATCACCCAAACTACCAGGGAGTTGGCCAGAAGGCTGAACTCCAGTGACAATAGAAAAAAGAAACAAATCCCAGGCTCAAATGAATTGTAAGTTGGCATTTGAGGTAGTCTTCAACCGAAAGGAGAAATGCAGTAACAGGAATATTTACAATTATCTGTAGTGCTACAATTACAGACCTTGGTCCTCACTCCCTTGAATAAGAATTCAAGACAGAGGAGAGATGTGTTAAAATATTGTGGGCCAAGTTCCAGAAATAAAAATCTGCAAACAGAAGATAGGGCTGAAGGAATATTGTCAGTGAGTGAGGATGGGTGTCATGCTGTCAGCTGGCTAGAATCTAAGGCACAAATTGGGGTGTGTGAGGAAAGCAGGGTTACACATTTATTTCCTTTCCTAAAAGAAGCAATAGGATGGATTTTTTAATACTTTGCTATGACTTTAATACTCTAGATAATTATTTTAAAGTTCTCTCACTGCTGTAATAACATACTGAAAACTGAGTGGCTTCAACATAATCCAAATCCATTTCTGTTCCAGAAGTCCAAACTGTGAAATGGTTTCCGTGGGGCTAAAATCAAGTTAGCTATAGAAGAAAAAATATCAACTTTTCAACTTCTAGATTCTTCTACATTCCTTTGCTCCTCATTATTTTCTCACATCATTGTTGGGAATGAATGGGTCTGGCATTCTCTGGTATAATACAATTCAAAGCATTTCAGCAAGGCAAAGTGTTCTACTTCTACAGAAGGCTGCCCAGCCTCAGCTAACAAAGCAAGGACACCCAGGGATGCCCCTGGGGTTTTATTCCTAATAAAGAGTGAGCCTGGACCTGGCTCTGCATGGTCAGTGTCCTGCCTTACAGTTTAAAGTGATTGGCTAACACAGTTTCTAGGAAGAAATGAAACTTGAGCATATGTTCTGATTTTAAACAATTCTGACCCAAAGAAATCTGTATTTTTGCCAAGTGTCCTCTTTATAGTTTTTATGGAGTTTTTTTATCTTATTTAACACTTTGGTAAAAGAGACTACAGTTTGTTTACATTCACATCACTTTGACTCCTCTGCTACTTGCTTTCAAAAAGGCCATTGTAACAACACTATACCCTCTAGATTATCCAGAATATTCCTCCATCCAGGCCATGACATTTTCCTTATCCATGCCCTCAGAAATCATCTTTGTCCTACAAGGTAATATTTTCACAGGTCTGGCTATGAGAATAAGGACATTTCAGTCTAGGAGGGATGCTCTTGCCATTAAAGGCGAGGCTCACAACCAAGACGACAAGAATATAGACATCTGTAGGAGACATTTCTTAGCATCCAAACCTCCATTCACAGAATATAACTGAAACAAAAAGTGCTTCCAACAACAGGGAAATTAGGAATATGAATCTCCTATTTTTTACAAGTGAAGCATCCAAAGGGGCAACTCACGATTTCTCTTCTAGCTAACGTAGACATTTCCTTCTATAAGTTAATTTATCTAAGGTAGAAACCTTTAACATTGCCTGAATTAAAATAAGAGAGGTGGAAAGTAAGAGTATGCCTTGAGACTAAACACTAGGGAACTCTGAGCACTATTGGCAGCCAGTGTAAAGATATGTATGCTAGGCTGCCTTGGGAAGAAAGAAATGTTTCACCAAAGGGACTTAAATTATGGCCAGTCTAGAGTACTTAAACTCTTCCTGCCTTTTACTCACTTCCTAGTATTTTCATTCAACACATATTTATTTAGTAATTCATTCACTACAGGTGCTGATTTCTCCTCCAAACATGTGTTGATGCTGTTAGGAAGAAAAGACAGTAAAAATAAATACATAATTTGTGAAAGGAATCACAACAAACTTTACAGAAAAAGAAATGTAAACAAGAGTAATTTAACAGAAGAGGGGAATAAGAGACATTGGAGCAGAAACTGACGAAGAAGCAAGGGAGCTGCATAAATGGGTTCAGCTGGGGAACTGAGACAAGAATAAGAATAAATAGCATTACCATTGTGTAGTCAGGACAGTGAGGATTCATAGAATCAGAAAGAAAAGAAAGGGAACAGTTAGAAGGGAATAGGTTTAGGAAAGTGGCCCAGAGTCTGATCATGTAAGTCAAACCTATGGATTTGATTCTTAAGCTATTAGAACAAGGGGATATCTTCTAATTTAGATTTGTAAAAGTAAACAGTGGCTTAAAGCTATCGAAGAGTACCCCAGGACAAGTATAATTATACTGTATAGTTTGATATTATAGGAAGTAAGGGCGGTTTTAACTGGAATGGCACTTGACATTGCAATACGGGAAGTTAAAGGAACAGAGATATTTTAATATGTTAATACTGCTTCAGCAAATTGTCACATACAGAGCAGTTTTTAAGCAATAGAAAATCCCATGGTTCTGAGTGTGAGAAAGCCTGAGATCAAGTCATTAGGAGGACTGGATCTAGCATTTCGTGAAGGTCTGCTTCCAAGATGGGGCCTTATGGATGATGAGACAAGAAGAATAGGAAAGAAAATCTGGATGTTTAAAAGTGTGCAGTCTTTTTTAATCTCACTTTAGAAGGTTCTATGAGGCCATACAACTCAATACCATTGACAGCATTGCCTGTGTACCTCTGGGAAGAAAGGTCCACTTCTCTTAACCTCTGTGCATTATTCAGGGAACTCTGTCTCAGTACCAACCCTCATCCCCACAGAAGACAGTCAGTGGCATCAATGGCCCGTATGCAGAGAGTTTGGTTTTTCCTCTTCCCTTTCCTACCTGGGGTGCTTGAATCAACAAACTCATAATAGAAAGTCATCCTCTAAGCCACAGAGTCCCTGACTGAGTATGGAATGCAGTAATTGTGCCCAGGAAGGAATTTCTTAGATATCTTTAAGTAACTTCACAAATAGACATAGACCCACCAATATTTGTTTGTTTGTTTGTACCACTGGAAATAAAAATAAATTTAAGACAGTGGATTTGGGAATAATAACTATGTAATATCTTCTTAGAAAATATGCAAAAGTCTTTCAACTTATATTTATAATAAAGACACTTATTTGCAACTATGAGCATCAGTCACTGTAATTGTCATATAATAAAAAAGATTTAAAATTTTGTAACTAAGTAGGAAATAATAAAAGAAATAATTAAGATAAAATTTGTATGAAAAGTCTAATAAATGAAAGGGAAAAACTTGTAAAGAAAACAGAAACTCAAAATTAGAATCAAATATAGACAACACTTAAAAGTATTTATTTATAACAACTTTCTAATTCAATACTTTCTAAGAAAATAATACAACATGAATGAACATTATATCTGGAATGTGCCAGGGTTTATTTTTATTTATATTTATCACTTTAGTTCAGCTTCTCTTTTCTCTTAATAAATATACAGAACACATAAGATTGAGTCTTACTTTCTACTGAAATCTTAGAATGGTGGAAACATGATTGTTCCGCCATTACATCAAAGAAGGTTATACCATCTACAAATTAACTTTTCTTGAACATAACAGAGAGTTCCGGCCACCTGACAATAAGGTAACCTGAAATCTGGGAATAGGTGAGCTCTCCAAGACAAATGAAGTCTGAATAACAGCACACAAGGTGTTTTCCAAATCTTGCTTGCATCTCTGTTATGCACTATGATTAAATACTGACAGCCGTAGCTAATGTTCTATTTCTGTGAAGTCCAAGAAAACTCCTATTAAGAAAGCATTCAGTTGGTGGCTTGCTTAGAGTTTTCTACTGTTTTTGAGGGTTTGTCCATTATCATCATGGGGAGCACAGAAGCAGGAAGGAAATGGTAGTGCTGAAGTAGTAGCTGAGAGCTTTACATCCTGATCCATGGGCAGAGAGAGAGACAGAGAGATAGAGACAGAGACAGAGACAGAGAAAGAGAGAGACAAAGAGAGAGGGAAGGAGAGACTGGACCTCAAAGCCCACCCCCAGTAGGACACCTCCTCCAACAAAGACATACCTACTCTAAAAAGGTCACACCTCCTAGTCTTTCCAAACAGTTCATCAGCTGGGACTAAGAATGTAATTTTATGAAGCTACAGGGGCGGGGGCTCCTCACTCAAACCACTACACTGACCAAAAGCAGCTTGGGAACAGAAGTGTCTATTTGGCTTCAGGTTAAAATTTGTTATCAAGGGAAGCCAAGATAGGAACTCAAGGCTGAGTCTGGAATTAAAACAGAGACCACAGAGAAATGCTGCTTACTGCCTTGCTTACATGCATTTCTCATACAGCCCAGGTCCACTTTAGCAGGAAAGTCACCACCTATAGTGGATTGTGCCCTCTTAAATCAATTAGCAATCAAGAAAATACCCTCAAGCAGTCCCACATGTCACTCTGTTGGAGACAATTCCTCAATTGAATTTTCCATTCCCAAGGTATGTCAAATTGACAGTTGAAATTCTGTATCACAAGCCCATGCTTTCCTTAATAATCTCACAAGCTATTATTATTCTCTTCATTGCTTGAAACACTCTTGCCTTCCAAGCTCCCAGATAACATCTCATTAAGCTGTGACCACTCAATGGCTTCTCCGGCCCCAAACCCCAAAATCCTTCCACAATCCTCCCCACACAAATAATACTGCTAGGTCCAACAAAATAACCCATTTTCTTCTATCAAATTCTGTTCAAGTTCACTTCTCGTTGCTGTGATGAACACCATAACCAAAAGCAAATTGGGAAAAGAAAAGTGTATCCAATGGCTCACGTGTCGACCTCACAGTTCATCACTGAGGTGATGAGTCACCGCAGAGACCCAAGCAAGAATCTGGAGACCAGAACTGAAACACAGACCATGGAGAAGTGACAATGACGGTTGATGGATTCACCTGGCTTGCTCAACTCCTTTTGTATACAGTCCAGGCTCACCTGCCCAGGGATGGCACCACTCACAGTGTCCTGGGCCCTCATATTTCAATTAGACATCAAGAAAATACCATACAAGCTGGGAGGCAGTGGCATACACCTTTAATCCTAGCACTCGGGAGGCAAAGCCAGGTGGATCTCTGTGAGTTCGAGGCTAGCCTGGTCTAAGGAGTAAGATCCAGGACAGGCACCAAAACTACACAGAGAAACCCTGTCTTGAAAAAAAAAAAAAAGAAAAAGAAAAGAAAATACCATACAAATAACCAGACAGGCCAATCTGACAGAGGCAGTTACTCAGTTGAGATTTCCTATCCCAGGTATGTGAAGTTGATAACCAAGATTAGCCATCACAGGTATGTTTTCTTAGATATATGAGGTCTGAGTACTTGCATATTGGGGTAAATGGTGTTGAAGATCATCATCTGAAATGTGTAATGAATCACAAGACTTATTTTAGGTTAACAGGATAAAAGGAAATTGTGGAAACTGCAGACACAGGAGAAATTTACCTCAGCCTCTGGCCTCTGGTAGGCTCCCTGGCAGGAGCATCTACTACTCTACTGGGAAGGAAAGAAAAGAATTCTCTGAGTACATGATGTTCGAGAGGAGATCAAAATTAAAAGAAGCTGAAATAGAACATGGGGCTAGAGTGCCTCTTTTGTACAAGAGTGAAAGGAAACACAACACTAATGAAAGCTGTGAGTTTCAGGCAGATATCAGGTAAGACTGGATGACCTTGCTCAGGGAAGCCTGCAGCTCCTTTAAGAACTAGAGTTGCTGGGGACACCAGGAGCTGTGCAACAATTCCAGCTCTCTTATCGGAAAATGACTCTCTAGATAGTGAGTCTGGGTGCTCACCTGGTCCTGTCCCTCTTTAAGTCATGCCGGGCTTATAGGAAAAGAAATTTCTCCACTGGCTCAATCAATAGAAACACATCACTCTCCACTGTGAGGATGGTAAAAATAGAATCTAAAATTTAGGCTTTGGGGCTCTTGGGAAGAGAAACACACATAAGTAAGAGAAGTGTTTCACTTTGAATTCTGATAGCTGACATTTAGACCTGAAAAGTCCGTGGAAATGGCAGCAAAGTCAAGAAAGGAATACACGGAGGGCCTCCGAGGGAGGGGTGCCATTATGAGACTCTGGCTTATTTCTCTTCTTTTCACACTTTGACCTTTTCGATATGAGAAAACTTCTCCCAGCTTTTTGGGACAGACGTCTAGGGGTAAAGAACTTTGCATGAACTTAGCATCTATGCGTCTTCTGTCAGCCAGTCAGAACTGGGTTAGCACTCCTTGTCACCTGTAAAGACCTGTGCTCCCTGCGGGAGACCTTTCTGGAGGCAGGAGAAGACACAAAAAGCCAATACTTCCCGAGAGGGTGTGTTTGTTTTATTTCCCTAAGGTTTCTTCAAAATTAATCAAAGTGCCTAGCTACATCCTCTAGCCTCTTCTAAATGACCCCGACCCCAAAGTGACTTCATCTTTACATAAAGGAAAAATTGCCTCCACTTAATGTAAATCTATTCTTTAAAAAATCCAAGCCCTTGAGTGGGAAGAAATCTTACAAAGAACTTAACACACAAGCCAGTGTTGCTAAATAAACGAAGGGCGCCACACTGGCTCTATAAACCCCTCAGGAACTGCTTTGGATATCAAGGGTTTAAAATCAAATTTGATGCTAGAGTGTGTATATGGGACAATGATCTATCATTTTTAATTAAAATATAATTATATCACTTCCCCCTTCCCTTTCCTTCCTCAGTCCCTCCTAAGTCTCCTGTCTCTAATTACTTTCATGCCTCCTTCTTCCCATTCACTCTCAAATTGATAGCCTCTTTTTCCTTAAATTATTATTGTTACACATATATACGTATGTGCATGTGCAAATATATGAATGCAACCTGATCAGTCTGTTTTTGTTGTTTTGTATGGATATGGTTTAAGAGCTGACCACCTTGCATTGGAGAATCAATTAAGAGTCTCAAGCATAGGAGAAGCAAATTCTCCCTCTCTCAGCAATCATTGGTTGACTGTAGTTCTTTTCCTAGAGATAAGACCCCATGAGGTTTTTCCTCGTCCATGTTGCACGTCTATTAATGGTGCTACTTGTTCAGGTCTTTATGCAGCCATTTCTAAGAGAGATTGTTTTTTGTTTTCACAGCAGACTTCTTGGTTTTCTGGCTCGTTCTCTCTCTCTCTCTCTCTCTCTCTCTCTCTCTCTCTCTCTCTCTCTCTCTCTCTATTGGTTTTTCGAGACAGGATTTCTCTGTGTAGTTTGGTGCCTGTCCTGGATCTTGCTCTGTAGACCAGGCTGGCCTCAATCTCACATCGATCCACTTGGCTCTGCCTCCTGAGTGCTGGAATTAAAGGTGTGTGCCACCACTGCCCAGCGTTCTGGCTTTTATAATCTTTCCACTTCCTTTTCCTCAATGTTCTCTCTGAGATAAATGTAGGAACTATGATATATATATATATATATATATATATATATATATATATATATATATATATATATATATATATATATCCATTGTGGCTGAGCTTCCCATTATATACTGACATCTGAAATGTGTCTAGTTGTGGATTTATGTTTGCTACAATGAGAAGCTTCTTTGATGATAGGTGATAGCTATAATTATTTGTTGGTATAAGATTAAGATTTAGAATATAGTTAGGAATTATGATGGTATAGAAAAGTGATGGCAGTAGATTCCCTTTTAAGACCCATGACCTCACTAGCCCCAGGAATTTGGCTAGGTTTCCATTATCAGGCATGATTTTCCTCCTGTTGAGTGGGCCAACTCTAATTAGACAGCTGTTGTTTACCATTAACACGTGAGCGCCCCTTATTGTACTTTTATGCATATCTTATCCTGTTGGTCATTTCTGTGGTTCATAGGTGCCACAGCTGGGTAGAACTATTAGTTGCTTCTCTCCCTTGGCCAATTGCATAGTATTTTCTGTCACAATAGAAGCTAGAATTCAGGAAAGGAGTTTTAGGTTAGATTCAGGACAAATAATGGCTCCTGTGTCCTAAATGTGCAGTGTCTCCATTGATGAGAGATTAACTTTAGCCACTAAGACTCAACCGAGGGCAACATCACTGGTCTGTATTGTCTTAAAAGTCACTTGGACCACCCTGAATAACCATTTCAAAGGAGGTTTTCCAGGTCTGGTCCTTGGATTTTTGTTAGTTTACAGTCCATGTAGAGAGCCTTCTCATCCCAAATGCCACAATTGTCATTAATGTCATTAATACATGTACACACACAATGTATTGTATACAATTTTAGGTTAAATATAAAGTGAGATTCCCTTAGGCCTTATTAAACTTTCCAAAGATTCCTGCTCAGCAGTGTTCCTTGTTACCTGATTCACAATAGCAAATGGTGAGGGGTGTCAATACAGAAGGATTAGTGGGGACAAAGGACAAATAACACCAAGATTGTTGGGAAAAGGCCTTTTGCCCGATGGTGGTGTGAACCAATTTTTGAGATGATAGTATGTTGAATAACTTAGTTCTTAACAACTATTTATTCTCAATTTCTCAATTTGCCTTACAAATATATTTCTTTCTCTCAATATTTTTCTCAAGTTTCTCTAAACATTCTTTCATGTCCTGCTCTGTCTTGTTGGAGATTCTTTAAAAGGTCATATTCCTAAAAGATGTTTGTGTAAGACTTCCCATCTGCATGCTATTTCACAATTTGACTTTGCCACCTTTCCATTCAGGGGTGACTCTGCAATCTTTCCTCTTAAATGTGAGCAAACTTTTGATGTCTATATACTACATAACGAGCACATAAAGTCATGCTGCATCTCATCTGTCATCAGGAAAAGTATAAGGAAACACAATGAGATACCATAACAAATCTACTGGAATAGCAAGAGAACACAATTTTGGCAAAACCCAATTCTAGCAAGGATGTGGAATAAGGAGAAAGTTCTTTCATTGCTGAGAGAATACAATTGAAGAGAATCCAGGGTTTTATACTTAACTGAACACATATCACCATATACACCAGCAGGTAAAAATTCATAGCCAGACAAATACACCTGTGCATGGATACTCACAAAACTTTTATTCAAAATTGCCAAAACTTAATTGTGATTGAGAAGAACAAGCTAGTGCATCTAACCAATGGAATGTTGTTTAGCACTGAAATGAATAGGCAATCAAGCTACGAAAAGACATGAAGGAAACTTAAAACAATATTGAAAGTCAAAGAAGACCATTTGTGCTACATGACACCAAGAACAATGAATCAAAAGTGACTTTACTGTCTTCCCCAAACATCCACATAGTCATGACATCAGAAACAAAAGCCTCCAGACACTGGACATTATGCAGCTAGAGCAGTGATCTGTAAGAGAGAAATGTGAGGCTCATACTGTGATGTCTGCCTTACTGTCTGCAGGGTACAGAACCTGTGGGATAGAGGTGGGCAGAGCCCTGATTTGAGCCTGAATTGAAGACACTGAGTAGCTGTGGGGAGCTATACAGAGAAAGAGTTATAGAGATTCTTCTGACCTCCAGGTGAGTACAGACATCCCATGTACTAACTTTCTGTTGCTATAACAAAATACCTGAGATTAAGGGACGAAATACTTGGGAGTTTGTGGTAAATTCTCAAATCTTGGTCAAGATTATGATAGGGAAGCCTACAGAGACAACCAAAACTAACTAATCAGAACTCATGAAATTTAGACCAACACCTGTGGAGCCTCCATGGGACTGGAATAGGCCCTCTGCATAATCGAGACAATTGTGTAGCTTGATCTGCCTAAGGTGCCTCCAGGCCGTAGAATCAGGATCCATTCCTGGTGCATGAGCTGGCTTTTTGGGCCTACTACCTATGGTGGGACACCTTGCACAGCTTTGAGGCAGGGGGAGGGGTTTGGACCTACCTCTACTGAATGTACTGGACAATGCTGACTTCCCCTGGGAGGCCTTGCCTTGGAGAAGGTGAGAATGGAGGGTGGGTTGCGGGGTGTCGGGGAGGGAGGCTGGAGGGGTGGGAGGAGGGAAGAGGGGAATCTGTGATTGATATGTAAGCTGAATAAAAAATTTTCTTAATAAAAAAATGAAAGAAAGGGTGAGGAAGGGAGACAGACTGAAATCACAATATCCCCCTTCAAAGGCAGACCTCAAGTGGCTCAACTTCTCCTACTACGTCCCACCTCTTAATTTCAACTACCTCCTTGTAGTGTCACAAATTGGAGACCAACTATACAGACCTTTGGGAAAACATAAAAGAATCAAACCATACTACACACTGCGGAAAAGCCTGAAGTGAGGAAAGAAGCCTGGGGGACACACATCAGAAGATCCCTAGAGGTCATTCGCTAGCCACAGAGGGCACAGGACAGGGGATAATGGTGTCAGGTACTCATGGTGAATTCAGGCATCACTATCCGGAAACTCAAGCTCTATCTATAAAGCATCAAACCATTTCCAAGTTTGTGACTGCAGCACAGAGTTGAACTCAACATTTTTCATGAAAATGAACAAATACTTAGTATAGAACTCAAATTATATAATTTCTACCATCTTTCTGAAATAACTAGACTTGCTAGGAAGCAGCAATGTGACTCATATTGAGGAGAAAACTCAATCAATCAAAACAAACCTAGATATGACATAGATAATAGAATTAGTAGACAGAGATATTAAAATAGTTACTATAAATATAACCCAAATATTCAGGAAGGTGGAAAAATTCTTCAGCTTTGTTGAAGACTCGGAAAGAACTTCTAGAGATAAAAAAAAATGTGTAAGGTAAAAATTATAAGGGATAGGATTAAAAGCAGATTGAACACACCACAAAGAATGATTAATCAATATGTAAATAGAAGAAGAAACTATTCAAAATGGAATAAATAAAGGAAAAATAAACACAGTGAGGAAAAAGAAAAAGATACAAAGAAGCTAGACAATTATAAATGCACATGAGGGAATCTTGGGCAGAGAGAGGTGAGAGAGAAATTGAAAATTAATGAGCATTAACTGAAGGCCAGTAAGACACATCCTGTCATTGGTTAATTAAGGGTACTTCTGCTGGTGATTGCCTACTATGACTGTGAGACCATGTAAAAGATTGCATATTTCTGATGCTTCGAAATGCATAAGGTCTTAAAACAGCTTCTGCCTAATCAACCAAAAATGATAGCAGAGAAAGAAACACATCATTGAATACAAGGAATTCCTCCTTCAAGACACATGAAGTGCTATGTCATGGTACCAATTAGAAATGTTACATGGTAACATTTCTTTTTTTTTTCTTTTTTCTTTTCTTTTTTTTTTGGTTTTTTTTTAATTTTTTTTATTTTGCAATACAATTCAGTTCTACATATCAGCCACAGATTCCCTTGTTCTCCCCCCTCCCGCCCCCCTCACCTTCCCCCCAACCCACCTCCCATCCCCACCTCCTCCAGGGCAAAGCCTCCCCCGAGGACTGAGATCAACCTGGTAGACTCAGTCCAGGCAGGTCCAGTCCCCTCCTCCTAGGCTGAGCCAAGCGACCCTGCATAGGCCCCAGGTTTCAAACAGCCAACTCACGCAATGAGCACAGGACCCGGTCCCACTGCCTGGATGCCTCCCAAACAGATCAAGCCAATCAACTGTCTCACCCATTCAGAGGGCCAACCTATTGATAAGTTGCTTCATTAGCTCTACTGCCTTCCAATCTGTGACTGCATGGTGTTTTCCCATTTATGCATCTTCTATCATTTGTTTAACTTTTGGCAAATTTAAGAACCCAAATTTAGTGCATGCTTTGTCATAAATGAATCAAAATTTTTGAATTTGGGAGGGGGTGTGACAATGAGATAGAGTTCTGTGTGTCCATCACCAGTATGTAAAATATAAGTTATCTGTTTTGTTTTTGCTTTAATTTTCTTCTTTTTCCCTCTTATTCTGTGATCATAGAGAAATCTCAATTTAGTTGCAGTGTGACTTTGTTTGATTAGATCCTTAACTGTGTGTGTGTCAGAAGAGGAGGGCCATGTGTAAATAGATTCTTATTCAGTAATGGGCCATTTTATGTCATTTTTTTCCATCCCTATGCATTTGTTTTCTTTTTGTTGCCTAAAACTTCCATCCACAATAGTAAGAATCTCTGGTCTGTACCCCTTTAGAGGAAAGGAAGGCTTTGATGGTTGGCACCAACTATAATGTTAGCTGATTTTATGTGTTACTAAAAGTGAATTTACACATGGTACCTATAAACATTATGATGGTGCGTATTTCTCTTTATAACTTACTGAATTTTTCTTCCTAATATTTTCATCCAAATTTATTGTTTTTTGATTCAGAATTTCCATCCATATTCATTAGTAGCCTGGTCTGTGAGTTTTCTGATTTTGGTATCAATGAATAGATTATGATAGCTGAATTCGGGCCTATTTCCTCCTCATCTACCTTCTGAAAGGCATTATGTAGAGATGATGATGTTACTGCATGTTGAAATATTCTGCAGAATCTCTGTGAAACTCCTGGTCCTCAAGATTTTTGGGAAAATAATTCAAATTACAAATTGAATTCATTTAATTGACATGGGGATATTCAGGTCATCTGTTTCACAGTGTTTTAAATTAGGGCAGTTTTTTTCTTTTGAGGAAATAGTCCATTTCACACAAGTGTCCAGGTGAATGTGTGTAGAATTGTTCCTAGTAAAACCTCATCTTCTCTTTCATTTCTGTGAAACCTGTAATGAAACCCCTTTTATTTCTGGTAATATTTTTCTTGCTTTTTCTTGTCAATCATACTGGAGCTTAGCAGATTGAATTAATTGCTTTTCAAAGATCAGCCCATTGCTTCTCATATTTTCTTTTTCATTCAGTTCAGTTTTTTATTCTCTTACAACTTCTTCCTTGAGCTATGGATGACTCAGGGGTGTTTTATTTAATTTCTAGGTATTCATTTTTTTCTATCATTTTTCTGTTACTGATCTCTAAATTTGATTACATTGTGGTTAGAGAACTAATTATTTTAAATATTTTAAATTGATTAAGGCTTTTTTCCTGATGAATCATAATATTAACCCAGTGGGAATAAACTCGAACTACATTTCAAAAGACTGAGTTTTTTTGTTTTTGTTTTTTTAAGAAAGTATTCTACAAATGGAATTAAAATCCAGCGGTTTGCAGTTTTGTTTTACCCTACATGTAAAAAAAAATAATTTTTTCATAGTTACCTTGGAAAATAAAAACTAAAAGCCAGTAACTTAATTGTAAAATATTTGAGAAAAACTGTCTTAAATCAGAGTTATTATGAGACAAAATCAAAATTTCTAATTCAAAGAACAAAACATCAAGTGAAATGTAGTGACCAGTAAACATTAAAAGTGCAATGAATTTGATGAGTGAAGAAACAGGCATTTGGAACTAGTTAATGTACCAAACTCTATGATACAATGATACTGCTTTGACACTGAAACACTGTTACTGGAAGGCAAATATAAATTGGGGGAGATGTTAGAAGAAATATACGACTCTGTTTAAATTGTATCTACTGAAAGTTTCCTGGTGGGTGTGTTCACTATCTCCCTTGTCAGGTGAGAAAGTAGAAAATAATCAGGTCTATTTATGATCTTAACATACAAAGTATCATAATTTGTTAATTTTTTTCTCATTAAGCTGAGATGATAGTTGTTAATATCACTTTGAGTTGGTCTTGGTAGTTGCAGTGCACACTGACATTGTATGTAACGTCTGTTAGAGGGCAGAGTGGTGCATAAGCAGTGGTGAGGGAAAGCATGCAGTGCACTTTAATTACTAAGTCACAATCAAAACATGGACTAACACAGCCCGCTGGCTTCCCATTCTAGCAAACCTGCTCACCTCCCTCCCCACTTTACGTGGTCTTCTCAGGACAAGCTGATGGTCATGGAAGATGTATCCAATAGCAACAACCCATGCCATTTAAGCATCATTTACTTCAAAGGTGATGCCAAATGAAAGAATAAACTTGAATATATGTTGTGTCACATTTTCCCACTGTATCCACAGGCACAAAGAACTGATATCTCACCATGTGGACCACCTACACCTTTCCTGTTTCATTTGTTTAGTTTGGGGTTGGTAGGTACCAAATCTGACATTTCAATGTTAACTTCATTATGTGTTAATTAAATTAGGTAACTATCTGTGTTCTTTTTGTTCTTCAACATGTTTCTGTTGGTTTTTCTAGACTAATTTAACAGCTAACTCCCAACCCTCACCTCATAGTAAGTCTGCCCAACTTTCCCGGACCCCATTGACTTAAACCATCACTCTGACTTGGTTCTAATACATCACAGATCATATTTCTATGTATATATGTATACATACATAGTGTATACATGGTGCTTAAAGTAGAGTGTCTTCAGCCATTTTAGAACAACTTGGATAAAACCTGGTTTCTAGGCTATACCTCAGGTGAGTATCTAAACAAAACATTCCAACCATATAAGTGGTTTTATTGGCTCTATGGAATGCAAAGAAATTTAACTGCATATGAAATTCTTGACTTTCACCTTTCTCTTGAGTTTCTTAAAGATGAAGTTTCTCTGTTACTATATATCTGAGACAACTCACACTGTGTTGCTGTGGGATGGTCTGTATGTCAAATTGCTCTGATTGGTCAATAAATAAAACACTGATTGGCCAGTAGCTAGGCAGGAAGTATAGGCAGGACTAACAGAGAGGAGAAAAGAAAGAACAGGAAGGCAGAAGGAGTCACTGCCAGCCACTGCCATGACAAGCAGCATGTGAAGATGCTGGTAAGCCACGAGCCACGTGGCAAGGTATAGATTTATAGAAATGGATTAATTTAAGTTTTAAGAACAGTTAGCAAGAAGCCTGGTACAGCCATACAGTTTGTAAGCAATATAAGTCTCTGTGTTTACTTGGTTGGGTCTAAGTGGCTGTGGGACTGGCGGGTGAGAGAGATTTGTCCTGACTGTGGGCCAGGCAGGAAAACTCTAGCTACACTGTATTACTTTCTTTCTATTCTAAGAATGGGTTTGCTTGGCAGTGGTGGCACAAACCTTTAATCTCAGCACTAGGGAGGCAGAGGCAGGTAGCTCTCTGTGAGTTTGAGGCCAGTCTGGTCTACAGAGCAAGATCCACCACAGGCACCAAAACTACACAGTGAAACCCTGCCTTGAAAAACCAAAACAAACAAACAAACAAACAAAAAAAAAAAAAAACAAAAACCCAAAAACGGGGTTTTGTCTAAATGCCTTCATGGCTGTATTCTGATCTTCAAGCCTATTGACATCATCAGGCAAGTATTCAGAATCAGTCGTTCTATATCAGTTCTTCAAATGTATAATGGTTTTTCTCTCACACACAGACCTTTTTCTTCTCCTTTGTACAGATTATCTTCCACTGAGTTTTAAGTTTTAAATACAACTTCTGTCTCATTGTTTTTCCTTTTCATTGACTCCAGTATCTGTTTTAAATTGTTTTCCCCTGTGTTCTATGCTGTCATAGAATTTCTAAAAGGTACTGTTTCCTTCATTTGGTGTATTTTTTCTTCATCCTTATAATTTCTATCATTCACTCTCTTTTTTTGGCACAGATGATAACATCCACTCCAGTTTGAATCCTTTGGAATTAAGCTGACTTTTGTCTGTTTTTTCAGTGAGTAGGGAGAGTTTGATGGGCCAACCTTCCGTTCTTCATAGTTATCTGTTTCCATTCTAATGGCTTCTGCAGTTGCTTGTGCTTCCTCTTCTTTTCAAGTTGCTATGTAAAGCATCAGAGGAGAAAAGTAATCATCCATCATACTAGTTATGAACACCATGATCTACAAAAGTGACTGGCCTGACAAAACAGTCTCTTTAGATGCTACCATTAGTATCTCTTATTCCCCTCCTACTTCCCAGTTCCCATTACTTTGTTGCAAAAACATGAATGCATTTCTTTTTATATAAAAACTGCTAAAAGGCAAAATATTGCCTTCTATCTTCCATCACACTATTTTCAGGTCACCTTCCTGGCTACCATGGCACCATTTATTTTGTTCATTATGACCCACGGCTCTCCTCTTTTCTTTAGCTTTTCATGAAATTAAATGTACCAGTGTCTTCACATTGATAATTCCCAATTTCTTACTCAGGCTAAATAAAGCCATGTAAGACTGATTGATAAGATCAACTTGCAATTTAAAATTCAAATTTAATTATTAAACAGAGAAGATATATGTGTCGGTTCCGCCAGTACCTAGTCTACCCAAAGCAAAGTCATTTTTATAAGGTCATAGGGTAAACATGATTTCAACAGGGAGAGTTGAGTTATTTTGTCAGGTCCGAAAGAAACTTGACAAATGGCTAACTCTTGTGCCTGTTAGCCTACCAAAGTGACTGCTGGCCTTCAGGCTCACTCAGTACCTATGACTCCTCTCAGCTCTTCTCACCCTGTCCCTGACCCTAAACTTCTCCAACTCATGGGCTTCCCTTCTCCCAGTTTCTGATTCCCATATAACCCTGCCATTTCATCCATGCACTCTGTCTTGGTCCTCGCTCTCTTGGTCCTTTTAGCCTACTCTCTCTCTCTCTCTCTCTCTCTCTCTCTCTCTCTCTCTCTCTCTCTCTTTCTCTCCTCGTTCTCTTTCTCTCTCTTCCCTTCCTCTCTTACTCTCTCCCTCTCTTTCTCCTTTTGTGGCCTAGTTCAGTCTACTTCCATATTCAGTCTGCTCCACTCTTTCCCTGCACTGGACTCTTCTGTATGCCTCTGGCTGCATTCTCCCTCATATCTACAATAAAAACCTTCCCCTCAACCATACCTTGGAGGTTTTGCATCCTCACTGTATACATCTGGTGCCAAAATTTTTGTTTCATATAATTTTATTTAAATTTAATATCATTAGTATCTAATGGACTTGCATACTTCAAGAGCAGAAATTTTACCATAATTCTGGATGGATTCTTTAATTAACAAGATAGAGAAATTTTTCCCTTATATAGATTCTGGAGAGGGTAATCAACTTTTGCTATTGTGATTTCCCCATTATTATGCTTTAGTGACTTAATGGCTATTATTTTCTTAATATGTTCTTTCTTTACTTAAGTCATAAGATATATTCTACTGCCCTTATTTGTGTGATATATATTTTGTGAGAACACTTTTCAGAGGCAAGTACTATTTTTAAGAACACCACATCAAAGAGACTTTGAGTTGCTTTTCTATGGTTTTAACTGTCTATCTTCTCATGCCTGTAGCCACACAAAAAACGTTGATCTCCTTTGCAATTTGTTTGTCAAGAATATGAAGACGATTATGCAGAGAGTCTTGGTCTAGTCTGAACCATATTTTGCATCCTAAATATTCTTTTCATTGCAAGGTTTGAATCCTTACATCATCTTCATATATTATCTGATGTATGTATGCCCTTCTTTAAGAAAAATCCTGGGAATAAGAAGGACACTCACCATGTGAAAAGGGGGTAGCATAGTCCTTTCATTTTCAGTCACCCTTCATTCAGATTCTATTCATTCTATAAGCTCTTTCAATTTATTAGTCATGTACTGTGCACTGACGACATTAGGTTAAATGAGAAGAACAGAAACCAAGACATGAAAATACAGTGTGTAAACTTGCTATAAATGGTTTTAATTCAGAGTTCCATCTATGTCCTGGAAATAAAGATATTCTAAGGAAGTCGGGAACTCATTTCAGCAATTTATTCTAGAGAAGAGGTGAGAAAGACCCATGAAGAGGGGCAATGATGTCACTGTTCATTCACAAATGACAAGGGATTGGCAAGCTAGAGAAAGACATCATATAGAGAAAAATTCATGGAAACATATGAGACAGGTGTGACTGGAGAAGTTAGTTCAAAAGACAGGAGAATGAAAAAGATAAATGATGAATAGATGATAGATATCTAGATAACAGATAAGATAGGTGATAGATTATAGATAATTGATGATGATGAAGAGGAAGATAGATAGATAGATAGATAGATAGATAGATAGATAGATAGATAAAATGGAGACAGTTCAGAGACTTTGCTGGGAATAAAATAAAAAATCATGCTAGAATACAGCTAGTTGAATTATTCATAAGTGCATTGTGTGTGTGTGTGTGTGTGTGTGTGTGTGTGTGTGTGTGTGTGTGTGTGTTATGTTGTTTGTGTTGTGTTAGAGAAGAAGATGAAAATCTCTAAGGGTAGGATGTAAAACACATGAGAGGAAGACAGCAACCACTTCAATAAGACACCGCACATGCATGGATTCAAGCAGGATGTAGAGGGTTTGCACTGACCTCAGAAATTGAATCATCACAGAGAGTGAAAGGAAGCATCCCCCTCAGCAACTGAAGAGTAAAAAAGACATACATGGAGGCAGGAAGCTTAACAAGAACACCCTGAAACAAGGGAGAAATTTAGTTTTAGTCCAAAACAAAAAAATCAGTAAAAATTCAAGTGCATTCTGAAATATAATTTAAATGTAGTTTTAATGATTATATGAAATTCATTTTAAACTATAATGTTGCAGATATATAATGAGTAGAATCAGGAAACTTGACAACAGAATTCCACTTGAGTGTGGAGTCTACAAACATTAAGAATTACTCATATATGAACTTATTTTCTATTCTTAGATGTTGAGAGCCTTAAATTTGAGTATTTTCATGCAGATTTTTACTTTAGTTAGGTTTCCTCTCAATCATGACTAATTTAGAGAAAATAATATTTGAACATATTTATAATTAAGAGCCCTGTGGGCTTTCTCCTTGTGTGGAGGAACTGAATTAATGAGGTTCTAACCTATTTGATAAGCATCCTTGAGTGTCCTGGTTCCAATTACCTCCTATTAATAAGTGTTGCATTTAGAATCTCTACTCCATTTCCTTATAATTTCAATTAATAAAAAAATCTATGAAAGTTTTATCTTGTCCTTTCAAACACAGGTTATACATACAGATTGCCAATAAGCCTCCTTCAGTAAAATGATCATTTCATATTTTGTTTTCAAGTAATAGTGTAAGCACAACAGTTGGTTATCTTCTGTCCATCACAACCATAACACTAGTGACAGAGGAGTCTGCCTCTAGGGTGGAGACAAGAGCACTTAACAAATAACAAATATGCTTGGGATATGGCTCAGTAGTAGAGCATTGTGTAGCACCTGAAGACCTTGGATCCTATCTCTCACAGTACAAATTTTAAAAGAGGAAGAAATGGCCAAAATGCCTGAGGAAGAGAGATTTTTCATGCCTGGTGAAACAACTTTCTCCAAGCCACTCTGGTGTTTCCCGAGAGTTGACTTTCATGAACTGAAAATCCAGGGCACCCATGTCTGGCAGTTGCCAGTTTCCTGATCACCAACAGACTTCTCTTAGTCAAAAGCAGGCATAGAGAATGCAGCTGCTGAGTAGAGGTACCAATAACTTTGATTGCTATTCTTGCCTTCTGCTTCCTGTCATAGTTGAAACTCATAAAAGTGCTGTACATTGTATGGAGAAGAGACAAACTGATGGACCAAGAAACTGATAAGTTGTGTCCTCAATAGTATTCAAGATGTTTCAGACCCTTTAGCTAAATACAACTGAGCTGTCTGGGAGGCTTCCCTAGACAGTGATAGGTGTGACTCTACCTGAGGTGACCATTTCTGCTCCTTAGTCCTTAGGGCTGAGCACTAGTCCACCAGCAAAATCCATCCCTTGTTACATGCTCTGTAATTCCAGAGCCAGCTTGTGGCTACACTCTCACACCCTACGGTTGGTACTCCATTTCCTACACTGAATTTCTCTTATGTGACCTGCATAGTTACAGTTAATACCTCTTTCTCCTGTTATTTCTTTCCTAGTTCTGTTCCACTGGATAAAAAGGGATTGAGTCACAGTTGCTATTCCAGGGTTTGAACTGCCATGTGGTCATGCCCCACCTTTGGAGACATCAAGATCAGGCAAAGTCTCATCTCCATGAACAGGTATGTCAGGAAAATAGGCAATATTTCAGAGAGGAGAAGGTTCAATGTCCAGCCTGTGCATCCCTACGTGACAACTTTAGCTATGAGTCAGTTCACATAAATAATATACAAACTCCATCCTAGCAACATCACTTCTGCTTAATAGAGTCTTTTGTGAAGAAAAGCCAGTTTTACCCAAAATACCAGATTGGTGATTGCTCTTCCTGATCCTCATAATGAACCGCAGGAAAACTGCAATTGTGGAGTTGGGCACTTTTTCCTCCCACAGCTGTGATGGTAACTTGCCATCCATAGCATCATATACTAGTTGATGTTTCCATAGTGTGAGCCTGAATACATCAGCTTCAAAAATCACATGAACATTGCTCCAATTCTCTGACACCACTCAGGGCAACAACTGAGCATCAGAAGTTGTCTGCCAGGCCAGTAATCTTTTTTTAAACAAGGATGTGACTCTGCCGCTGAGGTTCTCAAAGCCCAAGGAGATTTACAGAAATTTAAATGTATGTAGCCCACTCACTCTTAGAATAAGTTAAATCAAGACTACTAGAGAGAATACACAGAAAATGGAATCATGAGCTCTCTAGGAACCTCTCATGTTCATTAGACTATGAGAACTGTGCCATCGAAGTGGCTCAGTGACTAAAGGTGTGTTCTGCCAAGCCTGAATATCTTGAATCTGATCCTCAGGGCCTACATGGTGGAAGAGGAAAACCTGCTTGTTGGGAATGTCTTTCTGTATGCTGTGAAGGTGTTGCTCTGATTGATTGATAAATAAAATGCTGATTGGCCAATAGCCAGGCAGGAAGTATAGTGTAGGCAGGACAAAGAGAGAGGAGAATGCTGGGAACAGGAAGGCTGAGTCAGGAGATGCTTCCAGCCGCCGCCATGAGAAGTAAGATGTAAAGTACCAGTAAGCCACAAGCCACATGGCAAGGTATAAATTAGTAGAAATGGGTTAATTTAAGATATAAGAACTAGATAGCAAGACGCCTGCCAAGGTCATACAGTTTATAAGTAATATAAGTCTCTGTGTGTTTACTTGGGTCTGAGCAACTTGAGCCTGACTGGGACTGGAGAAAACTCCAGCTACATCTGCTTCTTCAAGTGGTTCCCTGATCTTCTCATGCACACCAGACCATGCACATATGAACACAAACACACATATTCTCCCAATAAATAAATACTGAATAAAAATAAATAAATGTATTAAAAACTATGAAGGCTGAGGACTACTGCTTTATGCATGTGCTTCTTTTCCTTTCACAACCTCTTTTCCCCCATGAAACTTTAATATAACCCCAAGCATAGCTGCACACATAAAACATTTATTGATAATCAACCATAAGGAAACTTATTTTTGAAGTTAAATGTGCAATCCATTGTACCAAGGAATCACCTAAGGAAACCTACTCTAAAACAATTCATTAGAAATATATAATTTTATCATTTGAGAAAACCAAAGTGCATTCAGATATTAATGATATGGATATGTTCATTTATTTTTTACATAAATAATTAAATCTTGTCCGAATATTTGCTAGTGCAGAACATAAGCATTTTCAACACTTTTTGGATTGAACAATATGTCGGAGCCTGCCAACAGTCAGCTGGGTAGCTGGGTAGAGGTGTGTGGATTGTAGAGACAATGAAGAAGACAGAAAAGAGTTGAGAGGTCTGCCAGTCAAAGCCTGACAGCCCCGAGTTTATTTCACAGCCAGCTTATATACAGTTTTGAAGGACAGGGGTAGAACAATGCATAGTGCAGGCATTCAACCACTATCTATCCTGCATAGGATAATGGTCAAGGAGCAGGCAGTTTCATTTTCTATCTACATGTACTTACAGCTGGCATCAACAGCCTGCATCTAGCTAGATAGTGTGTGCCTTCATGTGGGCTAATCAGGACTTTCTCACAGCCCTGTAGCAAGCAAGTTTGAACTCTATTGACTCAGAATAGACTTCAGATTCAAACTGGGAAACTGAGTCAGTTGTGGGCTCCCACACCAATATATTGATTTTGTAATTATCAATGCTGAGAGTAGTGTTTTGCATAAATACATATTTCAAAAGGGCAGAATTGGGGCTGGAGAGATTGCTCAGGTGTTAAAGCATTTGCTGCTTTTGCAGAGGACAGGGTTCACTTCTCAGAACCCACATGGTGGTTCATAGCCATCTGCAGCCTCAGTTCTAAAGGACACTATGCCCTCTTATGGGCTCTGTAATCACCAGACACCCATATGGTGCACAGACATATTCACAGGCAAACACTTATAGATGTAAAATAAAAAGAAATATACATTTTTTTAATTTTAAAGGCAGTAAAGTATGCCTATGGTTATTTCAAAAATTGTTGGAAATTTCATCATAATCCTGAGCCGAATTTCATTTAACAATCTTTTTAGGAAACTGGTCAACAACTCAAACTCCATTTTTAAAACTAAGCATTCTACAGAAAATATCAACTGAACCACCATCAGCAAATACAGGGATTCAGGGAAAAGAGAACCCTCGTTCTCTATTGGTGGGATTGATAACTGGTGAAGTCACTATTGAAAATGAGCACAGCAAATTCTCAAAAGCTAAAAATAAATCTACAATGTGATCTTGCAATACCACTCCTTGGCACATGCCCAAAAGACTTGACATCCTACTCCACCAAGCACTTGCTCAACCCTGTTCACTGCTTCTCTATTTAAAATATCCAGGAAATTGAAAAAAAAAAACTAAATGTTCTTCAACCAATGGATGAATAATGAAAATGTAGCACATATACACTATGGAATACTGACTCAGCTGTAAAGACCATGAAATAATGAATTTTGCAAGTAAATGGAGAGAACTAAAAAAAAAAAAATCACGTGAAGTGAGTAACCTAGACCTAGAAAGATAATGCTGCCTGTTCTCTCTCATTGGAGGCTCCTAGCTACAAATCTTCACCTGTGAGTACATGGCCTGGGGTAACTTTGGAAACCAGGAAAGTAAAAAATAACCATTGTCAGGATAGGGGAGTCGGAGAGCAAGAGAAAGGGAAATAGAAGGGTATGATTAATCTGATTAGGGAAATGGGAAATGGGGGCTTCTGTAGGGAGGAAGAAGGAGGTAAATAGAGAAGCGGAAAGGAGGAGGGTAGAGGGGTACAAGTGACCTGGCAAGGGGAATGGAGGGATCCTAAGGGAGGTATAAAAGAAGGAAATTTAGAAGAAGGAGAGAAAGAGATAAAATAACAATAAGAAGGTCTTAAAATGTCACAATTTTCTGTGTATAAATGTACATACATATGAGATCTTTTCCCATCTGTAGCACAAATCTTAAAAGGTTTTATTAATAAAAACACTCCAGAGCCAGGTGTTGGGGTGAACGCTGAAAGATCAGAGAAACAGAGCAAGCCACATCTAACCTCACCTTGCCAGCTTCTAGGTTGGTCTTGTTACCTCAAACTGGAAGCCTCTGAGTCCTCATCCAGAATGAACCTCAGCTGAACTGATGCTAAAAGCCTAAATGCTTAAAGAGGCACTAGTTCATAGTCCTTCCTGCCTTATGTACCTTTCTGCTTCTTGCCATCACTTCCTGGGGTTAAAGGTGTGTGTCACTATACCTGGCTGTTTCCAGTGTGGCTTTGAACTCACAGAGATTCAGATGGATCTCTGCCTCCAGAATGCTAGGATTAAAGATGTGTGCTACCACTGCCTAAACCTATGTTTAATATAGTGACTGTTCTGTTTTCTGACTCCCAGATAAGTTTATTGGGGTGCACAATATATCAACCATATCTGTCTGAGCTGACCGTGCTATCTTCCAGAACCAAAGACTGCTTAACTAAAATCCCAACACCAGACATGAGAAGCCTTCTTTTGAATTGTTGGCCAGTCCTGTCCAAAACATACAGCCTATTGTTATTGTCCTTAGTTGTCTACAAGAGGTGGTAGGTTAATTCCTATTGATGAAGACACAATGAATTTCAGAAACAAGGCTCAGAGACTCCTGAGCTGGAACTGACTTGACTGCTTCTTCTCTGAGAACTAGACTTCAATGCAAGCTTCCAAAGGAAGGAAGTAACTAACAGTCCTACCCTGCTGACTTCTATGAACCACATCAATGACCAGCCTGATAACCCTAAGGGCACAGTACTGGCACGCATACCTTGGCAGGAACCAACAGCTCTCTAATTTGACTTAAGGCCAGATAAACAAGAGGAATACTGTGCTTAGTATTGGAAACATAGCTAATTGCTTGGTGCTGTTGAAGTCAAGATTATTGGAAAAGCAGCTACAACCACGATTTTACTAAACCAACACAGACCATAACAACAATCTATAAGCATTTGTTATTAAACCCACAGAGAAGTATAGTCTTTACGCTTCAAGTAAACTTCTCTTTGAAACAGATGGAGACTACTACAGAAAACCATAACCAATCAAGATGCTGACTTGTAGAGCCCAGTGGATACATCTACAAAACATTCCCATACCACAGGAAACTCAGGCTCAGGGAAAATTGTAGAAGGAGATAGAGGCAGAAAGATAGTGAAAGTCAAAGGATAAGGGAGTTTCTTGTGAAACTGTGTCTCCTAGGCACATCAGAAGATACACACATAAAGTCTCACTAATCAAACTATTCAAACATGAATTGAACAAGAGTGGCACCAATGGACACATCAAAGTAGATGGGGGAAAACCCAGGAGACCTCAACCCTACACAAAGAACTATAGACAATTGAGGAAAGCTGGGATCAGGAGAGGTGGCTTTACCTAGAGAAGACCACATTCATTGACTGTTCACTGACAAATAGACCTGAAAGATGCAAGTAACTTACATGGATTGAGAATGTTATATTTAGGAATGTATATGTATAATCATGCACATGTATGAATTCAATAAGAATTAAATTAATGAAAGGAGGTAGGAGACCAGTGGGCAGGCTGTACCACCACCTCTGCCACCCACTAGACTCTCTTCCCACAAGACCCACTCCACCACCTACTTCCACATACCCTATCATCTTCCCTTTGTCCAACCATTCCCCTCAACATCAGCAACCCCTATAAGCACAAGCACCACCTACACAAGTTGGAAAAACAGGTGAGTGAAGGGTCTCCCAGATAAACAGCCCCAATCTCCAGGCCCTAAGCCCTAGGGCACATTTCATGCCCCTTCCTCTACCATCTTAGCCCCAGCAAGGCAGTTGGGCTCTGTCCCCAACTCTGGTGGAATACCACTGCTCTGGAGTACACCCCAGCAACAAGTCAGCAAGTGAGAGACCTGCAGGCAGACCTCACCACCACCATGCCAACCCCTGGATTCTGTTCTACAATACTCACTCTGCTGCCTAACCACATCTACCCCAGCATCCTCCCTGAGAACAGCCTTCTCTGGCACCACCAGCAGACCCTATATGCACAAGTGCCACCCATACCAATTGGAAGTACAGCAGCCCCTATAGGCACAAACACCACCTATACCAGTTGGAAGAAGAGATGGGTAAAAGCCAATGTAAGAATACATTCAACAACATAAAGGGCAATATGGGACCACCAGAACCCGGGTGGTGGTCCTACAACAGCAAGACCTGAACAACACAATGCAAATGAAGCAGAAAAAAAATGACCTTAAAAATAACTTTATGAAGATGATAGAGGCCCTTAAAGATAAAATGAAAAATTCCCTTAAAGAAATCAAGGAAAAGACAAACAAAAAAGTTAGAAGAAATCACTAAATCCCTTAAAGAAAGCCAAGAGAAAATCTATCAAACAGGTAAAGGAAACAGTTCAAGACTTGAAAATTGAAATAGAAGCAATAAAGAAAACACAAACCAAGGGAATTCTGGAAATGGAAAATCTGAGTAAGTGAACAGGAATGACAGATGCAAGCATCTCCAGCAGAATACAGGAGATGGAAGGCAGAATCTCAGGGATTGAAGATATGATAGAGGAAATAGATTCATCAGTCAAGGAAAAGGTTAAAATCAAAACAATTCTTAACACAAAACATCCAGGAAATCTAGGACACCATGAAAAGACCAAACCTAAGAATAATAGGGATAGAAGAAGGAGAAGAATTCCACCTGAAAGGCACAAAAAATATATTCAACAAAATCATATAAGAAAACTTCCACCGGGCGGTAGTGGCGCACGCCTTTAATCCCAGCACTCGGGAGGCAGAGCCAGGCGGATCTCTGTGAGTTCGAGGCCAGCCTGGACTACCAAGTGAGTTCCAGGAAAGGCGCAAAGCTACACAGAGAAACCCTGTCTCGAAAAAAAAAAAAAAAAAGAAAAGAAAAGAAAACTTCCCCCAATCTAAAGAATGACATGCCTATGAAGGCACAAGAAGCTTACAGAACACCAAATAGACTGGACCAGAAAAGAAAGTCTCCTTGCCACATAATAACTAAAGCACTAAACATATAGAATAAAGAAAGAATATTAAGGGCTGCAAAGGAAAAAGGCCAAGTAACATATAAAGACAGAACTATCAGAATTACACTTAACTTCTCAATGGAGACTCTAAAAGCCAGAAGGTCCTGGACAAACATTTTGTAGACACTAAGAGACCATGGATGGCAGCTCAGACTACTATACTCAGTAAAACTTTCAATAACCATAGACAGAGAAAACAAGATATTCCATGACAAAACCAGATTTAAACAATACCTATCCACAAATCCAGCTCTACAGTAATAGAAAGAAAACAACTCCAACCCAAGGAAATTAGCTGCAGCCACAAAAATACAGGCAATAGATAATCTCACACCAGCAAAACCCAAATAAAGGAAATACACACACACTAACAACAACAACAACAAAATAACAGGAATTAACAATCACTGGTCATTAACATCCCTTAATATCTATGGACTCAATTCACATATAAAAAACATAGGCTAACATCATGGATATGAAAGCAGGATCCCCATTTCTGTGGAATACAAGAAAAACACCTCAACTTCAAAGACAGGCATTACCTCAAAACAAAGGTGATGGGTGATGCCTTTCTTACACTGTGAATATGTGTTACTCTGATAGGTTGATAAATAAAGCCATTTGGCCTATGGCAAGGCAGCTTAGAGGCAGGTGGAAAATCCAGAAGCAGAAAGAAGACCCACTACCTCCCAGTGTCAGCAGAGAGCATGGTTTCCCCAGAGCTGGTGGTAAACATAGCTAGGCCATGTTGGAAAGCTGAGATGGGTGGAGCCAGCAAGCAAAGCTGCCATTTTAGTCCTAGTGATGCTGCAGTTTAAAGCAATAGATTCACAATAAAACAGATTCATATAAAATAAACCTCTAAATGGTTTACAATGTGTGTGAAATTGTACATAGGATTGGAAAAGAGATAAAAAGGAATATAGACAATTATATAAAGAAATAGAAAGTTTTAAAAAATAAAGTCTTTTAAAGAGACAGTAAAGGTAATATAAAAAATAAGCCACATAAAGATGAATATTACACAGAGAGTCTGGATTATATTGTGTTTGGGATTTTTAACTGCAGAAAGACATGTGATTGTAAAGGCTACTCAGTTAAACCAATATGAATGTTTTAAAGACATCTTGACTTCAAAACTTGGATCTAAGGATATGTTGCTTTTGAAAGAAGGCTCTGCTTTTGTTTCCACATGAAACAAGAGGCTATGGATTTGTTCCAGTTTAAGATGGATCAGATTTGATCAAACCAGATCTCCTGAACCTTAACAGATGGTACCTATCAAAAGAGGTTATAGCCAGTCTTTCCAAGACTTCACCATTATCTCAAATTATCTCAGGATTCCCATAAAACTACCAGCACCCCCTATCAGCAGGCAATAGCCTAAAATACTATGCCCATGTTCCCCCCAAAAAATGGATTATGGATGTTTGTTTAGATTGTTGGTTGCAAATTGTTATTGGTCATATTCAATCTCTAAAAGGAAAAGGGGGGATATGATATAGATATGATAGGATGAAAGGGTAAATTATTGAATCAACTTTTAAAGAGCAACTTGGTTTAAATTGCTATAGAATTTAGTTTATTGATACAAATTTAAAGTTAATTTTGTTGTACTGAATGTATATTTCTACTCTTGTTTAAGGTGTTATGTTTATGCAGCTCATTTGAAATTGTAATGGATAATTAAGAAATACTGGGGGCTGGAGAGATGGCTCAGAGGTTAAGAGCACTGACTGCTCTTCCAGAGGTCCTGAGTTCAATTCCCAGCAACCACATGGTGGCTCACAACCACTTGTAATGAGATCTGGTGCCCTCTTCTGGCCTGCAGTCATACATGCTGTATACATAATAAATAAATAAATCTTTAAAAAAAAAAAAAAGAAATACTGATTAATAATTAGTCTTCTATGATAGTCAAACTTATAGTCATGTTAGTTAAATTTTCTAGATATATGTAGATATAATTTAAATTAGGTAAGCGATCTTCAAATATTTTAAAGACCTACAGAATATGACATTTAAAATGTTTTAAAAACTTAAACTTTTCTGGACAATGAGACATGTCTGCTCCTGGTAGCACCAAATACTTCAAGGAAGATGATGGGTATTGAAGAAACTCATTATGGAGTTTGCTTTCTTTGTGGCAAAAGTTAGCCACTGGGCAAAAAAGTGTCCTTGCATGGACTGATTGACAGTATGTTATATAAATTGAACATGCAAGACCCATAGGAAGGTGACCACTGAACTTTGCAAGATGAGATGGTCCTTCAGGTTTCTGCTTTGCAAAGGAGACTGCCAGATATTCTACAGGACACACAGAGAAGCAACTTAAAAACTCTAGGCCTAGAGGCTGAAGATGGATGATCCAACATTGCAGAGGAATTTTGGATGACTGTCCAGGTGCCAGCTGTCTCTGTCATTCTAGATTTTTGGAAGTTGCTTACAATGCACTTCTTATTTACTTAGGTAATATTATATCCTTCTGAAGTCTTTGATGTAGCTGAAGACTAGATAGTTATAATTATGGTTTTCCTTGGTTATGATAAGAGATAAGGTAGATATTAAACCTTAGACTCACAAATATAGGATAGATAGGATATCTTCTTTAATTTTGCCAAATACAAATAGACTAGATATTACAACTATAATTCTTGCTTGATAACTGTTTTGTTATATGTAATTTTACTATGTTGAAGTTAAAACCTTCCTTTTGAATAGAAAGAAAAGGGGAAATGATGAGTGATATCTTTCTGTACATTGTAAAATGTATTTCTCTGATTGGTTGATAACCCAGACCCAGAAAGACAAACTCATAAGTGGATATTAGCAGTAAAATACAGGATAACCAACCTACAATCCACAGCCCCAAAGAGGCTAGATAACAAAGAGGGCCCAAAGAAGGGAAGCATGGATTTCCCTAGTAAGGGGAAGTAGAAGAGGTCTCCTGGGTAAACTGGGGGTTAGGGGGATGGAGGATGGGAACTGGAGGGAGCAGGAAGTAGGTTGGATGGACTGAGTATAGGAGGCAGTTTGGGGGCAGGACAGATTGCTAGGGAGAAGCTGATACCAAGGGAAACTCCCAGGAGTCCACAAGGGTGACCCCAGCTATGACTCATAGCAATAGTAGAAAGTGTGCACTCTACTGTAATCAGTAGATTTTTTTTCTTTATTTTACATACCGACTACAGTTTCTCCTCCCTCCTCTCCTCTTGTACTCTTCCCTCAATTCCCATCTATCCCCCTCTGCATGCACCCAATCCTCCTCCATCTCCATTCAGAAAGGGGCAGGCCTCCCATGAACTTGAACATAGCATAGCACATCAAGTTGAGGTAGGGCCGAGCTCCTCCCCCCCATATAAAGGCTGGACAAAGTAAGCCAGCACTGGGAACAGGTTCCCAAAAGTCAGCTAAGCACCAGGGACAGGTCCTAATCTCACTGTTAGGAGCCTTACAAACAGATCAAACTACACAACTGTCACATACATGCACAGGACCTAGGTCAGTCCCATGCAGGTTCCCTAACTGTTGGTCCAGACTTCATGCGCTCCCCTGGGCTAAGGTCAGCTGTTTCTGTGGGTTCATCCTTCATGACATTGATTACCCTGGCTCATACAATCCTTCCTCCCTTTCTTCAGGAGGACTTCCCAGAACTCAACCCAGTGCTTGGCTGTGGATCTCTGCATTTGCTCCATCAGTTACTGGATAAAGACTCTGTGATAACAATTAGGTAGTCATCAATTTGATTATAGTAGATTGTACCCTTTCCACTATTGCTTTGGGTCTTAGCTGGGGTCATCCTTGGACAGTGTGTGAAGATATATTGATGTGATTGATGTAATAAAAAAACTGAATGGCCAATAGCTAGGCAGGAGAGATAGATGGGATTTCTGGGGAAAGAGAGGAAGAAGAGGAGGAATCTAGGCTTGGGAGCTTCACCAGCAAACTTGGAGCAATTTGGACTTGCCTTACTGAGGAAAGATAAAAGCCACATGGCAGGACATAGATTAATATAAGCAGGTTAATCTGAGTTATAAGAGCTAATTGGGAACAAACCTAAGTTAAAAGCAAGCTCTCATAATTAATAAGAAGTCTCAGTGTCCTTATTAGTGAGCTGGTGGCCCACCAAAATAATCCAACTACAGACTTGGGTCCCATTTATTCCCTGGAAAACATACTGTTTTTTATTTTGTAAAACCTTCCCAGAACTTTCTCTCTCTGGTATTGCCAAGAGTTTTACAGCAGTCACAGCTGTTTTCCACATTTCTACATCACTAGAGACCAAGGTGGCAGGGAGTTTGCATGCCCAGGATGACTCTGACCTTGTATTCCCAGCTGGGTGCTTATCTGATTAAACACTTCTGTGACATCTCCAAACTGTGTTTTAAAAGTCCTCTTCTGGAACAATGTCTAGATCCAGATGTGAGCATTACTGGAGAAAACTCATTGTCCACACATGAAGCAAGAAAGGAGGTTATAACCCATTTAGACTTACATTTTCTGACCATCATTTGTCTTTCAGAAAAAAAAATTATTGTTTTTAGATACCAACTGAGGATAGCTTAGGCATTAATAAGTGGCCTCGATCATGTAGAGATAGTATTTTAATATTTTTGCATGGCAGTGAAATCCAATTCATCCAACACTAAACATGTTTACACATTTTTTATTTCACTTCCAACTAATTCCTTCCAAGTTGTAGTTTAGCCCCCTGTAACAATGTTTTGGGAAAATGTGATAAAAAAAAATCTCTGTCATAAATCCACCTTTTAGAACTACACACACACAAACACACACACACACACAGAGAGAGAGAGAGAGAGAGAGAGAGAGAGAGAGAGAGAGAGAGAGAGAGAGAGAGAGAGAGAGAGTACTAGAAATTAGTTATACATTGGTTGACAGGTACAAAAGCTAAAAAGAAAACTGGCCTATTGCTTCTTTTAAAATTGAAGTTGAACCACTTTGGATAGACATCACATCTGATTTTGCCAACCTATGACTCATTCTCACCATTAGAAATTAACTAATTTGTAGATCCCATATTTTCACGCTTAAAAGTTTTAATTGTACCATATAATGAGGGTTAAATTTTACAATAATCAAGGAGAAATGTATTTAATGAAACATCATTTCTGTACTAATTCATTGTCTAATATACCTTGTCACTATGAAATCATCCCATGAGGGAAGTACAAAATAAAAAAGTGTTATTTAGAAATGTATGTATGTTATTTTAAAATGTATAAATATATATAAAGAAGGGTTATTTAAACATATATAAAGAAAATTTTATTACACAATATATGCAGTTCTAAGTATCTTTATTATTCTGTTTCTCTCTTTAAAAAATGTGAATTTTACATTATATAGAGAGTGTATTGTGATTATAAATATATATGTTTATATACACACATACATACATGTATATGATTATAAACATATATGTATGTATATATACGCATTGAGAGAGAGAGAGAGACAAATGTAGATCTACAAATGTAGAGACATATGTAGATACATATATGAGAGAGAGGTAGAGAAAGACACAGAGAGGGACAGAGAGATTCAAGTTCCCCCAAAAAGAGTCATAAGAAGGGGAAATAACAAGTTCAGGTTGTTTAGTACATCACTGTAAGATGCATAAATGTCTATGTCATAGAAGTTCTTTCATATTAGAAAAATAAAACTTTCCCTTATTGACTGGCTCTACTATAATAGATATGACAAAATAGTTGGAAAATGAAATGTGTGACAAAAAATTTATGTCCCTACCCTATAATCTATAAGTGCCAAATGAACATCTGAAATAATAAATTAATAAATCATTTGAAATGTTCAATCATGATATCTCCTTCTTTAGACTCAGTATGGGAGGTAGTTCAGCAAAATTTAATTTGACTTGACTCTGTCCACCATTATCTGTGTCTTGCCTTCTGAGTTACTGGTTATTAAACTCATTATCACTCCTGGAAAATCGGGCTTAGGTGTCAATCAAATTAGGGAATCTTCATAAGGAATATTGAAACCATGTGAAAGCATGTGATATTTATACTGATTTGTGGTTTCGGCAGACACCAAGGTAGAGTTCCTAACCTCAGCCAGCTAGGAATTTACGAAGGTGACTGGATAATGCTCCCACAAAACAAGGACTTTAACTTTTGTATTTTTTTATTCTAATAAGAGAAGCAACTGTTGAGTCATTAAAAGTAAATTGACTTTTAAAAATGGTATTATACAAAAATTGAATAAATTTGGAGAATCAATTGAATGAGTCTTCTTTAACAGACATGAGGAAGATAATTACAATAAGCAAAAGAGAGATGTGGAGAAGTCATTGTCATCACTAAATACTGAGGGTCTGTTGACCTAGAAATGTATTTAAAAGAAAACAATTAGAAGCATGATTGCCTTGGTTAAAAAGAAAAAGAAAAGAAAAGAAAAAGAAAAAAAAATAAATAAGATTTAATCCTTTTCATCTGAGTTATATTCTTTAAAAGCATTAAAAGATAAATGGTTATGAATGCTTCTTATAAACAAATAACAAATCTACTTAAGTATATGCGTGCATGTGTATTAATCTACATATGTATCTGTAATGGCAAGGGAAATGCACAATTAAAGTAATTATCAAGTGATTTGTAACAGAATCTAATTCATAACCCCTGATCAGCAGTATTAAATAGTTCCTATCTACTGTGCAATAAAATTTTACCTCTGTTAGGCAATGCTGGCTAAACTATAACTGATTTTTGTTTTGTTTTGTTTTTTGTTTTTCTCTTTTTTATTTATTTATTTTTTTTATTTTTATTTTGCAATACAATTCAGTTCTACATATCAGCCACAGATTCCCTTGTTCTCCCCCTCCTGCCCCCCTCACCTTCCCCCCAGCCCACCCCCCATTCCCATCTCCTCCAGGGCAAAGCCTTCCCCACAGACTGAAATCAACCTGGTAGACTCAGTCCAGGTAGGTCCAGTCCTCTCCTCCCAGGCTGAGCCAAGCAATCCTGCATAGGCCCCAGGTTTCAAACAGCCAACTCATGCAATGAGCACAGGACCCTGTCCCACTGCCTGGATGTCTCCCAAACAGATCAAGCCTATCAACTGCTCACCCACTCAGAGGGCCTGATCCAGTTGGTGACCCCTCAGCCATTGGTTCATAGTTCATGTGTTTCCGTTCGTTTGGCTATTTGTCCCTGTGCTTTATCCAACCTTGGTCTCAACAATTCTCGCTCATATAAACTCTCCTCATTCTCGCTAATTGGACTCCCAGAGATCCACCCAGGGCCTAGTCATGGATCTCTGCATCCAGATCCCTCAGTAGTTGGATGAGGTTTCTAGCACGACAATAAGGGTGTTTGGCCATCCCATCACCAGAGTAGGTCAGTTCGGGCTGTCTCTCGACCATTGCCAGCAGTCTGTTGTGTGGGCATCTTTGTGGATTTCTGTGGGCCTCTCTAGCACTTTGCTTCTTCCTATTCTCATGTGGTCTTCATTTACCATGGTCTCCTATTCCTTGTTCTCCCTCTCTGTTGTTGATCCAGCTGGGATCTCCCGCTCCCCCAAGCTCTCTTTCCCTCAACCCTCGCCCTTCACTACCCCCACTCATGTCCAGGTGAGTGCCCTAGCTTGCCCCGGACCCCATTCCTGGGCACCAGCCACTCCGGGGAAGACCTATAATTGATTTATAAGTCGGGATCATTCTTTCTTTAAGGATATGGATCAAATACTGCCTTCTAACTTTTTATCTTTCCATCATTCCAAATACTATATAAATGCCTTTCTGAAAGAAACATTAGAAAACAAGTTTTATCACTACTTTCCTTTTTCTAATGTTTAACATAACTCCAGAAACTTCCGTCTGACCTTCTTCAGTTCAATTGATTGTGATGAAATCAGATCATGCACCCTCCCCGTGACTCACTAATAGCTTGATTGAGTTTCATTGTCACCAGATCACCATGATTAGGTCACTCTTGATTAGAGCATTCTCTTAGAAAATAGAGCTCCACTATTTTTGTTGGGACCATGCCCCTCCCTAAACTTCTTCAGCCACCAAAAGAATAACTTTCCTATAAATAATTCACCTATTACCTTTTCCATTTACTTCACGGACACATTTCAGAGGGGGTGGGAAATGAAGGAATACACAAAGGAGAAAATAAAGCAAAATGTTTGTGCACCAAATGAAGACTGTTCTGCATGTATTGCTCTATTTCTTTCCAGTCTCAATATTGAGATTGGCTGTCAGAACATCTTATTCTTTTCATAGCTTTGTTCATCAAAAAATATTTCCTATTACACAATAATATCCTCATACTTTCCAACATGATTCACACAAAATGGAAAAATATGTCTTTTATTTTATAATTGCATCACACAATTCATGGACATTCATTGAGCTCCTACCATTTCAGTACTGCATGGGTTTGTGCATGAGAACAAAGACCATGCTCTGCTTCACATACATTCTAAAAGCTAGAGAGAAGACTCAAAGACCAGGTATGCAAATATGTAAGATATAAACTAAGTGGCTAAATGAGACAGAGGGGACAAAAGACAAGGCATCGTTAGCAATGTGAAACCAGAGGAATGGAATTGTATTTTACCTTTGTGCTTACATGTATTTGGTAAGTATCCTGCAGGACACTAGCAGTCAATGTTTAATATATGTATTTTATATTTTTAATATATATGTTATACATGCTTGTGTTGACAGTTGAATAAGAAATGCAGATAGAAATACAGAGACAGGAAATATATGTTTGTATGCTTATTCTTTATTTCTTTAGCCCAAATTTAATTTTATTTGGTGCTCATATTTTCAGAAAGATCATCAGTTAAGGTCTGTTCCTTCCCATGTCATCTTCTGCATGCTTGAGTGCTCACATAAGATGAAGCTAGTAAACAGTGCTTTAAGCATTTCCTTTTACAGTCGCTATAAAGAAATACTCTCTTCCTATAAAGTAAAGATTTGTTGCAGTTCCATTTGTGTTAAAAAAAAAAAAAACCAAGTTTTACCCCAGTAACAGGTCTAATTTCTTCATCCAAAACAGTGGTAGCTGCACATTTTTGCTCCTTTCTGAGTCATCAATCTTCATACATGGTTATAGGTAGTTATTGGTTATTAGGGGCTGAAGAGAAAAATTCTCTGTGTACTTTAAATATAGTTATTTTCCCTTCCTTGTGAGAAGAGATAAGAATGGGCACAACTCAGGTACCTGACTGTCTATCTTCTCTCTACTGATGGAAAGCATCAAATGACATACTAAAATATTCAGGTTATGTTGTGGTATATTTGATCAAACTGTGTGAAATGTGTCACTGTTTTATTCTGATTGGTTTAATAAAGAGTTGAATGGCCAATAGGTAGGCAGGAGAGGTTAGGTGGGACTTCTGGGCAGAGAGAGGAACTCTGACTTAGCATCTGACATGGGGTATTATGCCAGTGAGACATGGAGGGAGTCACCATTTATCACATAAAGAAGTTTCTGTGGTGAAGACTGAGAGCTATGTTAATTTATGCATATAAAGATGAGAACTTAGGGCACAGTTTAATACTAAATCCATTTAGCAGAATAATGGTAGTAGGTTCTCCCTTAGGCACTCTGACCTATTCAATCATGGGTTCTTGGTGGCCAGATAATTTCATAATGTTTTGTTACATTAAGTAATGTGACCCACTTCCCCTATCATGCCTTCTCAACACCTTGAGAAATTCTCCAATCAAAAGCAGTGAAGAGGATTTTTAATAGCTTAATGTAAACTATAAATGATTCAAATCCTTGATTTATTCATTTTAAATTCTTACATCTGCTGTAGGCCCGAAAAACCTGGCGAATGTGTTGTATGTAACGGAACAAAACCGACATGTGAAGGTGCAGAAGTAGGACACCCCAGCCCTGGAACCACTTCCAGAGAAAGGTGAACTGTGCTCCTTAAAACATTTCTGTCTACTGACCATGAATAAAACACATTTCAGAAAAGTTTCTAGAATATTTGATCATTTTTAATGATTAGTATTTTATTATTTCACTTCTATATATGTAAATACAAGCTTTATTTCTCTAACTATCATGCTTTCCCATACACTTATTTTGTAACTTGATTTTAAAAATATAAATAAAATGCCAGTCTGTTTTTTATTTAATGTGTTAGTTAATTTTTATGAAATTCGAACTTTATTAATGTAAGTCAACAGAATTGAATTCACTAAGATAAAGGGCATGAGTTTCAAAAAAACTGCCCTTCATAGAATTGCTACCAACCTATACGCTCACTAGAGACTTGTGCTTCCCTCTCACATCAACTCTGCTTACGTTGTGTATTTTAACCAGTTTGGGTTTGAAGCAAATGTCATCTGACTGGATTTCAAATTATATTTCTCAGATCCCATGTATGTATTAACTAAATGTTCTCATTTCCAATTATGATAATTGTTTGCCATGGGCCTTTTGTTTTATGCTGTATTAGTATACTGAATGACCAGAAGAAAGATTAGCTATTATAGTTAGTGAACCTAGTACCTGAAATACATTTTCAAATTAGTTCTACACATCATATGTAATCTTTGAACTTTATTTATAAAATTGTTGTCACAATCATACTTGTACACACACACACACACACACACACACACACACACACACACACACACCATCTTTCACATCTTTGCCCTTGGTGATTTTCTTTAAGTAAAAAAAAATCTTGACTAGCCAATAATAATACATATCTTCAATTATAAATATTGTCATTTTGTAATTAAGTTGCTAGCTTTTGTGTATAGACTTTTATAAACTAATGTTATCCTTTACCAATTGGTGATTCTATTATAACAACATCACAGAGGTTTCACCCCATCTTCATTTAACTTTATTTGTGTCTAGAGTTGTTCTCCAAAGTCTTATTCTGTTAAATAAATCTTTTGTTTATTCCTATTCATTAATTATTTTAGTTCTATTACATATTTTAATACCTGGTTTATTTGGTTAGATTATAACACCCCATAATGCTTTTTAAAGGTTCTATCCTCTGTTTGTATGAACCCAGTTGAACTTTGAAATACCCTCTATTTAATTCCAAAACCTATTCCAATTTTTGCAACTGCATCAATCACAGAGGCTCATTTGGGCAAACATAATATTTTCACCATGCAGAAAGCAGATAAAGTGAAGTTACAAGAGCAAACAGTAAGAAATCTAAGCCAAGAGGCGAGAAGGCCAGAAAAGGCCTAAAACCTGAAGGTAGGCGGGAGGAAAAGATGCTTAATGGGGAGGGAATAACACTGAGGCCACGTATATGTTGGATGACTGAATATAACAGAGGGTGCTTGCTGAGGACAGGCAATAGGAAAGGTGGAAGCTAGGGTGTGAAGGATCTTTCTGTGAAAAGCAATTTTGAGGTTAGAGTTGATTCCAAAGACAATAGAATTTTCAAGACTTTAAGTTAAGAAATGGTGTTAATATATTTCAGTTTTGACAGTTATCTCTCCTCATGGTATTGATAACGGATTAGATTAGAGTAGATACAAAGAAAGAACTATTTAAGAAACTGCGATCTCAGAGTTGTTTTGATTTGCATTTCCCTGATGATTAGGGATGTTGAGCAATTCCTTAAATGTCTTTTGGCCATTTGAGTTTCCTCTGTTGAGAATTCTCTGTTTAGTTCTATAGCCCATTTCTTAATTGGACTGTTGAGCATTTTGATGTCTAATTTCTTGAGTTCCTTATATATTCTGAATATCAGTCCTCTGTCAGATGTGGGGTTGGTGAAGATCTTTTCCCATTCTGTAGGCTGTCGCTTTGCCTTGTTGACCATATCCTTTGCTCTACAAAAGCTTCTCAGTTTCAAGAGGTCCCATTGATTGATCGTTTCTCTCAGTGTCTGTGCTACTGGTGTTCTATTTAGGAAGTAGTCTCCTATGCCAATGCGTTCAAGACTACTTCCTACTTTCTCTTCTAGCAGGTTCAGAGTAGCTGGATTTATGTTGAGGTCCTTGATCCACTTGGACTTAAGTTTTGTGCACGGTGATAGATATGGATCAATTTGCAGCCTTCTACATGTTGATATCCAGTTTTGCCAGCACAATTTGTTAAAGATGCTTTCTTTTTTCCATTGTGCAATTTTGGCTTCTTTGTCAAAAATTATATGTTCATAGGTGTGCGGATTAATGTCAGGGTCTTCAATTCGATTCCATTGGTCCACATATCGGTTTTTATGCCAGTACCAAGCTGTTTTTATTACTGTAGCTCTATAGTAGAGCTTGACATCATGAGGTTTGCAGACAAATGGATGGATCTAGAAAAAATCATCCTGAGTGAGGTAACCCAGACTCAGAAAGATAAACATGGTATGTACTCACTCATAGCAGGATACTAGATGTGGAACAAGGATGACTTGTCTGCTACTCACATCACCAGGGAGGCTACCTGGAAAATGGGACCCTAAGAAAGACACAGGGATCGCCCAATGACAGAAAAATGGAATGAGATCTACATGAACAGCCTGGACATGAGTGGGGGTAGTGAAAGGCGAGGGTCGAGGGAAAGAGAGCTTGGGGGAGCGGGAGATCCCAGCTGGATCAACAACAGAGAGGGAGAACAAGGAATAGGAGACCATGGTAAATGAAGACCACATGAGAATAGGAAGAAGCAAAGTGCTAGAGAGGCCCACAGAAATCCACAAAGATGCCCACACAACAGACTGCTGGCAATGGTCGAGAGACAGCCCGAACTGACCTACTCTGGTGATGGGATGGCCAAACACCCTTATTGTCGTGCTAGAAACCTCATCCAACTACTGAGGGATCTGGATGCAGAGATCCATGACTAGGCCCTGGGTGGATCTCTGGGAGTCCAATTAGCGAGAATGAGGAGAGTTTATATGAGCAAGAATTGTTGAGACCAAGATTGGATAAAGCACAGGGACAAATAGCCAAACGAATGGAAACACATGAACAATGAACCAATGGCTGAGGGGTCCCCACTGGATCAGGCCCTCTGAATGGATGAGACAGTTGATTGGCTTGATCTGTTTGGGAGGCATCCAGGCAGTGGGACCAGATCTTGTGCTCATTGCATGAGTTGGCTGTTTGAAACCTGGGGCCTATGCAGGATTGCTTGGCTCAGCCTGGGAGGAGAGGACTGGACCTACCTGGACTGAGTCTACCAGGTTGATCTCAGTCTGTGGGGAAGGCTTTGCCCTGGAGGAGGTGGGAATGGGGGGTGGGCTGGGGGGAAGGTGAGGGGGGCGGGAGGGGGGGAGAACAAGGGAATCTGTGGCTGATATGTAGAACTGAATTGTATTGCAAAATAAAAATAAAAAAGAAAGAAAGAAACTGCTAAAAAGATTCCTGTGAAAGTTGGCAATGAGCTAGTGTAGGATAAGGCTAGTGTAAAGAGAAGGAGGCAACACTGCCAAAACCTAATTCCTATCCACAATCAGAGTCTACGGATACATTCATAAAAAGTCACTTTACTCCTAATAGTACAGCTGCTCTAGAGCTCCGGGTTCCCTGAATTCTTTCAGCTTGGTAAAGCTAGAGCATAAAGAACTTTGTGATACATTTTAGACGGAGCAGATCATGCGTTTAGACTGCCGCAGATCAGCCAGTTAATCCTCAAATTATGGGGATGATACAGTGGGATGAAATGTATTGTGAGATAAGAACACGTAGGACTCCACTGTCTTAGTGGAAACAGCATTAACACAAAACAACATTTGGAAAAGCTTCTTAGTATCCTGCAATCAGACCTGCTCACATGGATACTCTACAGCCTAAATACTCTAATTGCCTCTGCTTTATGTAAATGGCAAAAGAAAAAGAAAGCTGTGTTAGGACAAGTAAGAAATGAAAACCTTGAATGAACGTGTAACTATGAAATACATGTTTTGAGGCCTGCATTACAATTCTGGCTTTATTATGATGATTTTCTCTTTAAAAGTAATATGCATAAGCAATTAAACCTAAAGAGACAGTTCACAAAACATCCCACATGACACTGACTGGTATAGATACATAAACCTGTGCATTATTGTTTAAAATTTGTGAAGACAAAGATGCTTCAGAAACATATTAATATTTGGAAATCAGCAGTAGAATTTATATAAACCAGGTCAATAAAAAAGTCTATACAATAATATTAAAATAGTGCAAGCAACGAAGTAATTATATCTAATTATTATTGTCAGATACAATGTAACATTTAGAGTTACCATGTAGCACAGGAAATTCTAAAATCAATAGTAAAGAGACTTTTCTCCAAGACTTTCACCATCTTTATGCTCACACTTTCCTGTCAGTCTGATTCTTCCAGAAAGAAGTGTTCCCACCGGGAATTTATGCCAATTTTCATTCTGTCTACCTCCCTTAGTGAGACTTTCTCGGGGAAGGTAAGTTAGTGGCCATGGGACATTTCGGAACTGCACACTCAGCACCTGCAGTTGCAGATACTCTCTGTCACGGCTGTCATCTCAAGGTTTTTCCAAGGCCCTGGCTAAAGAGGGCCTGGCACCTGACAGTGACAAATGAGGGACTCAGTGATTCCCACTCACGCAAATAAAGGCCAGAGGAGCCAGGCCTTCATAGAATGCAAACAACGAGCATAGCACCATCCTCACATACCCTATGCCTGCTTCATACATGTAAAGACAAATACCATGGCTAAAAGCAGAAACAGCCCTTCTGTACACCATTTCTGCTGGAATGGTTTCCCTCAAGACCACTCGCAACATGTTGCCTTCACTGAGTGGGGTAGCAGCGTAGTGTGCACAGCCTTGCAAGTGACATTGAAAACGTTCCTGTAGTTTAATTTTGTATTAAAATTAGATCCTACTTTGAAATATGAAATAGTTGAAGTAACTAATTTGCAATGCCTCGGTGAAAAGTTTGCCAACCCTAATTAACTCCTCCAGTCTCACAAGACTTTTTCAGTTGGCCCAGAAATATGTCTATAAGAATTGTGAAGAGAAATTAAATCCTATTACTGTCATAGTTGATAACAAAGAGGCAAGTAGAAAAATCAAGCCTTTACCAAGGGTGAATATTAACCAGAGACGGCATGGAAGGCTGTGTGCCCAGAATAATGCTATCATTTGCAACTGAGCAGCTCATGCAGCATGTGACTACTTTCCTTCTGTATGATCACTTCTGATCTCCAAGTTTTCAAGGTGTTCAAAATGAAATACATGTTTACAGGAAAAGTGGCCTATTTAGATATTTTCCTTACCAAATACACCTTGGTAAAGTGGCATAGATAATTGTTTTTGTAATTTCTTCCAAGAGTTGTCATTAAAATGAGAAAACAAAAAGATCCATCCAAAATAAGAAAATTCTTTCTGCTTCAAAATATCTAATACTTTCTCTAATCGTTCCTCAAAAATCAGTATATGCTCTGAATTTGTTTCCTCTACCAATGGTGTGATGCTAACCCTACTGGATTTGGCAACAACAAGAGATGGAATATTATTATCACTCATTAGGAATAATTAATTCACCAATATTCTTAGAGACACTCAAATATTCTTATAGAATTTAGTACTCCATGACTTTTTTACCCCTGGTATCAGGCAACAACAGTGTTTGCTATGTGCTTTTCAGGACTCTCTGCATGTGAGTAAAGGTGATAGGAAAGCCTCAGCAAGTTCAAACTGATGCACTAGGTCTGGAGCCAGTGGATGGTTTGATTCGGGTGCTTCTGGTTCTCTGCCATTTCAATCATCTCCCAGAACTCAGTCTGGGGACAAGTTGGCAGTCTTCATGCCTAAGAGGCTCCAGTTGCTGTGGGAATTTAAAACTGTGAACAAGGATGTACAAATATCATCTTTGAAAATTGAGATCTCTTCACTATTTCATATTCTCTGAGCTTAGCTTTGACCTACTTTACATTTTCATACATATACTGTGTATTTCATAAAAATAATTTCAGAGTCCAAAATGAATAGAAATACATATCTGATTAGATTATATGTTTATCCTAGGCATGTTTTATATGCATATAACATCAAAGTTTAAAAATAGTAGTAGTTCTTGATTTCCATTCATGACATGAAAATTTTGATACATTTGATTTAACATAGATTTCTCACCAGTTGTTTTAGTCTACAATAAATTAACATTTCTCTCATCAAAAGACTTTCTCCAGGTGCTTGTTTATCAAATAGACAGCCCTCCTTCCTCCTTTCTCTGGGAGTCTAATCCTGTTATCTGAAGACGTGTGCTGAGTCTATTATTCTCTCCACAGGTATCCCAACTCCACTTCTGCTTTCTGAGCCCCTAACACCTCCCTCTGAGGACTTAGACTGAGTGGTTTCTCATTGTATGGGTAGCCTTCATTCCTTCTTCCTTCTGAGACCCTAATACTATCATGTAGTGATATTGTGTTCCCCAAAATATTGTGTACCCTAATAAACTTATCTGGGGTCAGAGAACAGAACAGCCACTAGATACAGAGGCCAGAAAATGGTGGCACTCACACCTTTAATCTTAGCATTCCAGAGGCAGAGATCCTTCTGGATCTCTGTGAGTTCAAAGCCACACTGGAAACAGCCAGGCATGGTAACAAGAGCCTTTAATCCCAGGAAGTGATGGCGGGAAGCAGAAAGGTATGTAAGGCATGAGGATGAGGAACTAGATCCTGATTAAGCTTTTAGGCTTTGGAGCAGCACAGTTCAGCTGAGAGGCATCCAGTCTGAGGAAACAGGATCAGCTGAGGAATTGGCAAGTTGAGGCTTGTTCTGCTTCTCTGATCTTTCAGCATTCACCCCAATACCTGGCTCCAGGTTTGTTTTTATTAATAAGAACTTTTAAGATTTGTGCTACACTATCATGTGAGTATCTACCTGAGAACCCGTGTGCCCCTCCTTAGGGTACACATTTCCACTATTCCTTAGCATGGTCTCCTAAAATTCTGAGAACTTAAGTCATGAAGCTGCTTTCAGTAGCTCTTGAAATCAGAAGCTATGCTTTTTCATAGCTGAACCAGGATCACCTCTGTTACCTCAAACACTAATCACCATTGAGTGGCCACAAAACATAGCTGCAATCATCACCAAGCTGAACCAAAATCTGCCAAGCTCAGCTACCAGCAAATAGAGACCAAAATAGCAACTCAACAAAGCAGGGACAGATATCAATACTAAAATACACAGTGATCTAACTCCAGATGCCCAAGTTCTATCATAGAAATACATACAACATGAAAAGTCAAGATAATAAATCTTCTAAAAAATTATTAATTTCACAGCTATTGTCCCTGGTGAGATCAAATTAGATAATACTCAAGACCTTGGACTCAAAATAACAATTACTAATCTGTTCAAGGACTCAAAGGAGGCATAAATAAATACTGGAATGAAGACCAATAAAAACATAAACAACTGACTGAATAAGGGGAAATGTCAAGACATGAAACTAGAACTCAATAGAGAGAAATAATAAATATTATCCTAATTGAAATGAGTAACTCAGTAAGTATAATAAAGACTCAGTAGAAACGTAACCAATAAAATAGATCAATTGTAAGACAGAACACTGGGGCATGAAATCATAGTAGAGGAAGCAGATCATTCAATCAAAGAAAATTATAAATTTTGAAAAGAATGGAACAAACAGGGTCTTTGGGACCCCGTATAATGATAAAGCCCACAAATTGGCATAGAAGTAGAAAAAAAAATCCAGATCAAAGGCGCAGAGAATAATTTCAATAAAATCATAGAAGAAAAGTTTCTAAATCTAGGGAAAGAGATGCCTATCCACATGCTAGAACCATACAGAACACAAAATGCTGTTTCTTGACACAAAAGCAATTCCCTGTGTCATGTAACAGTGAAAACATGACCTGTGCAGAACAAAGTAAACACACTGAAAGCTGCAGGAGAGAAGGCTCACATATAAAGGTAGCCGAGTCTTCAATGGAGACTTTAAAAGTCATAAGGCTTAGACTGATTTTGCACACATTCTGAAAAAACACACAAAACCCACCAAAGGAATCTGTCATAACTTAAGGGTAAAGAAGCTTATCATGATAAAAATAAAGCTAACGAATTCATGATCACGAGTCAGCCCTATGGAGGGCATGGGAAAGAATACTTCAGACTCAAGACGAATAAATGTGTCCAAAATGCTACAGGGGAAAATAAGCAGTGTTATATCATAGACAAAGCAAACAAGGACTAAGAAAACAAATGCCACCAAATTAACAAAATGGCATGAATCAATACACATACCTCAATAATCACTTTGAATATCAATGGTCTCAACTCCCTCTAAGATCAACAACAAAACAAAGATGTCCACAAATTCCACTCCTATCCAATATAATGCTTGAAGTCTTAGCCAGAGCAATAAGAAAAAAGAATAAAAGGGATACAAATAGGAAAAGAAGTAAAAACAAAATCCTTTTTATATAATTTATGCATGAAAGATCCTCAAGATTCCACCCCAAATCTCTTACAGCTGGTATACAGTTTTAAAAACATGGTAGGATACAAAATTAACACAAAAAATCAACAATCTTCCTATGGAGTAGTGACAGGTATACAGGGAAAAAATGATCAAGAAAACAGTCCCATTCACACTAGTCAAAAAAGAAAAAAAGAAAAGAAAAAAAAAGACTTGGAACTATACCTAAGCAAAGAGACAAAAACTTTCAGACACTGAGTCAAGGAATTGAAGAAAACACAAGAAGGGAAACCTCCCATGCTCATGAGTTATAACAATTAACCTCATGAAAATGCCCATCCTACCAGAAGCAATATTCACATTCAACAAGATCCAAACTCCAGAGCTATCCTATACAAACAGAAAAAAAATCCAAAATTTTATGTAGAACCACCAATGACAAAGACAAACCAAAGCAATCCTAAACAAAAAGAATACCGTAGGCATCGCCACACCCGCTTTCAAGTTCTATTACTGAGAGATAATAATGAAACCAGTGTAGTACTGGCACAGACACAGACATGCAGAACAATGGACTAGAACCTCTATTCTGTTAGGTCTAGGTATAAATCACAAAACCACAACTACCTGAATTTTAACAAAGATGCCAAAAACATACTTTGGAGATAAGATAGCATCTTCAACAAAATGTGCTCAGAAAACTGGATCTCAATTGGTAATAAACTGGAAATAAACCCTCATTTCTCACTCTAAAAAACTCAATGGAGGCCTTTCTCTTTCTGTCTCTGGAATAGCCAAGTCTTCACACACTGACATCTCATTGCCCACTCACATGGGAGGCAATGTCTACCCCACTCTCTTACCACTCAGTTTTTTCAATACATATTGATTCATTTGATTTTCATGTTCTTTTCTTTTGTGTGTTTGCCAATAAGCTTATTCATTTATAGTATTTTAATTACTTATCAGTAAACTTTCTCATTTCATGATTTTTTAATTGTGTTCTTTCTCTTTTATGTAGCTAGTCTTTCCACGGGCTTTCCTTTGTACTTTCTGAGCACCATATTCGTTATTAATATTCTCTACATTGTTGTGAAGATGATATTTTTCATTGATAGCTACTTTATTAAATATTTCCTAACTACATATTCAAGCATTGCTACACTCTGGCATGCTTTTAACAGGAACTTCTCTCTTTGGAATGCTTCTTCTGTCTCTTCTGTGATTTCCATGAATCTTCTAGAGAAAGTGGACATGAGTTGTTTTGATTATTTGGTTGTATTTTAATTTTTTTATAGCTTAATGTATTTTAATAGCAAACGTACAGGAACAGCACAGAAGACAGACAACATTAAAAACATGTACTTGCATGTAGGATAACTCAGTTAGAAAAGTATAGTGAATGGATGGAATCTACTGTATGATAAAAATGCTACAAACGCCATTTAGTTGCCGTCAATAAGAAATTTACTTATTTTAAAAAATTCCAAATGCTGGCATTGTCCAGAAAATTTTAACAGGTTTATTTATAATTGTTATAAAGTTGAACTGTTGAAATGTGTTCACTGAAACATTTTGCTTGCATTAATGCTTTACATCTTGCATTTATATTAAAAATTCACACACAAATGAAAATGGAAAAACTGCCAATACCTGATTTCTGTCCCCTATTTTTCCACTCGCAATCATATACTTAGGTACCTTTTGACCCCATGGAAAAAATATCTAACATTCAGAACTACTGATAACAGGAAGAAGAGGAAAAAAATTTTTGAGAATGAAATGTTTCCCCTCATAGTGGACTCTTAAGCACGTTCTCCGCGTACGCGGCGTGCTAGCTGGATATCTTTTGGCATAATTGTTACACGTTTGGCATGGATAGCACACAGGTTGGTATCTTCAAAAAGGCCAACCAGATAGGCCTCACTTGCCTTCTGCAAAGCACCAATAGCTGCACTCTGGAAACGCAGATCTGTTTTGAAGTCCTGAGCAATTTCTCGCACCAGACGCTGGAAGGGGAGCTTGCGAATCAGAAGTTCAGTGGACTTCTGATAACGTCTGATTTCACGGAGTGCCACAGTCCCAGGCCTGTAACGATGAGGTTTCTTCACCCCTCCAGTAGAGGGCGCACTCTTGCGAGCGGCTTTAGTAGCCAGTTGTTTCCTGGGTGCTTTACCACCGGTGGATTTGCGGGCAGTCTGCTTTGTACGAGCCATGGTATGGGCACCTCCTTACTTACCCCCCTTCTCCTTCGGCTGGAGCTCTGCAAGCGAGAGGCGGCGCTGGCGTTAGGGAGCGGCGGCGGCGCGGCGACGGCTGCGAACACTGTATTTTAATTTTTTCTTCCAATAGTCTTTTGAGCCAAAACCTGAGCAATATAAAATAGCCTCCAGGTGATATTTATGAGATATTTTACTCTGTTATTCACTGTGATCTCAGAGTAACTGGTTTCCAATTTTTTTTATATTATTTACATTTCTTCCAGTGTCTAGTACGTGGTCCCATAATATGACCCTGTATTTTTTTTATTTGGGTCACTTGTTCCTTCCAACATTTACTTTCAAAAATGTCTATCTAGTTATAAAAGATAGTTAATTAAATGAAAACAGATTCTAACAAATCATTTCTAAAAGATTTATAAGGTTTACAGAATCATTTTATACAATACCATAAAGATATTTGTTATAAAGCTTAATAGTAAAAGGAAATAGAAGAGAGATTAAAGCAGCCATTATTCTCAGTAAACAATCAACATCATATTTCAACACAAAACAAAGCTTACCAATTCTTCTTTATCATTGTCATAATGTGACAATGTGAATTTGTTAACCTTTTAGAGAACATCAGATCTTTTGTTTCCTCACTAAGAGCTTTTACAACTATGTTTATGTTTACCAGATTATTCTGAAAGTCTCTGGAATACAAAGAAAGAATCCCTTAAGGTACTCCCTTAGTCCACTGAGTGGCACCACAGGTGGTTTTTAGCAAAACAAAGTTACTTCCCACAATCCAGAGGGCTTGGATGTCCCCTATCCTAGAGGCAGCAGAGAGTGTCTGGTGAGAATGGACTTCCTGATCCACACAGCAACTTCTCTGTGTTCCAACAGTATAGAATAAGCGACCCACGTTTCTCTTCGTGTTCCTTATGGGTTCCTGGCAAGGGTATGCTGAGAGGAGACAGAGGGATCTGAATTATAAGACAGGGGCAAGTTCTTTCTCAATTCTGTTTGCCTTGTTTCATTATACAGTGTTTATCAGGAGAATTTTCCCAAGGAGTCTTGAGGTAATTGCTTCCTCAGATCTATGCTAGGTGTTCTTATGAAATACGTTCATGTCTTTTAACTGTTATCTTACTTTTTCTTCTAATTATTAAAATGAATCTTTGTCCTTTAGTACTTTTATTTTTATTTTTCTTACTTTGTTTTCTGAAATAATATTGGTATTCTCTTTCTAAAATAGAAGTCTTTGGGTAAAACTTGACTTTAGAAAATTCTATCTCTATGGTTTGTTTTTACTCAGTGTTTTTGTTTGTGATGATTTCTGCTTCCCTCAGCTCATCACACCTGGGAAACTGAATCTCCACTCCTGCTGCTGCAGGAAGCTCTGGCCTGACATCTGCACTTCAGCCATACCATTGTAAATTACTTCTTCCTTCGAAAATTATTTGTGAAATATGTACTCAATGCCTTACGAAGCCCTAAAGACAGACGTTAAAAAGACAAGTTGATCAAATACATACATACACAAAAGAAGGAGGGAACGGGAGAGCAAGAGGATGCCTTGAGTATCGTATGTGCTATTTCTCCAAAATAGCTGCTTTGGTCCATGTATTTCCTAAGAGAGAGTGATGGGGCCTGTGATTGGGTATCCTGTTCTCAGAGGAGCCTACCTTTGAGGTAACTGAGCAGGAAACTAAATGAAACAAAAGTCTGAGCCAAGGGAATTAATGAGGGACAAGAAGACACGAAGGAGGAAATGTTAAGCAGCTAAAGCGGTGGTCCTCAATCTTCCTAATGCTGTGAACCTTTAATACAATTCCTCAAGCTGTGGTGACCCCAGCCATAAAACTAATCCATTGCTGCTACTTCATAACTGTAATTTTGCTATTGTTATTAATTGTAATGTAAATATCTGTTATGCGGGCTATCTGCCATGTGACCCCCATGAGAATCACAACCCACAGGTTGAGAACCTCTGAAGTGAAGTGCCAGGAAAGTTAAGTTGGAAGAGTTGAGAAAGCAGCAAGGCTGGCCTGTGTCTGTAGAAGCCTGGGAAACAAATTAAATTGAAACCTTACGCAAAGTACTTCTCCAACATTTTGGTCTCAGAACTTATTGTAGTCTTAAAAATAACTGAAATGCTAACTTTATTGTAATATGGTTTTTATCTGCTGATACAATGTACTAGAAATTAAAACAGAAAATACATTACTTTAAATCATTAATGGCATTATCAGTGTATTTTTATGAACAAAAACATTTACAAATATAAACCTTACTCATCAAATGAAGTAAAATAAACAGAGGCATATTTATTAGCCTGAATGCCTCCTCTCCAAAATTAAGATGTTGCCAATGGGCTAAAAATAAGAAATGGTGTCTTTGAAAACAATAAAGCCAGGAATCTCCTCCCTTGTGGATAGGATATGATGCCATTTGAAAGAGCTTGTTGGAAGAAATCTATTGCCTATGTCTTTGTGCCAGAGAGATCATGGATTTTGTGACCCCCAACTGACTTCAGATTCACCATAACATTTTGGAAACAAAGAATGCCAAACAACCAAACTTACTCAATCTTACTCTTAGAATCACTAATCTCAAGGGATGTAAGAAAATAATTTTCCATACTTATAAATCCCATCCCTCATCTCAGGTATGTTTTGTAGCCGTACAAATAGATGAACTGAATTGCTGGTTGTTTTTTTTTTTTTTACTTTTTCTACAAATCTCTACAATGGCTGGCTAAATAAGAGAGAACAGTATTTCTGTTCCCACGGTTTCTATGCCCAAACTATTGCAGTATGTTATAGCAGAAGCATATGAAGAAATCCAGCCTCACAGATACAGAGTTGGAAAAGCGATGAGTATTTTAATAGAATTTCAGGTAATTATGAAAATCCCCTTTTTGTGATTCCACAAGGATTCAACAAGTGACAACATACTTGAGTGATGAAATCAACTAAAATGTGGAATCTGACAAAAGTCTCCCAAGAAAGGTGGGTTTATTTGTAGACAAAGACATATTACCTCATCGTACAAGGGAAATAAGCCAAAAACGAAAGCTTGTTGTAATGATTATGATGCAAGCCGCTTACCTTCTCCTACCTAACAGGTAATTGACAGGGTGGACCATGTGAGGTGAGAGGGTCGATGGACTGGAGGCTTGGGTTAGATAATAACATTCAAGAGAGCAAAGGAGAAGTAAGGATGAACATTCAAGCAGCAAAATTCTGAAAATATATAAATGTGTCTTATAAGAATACCAGAAGCAACTGTTGGAACTGGAGGTGATGTGAACAGATAAGAAAATGTTTCTTGGAACAGAATGACAACAATGAGTCTCAGAATAGCATTCAGGAGAAATACTGGAATACAATAGAACCAAATCCCTTCCCTTTTTGAGATTCATTGTTTAATTAAATATATAATGAGAGCATTTAAAAATATCATAAAGTGAGTACATTCAATAGCACAGCCAGTAAATTTCAAAAATATCATACAATATGATGACTATACTTAGCTATTTTATTGTCCTTAATTTCCTGGACCTGTTAAGAATGTATTTGTCCTACTGAAATAGGTCAGTCCCATTGTCTAATGGCTGGTGAAGAAAGATAAACAAAACAGGACAGCCTAATTATTTTGAAAATGTTATCATCTGAGCCATTTAAAAATATATTAATTTGAAATGTTATCAAAACCCAGGTAAAAAGAATATTTATAATTTCAGAAACATATAAATACTTAAAATTATCTGATAAATCAAGCTGATTCATATCTGTTAACTTGACACAATCTGGACTCACCTGGGAAGAGAGTCTCAATGAGAGATTGTCTACATTGGGTTGGCCAATGTATCTCTGTGTGAAATTGTCTTAATTGAACTCATTGAGATGGGAAGACCAACCCTGAATAAAAAGCACAATTTCTCAGGCTGGGCCAGGAATTGTATAAATGTGAAGAAAGCTAGCTGAGCATGAGCAAGCAGGCAAGGATGCTCCTGTTTACTCAGTCTGTTCTTGACTGTGGATGTGATCATTTCAATTCCTGCCTTGACTTCCCAGCAGTAATGAACCCTGGCTTGGAATTAGAAGATGAATAAATCCTTTCTTTCTCCTCTGAGGTGCTCTTTGTCAAGGGATCTTATCACAACAACACAAATAGAACTCAGGCATATTCTATGACCAGAAATGAACAGGAGCACACTTGCTAGAGTAACCTTGGGTCTGCTGCCTTTCTTTTGACTTCATTAGCCAGAGCTTTTCTTGTCTGTGAAGCAGGTGAAAAGTGAGAACAGGTAATTATTTTTAAGGACAGCTGGGACTGAGTATTAGCAGCTAAAGACATAATATGTTACTTATTGCTTCACAATAATTAAGTTACAGAACATTAATGACAACATATGCAAAATTTAAATGAGTTTTAGAGTGCTTGCTTATAGTAGACTAAATTTTAAAGTACTTGTTTTTCCCTTCTCTATTATCTTTTTCATCATGGTATCTTAAATGCATCTCACCTTTTCCATACAACTCTGTCCCTCCCAGTTTCATACAGAGATTAATGTATGAATAATATGCTTTTTATAATTCTGCTTGTAATGTTGTTTGTTTTTGTTTTTTAAAAATATTTATTCACATAAATTATATTCAATACATACAATTCTATGTATATACACGTATGTATGTAGTTCAAATGACATTATCTCATTTGAGCTGATAATAGTCATCAAAGAGCATATCTAACAGGAATCCCAATACCAGATCCAAGAAACTCCCACTTCAAGCATGGATCAGGGAAGTCCAAGAGACTTCTACACAATATAAGCCATTGCTATTAACCTTGAGTGCCTTCCAGAGGTTAAAAGTAAGTCCCTATTGCTGATAACACCTTTCACTTCAGACACAAGACCCAGAGGATCTGAACTGTCTCTGATCTGAAAACCTCCTTCCTGAAGTTCTAAAGTACCAGAAGGTGCTATGTAAGTTTCCAGGGAAGTCCTACAAAATGGTTGCTTTTTTTCTTTTATTGAGGAGAGCTTTTCTTTTTATATAATATATACTTATTACAGTTCTCTCTCCTCCCACTGTAACAGGTTCCCCAGACTAGGAGGCCCCCAGACCTTAGCACAACTGACTTCATGATGGAAGCACCATTCAGGTCATAAAATTCAGCACATAGAGAGCACTACCTACTAAAATGAAAACAAAGACCTAATCCATCCAAGTCCAAACTTCTAGGAAAGTCTCTAAGCGCACTAAACTTGCTTTTTGGCTTCTGTAGTTCTGCTTCTGGCTAACTGTTCTTGTTAACTGTAGTATGTCGATCCAGGATATGTTTTATGTGTATATGCTTAAAAACTCATCCCAAGAAAGACTCGGGGATACAGTGGGATCCCAAACATCCAGTGCAGTCACCAACCTGCAAATACAGACTCTCTAGCCTGTGTCCAGTTTGTCTTCTCTGGTGGATAGCCCACAACACTACTCTTCCCAGTTCTTCCCCACCTGCCTTCCCATCGGGATCCACACCCTTTCTGTCTCTGTTAGAAAACAAACAGGCATCTAAGGAATAATAATAATATCAGATAAATAAAAAAGCAAACAAACCCGATGATGACAAAACAACCAAACAAGAAAAAAAGCCAAAGAAAAAGACAAGATAGTCATAGACACACATGCTCGTATACCGTCACACAGGAATCCCATAAAAACCCAAAGGAAGAAGTCATAATATATACATGAAGGACCTGAAGGACCTGTAAGGTTTTAAAAAATCCCTTATTCAGCATTATGAGATAAAGAACTTTCAAAGATGCCATCGAGCTCATTTTGTGTTGGCTCTCTACTGCTGGGCATGGGGCCTACTCTTAAGAGTAGTTTGTTGACCCAGTGAGACTCCCTTGAAGAAAACTAATTTTTTCATTTGCAAGTAGCTACCAATTGTAGATAGCTTCTGGCTTACAGACAGGGGCATGCATCTACTTCTTTCTGATCTAGGACCCCATCTGTTAAAGACCTATGTAGGCCCTGTACATGCTGCCACAGTCTCTCTGAGTTCATATTTGTGCCAGCTCTCTTGAGTCTAAAGGCCTTTACTCTATCTTCTCTGCCTCTTACACTGTTTTTCATCTCCACCTCCACTTCTGCCAAGTTCCCTGAGGCCCAAGAGGAGGTATTTGATGAAGACATTTTAGGACTGAGTCTTTCAAGGTCTCTCACTCTCTGCATACTGTCTGGCTGTGGGCTTGTGTATTTGTTCTCAATGCTGAAGGAGTAAGCTTCTCTGCTGGTGCCTGAGTGAGGCACAGATCTATGAGTATAGAAGAATGACTTGGAGAGTCATTTTATTGCCACATTCCTTTAGCAGAAAAGTATTTGGTCTTCCCCTAGGTCCTTAGACTATAGTCTCAGGCTCTTAGTCACACAAACAGTGGTGGGTATGGGTTCCATCTCATGAAGTAGGCCTCAACTCAAATCAGATAATGGTTGGGTACTCCCACAAGCTTTGTTCCTTTATTGCTCCAGCATATCATGCAGGCAAGTCACTCTTGTAGATAGAGAATTTGTAGATGGGTTGGTGTTTCCTTCTTTTTCCAGTGTATATTTCTAGCATCTTCATCAAATTCAGTTGTCTATAGATGTATAGATTCAGTTTGATTCCATTGATCAAGCAGTCTGTTTCTGAGCCAATACCATGGGTTTTACTATGTTCGGTTGGTTGGTTGGTTGGTTGGTTAGTTGGGTTTTTTTATTATTCTTTTTGTCTGGGGTTTTTGTTTGTTTTATTTTTGCTACAGATCTACAATTTGAGATCGGGGACAGTGTTACCTCCAGCAGTTCTTCTTTCAGGAGTGCTTTAGCTATTCTAAGTTTTCTGTGCTTCCATATGATGCTGAAAACTGTTCTTTCAAAATCTGTGAAGAATTGTGTTGGAATTTTGATAGGATTTTCCTTAAATCTGTAGATTGCGCTTGGTAGGATGAACAATTTTATTCTTTATTCTTACTGATCCATGAGCATGGTATCTTTCCATCTTCTGACATATACTTCAATTTCTTTCTTTGTTGTCTTAAAGTTTTTATCATCCAAGTCTTTCACTTGCTTGGTTAGAGTTACCCTAATATAGACTATATTATTTGAGGCTGTTGTAAAAAAAATGTCATTTCCCTGATTTCTATCTCAGTCTGTCATTGGAATATAGGATGGCTACTGATTTTTGTGACTTAATTTTGTATTCTACTAATTTACTCAAACATCAGCTTTAGGAGTTTTCTGGTGGAATTTTTAGGGTCACTTGTGTATACTATCAGATCATCTGCAAAAAAAAAAATGATACTTTGACTTCTTCCCTGTATCCCCTTGATATCTTTCAGTTGTCTTGTTATTCTAGCTAAGATTTCAGGTCCTACATTGAATAGGTATGGTGAAAGTAGAAAACATTGTCATGTTCCTGATTTTAATGGAAATGCTTTCTTTTTCTCTCCATTTAAATTGTTGTTAGCTATGGGATTTCTAAAAATTGCCTTTTATTATATTCAGGTGTATTCCTTGTATCCTGAATCTCTCCAGGACTTTTATCACAAAGATGTGTTGGATTTTGTCAAAGGCTTTTTCAGCATCTAATGAGATGAGTATGCACTTTTTGTCTTTCAATCTGTTTTGATAGTGAATTACATTTATCAAATTGCATATGTTGGGCCATCTACCATTTCTAGGATGAAGGCTAATTGATCATCATGGGTGATCATTTCGATGTGTTGTTAATTCAGGTTGCAAATATCTTATTGAGAATTTTAGCTTCTGTAAGGGAAATTGGTCTGTAATTCTTTTTCTTTGTTGAGTCTTTATATGGTTTGTATACCAGGAAAGCTGTGACCTTGTAAAATGAATTCAGCAAAGTTCATTCTGTCTCTATTTTGTGGAAAAGTGTGATGAGTATTGGCATTAACTCTTGTTTGAAAGTCTGATAGAATTCTGCACTTAAACCATCTGGCCCTGGGCTTTATTAGCTTGGAAGATTTTTAAATACTGGTTTGGTTTTGTTTGGCATTATTAGTCTGTTCAAGTTGCTTATTGGATCTTGATTTAACTTTTGTAAGTAGTATATACTTAGAAAATTATCTGTTTCTTGTAGATTTTCCAATTTGGTAGAATGCAAGTTTTTAAAGTATGACCTTATGATTCTCTGGATTTCCTCAGTGTCTGTGGTTATGGCCCTTATTTTGTCTCTAATTTTGTTCAGATCTTCTCTCTCTACCTTTTAGTTAACTTGGCTAAGGATTTGTCAATCTTACTGATTTTTCTGAAAGAATCAACGTTTTGTTTCACTGATTCTCTGAATTGATTTTGTGTTTCTATTTTAATGATTTCAGCTCTGAGTTTTATTATTTCTTGCCATCTACACCATTTAGGTGTTTTTTTCTTTTCATCTAGAGCTTTCAGGTACAGTGTATAGTTATTAATATGAGATCTATTCAGTTCTTTTTTACTGTAGACACTTACTGCTATGAACTTGCCTCTCAGAACCATCTTCATTGTGTCCCATAAGTTTGGGTATGTTGTGTTTTCATCTTCATTTAATTCTAGAAAGATTTTTATTTCTTTCCTAATTTTTTTCCTTGACTCATTTTTTCATTCGGTAGTGATTTGCTCAGCATCCATGAGTTTGTAAGCTTTCTGTTGTTTCTGTTGTTGTTAATATCCAGTTTTAATCTGTAGTGGTCAGATAGGATACAGCATGGTATTTCAATTTTCTTGTACCTATTAAGACTTGCTTTGTGTGTGCTTTGTATGTGGTCAATTTTGGAGAAAGTTCCATTAGGTGCTGAGAAGAAGGTATATTCTTTTGTGTTTGGGTAAAATGTTCTGTGAATATCTGCTAGGTCCATTTGATTTATTTGATTTAGCGTCATTTCTCTGAAAGTTTGGTTTTTGTCTGGATGACCTATATATTGGTGAGTGCCTTTATATTGAAGTCACCCACTATCACTGTTAGGGTCAATATGTAATTTTAGTTGCAGTACTGTTTCTTTTATGAACTCAGGTGCCCCTGTGTTTGGTGTATAGATGTTAATAATTTCGATATTCTCTTGGTGGATTTCTATTTTGATGAGTTTGTACTGGCCTCCCCTATCTCTTCTGATTGGTTTTGATTTGAACTCTGTTTTGTCACATAGGAAATGTCTACAGCAGCTTGCTTCTTAGGTACACTTGCTTGGATTATATTTTTCTAAATTTTTAACTTAAGTGATGTCTGTCCTTGATGTTAAGGTGTGCTTCTTGAATGTAGCAGAAGGATGAATCTCATCTTCTGTTAGTCTGTGTCTTCTTATTGGGAAATTAAAACCATCATTGATGGTAAGAGTTATCAGTCAATGATATTTGTTGATTTCGCTTATTTTGTTGTAGTGGTGTGGGTTTTCCTCCCCTTCCTTTAATTTTCTTGTCTAATATTATTTATTCCCTGTACTTTCTTGGGCATTGTTAGCCTCATCAAGTTGATGCTTTCCTTCTAGTGCCTTTTGTAGAGCTACATTTGTAGACAGATGCTGCTTAAATTGGTTTCTATCAGGGGATGTCTTCCTCCATCTATAATGACTGAAAATGTTGCTGGCTATAGTAGTCTGAGCTGGCATCTGTGATCTTTTAAAGTTTTTTAAAACATCTGTTTAGAACCTTCTGGCTTTTAGAGTCTCCATAAAGAAAAAGTGAGGTGTTATTCTAATAGGTCTGCCTTTATATTTTACTTGATTTTTTTCCCTTGAAGTTTTTAATGTTCTTTCTTTGTTCTGTATGTTCAGTGTTTTGATTGATGTGTCCCAAGAGGAATTCCTTTCTGGTTCATTGTATTTGGTGCCTGTATACCTTTCATACTTTGATTGCCACCTCTATTTAATTTGGGAAAATTTTCTTCTATGATTTTGTTCAATTTTTTCTATGCTTTTGACTCAGGTTTGTTCCTCTTCCTCTATTCCTATTATTCTTGGAGTTGATCTTTTCATAATATCCCAGAATTCCTAAATGTTTTGTGCCTGAAATTTTTTATATTTAAAAATATTTTTTAAAACTTACTGGTTTCTTTATTTTCTCTATCTTGTTTTCAATGCCTGAGATTATCTCTTACATCTCTTCTATTCTGTTGGTGAGACTTTTCTCTGAACTTCCTGTTTGAGTTCCTAAGTTTTTCATATCCAGATTCCCCTCAGTTTGGGTTTTCTTTGCTGATTCTATTTTCCCTTTCCTGTCTTGAACTGTTTTCTTTATTTCATCCCACTGTTTGTGTTTTCTTAGATTTCTTTAGTGGATTTATTCATTTCCCCTTTAAGACCCTAACATATTCATAAAGGCTATTTTGAAGCCCTTATCTTATGCTTCAGCTATATTGCATTTGTCAGGGCCTACTGCAGTAGGGTTGCTGAACTCCAGTGGAGACATATCATCCTGGCTGTTAATGATTATGTTTTTGTGTTGGTGTCTAGGCAGTTAGGTTTGGTATGATCATAATTCTAGGTGCTGATATCTGGTCTAGACTTATTGAGTAGGTATTTCATTCCTTTGTTTTTGCTGCCCATTCAGGTTCCTAAGAGAATGTGGTAGCTATGTGCTGCCTGGTGGGGAATGTTTCTGGGATCCTTGCTATGTGTGGCTACTGGAATTTCCAAGTACAAAATGTTTCTAGGTGTGGGAGCTGACACTAGTGATGGAGATGAGCTGGAAGGAGTGTGTCTGAGGGGTTCCACAAGAGGGAGGACAGCAGGGTGTTCCAACAAGATGTGCTTAGTAGCTATGAATGGGGGCAGAGAGGGAAGAGAGAACTGGGAGATGACACTAGAGGACTGAATTGGAGAAAAAGAGGTAGAGAAGGTCTGAAAATCGCCTACCTGATTCTCTGGTCTGCCTGCTTCCCTTGCTGGCATTACTAGATGCATTCCCAGGGAGTGCTTGTGGGAGTTGAGTCAAAGGGATGGGGGTAAAGGACCCTCTAAGAAAAAATCTGCATGATTTTCTAGAGATGCGGGCAGAGAGGAAGGGGATGGGCACAGCGGGTGGTCTTCTATAGAGCTGGAGATGAAACTGGAGGATCAGATTTGGAAAAGAGGAAGGAGAATGAAGGTCTGAATAATGTCAAGCTCCTTCCCTAGTCAGCATGGCTGGTGGGATCCCAGGAAATGTCTTCATTATATTGTGCTTTAGGAATATCATAGCCCAGTACTGTAAATGTTACTTTTACAAATCATTATTTTTATAATTTCATGTGTAACTTTGAAGTCTAAGATTATAGAATTACAAGCTACTCTGAGCTATTTAGAAATCTGAATATAATCCCATGGATTTTTATTATAGTCCCCATGAGTTAAGAACTATCAGAATCATCTTGCAATTTTTAAAAGAAATGATATTAACATCCTCACAATCAATGGTGTTCCTTCTAGAATTCAGACTTAATAAAATTAAAGAACAGTTTAACTTGTAGCAAATTTCCAGCTTCCTAAAAATAGATGTGTGTAATTTTATATTAAAAAAAAATGTGCTGACAACTTACACATGTTGAGATACTGCTTTCGATTGAATCCTGTTTCCCTTATAGGCACATGTGTTAAAGATTGGCACACTTAGTGGTGATATCATGAAGTGATGGGTTGTTTAACTGATAGAGGCACTACAGGTCTGTATGTCATTAGGAGTATATGCTTAAAGACATATCTCTTTCCCTCATTTGCTTCTTAATCATGATGTAAATAGTTTTGCTCCTGCTATGATGCACTGCCTCACCACAGGTCCTGGGCATCACTTAGTACCTACAAAATTGCATGCCAAAGCAAGACAGTTGTTTAGCTTGAACTGGTTAGGAGGCCCCCAGGCAGTGGGATTGAGATCTGTCCCTGGTGCATGAGCCGGCTTTTTAGAGCTCAGTGCCTGTGGTGGGACACCTCGCGCAGCCTTGGTGCAGAGGGGAGGGGTTTGGACCTGCCTCAGCTGTATGTACCAGGCTCTGCTGACTCCCCATGGGAGACCTTGCCTTGGAGGAGGTGGGAATGGGGGGGGGGGGGTGCGGGTGAAAGCTAGGGGACGGGAGGAGGGAGGAGAGGGGGATCTGTGGTTGGTATATAAAATGAGTAGAAAATTTCTTAATAATAAAAAAATTGCATGCCAAAATAAATCTTTTCTCTTTACAATCCGATTTTCTTGTGTCAGAGTGACAGAAAACTGACTAACAAAAGTATAAGATCTGCAATACAAGTATATGAACAGGTAAACATACAGCCAATGCTCCAATCAAGACATAGCATATTGTCATCATCCCAAAAGATGCCTCATTCCCTTTCCATTCTGCCCTCCTGCATGCCAGAGACCATCATTCCATCACCAGTGATTCATTTGACTGCTCCTGAAGTTCACAGAGGCTGAATTATTCATTGCTAAGCTATTACATTTAAGCATTTCCCTTAATACTAGAACACTGTGGGATTTTTTTCATTTTGTTTTGTGTATACACAGTTTATATTTCTGTTTTGCAAACAAGGTTTTGCTATGTTACCCAGACAGACCTTGAAATCAAATCCTCCTGCTTCCATCTCCCAAACTAAGTTTATGCCTTTTGTTGTATAATAATAGTCCATACCATGAATGCATCACAGTTTATCCTTGACTCTATCATGGAAAGCTGGGTTATTTCTTGTTTGGTGGTTATTAGAAGCAATAGGACTTTGAGCATGCTAATAAAACGTTTGAAAGAAATTTTTATTTATACAAGGTATATTTTAAGTGAGCAGATAGGTCAAAGCAAGTGCATCACAAGCCTCAATCATTCTTAGCACAGTAAACCGCTCATACCACTTTACACTCTTCCCAACAATGAACAAGGACTCACATAGCTCAGTGTCATAGCCAGTACTTAGTTCCCATACCATTTAATCATAGTGAATTTGAAGCAATAATTTGTTGTTTTTAATTTACATTTCCCTGATGTCACAAACAAAACTAAGATAACAGATGTAGAATAGCACCTGGAATCCCAAATTTAAGAAAAGGGACAACAAAATCATCAGTGATCAAGATGGATATTATTTACAATGAAATATTTTTAATGTAATGAAGAAAATTGTGTGGAACAAACTATTGAAATTTGGAGTAAATATGTGCTGTGCATTAAATGTGGGGATAATCTATTATTACTTATGGCTTAACATAATGCTACCTGGAGGTCTAAATGGTAAATGTTTATCTCTACTATATCTTATGCATCTACTAAGTGCATAAAAGTGGTTATATGGTTTGTCTCATTTTAAAATATAATTTATATTAATATTTAAACTCTTTCTACATCAAAACATTGTCATGTACTGAAGTTCATATGAAATTCTTATTCCACTGCATATGTTTTCTTGTGATTCATACGTAATTTCATCCCTGCATTGTTGAAAGTAACTACCTGTGATTTTCTTTCCTTGACAGGTCGACATCAAGATTATTCTAGCCTCATAAAATGTGATGAAAATGTGCCCACTTCAATTTTTGAAAAGAGTTTTACAAAGTTCACATTTCTTTTTCCTGTGACACTAGAAAATAATTTACCACTGAAGATATTTGGGCATCAAAGTGTTTCCAAAATCAACTTGCCTATAAATATAGTACTGTTCTAACTTTCTATTTATTGCTGTGTTGGTTACAATAAAATGTGTTTCCAAGAGAAATGTTTTTCCATTTCATCTATTGTGTACAATTTATTTGCAAATTGGTGTCATAATGCCCTCATCCCATGGGTTTACTGGCTGTAGACTCCACGTTGATTGCCTCATTTCATTCCTGCAATTGAGAATTTGCATTTCCTTTTCTTTCTTGGCAGGAGTCTTGCTATGGACTTATTGGTGCTTTTAATAGTTTTTTTAATAATATATTTTAGCTTACTGGTGGAATTTCTTCCTTATGTATCTCCTTTCTCTTTCATTTGTCTTTAATTTTTTCATTTTGATGACACCATTTATTTTCTTAACTTCTTAAGATGAAAGTAAATCACTGATGTGAATCATTTTTCTCCTTTATTCATTAAGATGGGCCTTCAACTTCTTAGCCATCTTTATCTATATCTCATGAATCTGCTGTTCTAAAATTTTTTCCATTTAAAAAATTTTAGGTGTTTTGTTGTGATTATTTGGTAGGCTGTAGGTAATTTAAGATTGTTACCCAACTTTCAACCAACAAGAGATTTTTCTAATGATATTTTGGCTATTGATTTTTATCTAGTTTAGTTCCACTGAAAGCAAACATGATTTTCTCTGTCTATTTCTTTGTGATTTCATGAAACTTCTTTATGCCCCCTCACGCAGTTAATGTTGGTAAGTGGCAGATAGACATGTCTGTTGGGAAGGGAAGTAAACACTATACTGATAGAGGGGATATTCTATTTGTCAACTAGATCAAATTGCTTATTGAAGTTGTCCAGATATTTTGTAGTTTATGATTATTAAATATCTCATTCTGTTGCTGAAAGAGGTAGACTGAAATCTCTAACTCTGATCATGGATCTCCTTTTTTCTCAGCTTCATTTTTTTCTGTATTTAAGTACTATTAAATACATATGACTCATTTTATTTTTCTTAATGTAACTCTTTTCTCATGATGGAATCTTCTTGCTTACCTCCAAGAATACTGCTTACTTTCAAGTATAGTGGGTTTCTTGTGGTTTTTTTTTCTTTGTTTGTGTGGTTGGTTTGGGTTTGAGTTTTTGGTTGGTTTGTTGTGGTGATGGCTTGGTTTGGTTTGGTTTGATTTGGTTGTGGCAATGCTACACCATGACTTAATTGCTTAGTGTTTTCTAGGTGGGGTTGATTCTTGCTATTTACAGAATTTTGTTCAATACCCTTGTTCAATTAACTTATGGAGTGAAGGTACAAATATAAAATCACTGTTCTTAGGGGAAATACAGAAGTAGACTCCCACAAGACTCTGATCAAATTTCCACCAATTGTAGACCATTTGGCCTTGCCTTGCTTGTGCTTCTATTTGAAGACTTGTTCTCAATGTACTCTGTTGAAACATTCACAATGAATTCTCATGCATAACTCTAACCTTTGTTTAAATGAAACTGACACAGCTTCCTTAGGTACATCAGTCTTTTGAGTCTCCTCAGCACTATACTTAGAAGTCATTAAAACAGAAAAACTGCAAGGAAAAAAATTATAGCACCTAAAAGGCCACTTTAAGAAATATTTTTGTTCTCTGAGGATTTCATACACTGTATTTTGATCATATTCAGAACTGTCCCCCAACTTCTCATAGGTCTCCCCTCCTCTCCTTACCAAAGAAACTCTGTGTCCCTTTCTTTTTTCCAGTCTACAAGTACAATTTGAGCTGCTCGTATACTCTTGAGTGTGTGGCCATTCAGGAGGATATGGTTGACCTTCCAGGGGCCACACCCTCAAATAAAAATGATTTTTGTTCTTCCACCATCTCAGTTTCCAATAGTTTCTCATCTGAGGATAAGACTTTGTGCCAACCATCCTGCCGTATTACTGGCATTTCCTCTGTCTTGTGTTTGTACAGGTCTTGTGCACACTGTCACAACTACTCTGGGTCCATATGCACAACTGCCCTTTTGTGTTCAGAAAACATTATTACATTGTAGTCATTCATTGCCACTATCTCTCACAACCCCCAACCCTTCTACAGATAGGTCAAACTGGGTAGGAAGGGGTGTGATAGATGTTACCCATTTAATATGATGCTTCCATGTCTCAGTCTCTGTACCTTAACTGGCTGTGGATTTCTATGTTAATCACCATACCTGTAAGCAGAACCTTCTCTGATGAGTGTTGAGAAATTCACTAACCTATGGGCACAATTATTTCATAAGGATGCAGTTGAACAATATGTCCATTTAGGAGAATAATAGCAGTAGATTCTCCCACACATAGAGCCCAATACTTATGTAGCCACTGGCTCTTGGCCTTGATAAACAATGTCAGGTATTAGTTTCATCTTGTGAAGCAGGCCTTAAATATAACCAGATAGTGGTGAATTACTCTCATAAAAGTTTCCCACTGCTGGACCAGTAGGCATGTCTTTCCAGTCTGGTTGTTACTATAGCTTTCAGAGGACATGGCTAAGTAAAGTTGCTAATTAAACTCTCTCCACTAATAGAATATGTAGCACCTTCCATCAATATAAAAGCTAGCCAGTAGAGCTGAAGCTTCCAGATTAGTACCAGCATTATTTCTCCATGTTGTGCCACTCAAAAACATGTCTTCACAATAGGAGCTTACAGCCATGTTTTGAAGGTAATCTAGAGAAATGGCAATAGCTTGTAATGTTTAGGTATATATGAGACCTAACAATAAAGCTCTGTTTAAAAAGTCAGATGAAAACTTACTACTGTAGAAGCTTCCTAAAATATATACACATACACATATTTTAAAAGCTTAAGTGGAGTTACCCTGTAATAGCATATGATGCCCCTCCTTGGCACCACAGAGAGAGAAATAAAAGGACCCTTTTTTACCTCTTTAGAGCAGAAGCTCTAAAGCAGAGTGTGGTTTATTATATCGCAGCTTGCAGCTGGTGAATTGGAATACACAAAATTCCACCACATGTTCAAAAACAGCTAGGAAAAGGCTGGGGGCATTTATTTGGAAATCAAAAATTCATCTGACCACGAGACAAATTGGAATGTGTGAAAATGAGGATCAATTTAATTTTTCCTTTAATTGGAAATAGATTTTTTTCTCAATACTACATCCTTATGACAGTTTTCCCTCCCTCTACTCCTTCCAGTTCCTGCCCACCTCCCATCCCATTCGGATCCACTTCCTTTCTATCTCTCCTTAAAAAGCAAAGAGGCTTCTAAGAGATAAAAATAAAATAGAATAAAACAAATCTAACACATAAGAATTGGACAAAATAAATAAACAAGAGAAAAAAAACAAGAGAAGACACAAAAAAAACAGAGACCCACTCTTTTATACAATCAGGAAACCCCTAAAAACACTAAACTGGAAGCCATAAAGCATACACAAAGAACCTGTGTGGCAAAAAGAGAGAAGAAAAATGTGTGTAAATAAAATAAAAATAAAATTAAGATAATTAAAAAAAAAAAAGGTAAAGCCCTGACATGACATAATGAGACAAGAAACTCCCAAAGATTTCATTGAGTTAATTTCTGTTGACCATTTACTGCTGGGCATGCAACTTACCCTTAAGTGTAGTTATTTTCCCCAATAAAACTCCCCTGAAGGACACTATTCATCTGCAAGTGGTTATCTATTAGTGATTGCTTCTGGGTTAGGAATATGTCTACCACTCCTTTGAGCTCTAGGGCTCCAGCTGCTGCAAACCCATTCAGGCCGTGTGCATGCTGCCTCGATGTCTCTGAGTTCATATGTGGATCTATGGAGTTGATTCAGAGGGCCTTGTTTTTTCATGTCCAGTATATCCTCTAGCTCTTAGACTCATTCTTCTTCCTCTTCCATGGGGTCCCCTAAGCTCTGAGGGAAGGGCCATGATGGAGACATCCCATTTGTGGCTGAACAATTTAAGATCTATCACTGTCTGCATAATGTCTGGCTGTAGGTCTCTGCACTTGTTCCCATCTGCTCCAGAAGGAAGCTCCTCTGATGATGGACTGGCACGACACTCATCTATGAGTATGGCAGAATGTCATTAGGAGTAATTTATTGCTACATTTTGTTTGTTTGTTTCTTTTAGTTAGTTTGTTGGGTTTTGTTTGTTTGATTTTCTTTTTTTTAAGAACAGTAGTATTAGGTTTTATCCTATTCCCTGAGCTATCTAGACTCAGGTTCTTGGTGCCCAAGCAGTGTTGGGTATGGCTTCAATTTCCTGGAGTGGGGCTTACGCCAAATCACATACTGGTTGGTTACTCCCACAAGTTTTGTGCCACCATTGCCCTACTATGTTTTACAAGCAGGACACAACTCTAGAACAACAATGGGTTTGTGGCCAGCTTGGTGTTTATGTTTCTCTTTTGGTAGTATGCATAGTACCTTCCCGTATCAGAGACTCGAGAATGTAGGCGTGAAGGTTCTAGCTAGGAACGAGCTTGACTTCTCTATATTCAGTGGGATGTGTACATGTTATCTTCAGCAATGGGACCTTGCTTTCAGTATGTAGAGAGCAACCTATATATAGTCTTGGAAATAGCCAAGGTTGTTCAAAGATTGCCATGGGATCCCTTTGGCCAACAACTCAATTAGATATAATCCAATCCTGGACTGGGATTTTTATTTGGTGACAAAGGATATTCAGTTGGGACTGTATCTCCCCATTATTTAGTAATTTTTCTCCAGCTATATATCTTAGGAAGATTCTACTGTGATAGGTTTTCTTAATACCCTTCATATATCCTATAAGCTTAGGTATGTTATATATTCTTTTTCATTCATTTCCAGAAAGTCTTTGATATTAGTTTGTAAGCTTTCTATTGTTTCTGTTGTTGTTTATATCCAGTTTTAATCCATGGTGGCCAGACAGGATTCAGGATGTTATTTCAATTTTCTTGTACTTATTGAGACTTGTTTCGTTTCTACATATGTAATCAGTTTTGAAGAAAGTTCCATGAGGTGCTGAGAAGAAGGTCTGTCTATTCTTTTGTGTTTGGGTGAAATGTTCTGTAAGTATGTTAGATCCATTTGGTTTATAACACCACTTATCTCTAGCATTTCTCTGTTTAGTTTTTGTCTGGATGACCCTTCTATTAGTGAGAGCTGAATACTGAAGCCTTCCACTGACAGTGTGTGAGGGTCAATATATGATTTAAGCTATAGTAGTGTTTCTTTTATGAACTGAGGATCAACTTTACTATAATTTAAACCCCACCTATTTACTTATATCAAAAGTCTAAATCTTTGAAACAATGGATAATTCACTCTTCTTTTCATTTCTGTTCAGAAAATTTTATCTGACAGTAGAAATATTTAATTCACTTGAAATTCATGTAATTACCCATGTAACTCTTTTATTCTACTCTTTTTATGTCCATTTTCTAATTATTCTCTTCAGATTATCTACTTTTCTTGCCTTGCCTTCTTTTGTATATTTACTATTTGTTTGACATTATATTTTTAACTACTGTTCTATTGATATTGTATAAGATTTCTGTGTTATTTCTTCCTTATTCCAAAAGTCATAAATGATTATAGCCATACATGACAGAGATGTACCCAGTGGGACATTTTATCATTCTGTGGACACTATAGAGTACTTTGAACAAATTAACACAAGGAAGATTTTTCAAGGTGATGCAATCTTTTGAGACCATTGTCTAAAATATCATATAGCTCATAATTGTGACTTTTCTTTGGTTGGCACACAAAGAACCTGGGTTCAATCCCCAGTAACATAGAAAGAAAGAAAGAAAGAAAGAAAGAAAGAAAGAAAGAAAGAAAGAAAGAAAGAAAGAAAGAAAGAAAGAAAGAAAGAGAGAGAGAAAAAGAAAGGAAGGAAGGAAGGAAGAAAGGAAGGAAGGGTAGCTGGAGAGTTTTTCTCTCTGGGTCCCACCAAGTCCCGCCAGTCCTGGAGCCCACTTATAAAATAAACACACAGAAGCTTACATTATTTAAACTGCTTGGCCATTAGCTTAGGCCTATCATTGTCTAGCTCTTACTTTTATATTTAGCCCATTTCTATTAATCTATACTTTGCCACGTGGCTCGTGGCTTACTGGTACCTTACATCTTGCTTGTCCTGGCGGTGGCTCCAGACAGTCTCCCTCTCTGCCTTCCTGTTCCCTCAATTCTCCTCTCTGTTAGTCCCGCCTATACTTCCTGTCTGGCTACTATCAGTGTTTATTTATACAGAGCAATATCCACAGCAAGGAAGGAAGGAAGGAAAGAAGGAAGGAAGGAAGGAAGGAAGGAAGGAAGGAAGGAAGGAAGGAAGGAAGGAAGGAAGGGGAAGGGAAGGGAAGGGAAAGAAAGGGAAGGGAAGAGAAAGGAAGGGAAAGGGGAGGGAGGGAGGAAGGGAGGGAGATGGAGGAGAAAGAGGGAAGGAAAGAAAACAAAAAAACTTTGAAAGCAGTGAAAATTGTGCCAATCACTTTGTGAAAGAAGATCCTGCAATATATATATATATATATATATATATATATATATATATATATATATATATATATATATAGTGTAAATAGCATAAACTTCACTAAATGTTGAATCTCTTTGCCATCCTTTTCTAGTTCATTTTACATCCGTCAGCCAATGTGTGATCATTTCAAGGCAGAATGTGTCTTAGAGGGATCAAACAAACTCATCTACATCCCTCCTTTTATAAGAGGATACTCACACTTGCCTTTCTTATCTTCCAGCATCAAATTATCAAATATCAAGTATATCTTAACATGACACAGGATCTACCAGACCAGTTTGCAATGTTTAAATATCCCCCTATACTTTAATTATAAAAATAAGTTACAAAGTGGATTTTATAAGATTGTAGAAGTATAAAAGTGGACAATTTCTGTAATTATTAAAGTCTCATAATTTGTTATTAATTACATTGATACAGGTTTTATGACAGCTTTAAAAAATGATTTGAAGGCTATTTGACTCTTCAAAAGATGTTGAATATTGACTAGTTCCATTTATTTTATTCAATTATCTGTTGTATATTTTCATATTTGTTACTCTCTAGAATTATCAAAATTATGCTCAAAAAACCCAAATCACTGTACAAAAAGTTGAAATTTTCACACAGAACTCTACTGTAAAGTTTCAAATCATGCAATTTTGTAAACCCCACATTTATAACTAATAATCAGAGGATAAAGCCACTGGGAGTTCTCCCTAGAAACTCCCTTATCCACAATAAACTGGGTCCTCTGTTTTCCACATCCTCAGTTGCACTGTCAAACCATTTCAGTATTTCTGGGGTGCCATCGGTGAGGTGAAATTGTTACAAGAAAAACTAAGGCAAAACAAATCATTCCATGCTCCTCAGTTTGTCATTCTCCATGAAAAGCATGGAGGTTATTCCTTCAACGTATCTAAATAGCTTTCAAATTTAAATGATCCTATAACTGTTCAGGCAGACTCAACATTGAATTTTTATACTGTTATTCATCCCAACCATAAAAACAAAAGGAAAAAAATCTCACTGAATTTGTTTCATACAGAAATGAATTTTATGTAACTAACCACCCAATCTAAAGGAAATAAGCCTGAAGGTTAGAGGGGACATGCAAAGAGAATTATATAAGTATCAAATTATCAAATACACTTTCCATTGGTATAGGATATTCTGCAGCATCACATTCAGCTGTCACTCTTCTGCATATACATGTTTTGTATGCAAAACATCAGCTATTGAAGAGCCTCCTTCCCTGCTGTTACTGTAGATACATAGACGTAAAGACAAGGGTTTATTTCTGAGTTTTCTGTACTGTAACTAATCTCCATATTTGGGATGAGTGTTGTTGTTGTTGTTAATTCATGTGTTTTGTCATAATTTCATCCACATAAAATATATTGACAATATACTTTGGTCATTTTTCCTGATTCTCCCCTCATATTCCTTTCTCCCTCTAACCAACCACCCTGTTCTTCCAAACAAGTCCCCCTCCAACTTAAATATCGGGTTTTTATTTTTATTTTTTGGTAACCCATTACACTTCACTAGAGTTGGTTTTGTGAGAATTCAGGGTGGGTTACAAGGACCTGTCCAGTGGCTATGCCACTCACTCCTCAAGCAAAAAAATGTTTGGTTTTTAATACCAAAATTATATTGCTTTACTTTGAAATCAGGTAATGTGATGTCCTTGGTTTTGTTATTGCTCTAGGTTGTTTTCGTTATTTAGGGATTCTGTGATACTATGTTATGGACTTTTTTTTTCCCGTACCATCACTTCTCACAGAAGTGACAAACCAAGGGCCATGGCATGACTTTCTCCTCTCAAAAAATTATGGTCTCTTCACACACACACACACACACACACACACACACACACACACACACACACACACACATTCTCATATACACATACACATACATACACACATTCTCATACACACACACATTCACACATACACACACACATTCTCATACACACACACACACATGCATACATTCTCATACACACACACACACACACACACACACACACACACACACACACACACACTGTTCAGTTTGTTTAATGTTACTTGCATGTATTTGATTTCAGGGCTGACCATTTATAACTAGATAACCAATCCCTAGGGTCTCTTACCTAAAGAAGACTACCCTGCTCCCTGCATTCCTTAGTTGCCTATGGTTCTTTGCCTATGATAGGGGTCCCATGAGAGTCCCCTTCTCAAGTTAGCATGTCTACTGGTGGTGTACTTCTCTAGTCTTGTTTAGCAGCCATGTTGTTGAGGTATCATGTATAGCTTCCCTATCATTTCTAGAAGACACATTCTCACATCAGATGTCCTGTTCTCTGGCTCTTACACTCTGCCGCCTCTCTCAAGATGTTCCCCGAGCCTTAGGTGGAGGAGTTGTGTTGCCAATGTATCATTTGGGGCTGGGTACCCCAGTTCACTTGTTTTCTGCTTTTTGACCAGTTGTGGTTTTCTATAATGATCATCTTCTTTTACAAATATTTAATGAGTGGTGAGAGCTAGTAACACTAAATGTCTGTTAAAAGCTACAAGGAATAATATTATTTATTTACCTAAAAATACATACAATAAAAAGAAGTCCATGTGTACCCATATTTAGTTTAAATGAAATTACACCACTTGAACTAACAAAGCTTCCCCTAAGAGTCATAGACAAACAAATATCCCAGTACCAGGCTTGAGAAACTTAATTTTGAATTGTCGGGCAGGGGAGTCCATGTGACCCCCAAAACTATATATGTGATTGCTATTGCCCTTAGTTGCCTCACAGAGGTTGAAGATAAGTCTCTATAGCTGAGGACACCATGCGCTTCTGGTACAAGACCCAGAGGATGCTGTGCTGGATCTAACCTGGATGCTTCCTCCCTGGGGACTAGCTTTCATAATACCAGAAGGTGTTGTGCAAGTTTCCAAAGGGAGGAAGCAACCAAAAATAGTATCTATGAATCTCACTGACCATCATGGCATGATAACCCTAAGACACAATAGTGGCACTAATATCTTAGGAATAGCCAACAGCTCTCTAATTGCATTTTAGTTCCATATTATTTTTAGCTTCTAATTTTGTTTATGTATCACTTTCCTGCTGTTATTTCTTGTCTGAATGCTGTGTTTCAACTCACAGAATTTCTTTGAGTGATTCTTTTAATTCTTTGTCAGGCAATTTTCAGGCCTCCATATTGTTCATTGAATAGTATGATGTTTTCACAATTATTTGTTGTCCTTGAGGCCTTGTGCTACTTCCATGCACTTATATACTTTTATAAATGCACTTATTGCTTCACACATTGATTTAAAAGAGGAAGTATATCAGCAGCACACCCACAGACCCTCACTAAGCTGGCTGAAAGAAAATGTGAATACACTTAACGGTTGGAAGTTCTTGGCTTTCTCTCCCAGCGTTTGGACCTATGGGTAAAGAATATGAAACTTGGGTCCATGTGGGTTTATCTAGTAACGAGTCCCATTAGTGTTACTGGTACCTGTCCCTGAAAGGGAAATTCTATATCATGGATTTGTGAGGAAATCCTGGAGGCTGGATCTGTGGAGACATCTTGGTGCTGCAGAAATCCTGCAGCATGATCGTAAAGCCAGATGAACAGAAGGCCTACATCCTAGCTCATCAAGAACTGGCCTATGGCAAGGAAAGTCCTTGAGTCTAAATCTGTAGACATGAACCTAACTGGGAGTTAGGAGATGGTGTGGAAGCTCAGTCTCTAAGGTTTTTTGTTGCAATTTATAGATAGATATTGGTAAATTACTGCCTGATATACTTTATCCAGATTGCTGGTTTTGCTTAATATCTTTTACTGTTACATATACCTTAATACATTCAGTTTTATCAAATTTTTCCAGGTCCTTTTTAGCCACAGCAATTTCTCAGATTTTCCATGTTTTAAATGGCCTTGGGAATTCTGAAGTGTACTTACCTGGTAAGTATGAAATATTTCACTCATATTTTATAAATAGCTTTCTCATGATTATGCTTAAGTTGTGGGTTTAAGGAAACAAAGCTCCAGGGATTTAACAAGGAGGAAAAGCAAAAGGAAATGAGGTGGGGGTTGTACCAGGTGAGTGTGCATTTAGTTTCAATATATTTATTTTACTCTTTGGTTTCTAAAACAATTCCCCCTATTTTTTGTTGTATTTGTTCAACTTTGATCATTGAGAATTCTTTCAATTAGTTCCTGCTACTGTGGCATGTCACCAATATTGTCTGTTGTTGCTTCACTGTCTTTACTTTGGGTACTGCAAGATACTCCAGACTCATCGTGTGTACCTTATGCTCTGTCCTAGCATTTCTCCAGGGACCCTGGTTACTCTTACTGGAGAAGGATATGAAAATCTGAGTTCTGTGAGGTAGAGAGTCTCATTGTTACTATGTTTTCTTTGTCCATTTGTGTCTTCTTAGCTGTAAAGTAAAGGTGTAAGCATTCTAACTCATGCAAGCATAAAAACCAATTTCTACATTAAACATAAAGTAATTACAATCCATTACTGCAAGGGTCATCCCTGCTTTCTCTCTTCAAATTGCAATTCTTCCACTCCAACAATGAGAAGCCTCGCTCCCCATTATCTTCCAATTAAACAATTAAATTTGTTCAATTTCAGTATGCATGTAATACTTTCAGGATTCTTCTCTCCTATTCTGTGGAAACAATTTTATTAAATAGGGAATAGTTTATGTCTATTTCTTTCCTTTTGATCTTGTAGACTCCAGTAATCTCCAAGGTTACCACAAGTCAACTGCTATTCGTCCACCTACTCAGTGAGATTATTTCATACTTGTGTATTGCATTATTATGTTCAGTATTGAATATGGACGGTTAAGGTTTGAATCTGAGATGTGCCTATTGGCTTATATTTTGGTTTCTCTGTCTGGTCATGTTGTTTGGAGAGGCAATGAAAATTTCATTCTTCTCCTTTGAATTCTTGGCATCTACTCACATAATTGGAATCATGATATCAATATTTACAGTTTGATTTCACTCAGTAACATTGATTTTAGATTCATCCATGCTGTTGTGTATATTAACAGTTCCTTTTTTGTCCTGCTGAAGAGCAACCAGTTTTATGAGTGTTCCTTGGTTTATTACTTATTCCACTACTGAAAGACATCCCGGGTGCTCCGGGCTCATACTAATGAATTTTCTGCTAGCATTTGTGTTGTTCATTGTGTAGAAGTGTATGTTCTCAAACATGCTAGTTAAGACAATGATTGACTGTGGGTCTCTACATCTGCTCCCATCAGTTGCTGGATGATCCCTTTCTGATGACAATTGGGCTAGGCACCAATCTGAGTATAGCAGACTATCATTAGGAATCATTTGATGCCAGTCATGTTTGGGTTATCCTGGGTCTCTGGTTCCTGGCCATCCAGGCAGTATTGGGGTATGGGCTCTCTCTTGTAGCATGGGCCTCAAGTTGGATCAGTCATGGTTGGCCACTCCCACAAGTTCTATGCCACCATTATCCCAGCACATCTTGCAGGCAGAACAGATTGTAGGTTGAAGGTTTTGCAGAGACTCATAGCCAAACACTAGGTGGAGACAGGGGAACCCTGAAGAAGAGGTGGAGAAAGGGTTGTAGGAGCCAGAAGGGTTGAGGACACCACAAGAACACAGACCACAGAATCAACTAAGCAGGGGGTATAGGGACTCACAGAGACTGAAGCAACAATCACAGACCCAATGTGGGTCTGAGGTAGGTCCTCTACATATACATTATACTTGTGTAGCTGGATGTTCTTATGGAACTCCCAAAAAAAGGAGTGGGGGCGGGTGTCTCCTACTCTTCTGCCTGCTCTTGGGACCCTAGTGGGTTGCTTCAACCAGCCTTGATGTGAGGGTTTGTGCCTAGTCTTATTGTAACTTGTTATTCCATGTTCAATTGATATCCCTGGGAGGCCTACTCTTTTATTTGAAGGGAAACAGAGGAGGAGTGGATCTGGGGGAGAGGAGATGTGGGGAGGGGAGGGACTGAGAGGAGTAGGGGGGAAACTGTGGTCAGGATGTAATGTATGAGAGAAAAATTAAAAAACAAAAGCAGAATACGTGCATTGTCTTAGTTTGAGTTTCTATTGCTGTGGAGAGACACCATGACCACCACAACTATTATAGAGGAAAACATTTAATTGGGGCTGACTTACAATTTCAGAGGTTTAATTATCATGGCAGGACATGGCAGCATGTAGGCAGACATGGTACTGGAGAAGTAGCTGATAGTTCTATGTCTTGATCTACAGGCAGCAGAAGGAGAGACTGCCATACTGGGCATGGCTTCAGCATATATGACACCTCAAAGCCTGCCTCCACGGTGACACACTTCCTCCAACAAAGCTACATATACTCCAACAGAGCTACACCTCCTAATGGTGCCACTTCCCATGGGCTAAGCATTCATACACATGAGTCTATGTGGGCCATTCCTATTCAAACTGCCACATACATGTATAGAAAAGTAACAGTGAAACCCATCAAAATTAATTAATTGATAATTATCATAATCAGTAGAAAGGATAAGGCATGTAAAAATAATGGACAATGATTAAGTCTGTAATAAGCTACCAAATTATTTTCCATTATGTACTATATTTTATCTCCACAATGACTGAGAATACCAATTGCCCTGAACACTCATCCAATTGCTATTAAAAAATTTTTAGCATTTAGGCAGCTGGTGAGATGGCTCAGCAGTTGGGAACACACATTGCTCTTCCCAAGGTCCTGAGTTCAATTCCCAGCAACTACATGGTGGCTCAAGATCATTTATGATGGGATCTGTTATCCTCTTCTAGAATGCAGGTATACATGTAGATAGAGCACTAAGACATAAAAAATACATGAATAAGTAAAATTTTTTAAATGTTCTTTAAATTTTTTTATCATTCTTTTATTTTTTGTTTTGGTCAACCTTCAATAATGAGGTACTACCACCCTTTATTCCTTCCAGTTCCTTCTACTTCTCTCCTCTGTACCCATTCCCTTTCTGTCTTGACAAAAGAACAAGCTTCTAAAAGATAATAATCTAACATTAAAAATGAAATATACTAAGATAAAGCAAAAATGATCATATCCAAGTTGGACAAGTCAATCCAACAGAAGGAAAAGAGTCCATGGACAGGCACATGAATCAGAGACATACTCATTCACACACTTAGTCCCACTAGCTAAAAGCTATAATATATACAGAGAAAACCTGGTGAAGATCTATGTAGGCCCTGTGCTTGCTGCTTTGGTCTCTGTGAGCTTGTATGAGCCTTGCTTAGTTGATACAGAAGGTCGTGTTTTTCTGGTGTTCTTCATCCCCTTTGGTCCTTGTATTCTTTCTGTCTCCTCTTATGCAGGGTTCTCTGAGCTCTGAGGGGAGGGATTAGGTAGAAACATCCCATTTAGACTCTTTCTGAGTAATGTCTGGCTGTTCCCATTTGCTGCTGGAAGAAGCTTCTCTGATAATGACTGAATAAGACACTGATGTATGAGTATAGCAAAATACCATTAGAAATCATTTTATTGATATATATTTTTAGATCAGTAGTGTTTGGTTTTACCCTAGGTCTCAGGTTACCTAGTCTCTGCTTCTTGGCTACCAAAACAGAATCAGGTATGGGTTCCGTCTAGTCAAGTTGGCCTTGAGTCAAATCAGACCTTGCTTGGTTACTTCATCAAGTTCTGTGCAACCTTTTCCCTAGCTTACATGCAGACAGGACAGATTGTAGGTCAAAGGTTTTGTGGCTGGGTTGTGTTTACATTTCCCTTTTGATAACCTACAGAGTATCTTCCAACACCAAAGACACTAGAACATAGGGGTGAAGGCTCTATGAAAATACCAGCTGGACTTCTCAGTGTTCACTGAGTTGTACGGGTGTTGTCCTGAACAATGGGGCCCCACTGTCAGTTTGTGGAGAGCAACCCATTGTCTTGGCAATAGCTTGGATTGTTTAAGGATTTTGATGTGACCTCCTTGGCCAACAATTCTATTGAATACAGCTCCGTCTTACTACTAGAACCCCGGTTTGGTAACAAGAGATGACCAGTTGAGACCCTATAGCCTCAGTTAAAATTGCCTTCATATATTTAGGAAGTTTACATGTGGTGGGCCCTGCCCATTTGTCTGTGGGAGGCCCCCCTTTGCATTTTACCCAGGGTACTCCTAAGGAGGGAGAAGTGAGAAATACTTAGATAGAAGGATAGAGGGGAGAGAAATAGATAGAAGCACAGGATAGCCTCAAGAAGGCCTGGATCATTATCCACTGGTCCCTTCTATCTCTTCTAAAGGGCTTTTTATAGGAATGCCAAGGGGTGGAGCAAAAGACCTTTTTCTAGCACAGTCAAGTGCAGACCTTTTTCAATCACCTGATAACCACATATTGGTCAAGCAATCCTCTAATGCAGCCCTGCACTTGGCTGAACAGCCAATAGGTAAGCAGGAGAGAGAAATAGGTCAGGCTGGGGGGCAGAGAGAATAAATAGGAGGAAAAATATAGGAAAGAAGGTGAGGAGCGAGAAAAGGAGGAGAGGAGGATTCCAGGGGCCAGCCACACAGTCACACAGCCAGCCACAAAGTAGGAAGGAAAGAAAGATATATAGAATAAAGAAAGGTAAAAAGTCCAGAAGCAAAACATAGTTAAAGAGAAATGGGATAATTTAAGTTAGAAAAGCTAGTGAGAAACAAGCCAAGATAAGGTCGGGTATTCATAAGAATAACTTTCCATGTATTTATTTGGGAGCTGGGTGACAGGCCCCCAAAGAGTAAAAAAAAAAAAAAAAAAAAAAACTACAGATAAGGATGTTGAACTTTTCTTAAGTGTTTCTCAGCTTTTTGAGTTTCATCTGTTGAGAATTCTCTCTTTAGAAGTGCACCTCATTTTTTTTTCTTTTTTTTTTATTTCTTTTTTTTTATTAATTTATTTTGCAATACAATTCAGTTCTACATATCAGCCACGGATTCCCTTGTTCTCCCCCCTCCCGTCCCCCTCACCTTCCCCCCAACCCCCCCCCCCCCCATTCCCATCTCCTCCAGGGCAAAGCCTTCCCCACAGTTGGGTTGTTTGAGTTTTTTGATATCTAGTTTCTTGAATTCTTTGTATATTTTGGATGTTAGACCACTATCAGATGTAGAGTTGGTAAAAAAAAAAACATAATTTCCCATTCTAAACACTGCCACCTTTTAACAAATGATGGCGTCCTTTGCCTTATAGAAGCTTTTCACTTTTGTGAGGTCCCATTTATTAATTGTTGAACTTAATGCCTTCACTAGTGGTGTTTTCAGGAAGTTGTCTCCTGTGCCAATCCATTCAAGGCTAATCCCCCACTTTCTCCTATATCAGGTTCATTGTAATTGGTTTTATGTTGAGGTCTTTGATTCACTTGGAATTAAGTTTTGTGCAGGGTGATAAATATACATCTATTTGCATTTTTCTACATGTAGAAATCCAGCTTGGCCACCAGCATTTGTTGAAGATCCTGTCTTTTCTCAAGTGTGTATTTCTAGATTCTTTATTTTAAAAAAATCAGGTGTCCGTATGCATGTGGTCTTATACATGGGTCTTCAATTTGATTATATTGATCAACATATCTGTTTCTATGCAAATACCATCTGATTTTTATTGTTATAGCTCTGTAGTATAATTTGAAATCAAAGATGGTAAGACCTCCCACAGTTCTTTTATTGTACAGAGTTGTTTTAGCTATCTCAGTTTTTTGTTTTTATATATGAAGTTAAGAATTGTCCTTTCAAGGTCTGTGAAGAATTGTGTTGGAATTTTGATGGGGATTGCCTTGAATTTGTAGATTGCTTTTGGTAGGACAGCCATTTTTACTATATTAATTCTACTGATCCACCAGCATGAAACATCTTTCCAACTTCTGATATCTTCTTGAATTTCTTTCTTCAAAGAATTGAAGTTTTTATCATACAAGTCTTCCACTTGCTTGGTTAGAGTTACCCTCAAGATATTTTATATTCTTTGAGGCTATTGTAAAATGTGTTGTTTTCCTGAATTCTTTCTCAATTTATCATTTGTATATAGGAGGGAGGAATACTGATTTTTGTGAGTTAATTTTGTATACTACTAATTTGCTGAAAGTGTTTATCAGCTGTAGGAGTTTTCTGGTAGAATTTTTAGGGTTACTTATGTATATTATCATATCATCAGTAAATAATGATACTTTGACTTCTTCCTCTCTAATTTGTATCCCTTTGATTCCCTTTAATTGTCTTATTGTTCTAACTAAGACTTCAAATAGTAAATTGAATAGCTATTAAGAGAGTGGACAGCCTTGTCATATTCCTGATTTTAGTGAAATCACTTTGAGTTTCTTTCCCTTTAATTTGGTGTTGGCTATGGGCTTCCTGTAAATCGCCTTTACTGTGTTTAGATATGTCTCTAAAATCCTTAATTTCTCTAAGACTTTTTATCCTGAAAGGGTGTTGGATTTTGTCAAAGGTCTTTTCTGCATCTAGTGAGATGAGCATGTGTTTTATTTTCTTTCAGTTTGTTTATATAGTAGATTACATTATATATGGATTTCCACATACTGAACCATCACCATCCCTGCAACTCTGGGATGAAGCCTACTTGATCATGGTGGATGATCTTTTTATATGTTCTTGGATTTGGTTTGAAAGTATGCTATTGAGTATTTTTGCACCCATGTTTATAACAGAAATTGATCTGTAATTTTCTTTCCTTATTGGGTCTTTATGTCACTCATGTATCAGGGTAAATATTACCTCACAAAATGAGCTGGGCAATGTTCCTTCTGTTTCTATTTTGTGGAATAATATGAAAAGTATTGGCTTTAATTCCTCTTTGAAAGTCTGGTAGAAGTTTGTACTAAACTCATCTGGCCCTTGGCTTTTTTTTTTTTTGATTGGTAGACTTTTAATGACTGCTTCTGTTTCATTTTGTTAGTGGCTATAGGTCTATTTAAGTTGTTTATCTGATTATGATTTTACTTTGTTAAGTTGAACTTATTGATAAAATTATCTATCTCTTTTAGATTTTTCAATTTGGTGGAGCACAGGTTTCTAAATTATGTTCTTAGTATTTTTTTGATTTCTTCTGTCTATTGTTATGTCCCTAGTTTCATTTCTGATTTCATTAAAATTGATATTCTTTCTCTGGCTTTCAGTTAGTTTGGACAAGGGTTTGTCCATTATGTTGACTTTCTCAAAGAACCAACTCTTTGTTTCATTAAATCTTTATATTGTTCTCTTCATTTGTATTTTATTGATTTCAGCCCTCATTTTGGTTATTTCTTACCATCCATTCCTTTTGGGTGTGATTACTTATTTTTATTCTAGAGCTTTCAGATGTGCTATTAAGTTGCTAGCATAAGATCTTTCATCTTTTTTATGAAGACTCTTAGTGCTATGACCTTGCCTTTAGAGTTGCTCTCATTGTATCCAGAAGTTTAGGTATGTTGTGTATTCATTTTCATTCATTTCTTGAGAGTCTTATTTTTTTTATTTCTATCTTGACCCATTTTTCATTCAATATAAATTGTTCAGTTTCCATAAGTTTATAAGCTTTCTGTTGTCTCTGTTGTTATTGATATCCAGCTTTAATGTGTGGTGGTTTGATAGGATACAGGGAGTTATTTTCATTTTCTTGTATCTGTTGAAATTTGCTTTGTGTCTAAGAATGTGGTCAATTTTGGAGAAAGTTCCATGAGATGCAGAGAAGAAAGTGTATTCTTTTGTGTTCAAGTGAGATGTGCTCTAAATATCTGTCAGGTTCATTTTGTGTAAAATGTCTCTTAGCTCCAGCATTCCTCTGTTTAGTTCTTGTCTGGATGATCTGCCCATTGGTGATAGTGAAGTATTGAAGTCTCCCACTATTGATGTGTGAAGGCCAATATGTAATTTAAGCTGTAGGAGTGCTTCTTTTACAAACATGGGTGCCCTTGTTGGCACATACATGTGAGACTTAAAATCTCATCTGGGTGAAGTTTTCCTTTGATGAGTGTGTAGTGTCCCTCCCTATCTCTCTTGTTTACTTTTGATTTGAAGTTTATTTTGTTTAGTTATTAAAATGGCAGCACCAGCTTGCTTCTTCGGTCGATTTGCTTGGAATATCTTTTTTTAACCTTTTACCCTGAGGCAATGTCTATCCTTGATGTTGAGGTGTGTTCCTTTGATTCAGCAGAAGAATGGGTTCTTTTTTCATATTCATTCTGTTTCTATTTTTTTATTGGGGAGACCATTTATATTGAGAGATACCAATGATCAATGATTATTGATTCCTGTTATTTTGGTAGTGGTGGTGGTTGGTGGTAGTGGTAATGGTAGTGGTAGTAGTGTTGATAATGGTGTGTTTTGTATGTGAGTGTGTATGTGTGTGTGTGTGTGTTACTTTTGTTTTATTTTACTGGTCTGAGACTATTTGTTACCTGTGTTTTTGTGGGTGTAGTATGGGTGTAGTTAATCTCCTTAGGTTGGAATTTTCATTCTAGCACCTTTTGTAGGGCTGGGTTTGTAGATAGACATTGTTCAAAGTTTTCCTTATCATGGAATATCTTATTTTCTCCATCTATGGTGATTGAAAGTTTTGTTGGATATAGTTTTCTGGACTGATATCTGAGGTCTCTTAGAGTCTGCAGCATATCTGTCCAAGCCCTTCTGGCTTTTAGAGTCTCTACTTAGAAGTCAGGTATAATTAATTCTAATATGTCTGCCATTATATGTTTTGGGTTTTTTTTTTTTTTTGCTTTTTTCCCTTTCTTTCTTTGTTCTGTATGTTTAGTATTTTGATTATTATGTAGTGAGGAGACTTTCTTTTCTGGTCCAGTTTATTTGGTGTTCTAAAAGCTTCTTGTACATTTAGAGGCATGTCCTTCTTTAGGTTAGAAAAATTTTCTTCTATGACTTTATTGAAAATAGTTTCTGGGTCTTTGAGCTGAAATTCTCCTTTCTCTGTTCCTATTATTCTTCAATTTAGTCTTTTCATAATGTCCCATATTTCCTAGATGTTTTGTGTTGGGGGTTTCTTTAGACTTAACATTTTCTTTAACTGATGTATTCATTTCTTCTATCTTTTCCTTAATGCTTGAGATTCTCTCTGTGTTTCTTGTATTTGGTCAGTGAAGCTTGCCTCTGTGGCTCCTCTTTGAATTCCTAAATTTTTTATTTCCAGAATTCCTTCAATTTGGGTTTTTCTTATTGATTCTGTTTCCATTTTCAGGTCTTGAGCAGTTTTATTAATTTCCTTTAACGATTTGTTTGTTGAAATTTTCTTGGATTGCTTTAATGATTTATTCATTTCTTCCCTTTTTTTGTTTGTTTGCTTGTGTTTTCCTGCATTTAACTAAGAGATTTATTCATTTCAACTTAGAAGATTGTGACTTGTAGAGATCAACAGGAAACTGAGGAGTGGGAGGTGGCCATTAAAGACAGTTATATTGAAATGTCTAGTCTAGTTAGGTAAGGAAATTATACATATATATGTATATATATATATATATATATATATATATATATATATATATATACATATATATATCCACTTGTTTTATTTTGAAAGTTTTCTACTCACCTTTTTGAAAAAGTTTTCAGTGAACTTTGTTGGCCCAATCCAGATTACGTTGGGTTAGTAGTGAAAGCAAATGATGCAGTGGGTGGTTTTCCTTGTGGGACCGTGCTGATATGGACACATTGGCTGCAGTGAAGACGGCAGCACCTCACAGAAGCTGTTCCCAGAAGACATATTACAAGGGAGAGAGAAAACAAACTGAAAACTACTTGGTTTTGGGTTTGGTTTGGTTTTGTGTGTGTGGGGGGGTGTTGTTTGTTTGTTTGTTTGTTTGTTCGTTGTTTGAGACAGGGTTTCTTCTGTAGCCCAGGCTTTCCTAGAACTCACTCTGTAGACCAGACTGGCCTCAAACTTTGAAATCCACCTGCCTCTGCCTCCCAAGTACTGGGACTAAAGGCGTGCGTGTGCCACAACATCCTGATGCTTGAAACTTTTCTAAATTGGCCTAATATGATGGTTGTGGAGAACAATGTGACCCATAAATTATCTGTGTGGCATGTGTTATAGAAAATTAGAAAAACTCATATCAGATCTAGATGACACTCTCATATAACACAGGTCTGCTTGCCTCTGTGTTTGTCCTCTGCCCTTTCCTTTCACCTACATGTCTGTCTAGTACTGTGTCCTTATTGAGACATCAGGACAAGGGCCACGCTCAGCCTCTGTTGGGGCTTAAAGAGTCGAATGTCCAGTGAGCCTTGATATATGGACCTCAGGTGCTGTATATGTGAAAGATAGACAGAGAAACAAGCACACTCTTGCTTGAGGCATTGCTATTTGTGGGTTTTATCACACATAAATTTTAATTATTACCAATAAACTTGCCTTCTAAAAATAACAACTTCAACTCTGTAGGCAAGTTTGTGTATTTTGTGACAAAGTGTTAGAAATAGTAACAAGGAAAATGTGAAGCAACCCAATCAGAAAAATGGAATGTTCACCTTTATTACTGTGAAAAAGAACAGCTGTAGGCATGACTGAGAAAACAAGTCAAAATTGATATTCATTGATAAAACTTTACTGATAGTGATTTCTAATTTCTTCTCATTTATTTTGTTTTTTTAATCTACAAAATTGATGTCCAGATCAATAAATGATCATGTAGAACACACCCACATCAAAAATAGAATATGATCATCTTCCTTTAACCCTCTTCTCTCTTCCCATTCTGATGTCTGGCACAGATCAACCAATTGGTTGATCAATCAACTTTATTGGATAGTACTAATCAGTGTGCATTCTTCTGGGTCTGACTTCTAGTGTTCAATGTGTTTATGTGCTTTATCAATTTTTATATATGGCTGTATTTGTTAGTTTTCCTTGCTATTTGATATTTCATTATATTAATACAACATAAACCATTTGCCATTCTACTGTAGATAGAGATCAACTTTATTTTGAGCTATTAAAATTTCTACTGTGAATTCTTAAAGGTAATTATTGTGACATTCTTAAACAAATTTTGTACTACACATATTCCCAAATTCTTCCTGATACGTACCCAGGAGTGAAAGTAGAGTTCTTAGTATAAATGTATGTATATCCAACAAACTATTATAAAGTTTTCTGAAATATCTGCACTTTAATTTGCATTTAGTAACTAATAGAATGACTAAACACCTTTTTAAGTATTCATTGACTAAAAGATAATGTCTTTGTGAACTGACTACAGTCATTTTTAAGTTGTATTTTTTCTTATTGATCTATAGAAAGTCTTTTTGTTTTGGATATGAGATATTTATTGATTATAGGTGTTCCAATTCTCTATGACACTGAACTACTATCATTCTTACTTAATTAATGATGTCTTTTAGTGAACAGAACTTAATAAGCTTAATGAAGTTCAATTTGTTAGCCTTTCCCTTTATTTCCTTTATAAATTATAAATGGTGGGGTTTGCACCATATTAAGTAATGTTTTTCTATGCTAAAATGAAAGATATTGTAGTTTGCATTATTCTCTAGAAATACTGACATTTTGAGTCCTTATTAAATAATGGTAAGCCTGAGTCATTTTCCTGCTCACCATAATTCAAGGATCATATCTTCCTTTATTTTCATACAGATAGTCTATTGATCAATTACCAGTTATACAAAAGGTCTTCTCCTGATCATTTACTTCAAATCTCACCGTTGCCCTATATAAAAGTTCACAAGTACACAAAGAGGTTTCTATATTTTCTATTTTAACATCACACCTGCATTTGTCTGTCTTCATGCTGATGTCACATCTTAACAATTCTTTCTACTAAATCTTATGAATGGAATTTGTATCTGATTTGGTTTGAACCTGTTATATCCTCCATATAACTATATTTTGAGCACTCGATATCCAATTTATACTGTTACTTGATGGCTGTGAAGCCTTTAGAAAGGGAAATTGGATGGTAGAAGTCAGTTACTAAGGGTGGGCTCTTGAAAGTTATGCCATCTCTAACTACTGCTTGAGAGGGCTCAGCAGACACCCCATTCATAGGATATGAAGAAGTGTCTCAGGGAATCAAAACAGCCCTGTGGCAGCAGTGCTGCAGTTCAAAAAGATGTTTCTATTTTTATGAAGATGATTGTTTGATGACAGTACTTAACAACAAAAGGACACTACTAAGCCAAAAGGATGCCTGAATAATTAGGAGAGATGTTGACATACAAGGATCTCGGTTGTAGCACACCAATTACAAAGACACTAGAAATTGAATGGATGATTATTTTTGAAAGTATTACCAGTCTACACAAGTAGAGAAAACAAAGAAAACATTAGCTTTTGCATGACTCAAGGCATTACACACACCAAAACAAACATCTTCTCACTATGCTCAGACACAGAGTATAAAAGACAGGGCCTCGCTCCACACTGGAGCCATTCCAAAGCATTTTGCTCAATGTAACTTTGTTAGAAAAGAGCTAAATCAAATATAAAACTCCAAACTGTTGTCTTGGTCCCTTTCTCATATATATCTCATGAACAAGTATCAAGAACCTACGGTAATTTTTATTTAGGCTTATTTTAAACTCACTCTTGTTTGTCTACAGATGTTAGACCATTTTGCTTCCAATACCCCCCCCCCCGCAAAATTGCAGTTGATCAGAAAGCATGTATGTTGAAAGAATATGTATATCCCCTTGAAATTCTCCAACCAATCAATGCTTAGGGTACAAAAGAGTCACCACCATTCATCATGCTGGAGGATTATGGAGGGCAACTCATAGTTGAAATTTGGTTCTCCTCAGTTCCCACACAAGATTTAACCCTAACTTCTGTGCTACAGGGAACCCATCCCCAGGATAGGTAAACATTCTTCGCCTCTCTCCTACACTATACTTTCACGTTATCTACATAAGGTGAACAAGATTCTCTACTCCATGAAGTTCTCTCTCTTGCATGCATATGCACAAAGAAACACCCACCCATACCCACAAACAGACACACATACATATATATTCCATCCTTAATAAAATGGCATGGTGTCTTTAGGAGCTTTACTCACCATGGCTGCATTCTAACCTCAAAATACTAGATATTAGAACTTCAAATCACGGTGTTCGGACCTTCAGCCACCTGTTGTTATTTGAAACTTATGTAGTTCAGCCTCAAACACAACAGTCTTTACTTTCAGATGATCTTACTTATTTGGTACTTTATCACTGAACAAAATATTCCATGACTCGCCATCATCCAATATTTACTTCAGCCTTCAGATGAGGATGATGCTTTAATAATTCTCAAAGCTCAAAATGTGAGGATGTTTTAATAATCTAAAATGGACATATTTCAACTTTAGACTTCATTGTCTCATTATATATTTTGATGTTTCTTAAAATTGTTGCAAGATAGAACTAACTCACTTAGATACTGTGTCACACTATTTTGTGTTTTCAACATGTTTTACTTATCTATATACCAGTGGTCCTGTGAGGTCCTCTGTTGGGATGACTATGCTGGCTCTCAGTTGTAATTTCTCCATATCTTATTATTACTTCTCTCTCTCCTCTTCCATTACATGTGTAAAGTTGATAGCCGTAGCACACCATGCTCCCTCCCTCTCCCTTTGCCACCACCCCGCACTTTTGAAAAGAGGGTATAACCTTCACTGTTAGCAAATGATGCCCTTCAAATACAGAGAAGACCCCCAGAACTTCTGAAAGTCTCCATTTCTATTTTTTTCCACCAATTTCTTAAATTGCTATGCATTTTTCCAAGGTTTAGTTTCCTGTATTCACATTTCGCTAAATCCGATGTGCTTTTGCTCCTTCTTAGCAATTATCCAGACTAAACTGATGATTCAGCCCAGACATCCACAGCTACTCCCACGTGGCCTAGTGGGCTCTCCAAAGAGAATGTGAACTGACTCTTACTCTCTGAATATAGAATAGTCTTACTGGGATCAAACTTTTCTTTCATCCAACCTCAAATAGCCTCACACTACTGAATCCTGACCTATTAAAGCAGTCTTACATTATCTTTCAGCTTGTACCTTGCAAGTTTCTCTGTCATGATCCTTAATTTAGTTCATCTAAGGCCCTCCCATTCCTCTTCAACTAGTACAGTTATACTATTTTTTTTTTAATCCAAAACAGACTGTACTCTGAAGCAAAGGTTCCGCTTCAATGCCTATGCTGGGGCAGTTGCCATGAATCAGGACCATCCCACTGGGTTCACAATATTTTAATTAACCTGAGATTTCAATGATAGTCCCTTAAGTCCTAGGCTTTTAGGAGTTCAAGCAGTTAAAGTTTTATGAAGCATAGACCCCTTATCCAAGTCACAGTTTTTCCCTACTTATCACTGTGTTAACTTTAGGAAAGCACATTACCAAACAAAATCACTTAATAGCTACTTACTAGCATCTCTGGCATAGCTTACCTGGGGACTAGGGGTAGAGGTTATGCTGCATTTATACTAAAGCCACACTAACACCCCTTCCCAATATAATTCTGTTCTTGAACATGACTAAGCTGAACATACAGCTATATTTTAAGAGTCCTTTTTCATCCACATCTAATGAATACAATTTTAAGACCCAAGTGTATTTTATTTAGTCTTTTGTTTGAGCTAATTTCTGTTTGGTTTTTTTTTCTGTTATGCAAATTCTTAATTACTCCTGTACCAACAGAATATAATTTTCCCTGTGTGCTTCTGGGGGGTCTCAGAATATTCCTATACAACATTCCTAAAGAGATCCCTCTATAAGTGTAGTGAGACTTCTTTAATTTCACATGAGTTTTATAAAACCTCAGCTCCATGAGTATTTACTGGATAGGTGACACTTTGTTTTATTTTTTATTAAAGCAACATAATGTATTATGTATCTTTATAATATCTTTGAACCAAGTGTGTTTTGGCATACCCACCCCACTTCTACTAAAAGAACCTAATTTAAAATCTGAAATGATAAAACTACTAGAGGAAAAGATAGGGAATGAACTTTAAGGAATAGGTTTACACAAGAACATGCTGAATGATACTCTAATAGCACAGGAACTGGCTTCAAGGATGCACAAATGGGGAAGAGAAGCTGTCAGCAGAGCAACCAGACAACCCCAGAACTCTAGGAAAGCTTTACCAGCTATTCTTCAGACAAGGGACTAGTATCCAGAATTTACTCTCTCTCTCTCTCTCTCTCACCAAAACTGTCATTAAACAAATGGGTTAATCTTGTAGGAGGGAATGGGGGGGGGTTGGGAGGGGGAGGCTGGAGGGGTGGGAGGAAGAAAGAGGGGGACCTTTGATTGGTGTGTAAAATGAATAAAAAATTTTCTTAATAAAAAAATTTAAAAAAAGGAAAAAAAAGCTAACCTAAAAAAATGAACAGATAATTCTCAAAAAAATATATAAATGACCAATGATTTTTTAAAAGTGACCAACATTTCTAGTTATTGGATCAATACAAATTAAAAGTACTATAGATGCCATCTCACAAGGGTTAGAACGGCCAGCATCAGGAAATCTGATATTCTCAAGTATGCACTATAATGATAAGTCGTGGTATGCATTTTCCTACTATATGAGCATGAAGTGGGAAACCGGAATTTTCATTTGCTGGAAAAATGGATAATGTCCAGGGAGTTTAAGTTACTCGTTAAGGTTATAAAATAACACATATTAAGAAAAACCTAATGCCAGAACTCTCAAAATGCATATTTAATTAGGAAACATACATACTTAAAATATTAGACCAGTTAAATGTCTACAAATTGCTTTGTCTCTTAAAAGGCTTTCCAAAAGCATAATTAAAACTTATATTTATTTTCATCCAAATTGTAAACATTGACACAGAAACATGGAAAAGCTTGGAAATTATAGATTCTACCAAAAAGTAATGCTTTTGTTCCTTTGCTTTCTTTTTTCAATTTAATTATCTGTTTCTCAAAATTAGGTGCATATTTTGGTTACTCACATCTAATCAAACCCCCTGAATTTGAAATGAAAACTTTAAAAAAAAAGATTGGATCTAGTAAATATTGAGTACAAGTTCTAAGCTGTAACTGAAGCAGAATTCTGAAGCAGGAACTCTCCTGAGAGAGCAACTTCAGAGGCAGAATCCTCAGCTTTTCTTCCTTGGTAGTTAAAGATGCTTTGAAGAGAAGATGTTAATTCTTTGCTAATGAAATTAACAGACATAACCCATGTTCATATAAAAATATTTTAAGGGAAAGAAAGTGAATGGGGGAAGCTAGAAAGAAATAAATTAATCTAAGCATGACAGTGTATGGGGCAGCCATTCAGATAGTGACAGAAACTTTTACAGAAAATGTGACTCTGTTCTTTGCTTTTTCCAGAGGTCGCCTGTAGGCCAGACATTACAGTTCTAAAATGACCTAAGACGACCTCATGAATAATTTGTATTCTAACGTCATGAACTCCAATTGCAAAGTTACACAGAATTTCCCAGCATAAAAGCCATCTCTACATTTTTGTCCCATACAAGAGGATGTACACCATCTGGGGGATCTGAATGAACAGTAGCTGTGCAGTAGGCAGTTGGCATCTTTGGGCCACCTGTGCCAAGCTTTGTCTCTTCCAAAGTCCACCAGCATTCTTGCTTCATAAACTGTTTGCAAAGCACAGTCCACAAGGCAACATGAAGTTGTATTGAAGAAAACTATCCTGAACTTGAATGCAAGTGACTTGCTAACCAATGTTAGGAAAGAATTGTGCTGTTTCAATGGGCCTTTTCTCAGCTGACTTGTAGGACCACACTCACTTCAGACATTCGAGATCTTAGTATCTTGGAGAAATAAAGCATGGGTTTGCTTTTGTAACACAGCCATGTGCTTGGACTGGTCCAGCATGAAGGGTTTGGAATCCCCAGAAGTTCAGAAGTAGACTCAGGTCTAATGATATGATCTTTACATGTGCAGAAAGAGACAGTTCCATCTCTTCTGCCATTACCGTCCATTTTTAACTTTATTATATCTTTCCATTTCTACATGCCAAGAAGACTGAACTGTGACATGACTTGGCTTGTAGTGTCCAGTGGAAGTCAAATTTTTAAAGTTCATTTTTGATAACTCTAAGTTAGTGACTCTCCTCTTGACTCTTACATTCTTCAGCTGAAATAAAATTTCTCTGTAACATTTTTTTTATGACACTTCAACATTTAAGCTTTGTAATACTTCTTTTTATTTTCCCAAGTAAGAAATAAATTAATGCAGGCATAAGATTGTGAGGGAAAATGTTTCTCAATACCCTGAAATATTCTTTCTTAAGCAGTTTTCATTATCTCCAAAGAAAGTGTTCAAGAACACCATAGTGAGCACCATCAGGGGTGCAGACAGGAAAGCATGTATACTCTGTTCAACTAAGTCAGAGAGATGCCAGCAAGGGAGGCAAAGGAAGGAGCTTATCTTCTTGAATCCACAGGGATTAACTTTTGGTTTTCCATGTGGCTATTTTAAATGTTTAAAAAGCTGTTTGTGAAGAAAATGTCTATTTTTCTGTCTTTAAATTATTCCAAACTTTTTTTTTTCAAAATTTCATTTGGTATCCAGGACTCAGTTTAGAAAAAAAAAAGAAAAAGTAAGTACAAAATGGAAAGTGAATGCACTATGTGCATATGAGAGCAGAATGTGAGGAATCCTTTCAAGTTCACTATGGGAAAATACCCCCCACACCTCTTAGGATAAAGAGATTACAATGTCCCTAGCCAGAGGCTGCTTAGGCCTTCCTCTCCCTTTGACTCAGTGATCAATAGCTCTGAAAGCTTATGCAGAAGCTTGCAAAGGAAACTTATTTGAAAGACAAAGTTACGCAACTTTCAATTTGCAAACAGTACATAAATGTAACCTAAATAAAAGGCTAGTGCAAGGCAATGGAAAGACTCGAAGGGACTGAATTATGTTCCAAGGAGGCACAACCATCTGCAGCACAAACTTTGGAGAAAAGGACAATTGTGGTAATACAAATGATTAAATTTTTAGAAAGCAAAATAGTGAATATTAAGTGACATTAAGAAGAAATTTACAGTCATTTCTATAAGACTACACATTATCCATGCTTTGGGAGAGGAAAAATGGAAAGGAAATGTTCCTTCCACATTTTGATGCAGAAAACTGGCCTTTCCTACAGTCTTGTAAAATATAGTGTACTACAATGACTGTTTCAGAATGGCCATTTGCTCTATTGGTTACATTTACTTTTTAACAAACTCATCTCCTTTTGAATCTTTAACATGTATTTAGTCTCTAATAAGGTAAATGCTCTATATTGAGTCATGCAAAGGTGTTTGCCAGCACTATTTGTACTCTTTGAGATGCAGGAATGAATATTTAAGAAAAACTTTGGCCTACATTGGAAAAACTGAAAGTAAAATATCTATGAGGTGATTTTCTCAGAAGAATCAAATGTTTTTCCAGTTTTACCTCCCTTCTGTTCTTTTCACTCCCTCCCTCTTTATATAACATAGATGGTGTAACTTCTTGGTCATGAATTTTGATGGTTTGTCTATCTAATAATAGCTCTTTTCTCTCTTTGCACTTTCAAGCTTTTCCCACTGAATGTTTGCAGCTAGTGATCAGTTTCTCCATTTAAAGCTATGTGCCTTGCTTCCGATGGGTGCTCTTTCTTGGTACTGGAAACTATTTGAACAACAGACAACCTTGAAGTCATTCTCAGGACACATTAAACTGTTTATGCTAAGTGCTGTAAAGAAACTTAAAACCCTGAAGTCCCCATATGACAATGTTAGGTGTAACATTTAAATTAGAAGACGACCTGCCAGATGAACACTTAATGCCTGTAATATATTGTTTGTTTTCCAAGAAATATTGCTTGATATGGAGGAGGTGCCCTGACCTTTGTTGGGTTTTTATATACTGAACACCTTCTCCAAGACAGAATGTTAGAACAAAAAATACCTTTTTTCAAGAATGACAAACTTCACCATCCTCTCCCCACTGACTGCAAAGGCAGATGTAAAGCATGCTTAACTTAACCGTGAACAGGCATAAAGTACTCCCCATGTCTGTCTGTAAATCTCCTATTCTGCATCTACCCACAATGGGAATAACTATATCTTCACAAAATAAATTATATTGTTATGAGGTTTTTGTGCCTTAATTTCTTGACATTTTAAGTTTCTGCTGCATTCAGCTGTAGGAAACAAGTGGTTTTAAAACCCTACAGGCACAGGCACGTTAGGGTTAAGTTTTTGTGGCAGGAAAGGAATCAGCCAAGCACAAACTCCTAACTTCGAAGATGAAAATACATAAGCTTCATTGGGTTTCTGGTAGCATTGTAAGACTAATGCATATTTCCAATTAATACTGAAGAACGGAGGTATATCTGCACAGGAAAAATAATGAAAATATTTTACATTATTCTGTGCTTTCTGTTGAAAAATAAATTTTAAGATGTAAACTCATTGAGTAATAATTAGATTTCACAAGATCTGACAAGTGTTTTGGGGGGTTTGTTTGTTTATTTAAGATCCTTAAATTTTAAAAATACAGTATACATCTCAAGCTTTCCCAAGACAAATGACCAGGCTTGTTCTAAGTTCTGAAACTTACTGGAGTTTTTGCCTTGTTTGGGGGCTTTGTTGTGCTTAAAATAATATTCTTTATTCATATAATCCTACAGACTATTATGTAATTACTGTTATGCAAAAGAAATTAAAAAAACAAAAATAAATCATTAATAGGACCTTAATAATTTGTAAAAACCCCTCCCCCACCAGAAATACTGTGGGAGGGAGGCAAAGCAAGCAATGAGAATAAGAATAAAAAGATGGTTCGCATTGCATGGTAGACTTTTCCTTCTGGAACATTCTCTCAATACATGACTTGAGTACTTTTTGTGCCTTCCATTTGCCAGCTGGAGTGATCCAGTGCCTGCACGAATGGCCTCTCCCGGGTTGCAAGCTGCTCACAATACATTCTGGTGAAATAATAGCATGTGATCGCTCTAGTTGGAGCAGTTAATAACTGGTTAAGCAGCATTTCCCTCCAAGGGCTGTTTTCATCGCCCCGAAGCAGTCACTCCCAACCAACCCATCCATCCCTCCTCTGTCTTTAACAATGCCTCAACTTCCTTCTCAAATTCCTCTCTCCTATCCCTGAACAAACGCCAAGACCCTATATTTGTCCTGTCCTCTTTGCAGAGGCGAAGCCCGAGATGGCTGATGGGGGTAAAGGCGGACCGGTGCATAGAAGTCTGGCAGGGACCCCTGGCCAGCAGGTGCGCAGCCCCGGCGCGCACAGAGTTAAAGGCATCATCGCAGCCATTAGAGGCAAAGTTGGGCTCCTCGCGAGCCCAGTCCGCGCCGCCCCGCGCCCGCTCCACTCGCCGCCGCCGGCTCGCTGGGCGTGGGGAGGGCGGCGAGCACGCAAGCCGAGCGGCTGACGTGGGACGAGCTGCCAGGTAGCGGAAGCAGCCAGCCGCCGGCGGAGACACTTCGCAGCGTGGCAGCCCGGGTCTGCGCCTGAAGCCTCCGGATCCCAGCCAGCTTTGGTCCAGCCCTCGCCAGTCGCAATCCCCAGTGCCCAAGCCAGTCTTCGCCGCGAGCGGCAGCATGCGTGCAGTGTCGCGCCCCGGGCTCTGAAAGCAGCCTGTGGACACGCTTGCTTGCCTGTCTTTTCAGGTTTTGGGGCTCTTGGCTACACGAATGTGCCTCCCTCCCTTGGCATGATGGGGATCTTTTTGGCGTCTGTTGGATTTGTGTTCTTTTCCGTGTTATATGTACAACAAGGGCTTTCTTCTCAAGGTAAGTCCATTGCTTGTAGTGTGTATGTGGTGCTGTGTGTGTGTGTGCGTGTGCTGTACCAACTGGAAGAATGGACAGACAGCTTGAGAGTGGCTCAAATCAAGCCAACAGTGGGTTTAGGTAATATGAATAGTCTTCGGCTTGGCTTTTTTTTTCCTTCAAAGTTTATTAATCACAAGCAAGCCAGGTTTCAAAGAAAATCTAGTAGACGCCAGACTGGCAATGGGCTGAGTTCTTCAGTGACACAGGTGTGGTGTGGTGTGGTGTGGTGTGGTGTGTGTGTCTGTCTGTCTGTCTTTCTGTCTGTCTGTGTGTGTGTCTGTGTCTGTGTGTGTTCCATGTGCATGAACAGGGCAACCACTCATGCACATGCAATCATTAGGAATACAGAGCTGATGGTTGGAAGGGATTTCTCTCTGCCAGTATTCCCTGTATGCAGAAAGCTTTAGTCTCCTTCTCTGGTCCCTGTGACTTCTTCCCCATGTGTGTTTACCAAAGAACCCACAAGCAGGTACTAATTGCATCATAAGCAGCAGCTGCCTGCTGGGCCCAGTTGTTCAGGACTTTGCAGGCTGCAGTGGATGCCTCGGCACCATGAGCAGATCACAGTGTTTGCCTCCTGAAGACTGCATCACTTCTGCAAGCAGAAATGCCCCATTCCGCTGGCTGATGTGAGCAGAAACCCTACTCAGATAGGCTGCCTTCTCATAGTGTCCATTTCCTTGAAACATAATCAGTTCCTTTGAGACTTCATAAATAGTGAAAAGAGCCACCCAGATTCACCATCTGTAAGAAATGAGCAGAAAGTAGCTGTAATCAGTCCTGCCATCCTTTCAACGACCCTCCTTTCCTATGTGTGATTGTGCCCTTCTATCAGCCACAAATAGAAGGTTTCTTCTAGAGGGCCATCAGCTCTTTGCAAAGTGCCCCTTAGAAAGGCTAAGAACAATCATCTAGTTAGCAAGAAAAACATCATCCCATGTTCAAGGAATGCCTCTAAGGAGGAAAGGGCATTTAATTTTTATGACTTTCACATGGATCTATTAATCTTACGAGCTGGCAGTGTCAAGGTTAACAAAAGGGCTAGACAGAGTCTCTGTATTGTCTTTCAAATAATCTTTGATCTGAACAAAACATGGATGTATGATTTTTTTTATATCCCCTGACATATGTCAATGTATAATGGCTTGAAGGGAACAAACGTGAAGGTTAACTTGTAGGGATGAAGCATATGCCTCTTAGGTAGTATACAACTTGTTTCACTACTTGGGCTCCAGAACAAAATTGCTAACCACTGTTTTGACAGATTAAGAATGTGGGTTGTACGAATATACTTACTACCTATTTCTAACATGAAACATCCCAGTTAGTCATAGATGGTTGAGAAACTTAAGAATCCAGAGGCTTTCTCATATCATATATCAATTGGACAGAAGGTCTAAAATGCACCTCGCTGGATCTCTCCGTAAGTTTTAGGGAATGCTGCAATCTGGCAAAAAGATGTTTGGATCTAACTCTGGGCTGCTTGGCTAGCAGAGAGAGCTATTGGCAAGCTCGTTAACCTCTCCATTATCTGGACTTGACCAAGAACAAAGTGATGTAGGCATGATACCAAGAACAAGGCACGCAGAGGCAAAGCAATGGGGAGAGGGAGCCCTGCAGAGATGTCATTGGGGTTGTTATTGCTGTTTTTATTTTCTCCTTTCAATGCCCACGAAAAAGGCTAAACAAACAAAAACTTGTGTCGAGTTCTCCAAGAAAGAGACATTAGCAAACCTGGTACAGACATACCAAAATGATGCATTTCTGTCTTGCAGCAAAATTTACCGAGTTCCCGCGGAACGTGACTGCGACCGAGGGACAAAATGTGGAAATGTCCTGTGCTTTCCAAAGCGGCTCTGCTTCAGTGTACCTGGAGATCCAGTGGTGGTTCCTTCGGGGACCAGAGGACCTGGAGCATGGGACTGAGGCAGCCGGCTCTCAGGTAGTCATGGCTTATAGCCCACAGAACCCCTGCACGTCACTTTCTTAGTTCTATGCATGTCTAACCAGCGCCAGGGTCCATGCGTCCAAGGGAACCTTCCCTGCTCTGTGAGAGTGAGCAAGGCTGAATTTGTCCCGGTTACAGTAAGTTAAAAGCACCTGGGAAGTCACACTAGCGGGGACTTTCCCGATTTAGACCAGAATTAACCAGCCCTTAATACCCGGAGCTGTCCAAACTGGCAATGTATCGCTGGTACAGACCAGGGCACCCTCCACCAGCCTTCCGTCTCCCCAGCATCAAGGATGAGGGGAGTCATATTCCTCTTCTAGGTTAGCGTTCTCTCTCTCTCTCTCTCTCTCTCTCTCTCTCTCTCTCTCTCTCTCTCTCTCTCTCTCTCTCTCACACACACACACACACACACACACACACACACACACACACACACACACGGCAGGGGGTTGAAGAGAAGAAGGGAGAGAAGGCGGGCGCACAGGAGGGAGGGAGGGAAGGAGAGACGGGGAGAAAGATGGGGATAGGGAGAGATGGGGGTAAGCATCAGAAAAGCAGGGAGAGGCCCTGGAATGGAGAAGAAAGTAGAGCAGGAGACAAAGGAGAAGGGAGAAAGCCAGAAGAGAAGGAAAACGTAAAGAAGCTAAAAAGAGTAGCGCCCTAAGAGCAGGAAAGAGACGCACCGAGCGATCGGACAGGAGATCCAGAGGACTGAGAAAGTCCGGTGAAGAGAACCTGGAGACTGACTGGTCAGCAGCAGGGAGGTCAGAGATGCAGAAATTTGTCCAGAAAACTTCCACCCACACTCCTGTTCCCTGTTGGGTTTACGCCTGTCCCTACCCTTCCCCGAGCCTGCAGGCAGGGCGGACTGAACTGAGAGGGAGAAGAACTATCCTGACTGTGACTCTAGCCGGGAGCCAGCAAGGGGAAGCACAGCCTGCGGGGCTGCAGGGACCACAGGGACTCTCCGGGAGTAACTAGGATAGAGGAGACCGCGGGGACCTCAGGGACGCTTGGAGACAACGAGGACTGTGGCGGCGACCACAGGAATGCTTGGGGACCACAGGGACTCTCTAGGGTATCACTTGGTTAGAGGGGGCCACGGGGACCTTAGGGAGTCTCAGGGAATGCTTGGAATCCAATGAGGGGAGAAGGGGACTTCAGGGATGCTCCAGGGAGGAGCATAGGCGGCAGTCCAGCCTGGCCTCAGGACTGAGTGCGGTAGGGACCTCCCTCGGGTCGTTCTTCTGCCTCTGAAATTCCCTTGGCTGAAGTGTTTCAAGACCAGAAGGCTGGGCTCTCTCCCAGTGGTTGCGCTGCTGCGGTAACGCGGTGCCTGGGACTGGAGGACTCGGGCGAGGTTGAGCATTTGCACTTTTGTCCCACAGGTGGAGCTCTTACCCGACAGAGACCCGGACAACGACGGGACCAAGATAAGTGTGAGTGTCACAGGGATAAGCCACAGGGCGCGCATGCTTCAGTAAATGGCCAAAAAGGCCCAAGGTGAACATTAGTACAAAACAGATTTTAGATTTAAATCCTTTTAATTCATTGAGCCCGAAGAGATAATTTTGTAAATTCAGGATGAAAGGCAGTTGTCTTTTTTTTACCTTATTAAAGACCTAAAAATTGAGCCCAAATTTAGAGTCCATGAATAAAATTGCATGTTTTAATCATATAAATAATTATAAATTGGCTAGACTATTAATTTGCTAGCTAATGGGATTATTGCACTGTTTTTTCTTGCTCTTTTTTTAGAGTTACCTAAGTGTAACAATGAAGGTCTGCAATATTTCAATATTAATAATGTTAATAATTCAAAGTAATGGGAGTACCAACTCTTAACAGGAAATAACAACCTCAGGAAAACAAAAATGAAACCATCCAATAGGCTTTTGAAATGTAATGAAACAATATGACTCAAGTTGGATATCATTCATAACTCATATAAAATATTTATAAATGTAGCATTCAAATAAATCACAAAAATATGAAAGCAAAGCAGATATCAATCTGCACTTGCTGTTAGGCCAGACTGACCTACTGACAGCATGAAGATGAGGCTAGTTTGTCATAATTACAACGGTAATAGCTAGAACATCCTTCTTCTTCACCCTTCATTTCTGTGTTTATAAAATCAATCAAATCCTTAAACTTGACAGATTTGTGTGATCTTCCAGTCCGTCAATCATGGATTGACAAATATATATGATATATATCAAATTAACTGCTCTGATGATATATATATATATATATATATATATATATATATATATTTCATATATATTAAATGGAATACATAGTACATATTTAATATTATACATTAGACCCATGATCTTATTATTAATCTGAGATAAAATTACTAGAATAAATAAAATTGACTTGTTTTAAAAATCAAATCATTGTTCAATTAATAGCATCACAAGTTTGTATAGTGACATAAGCATATACAACGAGCCTTGATTTCAGATGCCATTTCTCTGTAGCCTGAGCCCTGCAATAGGTAACTAAGAAGAAAAATATTACTATCCAAGTCTATTATCAGTGCCTTTGGTAAAGTGCACTCTGTTTTTAAATTGGTATGACCAACAATTTTTTTTTTTTTTGGCCCTGGTTTTGAGGGAGTTGTCTTGTAGCCATAAAAAAGAAAAATTTATCCAGAAATGGACTCCTTCCTCAATGTTTCATTCAGCTGAGTTAACCAGGCAGAGGCCAATCTCATGTTGAAAAATTGACAGGGCTATTAGGGGAATCTGGGAAATGTGGACAGCAGGGCCACTCTGGTACTGCTTAAATTGAGCTTATGATCAATAGAGTCTGTGGATGAGGCTGTTTGTAGAACAGGATGAATATGACCTTCAGATTTGTACTATGAAGCCATTAAGACCCTTTAATCCCAACATTAGCAAACTTAAGATAGTGTGAATAAAACCCTTTGATGTGAAACTTTGTTTTTCACCTGTGATTTTTCAGACAGTGAAAGTCCAAGGCAATGACATCTCCCACAAGCTTCAGATTTCCAAAGTGAGGAAAAAGGATGAAGGTTTATATGAGTGCAGGGTGACTGATGCCAACTACGGGGAGCTACAGGAACACAAGGCCCAGGCCTACCTGAAAGTCAATGCCAACAGCCATGCTCGGAGGATGCAGGCCTTTGAAGCCTCACCTATGTGGCTACAAGACATGAAGCCTCGAAAGAATGCATCATCAGTGGTTCCTAGCAGCATCCACAGCTCTGCCAACCAACGAACGCACTCCACCTCCAGCCCTCAAGCGGTAGCCAAAATCCCCAAACAAAGTCCACAATCAGGTATGGAAACCCATTTTGAGCCTTTCATTTTATCACTCACAAACCTCCCACCAAAAGGTCAGTTGAATAGCATAGACAGATTAATGTTAGATGGCTTTTCAAATAGGAGACCGAGCTCGATTGAAATGAGGAGACATGAGCCATTGAGAGCAGGAGGCTGGACGTTCAGGATGAGTTTGCTCCATTAGTCCCTGGCACTGGTTCATATCCAGGGAACTGAGAGCTGGACTCTTTTATTCTCCCCCTTCTTTCTGTATTTACACATTATAAGAACAATAAATCAAGTAATGTTGGTTACATTATAAAGGCATGTTCACTTTCTCTACAGATTTATGTATCAATAATGACCCAAATTAAGAGGCTTTCACTTAATCAAAATGGAAATGAAAAAGAGTCATCATAATCATCCATATATTTAGTGACCTATGGCTTTAAGCAGAACTATTCTCCAAGGGCTTTTGATTTTGAAAGGGAAACTTCAGCTGCCTGTGATGAAATTGATGGTGATAATGGCAGGAAGTGAGGGGGGGAGGAAGTGGTGCAGAGATAAGGCAGCTCCTACAAATGTGCCATGGGTGCCAATTTGGAAGCTTAGTCACACGTCTCTCGAGTCAGCTGTGCAAGTTAAAGTGATTCTGAATGGCGTTAACTTATACAATCATTCCACCAATGGAAACTCACTGAACTTCTAACCTTGATGTGGGATCAAGGCTTTCGGGACTGAGCAGTTGTGTACAAAGACCCCCTGTCCTATTTTCTCAAATGCTTTGCCTAACTTATACAATCATTCCACCAATGGAAACTCACTGAACTTCTAACCTTGATGTGGGATCAAGGCTGTCGGGATTGAGCAGTTGTGTACAAAGACCCCCGTCCTATTTTCTCAAATGCTTTGCCTAATTTAGGATTAGAGCAACATCCTTTTTTAAGCACGCATCTGATACAATGGAGTCACTTGATGTGGTGATTTATTGTTTTTTTTTCTCCTGCAATTTTTCAGACAGTGAAGTCAAAAATAATAATTCCCACCCAAACCTTCAGATTTCTGAAGTGGGGCAGAAGGGTGAGGGTCTGTAGGAGTGCAGGGTGGCTGGTGCCAATTATAAGGAGGTAGAGCAGCACAGGTTCAGGCCACCGGAAAGTCATTGGCAATAATAGGCAATGCACACCTCTAAATCCTTGCTTGTTAACAATATTTAAAAAATAGATGTGCCAGGTCTGGGGGTATAACTCAGTGGTATAACACTTGATTAGTTTGTATAAAACCCTGGATTCAATCTCTAGCATCATAGAAAAATAAAACGACCAATCAATCAATAAAAACTAATAAAATAATACATGCCAACATGCATTTACTCTTTATATGTTTTGTTTGAATAAATGTGATGTAGATTCTGCAGGATGCTCAGCTAGGGTCCTGTGCATTCCTATTACTTTAAATGCTGCAGAGACTCTTCCTGTTAGGTTTTAGTCCTGGTAACATACAGTCTGCTAAGTGACAACTAAGCCTTTCTGAAGTCCAGTTCTTTGTGGTTTTGTCTCATTTCTCTCCTTGTGATCTCCTTTGTTTTCCAAATTCAAGAACAAAGCTAGCAGAACTACTGTTTTTTATTGTATATGGGAGTATACAAATGCCTATATATCAATTACAAGTTTTCACTATTATTATTTTTCAAAGATTTCATGCCTATTGAAGTTGTGACCCTTTCATCTTCTTTTACGTTATAACACCAAGAAGCTAAACACTGCCTGTAGAATTACAGAGCGTCCTCAGCAGTCAAGTTACAACATAATTAGTGAGAACTCCAAACGCTGAAAGAGAAGTTATTAGCATACGTAGACTATTCCGAGCTAGACACCATAAATCCATCTATGAGATTAAGTCAAATGGAGCAATTAGTCCATGTGAATGACTAAAGAGAATGAAGTGTTCTCTTTCTAAAATATCTTATTCACTTCATGGTATAAAATAATATATTTTAAAAATATCTACTTGATTTTGCTATGTCTCCTAGAGCTATGATGGAAACTAAATTTTCAAGTACAGTTCTGCTCATTTTGCACCTTCCCATCAGTCTTCTTAGGTACAAAATTGTTTTTCCTAAAAGTTAAAGGGAGAGGAGGATTTTGTCTCCTGGAAACCTCCATCCACTAAAAGCTTTGTGCACCACCCACTTCCTGATTGTAGCAAAGATGGGCATAAAATATATCAAAACATTCAACATTTCTTTCTCTACCAGACGATATTGGAAAATCTTTCATGTATTTCTATCAACATTCTCTAACATCTCGTTCAGCAGTTAAGGTTTCCCCGTCACTCTAGCATATTGTGCAAGTTTTATGCTTTTAAGATCATTTTATATAATACAGTAATTGGCATGATAATTACATATTACATACATTATACATGTGATGGCCATATCCCAGTTGATAATAAAACTTATTTCAATTCTTCATTTTTTTATTCACTTATTTACCTCTCATCTCTTCAAGACATGACAAACACAGGAACACAAAAATGAAAGGCACACTTCCTCCCTCTACTGTTCAGTTTGACGTAAAAAAGGATACTCATTGACTCAATATAGTGTGCAATTTTTATGGTGAAGACATAAAAATTAAAATCTTGCTCTGAGTGGCAAAGGGCTATGCTAGCCTTTCATATTTTATCAACTGATACAAGGGGGCCTAGCATATATGGTATGGTCATATTAACCTGTGCTATAATAAACTAATTTATTCAGCCCTTTATTTTTATTACATTCTTTGGCTCAATTGGCTAGATTCACAAACTCATCTCTAAATTCATACTATTTTCCTGTCAAATAATTTCTATATCTTTATGAAGGAAACATATTTGCTGAAAATAGCTTTATATAAAATCTTCAAATTGTCTTAAAAATTCATTTAATTCTGAAGCAAAATTATCATGAAAAGGAAGAGGGAAAAGATAATTCCTTATGCAACCAGATATAGGTTTGATAATAATTTAGTGTGACTAGTCCTGGTTTGTTTGTTTTTTGTTTTTCAAAAATTCCCCAAAGCTAGTGATTATATGCTGTCCTTGCTTGCTTGTAACCATTTTCTTTCTCTTTATAAATTGTGTTATAAATGATAAATAATTATAAATCTCTAACATTTAACGTTCCTTAAATTTTATTTTCATTTAATAATCAGCAATTAGAACAAATCAGCAAAAAGAAAATATAATGCAGATAGATAAACAAAACTTTCTTACAAATTTCTCACCTTCAGTTCTTTGGAGTCCCCTCCAGTTCTGTGTGCCCAGGACAGAAGTAGTTCGTATCAAACCCATCATATTTTTGTCCTGTTCTGTTTGTTTTTATTATACACAAAGCTTGCAAAGAAAAAAAAGCTATCAAATATAATACATGAGACAATCAAAGCATGGAATTAGAATTTAAAGAAATGTTCTACAGCTGTTCTGAGGAGGAAGGAGGCCTCTTTCTTCCTGTCTGAATCAACAAAGGCTCCCTGGGACTTCTCTGACAGGAGAATGGGGGGACCAGAATGGGAAATCTGGGACCTCTGTCAGGGTAGCAGGGCTTAGCTCCACGTTCCAGGAAGTTGAAGACTTACTCTAGCTCCCTCCTCCCTCCACCATATCCCTGAATAATCAAGCACACTAACCTTGCTTTGTTTTTGCACCCTGTCTCCTCCATACCTCACCCCCAGTCCTTCAGAAGCTAACCTTCTCCTACACTGACCAAGTCCGCTTGCCTCATTTCTCCTGTTTCCTTATCTTCTGCTGACCATTCCAAGCCACCCGACATACAGGCAAATAAAGCCAGCAGGAAGGCATGCCCTGCTTCCACCAGGCAGAGCCAGATCTCTGAGTGTTTGCCCAGCTGATGCCAGTTCCTCCCAGAAGGGTAGTACTATGCTCTGTCCCCTTCTCTGACCTCAGTTCCGTGGATTACTGCTCCTTTGTTAATGCTACTGCTGATGTCTCCTGAGAAGTTAATGATGTCTATTGAAGATTCCTTTGTAACTCATTCTTTCCAACATCTAGACAGCACTGCTTTCCACCCATTTCTGACATTCTGACCTCTCTTGCACAGAGACTGGCTCCCTGTTCCTTGCCCCCTGCTTTATTTTCTCTCTTGCATCAATTAGTTCCCTTCGTAATGCTATTCTTTTATCATTCATAACCTCTTGACTTTATCTTGTAGTTTAGATTGCTAATTTTCCTTAGAAAATATTTCCATTCACATTTCTCCTTCCGATTTCTTTCAGCAGACCCAGACAAGCGTTCATAATTGTCTCCCAAACATCCCTGAATGTGGGTCTTCAACACCTTGTGGAAAATATAAGCTAGGGGCACATTTATTGATACTCCACTGCTGAGTAGAGTCTGTTTTCCTTCAACTGGAGTTTGCATTAGCCTGGGACCATATGACTAACAAAGTTTGGGGAAGTTATGCTATTCCAATTCCAGGCCTTACAAGGTCCCAAAGCCTCTGTCCTCACCTCTTGGTAGCTAATCACCATGAGGAAGCCATCTTGAACATCCATCATCCCCAGCCAATATCTAACCTCAGCTCTAATTCTATCTCCTGACAAGAACTGTCCAGCTCAGCCCAGACATCATACACAGCAGTAAGAGATAATAATTAACTGCCATTTTTTTCAAGACTGGGCATGCGGGGGGGGGGGGGGGATTCTTTCACAGTAGTAGATACCCACATAGGCCACTGAAACTCAGGTGTTCAGAGCTATCTGTTATTATCTGATCTTATTCACTAAAAAGAAATGCTCTTCCTCTTGTTTCCGAACATCTAATAGTATCATCCTAATGGTGGCTCCTGGGAAAACTTTGGAAATATCTTCTCTCTCTCTCTTTCAGTTGCCAGTTCAATTCATCATTTTGTCCCAGTTACTTTCTCCCCAAGATGGACTCCTGAAAATTGCATTTTTTTTCTATTCTACAAACATTGATTTTATTTTGAACATGCCCTCCTTGCTTTCTTTATCCTAAAGCTCTTACAAGCCTCTGTGTTTCAATTCCAATGTAAAGAATGTATCACAACAGTTCGTGTGTTATTTCTAAGAGCCATCATTTCTACAAAAAAAAAAAAAATATTTCTGAAGTGCCCACCACTAACTTTTATAGTCTCATTTCCTGTTTCTTAAGTCAGAATCCTGGCCCTTGCTCTTCATGCTTAGTGTTTCCTGAGTGTTTCCAGGTATTCTCTTGCCTCTATAACCCTGCAAATGTTTTTTTTTTTTTTTCCTCTGTATGGGTCTTTCCTTGATTGTGAATTCCTATGTTATCCCTCTATACTACTCTATCCTGCCCCCATCAGGAAATAAACTACATTGTTTCCCCAGGCAGTTCTCCTCCATCACATTGGTCAGACTTGCTGTGAAGCCAATGCTGTACTTTATATTGCAAAACATGCCTCTTTCAGCTCTGTAAGTCTCATGTTCAGGCCAACTAGGACATGTGCTACACTAACTGTAACTTGGCAACAGATAGCAGATCCTGCAAGAATTTAAGAGGAATTGGCATGCCTAGAAGAAGTGAATATTTATACCACAATCTCGCAAATGATGTAGACTATTAACAATGATTCTTGAAGTGAATCCTGCACCCTCTACATGCAAGAGCCCACAAGAGAGCTTGTCACACTTTCCTGTACTAACACCCCATCTAGCACCTCACTTACAGCGTCTGAGGATGGGACCAGAAAGGAGTAGCTTTATGTTTGTAAACTATGAGAATGACTAGTTTTCAAAAGCCTTTTGAAACAAGCAGAAAATTATAACTCTATCCGGTGATGAGAGTGGCATCTCAAAATACTCATAGAGCCTTTACTTTGGCTACTGTATTTTTCTCGTGTTGACAGGGACTTGCAAAGCTCTTTTCTTTGCTCCCGGGTTGAACAGCTGGGAGTGGGAAGAAAGCCGACAGACAGTGGTTAAGGATGCTGCTAGTTTTGTTGCTACACATGAAGCCTCTAGTCACTCGATGGGAATGCTGGTTCTCTGAACTCTGAAACATGATTTTTGTGGTTCCACCATGATATTATCCTTAGAGCCTAGAGTCAGCTGCTGCTAATAGCTGCCAGAAACCCAGGGCTCACTGGAGCTCCTCTGCTGCTGATAAACATGGCAGCTCTCCAAGAGTAGCTGGGTTCAAACGTCCTTAAGTCAAAATTTCAGAGTAATTGGGTAGATGGGATTTAAAGTTGAGGGCCTTTCATGAAGATTGATGTAATGTATGAGTAAGTGCTGTTCCACACTGAGGTACAGAGCCATCACATAACCCAGATGTTATGTTGATGTTTAGGGTAGGTTAATTTGATCATTGTTATTCCATCAACTAAATGACTGCCATGTAAATGGATGGTAAATGAATAAGGAGAAAAACAGATGAGAAGTAATGATTTGGATACCACAGGACAGAGAATCTTCTAGAGCTGTTAGAATAGGAATTGTGTAGATGAGGAGTCTGTACTGGTAAACTTCTACAGAAAACGTTAGCAAATTTTACTAACTGAAACTCAGTATCTTCTGCCTGGATAGGCTTTTCAGATCATGGTGAAGGTTCACTTGTGATTACTAGGCCATCTGTGACTGAGGAGACATGAAACCGAATCTGTCAGTGTTCTAGGCTGTATCTCAAATGGTGTGTCTCACAGATCTTAGAACTTAGAAGCTGCTGTTGTAATATGAGCATCTTCCTGGGTAGATGACCAAGAAGTTAGAAAGCTGCTGGAAATAACTTACCTTATGGGTCAAAGGTACAAACATCCTAAAAGAGAAATGAAAAGCAGCATTACTCCTCCAAGAAATCCTGCTGCTGTGAAGAAAAGATAATATACAGCTAGTGTTTGTCTCAAATGGGAAGGCCAAGGGGCTGAACTTCTTGCCTGGCCTCTGCTGCCAGCAGAGGAAGAGTGTACAGCAGTAAAGACCAGGCCATGATCAAGCATGGATAGCTCTATGATTCTATCTATTCATTCTCTGAAAGAGAACTACAGCACAATCCTCAGACTTCTGAGAATTATACATTAAAGTCTTGGCATTTAACTTCTAAATAAACGATAGTCAATTACAGTGTAGGCATGACTTTCATTGCATGTAATTGCATGTTATTCCCAGCAAAAAGCAATGAGAGCACACTTGGCCATTCTAATCTATAGGGGATAGATTCCAGGACTCATGAAACTTCAGATAACGGGAACCCTATAAATGCTGTTCTCTTCCTTTGTGTACCTACTGATCACACAGTTTAATTTGTAAATAGGGCATAAGAAGAGATTACCAAAAATAATCACAAAGTTAGAGCAACTATAAAAAAAAAAGCCATGGCAATGTGGTCTCTCTAGAAAGTGAAGACAAGTATTTTTAGTATTTTTCCTTTATTTTTTTTTTATGTATATGGGAAGGTTGACTGCGTGTATATCTGTGCATCACATGAATACAGTTCCCACAGAGAGCAGAAAAGAGGGATGGATTCCATGGGACTAGAGTTTCAGATGGTTGTGAGTTCTATGTGGGTTTTGGAAGTCAAACCCTGGAAGTGCTCTTAGCCACTAAAAAAAAAAATATCTCTAGGCACATAAGACAAACATCTTGTTGTTGTTGTTGTTGTTGTTGTTGAGAGTAGTTGACTTTAGGTGACTGAGATATAGAAAGAGAAACTATACATTAGGAAAAAGGCTGTAAGTGTCTGAGTCTACTTGTATGAAGCAAATATTTTCCTTTGGGAGCATAGAGATGTGATAAGTTAAAGAGGGAAGACTGTCTTCATGTCTTGTCACCTGTCATTTCCAAGCTTTCTTTCCCCTTCTGTTGCGATGCCATTAATTAATGGTAGGTTTCTCTCTATAGAACCACATCATATTGACCAGCAGATGTTTTTCCCAAGGTTGTAATTAGATCCTTATTTTAAACTGAAATAAATTTCCAAAGAACTTTAAGAAATGGACCTGAATAAGCAGCAAGGCTTCTATTGTCAAAATTAGATTAAAGCTTTCAAAACAGCCTTTGAAAGAATTTACGTGATTAGAGATGCAGCTAAAAAATGTTTTTTGAAAATATTTTCAAAAGCTTTAACAGTAAAAAAAAAATGTAAAAGCCAATAATGAAAGATAATGAAAGTCTAGTTCGTGATCCTGGGTGGATAGAGATTGATTGCTAGACTCACAATCTACCAGCTTCTTCTTGTGAATGAATTGCCCACAGAATCTCTCTGAACTTTAGAAATGCTCTTGTTTATAAAAACTGAAATGGCAATGCTCATCTCCCAGGTCATTTCTCAGCCTTGAGTGAAATCGTGAATCGTAAACATTTAACAAGTAAACTTACCCTGTGGGTGAGGTCAGTGCCCTCTACCCTCTTTGTCTTTCCTAAAAGACTATCACAAACTATGGGTGAGGTCAGTGCCACCTACCCTCTTTGTCTTTCCTGAAAGACTATCACATAGCCACCCTTTAAGAATAAATCAAAGGAAGACAAATATGAACAGAGAAAACAAAGATTGGAAAATTCTAAAATTGTGTTAAGCAATATAAATTAGAAATAAACATTGGAAAGAAATTAAAAGAAGCAAAAAGGAAACATTTTTCCATGATTTAGTATCTATTTCCAAATGAAAATAAAACCAAAAATAGGAATGTCAAATCAGAGATCTGAGGCTTAGGAATAGTTTGCAGATGAAAATGACATTTTACTATAAGTAATATAAATGTTTAAAAATTTAGTGAAAATTTGCATCAATGTGCAAGGTAATATTTTTGTATAACTCTTAGGGAAGGAAGGAAGCATGTCAATAGAGAAATGTGCTATGACTGTGGCCCACTCAGCAGGGGATCATGTGACATGGATTAAAAACTAGACTAACATATAAATTCAATTCAATCTTCTATCTAGATACAATATCCAGGGAGGAAAAAGTCAGAACATAATGCAAAATCCTCAGTAGTTTCCAAAAGGAAAAGATGTAAAAGAGTCATTTTTGAAAAATATAACAAATAATAATGGATCACACAGATGTGAATAGAGCAACTTATTGAGATAATTTAGGGTTGAGTAAATGAACACGCTGTTCACTGGGTCGTTAGACTCAGTACTGCAATTGTCAGACTTATTACAGGTATTCACATGTTTAATGAAGTTAAAAATCCCTAGTAATTTTTCTAAAACTTGACAGACGTGATTGTAGCACATACTGCTTATAATAATGAGATTATCAAGGTCACAATGAGTTGGACGTCCCACCACTCTGCACTGAGATGGAACATCCCTTCCCAAGGACAATTTGACTTGATAGGGAAGGTCAAACATAGGGCTTTAGATCCATGTTCTCTGAAATTGTACTTGTGGAAAGAAATTTCTAGATCAGTAGTGAATCATATGTGTACTTCTGACCAGTTATATTCATGACAGATTTTCATATGACTTAAAATACACTAAAGTGACTAAAACCAAAATAGTCAACTATGAATTATTAAAGCATATATTAAATATTATGCAGCTTCTAGAACCATATTTTAAAGAATATTTAATGAGAATAGGAATATTCAATATCTAATATAACATGAGAAACTATAGGAAACAAACCCTTAAGTAAAAACACATCATATGTAAAACTTTAAATCCATCTGATCTATGATCATAGAAGACTAATAAAAATGATACATGAAAATGTGCATCAAAATGTCAAGATGGTAACATTTGAATTTGTATTTATACAGTTAGTATAATAACTTGATACTTTGCTATAAAAAACAATTTAATGTTTAAAATGTGCCTGGTTCAAAAATAAAAGTAGACATCTCATGACAGTACAATAAATGAAGAAAATAATACTGTCATGTGACTGTGGAGTTCATGACAAAATTAAAATAGATGCAGGGATGTACATGTTTACAATGAAGCACTGTTATGAAAATGTGATACTGAGAAATTTGATGTAGGATAAAATTAGGAACATTTTATCCACATAATATTTTACACATATGCAACACCATACTTTCTGGACACCAAATAGATAATATGACTATCAAGTCATTGTTTCTAAGCAAGAAGACTTGAGCCTGATGAATGCATAAGTCAAGCACACATAATATCCATAAATAAAATATTCAGTCTTATGCTCTCTCGATACGGTTCAGCCTCACAATTCAAAGGAATATTAAGATCTTAGGTGATGTGTCATTATTGGAAATATCAAAAGTTACCAAGCACAGAAAGACTTATAAACAAGGAACATTAGTACTAAACCTGACTGCTTCACAGTCTCCACGTTTGACTCAAAGTAAACTGTGAAGCCAGGATTTCCAATTCCTTGTTCTATTAGGCAGACAACTATGGAACTATGGAGAAAATAAAAACAGAAAATGAAATTAAAGGAAGCAATTTTATCTTCAAAGTCAATAACATTTTAGTGAAGATTAAATAATGTAGTCAGATACTCTCGAATGCCTCTATGTAAAGGTGTATATAGAGCTGTGACAGAGTATACTGCTACATCAGCCATTCCTTGTATCATTTAGATGTCTTAGAGACAAATATGTAGAAGTGTCATTGGTAGCTTGTAAAATATTTCACTTTTAAATTTTCTCATCAAACAAATTCATGTGGGTTGAAGGTAATGTTCTTATTTCCAGTCTTTAAATAAGTAATGTGGACAAATGCTGCATTAAAGGAGTGATCAATAGAATTACAACCACTTAAAAAAAAAGCTTACCAAATTTGAAAATTCTATTTCAACCATCTAAAACAGAAGTTCTCAACCTGTGTGTCACAACCTTTCTGGGAGATCAAATGACCCTTTTACAGGGATCCCCCAAGACCATCAGAAAACACAGATATTTATATTCTTATTCATAACAATAGCAAAATTACAGTTATAAAATAACAACAAAAATAAATTTGTGGTTGGGGATCACTACAACATAAGAAACTGTATTAAAGAGTCACAGAATTAGGAAGGTTGAGAAATGTTGATCTAAAATGTTATAGAATATTTGGGGCTATGAATTATGTCTTAGTGCTTTTAATGCTATTGTAGTCCCTGTTTAGCTGATAAAATTAGGGTAAAATGAATGCTTAAGATTTGAATATTTGTGTTTTAGTTTATCTGCAATGCAAACCATAAAAGTACATTATTGTTAAGAAGATGCATACATTTTATATAAGTTGGTTAATACTTAAGAAAACAAATTCAGACCACTTATATAGTGATGGACAGAGAAAATTGGAAAATAGTGCTTGGACCACCCTTCATTATATGCTTAGTGATAAAAGTCACACCCGTGTTTCAAGTGATACTTAATAACAAGTTGTGTCTAGGAAGTTGGATGTATATTCTCTGATACCAAAATGTGTTGATTCTTTGATTTATATGACTTGATAAGGAGCAATTTTTAAAAATATTTGCATTAGAATCTCTAATACTGACAGCTAAGAAGATTATCCAAGTCCCTGTTTTACAAATACCTTATAAAATATCTTAATTCAGAAAATTTTGAACCACTAGATTCATAAAATGGTAAATCATTAGCACTAACCTGAAAAATGAGTTCATAAAATCTTACCCTTTTGCTTTATGTTGAAGAAGTGTATTGTTAAAGACACAAGACTGATGGTTTCTTTGTCTTGTTGGCATTGGGTCTTCCAATAGTTGCCACCTCAAAACCAAAAATTGCTGAACAGCAAAAAATAAATTTTAAGTTGTACAAAATTATCACTTTCCAAATTATGGTGACATAATTTCAATTTATTTAAGAAGACAAACTTATATTTCATCAGTGCAGGCATCATTAAAATACATTTCTCTGACCGCTACCGTTAGCATTCAGCCACTCTAGCTGTGGAGTATCTTGTATTGGCCTCCTAACTCAAGGTCCATAGTCTTGCTGCTCTTGGTAGGTGAATCATGGGCATTGTTCCTGTCATCGCACTCCAATGCCAATTGTCCTGATTTGTCTCTATTTCATTACCCGTTTTGAAGGCATTTATTTAATCCCTTCATTAAATTTGGAACTATTCAATATTATCAGTGTAGGAAAACTGCATGTGTAGAACTTGATTATCAAAAGAACCTGGATTGTTATCTACCTTCACATTATAAAACAGTTTGCTAACTAATAATGAAAGCATATACACAGACATTATAAATTCTATGAGTAAATAGTTTTAAACACATTAGCAGCATTTACTCATATGCCAGGAAACAGAGTATTAATTATGTGTAATACTTATTTATGTATTAGAATTGTTATTAAAGTATGATATTCTAACTTCCCTCTTTGGAACCTTTTGATTATCTACCAAGTCTCATTCTTTTTGCTTCCATTTTGTAAAAGCCACTCATATTCCCCTCTATTTTTAACAGTCAGAATTGAGAAAGTTTAGCGTTTTCGGGTATGAGAAACTACCAGATGAAATTATGGGATGCATAATTATGTATTAACTGTCAGCATCTGAGTTCTAAAGTTAACATAACCTGGATTGGAACTCAGTGCACTGACTACCAGCTGAGTAAACCTGAACAAATTTCACAAACCCTTTCAATAAGGGGCTATGGCAAGTTCACATGTTCAAAGTCAGAGGTAAAAGAAGTACTCAAGAAGTATTAGCTTGTCCTGCCATAATCTGTCATGTCAAAGTTACAAGACTGATAAGGTCATTTTTGCTTGGGTGGGGACATCACCATGAAAATGTGCTTAGTTAAGATGCCCTATGACAGCAGCCTGGGAGTTGGCTGAGTAATTAAACTATTTCTGTACAAGTGTAAAACACAGAGTTCAGGACTGGGGAACTGGCTCTCTGGATAGAAGTGCTTCCCATGTAAACATGTATCAGTATCCACATAAGTGCCAGGTGGACTGTGACAGCCTCTTATAATCCCAACACATTGGAATTAGAAACAGGGGAAACTTGGGACAAGCTGGCTCTTTAAATTAGCTGAATCTGTGAGCTCTAGGCTTAATATACAAGGTAAAAAGTGATGGAGGAATATGCCCTCTGGCCTCCACATACATGTGCACACACAATCTCTTGTACACATGTCCATGCGCATGCGCGCACACACACTGAATACATAGATAAACATTATAAAAGATGTATTATAATCTTAGTTGGAGGGACACAACATTCCTCTTACAGTTCCAGTCTTCATTAGAAAATAAATATCTAGAAACATTGACATGACCAATTATTTTAAGCAAGGAGAAAGTCTGGAACATTCTGTGGTGACTAGAGTATCATCCAAATGCCTTGTTATTTATACCTGGAATGGAGGGGCAGCTACCCTTTCTCCATGGTCCTCAATACAAAGCCCTCTAACTAGAAGAGGACTGTAATTTGCTGACCAAAGGAAAGCAGGAAAAGCTGCTACTGCCAACATGCCAGGGCACAGCAAAGTTAGTGATTCAGATATTTTGTCAAAATGATACTAACTTCTTTATAAAAGCTAGATTTCTAAAAGAAATTGTCCCTGGACCCTTAGGATTTCTAATAAAAACGTATTCTTCTAAAAAAAAAGTTTACGATAAAATCATACTATTATTTGATCTTTCCTGTTAGTAGTGATTTATCATAAGCTAACCTGAATAAAATTTTCATCAAAAGTTAGCTCAGATTTTCTTCCACTGCCGTTTCTTTTCACTTCTTAGAGCTGACATCTGTAATAAAGAAAAGTAATTCAAAGAGGCCTGTCTGCTATGGGGCTTAAAGGACATGGAGACACTGACTTCACAGACAGCAGAGTACCAGGCTATTGTTGCGTTTATCCTAGAGGAGTTCTGATCATACAATGAGCATCTCCGATATTCATTCTTGCAAAATAAGTATTCTACTAGTGGAGCCACCCAGGGAGAGAATGTCTTTCTTCTTTTTTCTTGTTCCTTTTGATGATATTAGGTGGTCAGGGAGAAAAAGAAGGGGAGAGGCTCTCAGTCATCACACGTGGAGTGTCCCACAGACGCTTTCCGTAGGGGGGCTTCTTGTTCCTACACCAAGTAAAAGGCATGTGTGCATAAGAAAGTAATGCATAAAATATTCGGAGTCAAAAGAAAGCAGATATTTAAATAAACTTTGCATGAGTTCAAATTTGAGATACTTCTTTCCACTTCCCACTTGGTTATTTGATACTCATACTGGTGATATTTCCTCCAAACCATGAACTTTGCTATTCCTTCCACCGCAGCCTACTAATGATGACATCTTCAACACTTGACCTACCGTTCCATTATCTTAAATCAAAACCTTGGGAAAAAAATTCTTAGCTAAGGTGATGTCAGAATAATGGTGAACCCACAGCTCACTCAAACACTTAAGAGATTTTGAGGAAACTTTGAACTCCAAAAGTTTATGATTTGAAAAGTTCAAAACATTGTATCAGTGCTACCTGGTAACATTGAGCTCAATAAAAGTTCACTTATTACCTGGTGATATTTCTATTTCTGGTGTTTATCAGTCCATAGCTAGAGAAAAGTAAACTTTGTGTGAACTCGGTTTGCCTCTCAAGCATACTCTCCAAATGATGACCTCACACAGGTGAAAATCTGGAAGTCGGGCCACTCCCCCACGGTGCAAGCAGGAGCATATCAGGGCTCTTTGCTGGCACCACACTTGGGCATCACACTTAGGCCTTTGCCTCACTGTTTTCTGTGTAACTCAGAGTGAGTGGCTTTCTGTCTGAGTATTGTTTTCTTCATCTGTGCATTAAGCACCTGGGATTGTTCTGAGGAATGAGACTGTGTCTTTAATTATTTGCTGTACTATACATAGCAGTTCCCCCATACATCCTGAGCCACTTTAGAGATCACAAGCATAGCTAGACATGCAGTACAAATAAATGCTAAATGGAAAGTATGGGGAAGCTAAATGCTTCCATCTGGCAGAGGACAGTGGCAAGGGATAAGAAGAAGGAGACAATTTAACTGCTTCTAACAAATGAGAGGAAGATGGAGGCCAAACTTCTTTATGAATGTGATTCCAGTTGATGACCTGGGACAGAGCATAGCTGTCAGGACAGATGATATTAGCAGTCTATGTAACACATATCATTTCTGGTTCAACTGATGGAGTTTGCCAAGTCTTGACTACTGAGCTTGGATTGTTTTTAATTTTACTTAAAAACAAACAAGTGAAATTTCTATTATATTATGTGGTGATGATGATGGAATTGTTGAGGCTTTTGTGTAGTGCTGGTTAGTCAGACTCATTTCTCACATTCTTGAGAATTGTGTGTTTGTCTTTGTCCCTGGAAACAATGCCAAAACCATGAGGCGTCAGAGGAGATAAGAAATGGAAGCGAGGGTTGGAGAGATGGCTCAGAGGTTAAGAGCACTGACTGATCTTCCAGAGGTCCTGAGCTCAACTCCCAGCAACCACATGGTGGCTCACAACCATCTGTAATGAGATCTGGTGCCCTCTTCTGGTCATACATGCTGTATACAAAATAAATAACTAAATCTTTAAAAAAAAAAAAGAAAGAAAGAAAGAAAGAAAGAAAGAAAGAAAGAAAGAAAGAAAGAAATGAAAGCTAGACTTCTGCATTACACAGGCTTTTGAGATTTCTTGAGCACTTCTTTTCTACTTACAGTAGAGAAAATATCTCTACCAGCTTCACAGATATGGGGATGACACCCAACAGTGGCCTATGTACATCTTTAAGCCCTGAGGGGTGGGGACAGGTGCCACTATTGGTTAGCTACAAGCCAATGGACATAACTAGATGCATTCTGAACCTGGAAGAAAACTCTTTATCAGATCTGGCCTATCTCATCCTAGACATACTACCTGCACATTTTCTTCCAGCAGTTAGATAATAACATCTCTCTCCTTCACAGAGTATTTTATGTTAGAGGCAAAAGTTTAAAACCTCTAAAGGCTTTATTTTTTTTATATGAACAGTATGCTTAGCAATTACTTTAAAGAATTCAGAACTTTGCTTTTAATGGATTGTGGTCAGTGAGATAATATATAAACATAATTAATTGCAAACAATATTAACTATATGAAGGCACAAGAGAAGCATAACCAAAATACTTGAAAATTTCAGAATATAAAGTGAGTCCCATTTTCTGGAGAAAAAAAAAGATAATGTGGACCTCAGGTCTTCTGAGGGCAATGATTGCTGAAATGTATAATGCTTTAGGGCAAGTGATGAGTTACATGATTGACCTGGCAAGAGAGGGAAAGAAACTAAATTAAACAAAGTAGGTGAATGTGTCCTATGGCAGATCTGACTTACTAATATGAAAAGGCCAAAACAATCATAATCCATTCGTAGTTAGGCTGATTTTAGAAAGCATAGAATAAGTAAGTGTATCACTTGAAGTCTCAGAAGTGGATGGCAACAGAAATTGGAAATCAAGGCTTCTAACTGCAAACTTGGCTTACTGTTTCCACAAAAGTGAAATGTTTCTGTATGGGGAAAAAGAGGGTGCCTGGAGAGCTGCTGGTTTGTTCTTGATGAAAAACAATGCTTCTGATATTTATATGTAATAAACAAGAGTATGTTGGCTGACAATATTGTTTTCTGAAAAATAGTATGAATTTTAATGAAACAGCAATGTTGGTAATTTAGTACAATTACGTAAGACAGACTCCAGCATTTTAGAGACTCAAATTTCACTCTCTTGGAGGCTGCAAAAAGATCAGTCTATCTCTCCTCTCTTGGGACACAAATAAAAACCAAACAAGAAGTGAAAACAACTTTGTGATATGATGAAACAGAACGTAGAATTTACCACCTAGAACAAAGTCTATGGTTGTCCTGGCATCAATAAATTCATTGAATTAGAAATGTGTTAGTGAATGCATGCAACTTGAGTGGATGAAAGAGTCCAACCAGGAAAAAAGAAAGTTCTGTGTTCCAATGGTGGATTGTGCATCTGAAGGCAATTTAAATTTCCAGTGCCTTTCAAACATGTTCAACTATATCAGACTGGCTTGATTTCCCATGAAAACATTCATGTAAATTATGCTTTAACTTGCACGTGCTAGACATATGACAGGAAATGCTGAGTCGAAATGAAGCAGCTGTTTCTTCATTAATATGTGAGAGGTATGATGGGCCAGGCATGTTCTGGAAAGAGTACATCTAAGAAGGGATCACCGAGAATGAGTAATTTCAGTTAGAACCCAATTTCTAACACTCACTGGAGAAGGAAACTGCTCCATCACAAAATAACTCCTGGAGTGAAGCCTTTTCCAAAGATTTTGCTACTTTCATCATTTTTAAATTTCTCTTGGTAGCATATATATTTCTGTCAAATCAAGTGCAATCAGCTATTTAGAGAACTGGGTAGTAATTTGTCTTTTTCTTTCTGTCAAAAAATCTTACTTCAAAATCTAACATGAATACATGCTTAGCTACAAGCAGTTAGTGGGTTAGAATACATGTTTGATTTGCATGTTCTCTGTACTTAGAGCCACATGGGGACTGAGAGTATCTTTTGGGTCTCAGAACGTTTTCACAGAAGCTAAAGTTGCATACAGGGCACTTACTGGGTCTCCAGTCCTTAGTTGATGGAAGGAGATTCCATGCAACATGTACAGGCCACCTCCCAGAAAAGCAAATCAGAATCAGCACCAAAGCAACCTGACCAAAAAAGCAGACACGTTGGTCTTTCAACAGGCCATTCCAAAGTCTTACATGTCTAGAATACAGCAGCTCTTTGAGTGCATCAGTTTCTATCATTGGGATTAAGGAATCAACCTGGTTTAGCTGAAATATTGAACAATTCGAAGTTGCACCCCTTTTCCTTTTCAATTCTTTATAACCATTCTCCAACTAAACAAAGAAAAAAAAAGAGTGTTTTTGTCCCTCACGATTTTTTGGTTTTTACTACTAGTTGCTGATATGTCATCAAGCCAGAAGTTGACTGGATAATAAAGGAAGCATTATGACAGCACAATTTCATCGCCTCCCCACCATATACAACTAGTTTCAGGGCTTGTTCAGTTCCTAGCATTGATAATTCTTCTCCAGACATGAGGGATAAAAGCTTGAGAAGGGTCATACTCAGAAAGTAATCCCCAAGAGGTGGCTGCCTCCACCACAGCCCTCAGCACTGAGCAGCACGGTGCTCTTAAGCTTTGGATTTCTTCCGCACTTTTACACTCACACACTAGTGAAATAGGAAGTGTGCTCTCAGGGACAAGGGTGGGAACAACCAAATGATCACAAGAAGTGGGATTCATGCCATTTCTTAAGGGAAACATGTTTGGATTCATTTGCTCTCTGAGTTCCCAGCCGTGGGATGGCATTGTGTAAAAACAGACACCACCAGCTTCTTGGGACTGAAATGTTTTGTATGTGTTGTTGTTTGCAGTGCATGCCAAGACATTCATGAGCACCAGAGCCAAGCTGGCGAGCTAATTAAATATATATATATGTATATGTTTAAAACAGCCTAATAAGGAGCATTGGAAATCTTCAAGATGAGCGAATATCTTATAACTTCTTCCGCAGGTGCGAGGATAGCTACAAGCCATGGACTTTCTGTCCTGCTTCTTGTTTGTGGCTTTGTGAAGGGTGCTTTGCTTTAATCTAAAGTGCTGACTTTTTTCCAATATCACTTTCTCTTCTTAAAGCAAAGAGCAAATCGCCTGTAAAATCTACGGAGCGGACAGCAAAGTTGACCCTAAACTCCAAGCACCATTCTGCACCCCTGTACTCTAGTTACCTACACAAGGAGCGTCAGCTTCCGGAAGCATAAGTGAAGAGGCTGACACACGCTTTATTGATAGTATTTTCTTTGGGAAGTGGCTGATCTTTTATTTGAAGAGAATTAATGTGAAGCGATAGGACATTTTCTAATAACAAGATCTATTTTTTCCCTCTTCTTTCAACAAATAAAATCTACATTTCACTGACTGCTCAAGAGTTGGCCTGAAAGTCATCAGTATAGTAAATATTTCCATGGATTTCACCAATTTCCTACCAAGGGACACATAATCTGAATGAAGCAAACAAAGATGGAAAGCCTAAGAAATGTAAACTATCTTCAAACAGCACCCCAGCTGGGGGAAAACAAAAAAACAAAAAACAAAATGCTGGACACTGCAAATCAACAACAGGCAACCTTTATTTTACATAAGGAAGAATCAAAAGCAAGTTTTGATTTTTTGGTTTTTTTTTTTTAACTTCTTTTTCCCCTTGGAATTTTCCTTGGAGTTTCCCTTCTTTTCCTCAATCGCCGTCCTTGTTCCGTGGTAGCAAGTGCCAATTATGGCCAATTCTAGTCAATCCTGAGAGGCTTATATTCATACACATTGAGTGTGCTATATTTCAATGTATTTTAATTCATTTTGCAATTTCTGTGTATGCAAACCTGGCAAATTCTGTAAATTGCTTATAGTATGTGTGATATGACTTCAAGGTAGATAGATATGACCCTCATGCAAGCTAACTTTCTTCATTCTATATACAAATATATACATGAGCATATATTAGGCTGCCAACTTCTTTTCCTAAAGCATTATTTTTCATCTGTAACTCATGTATTGTGTGAGTTTTATAGTGTGTTTCTCTGTTCCACTGGTTTGACAGCTAAGGTTTGTCTCTGTTGTCCTCTGCTTCCTCCTGGAAAATGCATATTTAAATTGTATATGTCTCTGATAAATGAATTAATTTTGTTGTGTGTATGCCATGTTGGAATTTGCTGCGTTCCTTTATATGTGTGTTTATTGAGGTTTGGGGATCTCAAGTCTGAAGAATGCACATCCTGGTTTTGACAGATCTCGTCATGTTATCAATATTCTATCTCAGAAATAGAATGAGGCCAAGTGGGAATGCTGAAGAAGACATTTTGACTCCTCAGGTTCCTGGAAGAGCACTTCACACTCAGAGTAAATAACGCTGCTTCCTTGGTTCTTCAAGAATTTTTGTAGCTTTGTCATTCTGTTATTTGCTGCTAATTATATTTCAATGTCTACTAATTAAAATTTAAAATGTGATTGTTGGCTGAATATAATATGCAAATGACTGCAAAGCCCATACTGAAGAAGATAGGTGTTCAATCTTCACTCATTAATTATAATTTTAAATATTCCATGGTTATTTTTGACTTTATGATATTTTGTTTAGACCTATTCCAAATAAATCTTTCTCTGGCAAAGAAAGATAGAACAACTAATACAATCCTTCCTCCAAAATATAATAGTTATGGCTTGAGAAAGAATGCATCCAGATAGTCTTCCAGAAAGATTACTTTATTTACTTTTATTATAAATTCAGAACACCATCTATTTAGGAATGGTCCATTCCCAGCTTAAGGTCCTAAAGTGAAGCTTAAAGGCTATGAATACCTTTGATTATTTTAAGGTAAAGGGCTGGACTCTGCCATTCACTTATAAGCAATGTGCATATTTTTATAACATTCTTGACATTTTCTTTTAAGAAATATTGCTTCATGCTAAATCTTTCCTTGCCATTTTTCTTATTTCATTTGATTCATTATTTCATTCTAATGAGAAAAATAAAGGTTTAATTGTGATACTTTATTAACATACAAATGTATTTTCTTTCAAAGTTAAATATCTGAAAGTTGTATAAAATGATGATAGGTAAATATTGCCTGTTAAGTCTCTTTGAGCTTTAAGAGTTCCATACATTGAGGCATATATTAATATACTAATTTAACATCAACCAAACTGGGAAAAACCATCATGTATTATATTTTTACTCAATGTCCAGTTAATGATATCAGCCAATTCTACAGTAAGCCAAACTTGTACCCACATCAGTAATGTTCATCATGCTTGTAATAAAAGAGCACATGCTAGTTTGGGAAGAATGCTCACTAGATTCATTGTATCAGTGTCCAAAATAATAAAGACCTGTTTATCACTGTGTGACCAAAGTCTAGCCCATCATCCACTTTGAAAAGAGAATATGGCATACTATCTGTTTGTTCCAAACTCAAAAAGGAGTATGGAACTTTAAACATTAGAACAGAAAATACAGCTGTCAATGAGAATTTCTAAACATCCTAAATATATTATATTCCTTTGGGATTATAATTTTTATGTAGCCATGACTGTGGAAGTGAATAGAAATGCAAAAGTAAAGTATTTGGCTTCCTCAACCTTGTTTCCAAGGTAATATAGTATCTTTTTATAAGACAGAATTATAAAAAGCTGAAATTTCTTACATGAGTTTAAGTTAGATACTTTATTCCTTAAAGACTTATGGGCAGTTAACAAAGTAAAGGAGGCAAATGAAATTACTCCTGAACAAAATAAGATAATAGAATTCTCTAGAACAGAAGCTGTACTCTGAGTTAGTAAGTAAGCTTCATAGGGTCTAGGAACCAGCCCTGTTTACAGTCAGCCCTACATGTCCTTAAACAGCACACTGTAGCAATCATCTGCATGGTGTTTGTGCTGTATTAGGCATAGCAATCAGAGATGATTTAGCGTACAGGAGGCTGTGTGTATCATGTTCAAATACTATTCCATTTTATCTAAAAGACTTGAGTACTCACACATTCTGATAGCCAATGATTGGCTTGTACAGCCATCTATCTACAGATGCTAGGTGGAGAGCTATACATGTATGGTTTTACCGATATTCATTTTATGGAGATAATCCTTGGCATGAATTACTTCTGAAAAGCAATTTAATCGTGATTTCCTTGCCTGAGAAAGAAATATATAAATGATTTTAAGAACCTAAGAAGTCCTCATTACTATGTTTTTGAAGTGGTTTACCTTGAAGTTCTCAGAAACAAAGGTGTTCAGATAAATATATTAGTATACACACATACACACATATTTGGCAAATAAAATGTATATTTTTAAGCCTAGAAAATTTTTTAAATTTATTATACATGGGATGGAATAATAAATATAGAATAATATATGTTGACTTTTTACAACAGATGCTAATAAAAAAAAAAAAGGAATGGTGGCACATTCCTGTAACCACAAGACTCAGGAGGTTGGAATAGGAAAAACACGAGTTCAAGCCCCACCTGTCTACAACCTGAATCATTAAAAAAATAAAATAAAATATGCTAGTTTAATTTTGAAAAAAACCTCACACAGATATTATTCCTATATTAACCCTATATAGGAAATAAAATATTGAGTGTAGTGTTAATTTGTATAAAAAAAATCACAAGAGGTAAAAGCAATCTTTCTTGAGATAATATATAAACTGATGATTGTATCATAGAATTAAGACTATGAAGTTAAAAACTGAATGCTCTAAGTTTCAAGTGTTTATACCAAGCAATTTTATTTTTAGAACTGTTCATTAGTAAAGGGAGTTCTCTGTCATTCAGGAAATGTCAGCCATGACATAGATAAGGTCTTTCCCTGTATGTAGTGAGAGACAAGAGGAAAGCATTCAAAAGCAATAAAATGTGTGATGCCAATAATTTCTGTGAAGACCCAATCAGAGGAGATAAAGGGGAGTGACTGGGACGTCACAGGAGGTTACTCTAGGGGTGCAGTTATGCAATCCTAAATGATAAGAAGCAGAAGATTTGGGAGATATATCGTCAGGGAGAGGGAATAGCCCATGCCAATCACCTGGAGCAAACTTCAGGTAGAGTTGTCCAAGGCATAGTCTGTGAACATGGGCATGCAGAAAAAGAGAGGCAGGAGAGGGACCTGAAAGAGAGCCTGAGGCAGGATTACATAAGGGATCTTCAGAAGGTAATGAGGCCAGAGGAGCCAACAAAGCAGAGCTAGATCTTGCGAAGATCTCACTTCAAGGTTTGATTCTGCCCTCAGGAGACAGGCTTTTTCTGCCATCCTGAAGTTTAGTCAGTTAATCATGTTAGGTTAGCAACACTCTTTGGAAAGAACACTGAAGTTTCCAAATTATGTGTGTGTGTGTGTGTGTGTGTGTGTGTGTGTGTGTGTGTGTGTGTGTGTGTGTGTGTGACTGTGTGTCTGGCTGTGTGTTCATGTGTGCATATTGAGGACAGAGGATTATGCCAGGAGTCATGTTCTGTCATTCTCCACCTTATTCCGTTGGGACAGGGTCACTCACTGAACCTGGAACCTGGTTGGAAGACAGCAGACCCCGGAATCCTCCCATCTCCTGTGTTTACAGGCATTCTCAGCCACACCCATACTTGTGCAGCATGTGATTTTACCCACAGAAACTTCTTCATAGTCCCAAATTGGTTACTTTTATACTGATACTGTGGGAATTCAGGAGCTGTGAGATATTAACATGTTTTAAATGCTAATATACAGTTGAAACTTTTCAGGGGCAAGACAGGGGATTGAAAAGATAATTGGGACTGTTTGGAATATGGTAAGGAACTAGTGACTGTAACTGCATTCATGATTTAAAATAAAAGCATGGGTCCATTTGCCTCCCTCTAGTTTAAGTTATCTGCTGTTAGCCATACTTTGAAAATAGCCAATGGAAGCCTCCCAAACAATTCATGAATTTACAGTGTATGTTGCTCTGAGTAGTGTAATAAACTGCACATCACTCTATGAATCAATCTTTTATTCAAGAACCACATACTATACATACCCATTAGGTACTTAGTAGCCATCCCAGTTAGCAGGTGCACTGTGGTGGTATCCTGGGGCTTGTGTTCAACTGACCACTGTCACAAGAGAAGTGATGACAGCAATTCCATTATAACAAAAAGCAACTGTGAAATGCTTACTCTAAATAGAATGATGAAAGTTCTCAACTACATCAAAGATAAATACATATAGAAAAAACAGTCTATAGATTATTCTGTACTACCTGTGACATCAGGCATCTGCTGGGGGGTTTGGAACATATCCCACTCCGTAACGAAGAAGAGGGGAGGGACTACCTTATTCTAATGGAAAGGGCAGACAGATTGGAAGAACAGACACTCCTAGACATTTATTGGAAAGACTGTTTTTTAAAAAGTAGAAAGAGGCCGGGCGGTGGTGGCGCACGCCTTTAATCCCAGCACTCGGGAGGCAGAGGCAGGCGGATCTCTGTGAGTTCGAGGCCAGCCTGGTCTACAGAGCGAGATCCAGGAAAGGCGCAAAGCTACACAGAGAAACCCTGTCTCGAAAAAAACCAAAAAAATAAATAAATAAATTTAAAAAAAAAGTAGAAAGAGGAGAATTTATTATACCACATGTCCATGCATACATATACCCACAAACTTATTTTTAAATATAAGAAATTAAGATCTTGGAGTTCTCCACAACAAAAATTTCAGAAGACAATAGAGTAAATGGTAAGGAGCTTGGAGTGCTAGCCAGGTGTGCATGCCTGGAGACTAGGCAGGAAGATCACAAGTTCATAGCCAGCCTAAACTTGAAAATGAAAACCTTGTCTAAACAAACAAAATGGAAGATTACAGTGTTTTCAAAAGAAAATTTGTCTCAAAACCATCTTACATTGTATTGTATTTTCACTGTGAACACAATAAAATCATTCTGAGGTAGACAAAGTTCTTTAAAAAAATAAGATGTATGGACTTTTTAAAGATTTAATTATGTGTGTGTGTCTGTGGGGTGTATGTGTGTGTGTGTGTGTGTTTGTGTGTGTGTGTGTGCACGTTGTGTGTGTGTCTGCGGGGTGTGTGTGTGTGTGTACACATTTGAGCGAAGATGCCCATGAAAGACAGAAGAGGTCTTTGGACCTTCTGGAGCTTGAGTTACAGGTGGTTGTCAGCTGCCCCAAGTGGGTACTGAGCACCAAACTCAGGTCTTCTGTAATATCACTGCACATTCTTAACTCTTGTGTCATCTTGCCAGCCCCAGATGTGTGAACACTTACAAGCAATGCTTCCCTGTGTACCCCAACTGCAGCAATAATCAAACATAAAGCTATAAGTGAATACCTATAACATAAACTGTAAACCATAGGAAATTTGAAATTATGTTAAATATAAATTATAATAAAGTATTTTATTCTATTTCACTATATACAAAAAGATTTATAAAATAATACCATTATTTTGTTCATGCCTTTTAGTACTTTCAGTTTTGTTCTGTTTTATTCATGTTGATTATCACACATTAATTTGAATTTACAGACATACTTTACAAAACAATCACAGGTATATTTCATTCCAAAGAACAATTCAATGTCAAATATAATCTAAACTCACATTATGTTATTCAAAAATGGACAGTCAAAGATGAACCACAGACAAAGAAATGCTCCCAGTTCTCTGCTGGTGACTGTAACCAGGGCTGGGGTTCTCTTTCATGCTTGCAGTCTTTGTGTGTCATTTGGGTTCTGTTCCAGGCTGCTAAGCTAAATCTAGTTGGCAGCAGACCTTTCCTGTAAGATTTGAGGAGCACCTGGGTGAGCAGTACCGCAGCACTCAAGCCTGCTTCCATCCTGCCCCTGGAAACACAGAAGTCAGTACTTAGTCATCCTGTGACCTAGTTTGAATGGTGGATTGATTGTGGAGTCTTGAAGTAAGCAGAAGGATGCCTTTCTCGAATCTTCACTTGATTTCCATGACCTAATAAAAATCCTCCATTCCTTGAAAGCAGATGTCTAAACACTATAAAGTCATAGTCCACCACCAAAGTCATTATAAAGTCACAGCTCCACTCAAGTCCACCACCAAAGTCATCATAAAGACACAGCCCCACCCAAGTCCACCACCAAAGTCATCATAAAGACACAGTCGCACCCAAGTCCACCACCAAAGTCATCATAAAGACACAATCCCACCCAAGTCCACCACCAAAGTCATTGTAAAGTCATATCCCCACTCAAGTCCTCCACCAAAGTCATCATAAAGACACAGCCCCACCCAAGTCCACCACCAAAGTCATTGTAAAGACACAGTCCCACCCAAGTCCACCACCAAAGTCATCATAAAGACACAGCCCCACTCAATACACCACCAAAATCATTGTAAAGTCATAGCCCCACCCAAGTCCACCACCAAAGTCATCATAAAGACACAGCCCCACTCAAGCCCACCACCAAAACCCTCATAAAGTCACAGCCCCACCCAAGTCCACCACCAAAATCATTTCATGGACCTGTGGAAGAAAGCACTGATCCTAAAAATATTTTATGACCCTCCTAACAGAAATATTTCTGTCAGCCTTACTTGAAATTGAAGCTTTTTAAGAAAAATACCAAAAAGGAGAAATGCCCATATCTTACTGCGTGCACATTCTATGGGCTCTGGGGCACTCTACAGTGACTTGGGGGATATTTGAGAGTTGTTGTGGGCCTGATGAGGCCACTGTGTCTATGAGCAGTCATTCCTCCAGCTTGTAACACACAGCTGAAATATGTAGCTTTAGAAATGGAAAAAAAAAAATCCACATAGATTTTTCTGTCCTACCAGGCAGTGACTACAATTCTAGAAAAGACCCAGAAATTTCTCCTCTATACCAAAATTGTCCACAGAAAACAATTCATTTTTTCCTGAGAAAATAAAGAACCATGATTCTATCAAGGATAAGGCTTTCATATCTGTCCTTGGTGATAGGAAAGGCAGCTGAGTCTTGAGTATGGATAATCATAGCATAATCATGGGCTGCATACAATTATAGCTGCTGGTCCAGGTGTGGATTACTTCCTGGGGAAAATGAGCAGCATTCTCAACACCTGCCATGAAGTCAATCATTGAGTAACCTTCTACTTTGTTGTAATTAGAATTTTAAAAAAGAAGATATTTTTAAACTTGGCAGGTATACAATTATTACCTCTTTATCATTTATTTCACCTCAAAGTTGCATTGACTCTTGGCCACACAGTAGTCTGCTTGGCCACATCCTAAGATAACATACTAAAGACATCCAGAAATCAGGAAAATATAGCACCCTAGAGGCCTCATAATACATATACAGCCTATAAGATAGTAGATAAGCTCTATAAAAATATGGACAAGAGTTGACTTCAAATTCATCTTTAAATATCCAACAAAGTATTAATTCTACTCTTATACAAACTAACAAAGTGAATACAGAATTATCGTACATTCCCCAAGTTCTGTTGGAAGACCTTACTGGTCAGAGGCCACAGTCTATCATGGCCTGGCAGCTTTTTCCAAAGCCTGAGGACATGGGAACTCCCTCTCTGGGGACACTTCCTGCTCTCTACCTGCCCTTATCTGGAGTATGTTCCTGGGCATGGAGGACTGACCTTTTCTGAAAGCTGTTTCTAAGCCTGGATGCCTGATTTATCTTTAGCATGACCCTTGGCCCAGTTCCCTGCTGGAAGCCTCCCCTGCTGCACATAATGGTAACTAAGAGTTATGCTAAGAGCTTTGCTATTGGACCCTACTGTCACATAGGAAGCCTTATGATAGGAGCATGTCACTTAATGCAAATTAGGTGATGCCCCAGCCACTGCCCCCAGAGTTGTAACATTTAAATCATTTCCCCAGAGCACTGACTCACAAGCCATCCTACCCTGTTCACTTGCTTCAGCTCCCTCCCCCGTCACTGAGGGTGGCTGGCAATCAGAGAAAGAAGCAAAGGGACAATTTCATTTGTGAAATTAACATTAACTTGCTAGAAAATTTGACAATGACAGTGTGAAAAAAATGGAAATTACTACTCATTCTAGTTTATGACTATAGGTGCTAAACCCCATAGAAACATAACAAAACAAAACCAGCAAAATACAATAATCATATAAAATGAACATGGTACATTCTAGAAAAGTAAATTGGAAAAGCCACCAATGGCGTTCTCAGTAGTCTTAGAAAAGATTACTGCAGAGTAGACACAAGATGAGAGCTTATTTCTAATTAATTTATTTAGCAAGTTCAGGACCATGCATAGAAGAAGAAGAAATACATAGACAGAATGTATTAGCAAAGGTATTTTACCTCAGGGGAACCACAGATAGTATAAATTCCACTGTCCTTGTACAGAGCACAGCAAGTCCTTCCAAGACTACATTCAGTAAAAGGATTGCAGACTTTGACAGCTGGAGATATGTTTGCACATAATGAACTGCTAAGGTAGATATGAGCTATGGCAGTTCTTGCTGCAACAATCATTCCCACAACCGATGAGAAAATCAGACATATATCCTAGAGAAGTAAAAAACACATTTGATGAAGTTAAATATTTGTTCTTGATTAGATACTTGCCCTTTATAAACAAAAATGAAGAAGATGCTAAGGATGTTCAGTTCCTATATCTATGGGAAGCATTTATTTAATGAAACCTAGTCAAAATAAAAGCATAGAGGACCAATATAGGAGAGCATACAAACCATAGGTTTGTTTACCAAATAGAAACTGGAAAGCAAAAATAAATAAACAGATAAATATATAAGTAAATATATAATAAGGACTATGTACATAAATTATCCATAAATTATGGATGAATTTTAAAGTCATTTTTAAAGCCATAAAGAAATATACATATTCTGGTTTAATTTGCACATTTCTGGATTCTCTCTCTCTCCTCTCTCTCTCTCTCTGTCTGTGTGTGCATGTGAGTTTGTGGGCATATATACATATGCACACTGGATTCCTGTTTTTATTTTTTCTAATCAAACAGAAATACAACTGAGGAGATTGCTCCATTGGTAAAGTGCCTACCATGCAAGCACAAGGGCCTGAGTTCATATTCTCAGAAGCCACATTAAAAGCCAGGCAAGATGTAAATCCCACCCTGATAGGGCAGGGCAGAGTGGTAGATTCCTGAAGCTCATTGGCTACCCTATCTAACCGAACCCATGAGTTTGGGGTTCAATTAAAGATCCTTTCGAAGGAAAGAAAGAAAGAGAGAGAGAGAGAGAGAGAGAGAGAGAGAGAGAGAGAGAGAGAGGAAGGAAGGAAGGAAGGAAGGAAGGAAGGAAGGAAGGAAGGAAGGAAGGAAGGAAGGAAGGGAAGAAAAAGAAAGAAAGAAAGAAAGAAAGAAAGAAAGAAAGAAAGAAAGAAAGAAAGAAAGAAAGAAAGAAAGAAAGAAAGAAAGAAAGAAAGCAAAGACACCCAACATCACCTACCATGGGTTTCCACACATATTTCATATCTGTGCATATGAACCCACAAGCTCACACTCACCCACCTTCACCCATCTTTACACACACACACACACACACACACACACACACACACACACACACACACACACGAGAGAGAGAGAGAGAGAGAGAGAGAGAGAGAGAGAGAGAGAGAGAGAGAGAAATAGAGAGAAAACCAGAATCATGCAAATTAAATCAGATACTGAAGCAAGTCTGAAAACTCCTTCCCCAAGCAGAGATTCCTGGCATCTTATTTGCTCCACTACTAAAAGTAGATGTGCATTTACGCTTCCCTGTGGATTCTGGAAAAATATGTACCACCATCAGGTGAATGTTTGGTTTGTTTTCTGGAGACATGAAAGCTTGCCATCTTTCAATGTAAAACAGAAGAAAAAGGATCGTGAACCTGGCCCAAGTCATGATAAAAATATGATAGGGTAGGTGCTATGGAGTTCAACATGTCTCATTAGCAATAATGACAAACTAACCAAGGCCACTGAAATCTTCATAAAAACATGACTGAAGACAAGAGCACTTTTGTATCACAGTCCTGTTTCTGCAGCAAGTAACTGACGTACCTTAAAAAACACCATAGCACTGTTGTTCGTTAAGAAGTAAACAGCAGGTAGATGTCAAGGTACACATAGTTTTCACAAATAGGCACAAGCCTCAGAGTATCTATGCCTATTACACTGTCAGTCCTGAGGCAGTCTGCCCTATAGCACTGTGAAAACTAGCTATGTATGAAGAAAAAGTCATAAACCTGACCTACCAATGGGTTTGCAAGCAGAAAATTCTCTTATTTTAAAATATCTAGAGGATATATAAAATGTGACATAATACCAAACAGATCTTAAACAAACATTGGAATATGGGGGTGAGAAAGAGGAAGAGAGCAAGAAAATAATTAATGAGAACATCTCAAATGACTGAGGAAAATTGTTGTATAAGTTAACCCTGTAGTAATTGACTATTTGTGGGGGAGGAGGAATTGAAGAAAGGGAAAAGTGAGTAAGAAAAGATGAAGTCACAGTGTAACCGATCTTGGGACCTTAGCATGACTGAGGCCATGTTGAAGGCACCATTTTGATCTTAGAACTGTCCAGGTAGGCCCCGGCATCTGTCAAAATGGTAATAAAGACCTAATCCATCAAAGACCTAGTCAGGTAGTCCCAGGATCCAGGAAAGTCCCTAAACATACTAATCTTGCTTTTTAGCTTCTGTAGTTTTGCTTCCAGCTAACTTTTCTCTCTAACTGAAGTATGTCAACCGGATATGTGTTTTGTGCACAAAATACAAAAAATGAAGGCTCAGTAATGCATGAATTGGGAAAGTTTCCTGTGTAGCCACCAGGCAGAGATAAAGACTTCTATTCCACTTCAAGAGTGTCCATGAGTGTTCTCTGGTGGAGTTATTTCTCAACAACAGGGCAGAACTTAAATTTTAGATAACGAATCAAATTCAAAGGTGAATTAAAAAGAAAAGTCCTCTTCAGTACACATGATTATCCCAAAATCAATATCCAGCACATTTTTAAATGTAATTTAGGACACAAGTTACCTCAGTTACTTAAACAATGGGCAAATGATTTTAATTTTTAAGAAGCATAAATAATCAACATAGATGTACATGAACATGAAAATGTTCAACCTCATTGAAACAAAAGAAACCAACTACAACTATATTATGATGGATAAGTATTTGTTTTCTTTCATTTTGTAACTACAGTATGAGATGATGAAGTCAGAGCCCCATGGATGGGGTTAGTGCCCTTTATACAGGAGACCTGAAAGAGTGTATCCTTCTCCACACCAGCAACCTCCACATACTGTGAGGACACAACAGAAGATAGCCTTATCTGACTCAGGAAGCAACCCTCCCAAACATCATCTTTGATGCCACTCCCTCCAGAACTATGAAGGATAAACCCTTATGGTTAAAATCATCCAGTCTAGCATTCTTAACAGCCCAAATGGAGTGAGAAAAAAAACTATGCTTTGCATATAGAAATTGGAATTTCAGAAAAATAGATATTCTCAAGCATTTTGGTATCAAAAAAGGAAGTTGTGTAAGTCATATTTCTATCCAAGAAGGTTAAAAAAAACAGTTAAGTGAAAAAGAACATAAAAAGAAATAATAATAATAATAATAATAATAATAATAATAAAAGAGCTCAAAATAATGAATTGTGCTATAGAAAATCTCCAGGAGTAAATATAAGACAAAATTTATAAAGCAACTAATAAGCATAATTTCTAACAATATAATATACCCAAGAAAAAAGTGGATGAAAAATATATGTTTAAATCAATAAGAGATAAGACACAAATAACATCAAATTATATGATTACATATTATGATAACCTACAATAGATTTTATGGTGTCAGGAGCTCAAAGGGCAGATAGCAATCCTAACTTGTGTTCCAGTAAACTCTTTTCCACTTGATGGAGAGAGACATACGTGTCCTGAGAGGTAAGACTCTGTCTCTGAGCCTACACACTTGTTTTATTTTAAGACTAGAAAAGATTTTAATAAGGCTAAAATATAGTGATTGCTTTTACAGACAAGACATGAAACTTATATATAGTTCAAAATTCGCCAAACACACACACACACACACACACACACACACACACACACACACACACACTTTCTTAATTTGAATTTGAATTTCAAGCTCTCACCAAGGCAAAAGAAATATGCCTTAAGCTGACATTTAGACACTATGAACAGTTTTACTCAGCTTCGAAACCTACCCGGGATCACCAATACTATTTAAAATATAATAGTTACCTGATCATTGAACCAGTACAAATGACAAAAGGAGGAAAAAATAAACAACTAGAAAGAATATACTTATCACAAGTTCAAGTGGGAATAAGTGACAGATGAAAAATATAAGATAAACTGACAACTTTTAAAACTAGTAGTTGACCATATGGGAAAAGATAGAATATTAATATACCAAATACAGCTTTTCTGTGTTAAAGAAACATAGTGGAAATGAAAACGTGTACAGAAACAAACAACAATAATAATATCAACAGTAAAAGTTATTCATAGCTCCTTGAAGAATGTCGTGAGTTGCTTCCTCAGCTATGAGAGGGGAAGTCAGAATTTTTTCAGGGATGTGACCCCTGGGACGCTATAGGTCATCTAGTACATGGTCCTACTCCCATGTCCATATACATAGCACTAAGTGGATTTGATAGGTTTAAAACCAAAACACATGAATTGATGGGTGGGAGTGGTTGGATGGATAGAGGAAGAAGTGGAAAGGAAGGAATAAGGAGTAGACTTGATTAAAATATATTCTATCAAAGCATGAAATTCTCAAATAATAGAAAAGAATAAAAATAACAAGAAATATGCCAGACCTAAAGGAGGAAAATTTCTACCACTCATGCAAAGAGAACACAAAATATTATTAGTCACTGGAAAATCTTCCAGAATGAGTCTTTATTCAGACAGCATTCCTTGTCACAGCTGAAACACATCCTAGGTTGTTAGTAGAAGAACTTGATCTTGGAGAAGAAATGAAGGAAAGTACAAGGTAGAAAGACAGCTGAAAGTTTGATCATTAAAACAATGTGACCCTGGCCCATTATCCACACACAGGGACCTGGATGTCCAGAAGAGCAGGACAGGCAAAAATCAAAGCATGTACAACCTGGACTAGCACCAGGGTAATGAAACAGAGGATCCACCAAGGTGACAAGTGATCTCACTTTCTTACATCTCCACCCAGCTCAACGCCTACAACTCTTCCTTATCTACCATTGATTGAAGTGTAAAGCTAATTAATCTTACTGATTAAAAACCAGGAGTCAGATATCAGGGTAAAATCCTGAAAGATCAGAGAAGCAGGGGAGAAACCACCAATGACTTCCTATCTCTTCCATTCCTCTGACCAAAAGGGCTGAGATCTTGTCTCAGCCCCTCCTTATCACTTCCTGTCCCTCTCTCTACAGTCCTCCAGACCTCTATGGTTAACTAGTGGCTAGCTCCATCCTCTGACTCCAAGAAAGCTTTATTTGTTAGAACGCAAACAAAATATCACACAACAAGTGATTTCCATTCTCTAGCACCCCTTCCCCTGAATAGCTATTGCCTGCTCATATAATACTAGTTCAAGGTAGGAGGTCAACACTCTCCCTGGCTGCCCATCCCTTGTTACCATTTTGTACCCTCTCCTCTTTTTCTCACTCTCTCTCCTCTTTTTCCTTTCACTTTCTCCACACCCATTCTTCTTACTATTACACCTCCCAAAGCCCCAAAGCTGATCTGACTTACAATATCTGCATACATATCTTTACCCCTTTTGGAAGCTTGACCGTGAATCAAAACTCCACATCTCCACTTCAGTTTTTCCCCTTCACGCCTCTAACAACCTAACATCTAGTCTCACCATGATTGCCAACCTCTTCTTTTCTTTTCCTTCTGGCTCATCCTAATATATCAGCACACTGAGTACTATCTGGGCCCCTTTGCTAGCTAAACCAATTGCTACTTAACAAATATCTGTACTTGTACTCGGTTATCAGGGTGGGTTAACTGCTGAGTAGTGATTATTGCTGCAAACAGTATTCAATCACTAAGGATGCATGTGTGATAGATCCTGGTGCCTGGAACACTAGTCTTCTATATGAAGTCATAATCTTTTCTCAACATTGCAAATATGTCTACTGAATGAAAAGAGCCTGAATTAAGTAACAAAAAAAAGTCTTAACTAACTAGGGGAGTAACAAACCACTTTTATTTTTTAAGGCATTTAAAGCATCTCACTCCATGATGGAAGCCATACCTGACACTGATAAAGGGGCCAGGAACCTGAGACTAAATAGGTGACAGGTATATGGGAAAGCTAACACTATTATCTGATCTATAGGTACACTCAGACATCATCAGAGAAGAGATGAGAACTAATAGAAGCAATAGATGAGAGCTAATACAGAGACCCTCAAGTGGAAGCATGCAGAATGCAAAACTTTGGAGCACTCAGTCCTAAACGAGATGTCTTCATCAAACTCCTCCCCTCAAGGGTCTGGGATCTATGAGGAAGAGGAGACAGAAAGATTGTAAAAGCCAGAGAGGATGGATAACTCCAAGGAAACTGTCTTCCACACAAAACAGAACTGGTGCACATATAAACTCACAGAGACTGTGACGGCCTGCATAAGACCTGCACAGTTTCAAGCCAGATGGAGTCCCAGCACTGAGAGGAAGAAGGACACTTGGGCTCCTACCTCTAACCATGAAGCTATCTGTCACTGATACTCACTGACAACAGAAAAGTATTTTTTTTTCCCCAATGAAATGTCACTGAGAGTATCAATCACAATTCAGGGCAGGCCCCATACCCAGGAGTAGTTTAGCAACGTAAAACTAATTCAATTGTCTTTGTGTGGACTTTTTGTTGTTTTGCAGTTTGTTGTTGTTGTTATATTAATTTTTTACTTGTTTGTTGTGGTTTTTGTTTTAAGGGGAGAGATTGTTTATTTCTTTCTTGTTATCATTTTTTGTTTCCTGTTTTTTAAGAGGGAGAGGGAAAAATAAAGTTGCAGTCAACACACACACACACATTCTCTCTCTCTCTCTCTCTCTCTCTCTCTCTCTCTCTCTCTCTCTCTCCCTCTCTCCCTCTCTCTCTCTCTCTCTCTCTCTCTCTCTCTCTCTCTCTCTCTCTCTCTCTCTCTCTCTCTCACACACACACACACACACACACACACACACAAAACTTTCCCCTTTTTCTCTTTCTCATTTCCTACACTCATTCCTCATCCTCACCTCTCAAAGCCCAGAAGTTGATCTGGTTTACAATGTCTGGATATATTTCTTTACTTTTTTTTTTTTTGAAGTGAGAGAGAACAAGAACATAAAGTTGGCTGGGTAGGGAGATAGGGAGGACCTGAATAGAGTTGGGAGAATAAAGAAACATGATAAAAATATATGAAAATTTTTTAATTAAAAAAAGAAAAGTAGCTGAGTGTAGCAGGAATCTTAACAGTTCTTATTAATAAGATCAAACCCGGGGCCAGTTGTTGGGGTGAAATGCTGGATGGTCAGAGAGACAGAACAAACCACAGCTATCTCACCTTGCCAATTCCTCAGCTGGTCCTGTTTCCTCAGACTGGAAGCCTCTCTGTCCTCATCTCAATGGCTCTCAGCTGAACTGCTGCTAGAAGCCTGAATGCTTAACCAGCCTGAATGCTTAACCAGTCAAAATGCTTAACCAGGCCAAATGCTTCTAGTTTCTGGTCTTCATGCCTTATAAACCTTTCTGCTTTCTACCACCACTCCCTGGGATTAAAGACTGCTTTCTAGGATTAAAGTGAGTCACCATGCCTGGCTGTTTCCAATGCGGCCTTGAACTCACAGAGATCCAGAGGGATTTCTGTCTCTGGAATGCTAGGATTAAAGGCGTGTGCTAAAATTTTCTAGCCTAAGTATCTTGTGGCTTTTCTGTTCTCTGACCCCAGATAAGTTTATTAAGGTACACAATATTTTGGGGAACACAATACCACCACAGCTGAGCATGAGTCAGTGAACCAGCAAGCAACATTCCCACATGGTTTGTGCTTAACTTCCTGTTTACATTCTGCCCTGCTTCCCCTGTGCTGGACTATGACCTGGGATGTAAGCCAAATAAATCCATTCTCAAAAAACAAACCAACAAAACAACAACAACATAACAAACAATCTAAAATCTAGGTGGGCAGATCGCAGCTAAAAGGCACAAGTGACATAAAAACCAAGGTAACTCGTCTCCTCAAGAACTTACCAATCCTAGAGCAACGAAGCTATAAAAACAAAGTGGACAAAATTCCAGACATAGAACTCAAAGAAAAAGATTATGAATACAGTCAAACAACTAAAGATACAAGCATTTCCAATAAAACACAAATAGCTTCACAAAAAAAAGGGATGTCCATTCAAGATTCAAAATTAAAATTTAATAAAGAGCTAGAATTGCTCAAGAAAGCCAAACTGAAATGACGATGGAAATGAAAGCCACAACAGCTCAAATAAAAAGTTCAATGGATAGCTGGGCGGTGGTGGCGCACGCCTTTAATCCCAGCACTCAGGAGGCAGAGCCAGGTGGATCTCTGTGAGTTCGAGGCCAGCCTGGGCTACCAAGTGAGTCCCAGGAAAGGCGCAAAGCTACACAGAGAAACCCTGTCTCGAAAAACCAAAAAAAAAAAAAAAAAAAAAAAAAAAAAGTTCAATGGAAAACCTTGAAGGGTTTGAACTTTCCCACTTTTACAACTGAATTTAGATTTCAGGTCTCTGAGAAGGGCAAGCAGGTGTCTCTCCCAACAAATTTATCAACAAATTACATTCAGGGATGAGGAAGAGAGCATGAACAAGGCCTGTGTCAGCCCCACAATGTCTCAAGGATAGTTCCTGCAACCCCCTTGAAACTTAACCAAGGATGACCAAAGATAAAAACCTCAGCCAGTCAAAAATGTACTAATGTAACTGCTGCTTGCTTAACCAATCATATTTGAGATGACCTAGCTGTTCCTGAAATTCCCCTAGCTGCGCTTAGAAGGAGCCCACATGCTCCTCTTGGGGTCATGGCCATTTTGTACAAGTGAACAACCAGGAATATGCTGGCAAATAAACACTCTTTGCTTTTGCGTACTAGTTGAGTCTGGGGTCTTCCTTCAGTGTTTTCTGGGACCCATACAACTTCACCAATGGAATGTAGAAGACAAAATATCAAGATACAAAAAGAAGGAATTAGATCATTCAGGCAAGGTCTTCAGACACAATTAAAATAAAAACTTACAAATTAAAGGGAACAAATTCATGTAAAAGGAATACAAAATATTTTTAATAAACCATAGACAAAAACCTTCTTAATAAGAGAAAGAAAAGCCACTCAGAAACAGGGGATACATGAAACACCAAACAAATATACAGGGCCAAAAAATAAACTGTCCATGTCATAATATATTTAAAACATTCAATGTACAGAATAAAGAAAGTACCTTGAAAACTGCAAAACAAACAAACAAACAAAAAGCCAAATCACCTCTAAAGGCAAGCCTATCCAAATGATGCTGGCGTTTCAGTCCAAACTAAGAGAGTAAGGGGCTTGTAATGCTGCATTTCCAACTCTGACAGAAGATATTGTCAGCACCATCTAATACACTAGACAGACCATAATAACTAAAGGTGAGTCTACAACTTCACTTGGTAAAAGCAGGTAGGGAATGTATGCCGACCAAGCAAACTGACAGAAGATACTGGAAGGAAAAACCTAAGTACAAAGGGAAAGATAAGCACAATCAGGGGACTGCAGGAAACACAAAAAGGTGGATAAGAAATTTCCAAAAGTTTTAAAATCGGGAAGATGACAGGGAGCATTGCATACCCTCTCAGTAATAACCGAATACTAATGGTCTGGATTCTCCATCAAAGACACAGAGTAGCGGATTGGATTAGAAAATAAAATTCCTCTTTTTACTTCTTCCAAGAAATACTGCCTAAAGAGTGTAAGGACGCAAATGGGTAGAACTGGGAGAAAATACACTGAGTGAGAGAACCCAGAGGCAAATTTGCCAAATGTTCTCTCTCAGACATAGATCCAAGTTTCAAATCTCTAAATGCGTTTAACATGAAGAACCTAAAAAGTGGGCATAGGAAAATTTTTTGTTGTTGTTTTTTTTCTGTGTAGCTTTAGCACCTTCCCTGGAACTCACTCTGTAGCCCAGGCTGGCCTCGAACTCACAGAGATCCACCTGCCTCTGCCTCCCGAGTGCTGGGATTAAAGGCGTGCGCCACCATGGCCCAGCGAAAGAAGGAAGATTTTAAGGGAGGTTGTAGCATGGTCTATTGTCATCGCTCTTGGTTGCCCACTAGCACTCAATGGTAAGATATCACACACTTTCATTGCTGCACATGGAGGAAGCAAGCTGGTATCAACCCGGAAGTTCCCTCAGCGTTGGTAAGCCTCCATAGTAAGTATTAGAGGAGAAAACTCAAAAGGTCAGTGTGTGTGAGAGAGAGAGGGAGAGGGAGGGGGAGGGGGAGGGGAGGGGGAGGGGAAGAGGGGGAGGGGGAGGGAGAGGGAGAGGGAGAGGGAGAACCACTGATTTTAACCAGGATCTTCTGTGTGGCCCCCATTTGAAAGTATCCACTGGAGCCTCATGGGCTTACCATGGTATACAGCTGAAGGTAATGACTGCCATCTCCCTGATCCCAAATTCATCAGTCTCCAGTGTTTAATTAGGGAACGGTAGGGACCTCATGAGCTCCTTTCTGATCCACAATTAGCTGTGACAGCCCCAGTCTTGTACAGGCAGTGTGAAGGCAAGCACAGCTGCTTTAAGATTATGTTTCAATGGCTGTCATTCCATGAAGATAGAATTTGGCATTTCTTGTCTCTGTCTTCCAGATTTTATATTCTTTAGGGCTCCCCCTTTCAGAATGTCCCCTTAGCCCTAGAGAGGTTGGTATACATGTCCTGTTTAGACTGAGGGTTCAACTATAATTTGCTCTAAGCATCTTGAGCAGCTTATGAGTGGGAACCTAACCTTACAGGATGATAGAAAAGAATTCAATGAAGGGTCTCTAAAAATAAAATACTAATTATATTGTGGGAAAACTAGAAGAGACAAAGGTTCTATCCTCATCGTTCAACTCGCAGAAAAATGAAACTCTGAAATGAGTCCTGGCACATTCTAGTTTGTGTTAGGCACAGTATTGTTCTCCCCAGAGCACATGGTAGAGAATGTTACACTGAAAATTTTCATAAATAGCCACAGTATGTTTAATCAGCATGCTTACAATAAACCTCCACTAAGTTAAAGAATCATAATTATGGTAATGTATGATTGACATTACGTAAAAAAAAATTTAGATTTTTAAAGTGCCTTCATTTTTCTCATTATAAGAGTATGCCTGTATCTAACAAATGAAGAACGAATGATCTGCATAACATTGCCAGTCTTTCCCTTTGTATAGATCACAAATTGCTATACAGAGAAACCCTGTCTCAAAAGGACAAAACAACATTATCTAAACAAGTGATTGGAATTCTTCAAGTCCTGGGCTTACCCTATCATCTCAGATTTTTTCAGCACTGATTTTACAAAATACCCGTAGGTCCAACTGTACCCCATTCATCATACCCCCAATGCCCAGTATGCTGCCATTAGCAACTGAGAACCCAGCAACACATCACTCAAGCCCCAGGCTGAGCAGATCAAGCTATTTTTAAAGTGTATTTTCCTGCTGTTTGTTCAATTCTTTTTAAAAAAAATGAAAGAAAGAAAGAAAGAAAGAAAGAAAGAAGGGAGGGAGGGAGGGAGGGAGGGAGGGAGGGAGGGAGGGAGAAAAGGCTATAATGTCCTACACAATAAACCCCACATGGCTCATCACTAAGTGTGTCTCGGGTTATTGGTTGATTATACATATGGATAAATGCTTCCACAAAAAAAATAAGTGCAAATAATAATGGCCATTTCCTTTCCACTCCATTTTCATCACTCACTTTGGCCTGTCGGGCCCTTTCTGCCTAACCTATCTTCGAAGAGCCTTATGAGTTTGTATTTAGCATGCCCCTGACACTTTGCTTTGCTTTACATGTCTCAGTTAATGACCCAAACTAGGGATTTTAAACAGTATGCCAAGACAATATAAGAATACGGAGATGACGAGACTCGAGGCACTGCCTCCTAAGCAGGTACCCACCCCTGTCCACAATGACACCTTCCGCCAAAGGAGTGTGGTGGTAATGAGGCACTTAACCCCTCTGGCCCTCAATCGCTTCCCCTGTCAGAGGAAGTAATGAGTTCTGCCCTGCCTATTTCATGTGGCAGCTACAAGAAGCAAATAAGACAATGTATGTGAAGAAATTTCTGAAATGCTAATAAAAGATTAAAAGTGCCGTTTTATTATCTTCCACATAGAAGACAGCTAAAGAGCCCTGGGAATTGATACAGCAGATTTAACCTCTTACCAACGGTGTTGCTATGGAAAATAGTGAAAGTTCAATAAGCAGAATGTTTTCCAAAGAGTGAAACAAAAACGTTGAACACAATGATCATAAAGTCCCTGCTAGGGACCCAATCAAAGTTTGCATTAAACTTCACCTGAGTCACAGCTTCCCAAAACCCAGCTGAAATTGTCTTTAGACATTAAAGAAGTAGCAAATTTTCAAAAGTTTAAGTGTTTAAGGATTCTTAGAAAAAGAAATTTCCCTGGAATTACAGTTCCTTTGAGTTTTGAGGAAAAAAAAATGATGATGCCTAGATTAAACTGAAGCCTCACTTAAAAATTCTGAAGCAGTGCCTAAGCAGAATGATGGTAACTCATTCTGTCTGCAAAAGCTAAGACTGAGAGAGTGTTTTGCCAGAGTTTGCAAGAATATTATGCTAATTAGAACCCCAATGAATCTGGATTTCAAAGTGCTCCTGGCAGTCCCAGTTTCTGATTCTTAGAACAAAGCAAGCCTCCCCATCTAGACCCACAGATTACAATAGCTATCCCCCAGAGGAAAGAGCAGCCATAATTCCACTTAACTGTGACTGATTAAGAGGTGGCAAAGAAATATTCACTGCAACCAGTAGTCAAGGAAAAGTGAGAAGATGCCTGATGGTCAAGTATTGTGGTTCAGAATTAATGTTCAACTAGGGAATTGTGGATTTTTTTTTTCATCCATGCCACCACATCTTCACTGTTACTAAATAAGCCAGGTGCCGTTGAAGAATCATCTCATTCCAGCCCAGCAGGACCATAGGAGATTGATTCCTGGATATTTACCTAGAGGCTTGGGTTGTCTCGAAGCTGCAGATTAGAATGGAAGTTCACAACAGACCAGGGTGATTGACAGGCATGGTAGCACATTTATAATCCCAGCACCCAGGAAGCAGAGGCGGCATGGCTCCTGAAAGTTCAAGGCTAGTGTGGACTATAGAGGGCATCCCATGCCAGACAAGGGCACAAATTGAGACTAGGTCTAAAAAAAATGGCATCAGAAGGGCAGAGTTCAATCCACATACCCAGAGAGCAAACAGGTCAATCTTGATAAGTTCTTTTTATCCAGATTTTACTCCTAAAATGACCTCCAGTGGTATACTTCCTCTAGCAAGACTACGTCTCCTAAAGGTTCCATAACTTTCCAAAACACAATGACAAGCTGAGGACCAGTTGTCGACTCAAATACCTGATCCTATAAGGAGTACTTCTATTTCAAACCACCACAAACATAGAGGAATATATTCGTGTGTGTATATAGTTCTAGAAAGAAATGCATCAAAATATTGTTGATAAGTATATTAATTACTGGGATTCAAGGATATCTGAAGTCTTTACAAGTAATTTTCAAATTCAATATTTCATTAACTATTTGAATTTAATTTTTGTTGTTGAGAATTTCATACATGCATAAAATGCATTTTGATCTGAAGGGCAACCAAGAGCAATTGAAATGGCCTATCAGGAATGAGAGAGAGAAAGTAAGCAGAATGGGTTCTATGAGACTCCATTGACCAACAACTGCTGAAAACCATAACTCATTCCCTCTCTTCCAATTCTTTTCTTCCCCCCATCACTTTTTACTGATATATTCATGTGCTCACTGTACACACTTACTGCTGCCTGTGTGTGAATGAGTGGAGGACCATTTCATGAAACATGGTTAGTCTCTCAGAGGTTGATTAGCTGAAGAAAACTGGTTTTCCATCTCCAGTCTATACTTGAACTATGGCTGGCTTGATTTGGTACAGGTCTTAGTGTGTAGTAACAGCTGCTTAGTTCATGTTTTCAATGGCCTGTCATGTCAGCCAAACACTGTTTTCCTGTAGGTGTTCACTATCCCTGGATTTTACAATCTTTTTGTCCCTCTTCAGCAATAATAATCCCTGATCCTTCAGACAATGGGCAATGATACAGATGTCTCATTTAGAGCTGAGCACTCTATAGTCTTCTTTTCACTTCAGGTTGACCAGTTGTTGGTCATTAATCACTAAGTAATGCAAAAAGATTCCCCTTTGATGAGGGCTGAGAGATGCACTAATCTATGAGTATAAAGATAAGAACCTATGGGAAGATTTTAATACTATATCCATTTAGTAAAATAGTAATATTAGGTTCTTCCATAAGGCCTTATCTACCAGTCATGGGATCTTGGCCCAGTTATTCATGGCAAGCAGAGTTCTGCTTGGTGGAGCTGGCCTTGAACCCAGTGAAAACATGGTTAATTACTTCCATAATATCAATTGCTACTAATTCACCAGTGGCCATAACTGGACTATCAGAGCTTACAAGTTTACAACTGAGTGAGACTAATGATTATTATCGCACCTTCTAACACTGTTTTGCCTTTCTGACTGGGCTAAAGCTCCATGGATGGTACTAGCTTGATTGCTCTATATTCTATAACTCATGTGTGTAGGGTTTTAGCAAAAGCTTCTTACCATCAAGCTCTGGAGATCTGAAGGGCAACCAAGAGCAATTGAAATGGCCTATCAGGAATGAGAGAGAGAAAGTAAGCAGAATGGGTTCTATGAGACTCCATTGACCAACAACTGCTGAAAACCATAACCAATTAACATGCAGAGTTGTGGAGCCTAATCCCAGTGAATATACCTTCAAAACACTCCCAAACCTAAGACTGAAGAATCGTTGCAGAAGAGGCTGGGAGACATTGTAAAAGCCAGAGGATCAGGGAAATTGCTATGAGATTGTTTTTCTAGTAATATCAGAAGCTACACAAATACAGTCTCATCAACTAGACTGCCCAAACATGAGCTGAACAAGGAGGACACCAACAGATACGCCAAACTGCATGGAGAGAAGCCCATGAGGCCTGAGCCCTATACAAAAAAAAACTACAGGTAACTGAGGAAAACTAGAAGCAGGGGAGGTTGTTTTGCCCAGAGAAGAGAATGTCAACTAGTTATCCAATGCCAAATGGTGCCCTGAAAATATACCTACAAGTATCAGTATATGGACTTGACTGGTTACATTTAGAATATATATCTATATGCATGCACAATTTTAAAAGGGAGGTTATGAATTTTCAGGAGAGTTAGGAGGGGTAAGTGAAGGGGTTTGGAGGTAGGAAAGGGAAAGGAGAGCTGTTATAATTGAATTACAACCTCAAAAATAAACAACAGCAAAAAGAAACAGCACACCAGGCATTTAGAGTAGGCAGCACCATGACTTGCTACTCCCACCGCAGGGGCTCCCTGGAGAGAGCACAAGGTGATTTGGGATGAGCATCACTCAGACCCACAGCATCTTGATCATCTGAAAGCTTGTTAGAAATGTGGAATCTCTGTAGCCAAGAATCAAACTCCAGACTCTAACAAGACTTCCCAAGAGAACAAATGCAAATTAGTCTAGGAGGCTGTGGTTCCGAACACAAAAGTAATGGGTTCCTAGGTGATTAGTGCTAAAGCCCCAAGGTCATACACTAGGGCCGAAGTTTTCTGCCCTCCTTGTGTTCTTTTCTGGGCTTTTAAAAGGAAGAACTTTAGCTTTTCTTTGGGGAAATGAACTTTCTACCAAATCTGAATTGGCCAAGGGAGTCACCTCTCACTAATTCATCCATATGTCAATTTCAGTTCCAGAGCTTAAAAAAAAAATTCTGAATATGAATTCTTATGTGAAATTTTGATTCTATTTAATTTCTATTGCAAATTGCGTCTACCAGACCCTGACAAAATAATTCCTAGCCACAGTAACAGTAAAAGGATGTGCTTTACTGAATTATGCCGTCAGCTGGAAATTAGCCATTGACCTGTGAATCCTTTTTTAATAAGAACATTTTGCTGGTATTGATTTATAGGGAACATTATTTCCTGTTGCAATATGAGTGGTAATAATTTTTCCTCTGAGACACCTTATGTTTTGAGAGTTCCTGTAACAAATGAGATTTTAACAAGGTAGGAGTGATTTTATGTGATTGGAGGCTGTTTGCTATGCATTGGTGATTTGTTTAATTGAACACGATAAAGAAGACTCCCTTATTACAAATACACACTAGCAACAACTGCCTTACATGCTTCTGAAGATGGAAGTGGGACGTGAGACTACAAAATGTCCACAAGCAGAAAAGGAATCCAATTTAAACTTGGATCTATCTTACACACCCTAAAGCAACTTACATTTTCACACTAGAATCATGGCTAGTAAATGCTTAACTTTATTGGGTAACTGTTCTATATGGACATGAGTAGGTGCTGGAGTCCTTGGGTTAAACCCCATGTCTTAGCAAAGCTGTGATTTCCTACCCTTCATCCAGTCTCTGTGGTATCACTCTGCTTTCCTTGATCACAACTTAAACAATTGTCTTATTGAAATATATGAATACACATTTGCATCTAGGCAGAAACTCTCTGATTCTCAAGCTTTAACAGTTGATTCTGAACATCAACTCTACCCACAAGGCAGTGTGTGAAACACCCTATGAACTTGGCCCCTAGTGACATCACATGTCTAGGCCCAGTCAAGCTGTATGTCAGGGAAACAAGGTGGAGCTCATTGCTACCTACTACTAATCAAATGTTTCTTAGAGATGAGCATTCATTAGGGAAAGGGTTGGCATTATTCCCAGGAGATAACTCATGATCTCCAAATAAAAGAAAATCAGACTGAAGTATCTGGACAGCGTCAGGACCTGTGGGAATTGTATACAACTTCACTGTAGTATGACAGCACATACATTTCATGAGTGTCACATGAAAAATAACTGTAAATACATAATGTAGATTATTTAAATTATGCTTCCTAGAATAATTTAATGTGATGCAAGCAGTGATCTGCTTAAAGAAATTCCACTCTGGTGCTTATAAAAACTTAGTTGTAATAGGACGTGATGGCACACACTTTTATCAAATCTCTAAAGAGACAAAGACAAGCACAGATATCCATGAATTTGAGACCATCCTGGTCTACATAACAAATTCCAGGCCAACGGAGAGATCTTGTGAACAACAACAACAATAACAACAAAAATCAAACTCAATTGTACACCATCTGAGTGTTTCACTGACTTTTAGCTCCTGGACGTGGATTGCCATGGGTTTCTCATTTTGCTTTATCTGCTAGAAGTTGGTGATTGACCCAGGGTACTTATCTTTGCCACATTCCTGTGCCATTCTGTGTCTTTCTTTCTGGTTCATTATCTTTTTTGGAATTGTACTTTTTAACACTTACTGTCATTTTGGATTTTTGTTTTCTTTGTAAACAGCAAAAAAAGATATTTGATGAGAAGAGTATGCCATGTAGAGTGTAAGTGGTGGCAGGGCAGGAGGCTGACAATCAAACTTTCAGATGTACCCACTAAGTAATACAATCAGGAACTACTCTTTATATCTCATTAAGCACCCTAAGGTTTTAAATACTTGTTGTTTTGTGTGTGAGTATTTTGCCTGCATCTACATATATGTACCATGTGCATCCCTGGTGTCAATGGATGTCAGAAAAGGGCATCAAATCCCCTGAAACAAGAATAACAAAATTGTGAGCCACAGACTGGGTGTTGGGAACCAAACTTAGATCTTCTGCAAGAATAACCAATGCTCTTAGCCACTGAGCCATGTCTCCAGGTCTGTGCTTTAAGTTATTAAACAAGACAAAATTGTGTGAATAAAGCAAGAGGAAACTTTCTTGGCTGTGGAGGCCCACAAAGGTTTCCTAGTAAGATCTGAACTTGCTTTACCCAGCAGAACTGCATTAGAGGATGGCTTGACCATGTGCATGGGTTCTAGGTGATTGGAAGGGTCTACACTTGGCTGAGCTAGGGGGAGGTCTTTTGCTCCACCCCTTACTTAGTATTCCTATAAATAGCTGTTTAGAAGAGACAGGAGGGGCCAGTGGATAAGGATCCAGGCCCTCCTGAGGCTATCCTGTGTTTCTATCTGTTTCTCTCCCCTCTAGCCTTCTATCTAAATCTCTTATCCCTCTCTCCTCAAGAGTACCCTGTGGTAAAATGTGGGAGCTGGTCTCCCAGCTGGCCTCCCACACTTGACTCCAAAACTCTTTATTCCTAAAGCAAATGAAGAGCATATAACTCAGTGGTAGATCATCTGCCTGGCATGAACATGGTCCTGGGTTCAATATCCAGTACAAGAAAGAGAAGAAAAGAAGGGAGGAGGAGAGGCCCTAAAATAAATGAACAAATTGAGGAGAAAAAGAGTATGATTGTTAGTTAATTGGGGATCAATCTACCTCAAGACCCAGCTATACCACTCTTGGGCATGTACCCAAAGGATGCTCAATCATACCACAAGGACACCTGATCAACTATATTCATAGCAGCTTTATTCATAATAGCCAGAACCTGAAAACAACCTAGATGTCCCTCAACCAAGAAATGGATAAAGAAAATGTGGTACATTTACACAATGGAGTATTACTCAGTTGTTAAAAGATGACATCATGAAATTCAAAGGCAAATGAATGGAAATAGAAAAAAATCAGCCTCAGTGAGGTAACCCAGACCCAGAAAGACAAACATGGCATGTATTAATTTATAAGTGGGTATTAGCTGTACAATAAAGGATAACCATGCTGCAATCCACAGACACACAGAAGTAAGAAGTAAGTTCATATTGTGGAGTTTCAGATGAGGATACAGAATAAATCTGAATAGGATAGCAACAGGGCATTTGAATTTCTCACACCATTTGTGAGGTCAGAAAGCCATGCGGCAGAGTTCAAAGTGCAACATTTCCAAAATAAGAACAGAAGAAAGCTTCCCGTTCTTCCTCCGATGAAGTTAGCAGAGAACACATCTCACTGGAGAATGTAAGTAGAACAGGAAATAGAAGTTAGGTTTGTGTGGAAACAAGGGAACAAGAACCACGAGAGAGGGAAGGTTGAGAAGCCTGGAACTACGGCTGCCTAGAAAAAAACCCATTACCCAAAGCAATGTTCTCAAAGAGCATTCACCTATGGCTACAGGAAAAATCTAAATTCCTATTGTTCTTCTTAGACCTACTGAGTCAAAATCTCTTTGGGGATAAATCAAACTAATAATTGTATATATTCCCTAATTGTTTCAGATGAAACCTAAGTGTAAAGACCACTAGTCCTAGGTTCTAACACTTAGCTGTTTTCATACCCTGCTCCCCTAAATACGGCTGTGTTTCAGAGTTGGATCTTTACTCTGTATTGAGTTTCCTTGTTACTTTGAAAATAACATATGAAACATATGGGAAAGAACAAATGAGAAAAAAATCATCTATGAATGTACAATCCAGAAAAATATAGTGCATTTATGCACATTTAGAATAGATTATTACATGGATATCTATGTGAACTGTACCTTTGTGATGTGGTACATGTATTTGTAAGTCTTTTTTTTTTTTAAGTTAGGGATGCAGTTCAATGGGAGAGTGCTTGCCTAACATGCATCAGGGTTAAATCCCAAGAACTGAAAAATTTGTTCTTAGCTAACAAGTTATTGTACATGTTTGTCAGTATTTGTATTATTTTTCAATGTGTGTATATGTATAATAATCAAACCAGAGTACTTTGCATAATCATGTCCTACATTTACCATCTATTTATGGTAAAATTTTAGTGCCTTCTTTTCTAGCTGTTTTGAAGTACCTAGTTCAATATTATTAACTATAGTCATGACTATAGTGACAAGAGAACCCAAGAACTTACTCTTAGAAACTGTTGAGCAACCTTTCCCCCTTACTTTCTCCTGACCTTTCTACTCTCTGAGAACCTTGTTTTACGTTCTTCTACGAGACAGCTTCTTTATACTCAATAGATGAGTGTGGTCATGCTGCACCATCTTCCTGTTTCACCCTTATTTCACCTCCGGAACACACTCTTCATTCTTTTTATGGTTTCATGGATTAATATTATCTCATTTAAATTTGTGTAATTTAATGTATTTATCATGTTATTACAAACAACTTTGCTGGCTTCATCTTTGGTCAGAGTGGTGGGATGAATCATTAAAATGTGCTCCTAGGTCTCTTAAGATGGCTTAGTGGGGAAAGGCACATGCCAGAGAGCCTGATGACCAGAGTTTGATCCCTGAGACCAAACTCTTGAAAACTGTCCTCTGACACCCACAGTGTGCCAGAGCATGCACATCTGTCCCCATCGCCACAATAAATAAATCAGCATGAAAACATGTTCTTACTAACACTTTGAAAAAGTAATTATTGCTGAATTGAATTTCATAGCCGTTCTTTCTAAGGGATACAGGCATGGACCTCCAACTCAGAGAAACTTGGGTATGACTCTGGAAGTGTCGTTTCCTAATGCCATCTGTACAATAAGCTGCCTCTCACAGTTTCAGCTGCCTCATATGTAAAAGGTGGCTATCATTTCTCAGATAGTACTGTTATCATGCTTGAGCAGTATAATACATGTAAAGCAATTACCTTGCGACTGTCAAAAACTAATGTTGAATAAGTGTAAAACTGCAGTATAGCCATAGAAATATTGGCAGCACTAATCATGTGCTGTGTGTAATAAATCTTAAAAATTCATGAAATTAGCTTTTTAAGATCAAGAATGTGGGTTTGTTTAGTCTTTTCCCTTCTAAAATCTGTTTTATTAATTTAATTCATCATCATTAGTTGATGAGAAGGAGCTCCTATCAAATCCACACTGGCATAACACACAACCACTCAATAAGCAAAAGACATGTTGCTTTCATTTTTATGTTAATAGTGTTGATTGGTAGTCAAAACTAGTACATTACACAATGAAGCTAACAGGGTAGATCTCATATTACATCTCCTTAACACAATAATTTTTTTTCCAAAAAAGTTGAATATTTTTAGTGAGTGCACAAACTCTACTCTCTAGCATTAAATCTTCCCAAATGCCTTGGGGAGGTTTCCAGTGAAGGTGGGTAGTTGAGTTGACATCTGAAAGTAAGCTGCACTATCTGTCCCTGAGAACCATGGGAGGTTGTGCATGGGGGAGGGTGTGCATGGGGGAGGGTGTGCATGGGGGAAGGTGTGCATGAGAAGAGTGGGAATGTATGGAAGGGGAGGCTATAGACATATGAAAAGATCCATTCTCGATAGGATGTGATGAAACACAAGTACAAGGTATGAGATATAAAAGACTGACATTTGCTTAATATAATCCCAGGAAAATGTGGGAGAGTTCAAAGAGCTAAAGATGGCCCAGTGGGTTTCAAGCAAAGTGTTTACATCGTGTTGGAAACTTTGTTTACACACAGTGTGGAACAGAATGTAATCATTTAGTATTCACTCTGATTTTTCTTAACAGTATAAACTAGTGATGTGGAGGAGGATATGTTAGGAATGAGAAAGCCGGGAAAGAACACTTGTATCTTTAATATTTATTTTTGCTTCATGTGTACATGTGTATGTGCCCAACTGTATGTATGTCAACCAAATGAGATGAGTGCAGGTACCTATAGAGGCCAAAGGAGGTTATTAGACCCCCTGGAACCGGAGTTACAGGAAGTTGTAAGCCACCTGATACGGGTATTAGCAACCAAACCCATGTCTTCTGCAAGAGTATCAAGTGTTCTTAATCACTGAGCAATATCTCCATAGGCACAACCCTTTAGATCTTTGAAACTGTCATAAAAAGGGATCTTGTTTTTAACAAACCCAGTAGCTAGAAAATAATGAAGAGAATGCATTTAACAGCTGTTATAAACAAAATCAACAGTATGGTGAATAACTAGATTTAAACTTCAGCAAAACACCTTAATTTGACTAAAGTGAAAATTTTTCCCTAATTACTTAGAGACTATAAAGAAAATGTGTGTACCTACATGTCATGTCACATGAGTGTGCATTCCTGTGTGGGGGTGTATTTATACATGTATGTGTATGATTGAACATACATACATGTATGCATGTGTTCCTGTGTGTTCTTTATTTTGGAGATTTTTGTTGTAGAATATTAGTTAAATATGTGTTACATTTGTTTATGCTGTGGAATGTTTGTTTAATGATGCAAAGATGTGTTGCATTCATTTACGCTGCATTTGTCTAACTCTCTGAAACTGTTACTTTGCCTGTCTAAAACACCCAATTTGTCTGATAAAGAACTGAACGGCCAATAGTGAGACAAGAGAAAGGATAGGCGGGGCTGGCAGGCAGAGAGAAAATAGGAGGAGAAACTTAGGAGAAAAAGATTTGAGGAGCAGAAAAAAGAGGAGAAGAGGAAGACTCCAAGGGTCAACCACTCAGTTACACAGCAAGCCATGGAGAAAGAAGTAAAGAAACGTATACAGAAATGGAGAAAGATAAAAGCCCAGAGGTAAAAAATAAACAGGATAATTTAAGTTAAGAAAAGCTGACTAGCTGGGCAGTGGTGGTGCACGCCTTTAATCCCAGCACTCGGGAGGCAGAGCCAGGTGGATCTCTGTGAGTTCGAGGCCAGCCTGGACTACCAAGTGAGTCCCAGGAAAGGTGCAAAGCTACACAGAGAAACCCTGTCTCGAAAAAAAAAACAAAAAAAAAAAAAAAGAAAGAAAAGCTGACTAGAAGCCAGGCGGTGGTGGCCTATGCCTTTAATGCCAGCACTCGGGAGGCAGAGGCAGGTGAATCTCTGTGAGTTCAAGGCCAGCCTGGGCTACAGAGTGAGTTCCAGGAAAGGCGCAAAGCTACACAGAGAAACCCTGTCTCAAAAAACCAAAAAAAAATAAAAAGAAAGAAAAGAAAAGCTGACTAGAAACAAGCCAAGCTAAGGTCAGGCATTTATAAGTAATAATAAGTCCCCATGTGTGTATTTATGTGGGAGCTTGATGGCAGGCCCTGAAGAGCCAATAGTAAAGAGTAAAAAACAACCACAATACAGATTTTTGCTGCCATTTTCCAAGCTGTCTCACTTCTTATTCTTATTTTACACTCTGTGATGTTGCTGACAGACTTTTCATATAATATTGTGTATTTAATATCTCTTACTTCACCTAAAATATATTCCTTTTTATTTTTCAGTGTAAAAAGAAGCTCTTGGCATTTTTCCTGTTTCTTTCACCCCTCTAGAACTAACCTTCATCCTTTTCTACCATGGTCCATGTGGGAGAAGGGTGAGAAACCACATATGTACTATTCAGAAGAATCCCTGGCGTCTTGCCTTACAGTTGGACTCTGCCAGTAGGGACACATAGAAGGAAGAACAGAAAGGACGGGGGGCTGTTTCCAAGCTGACCTACTTCCTCCCTGTAGAAGAACTGCTATCAGATGTTCTAGTCTCTTTGCAAATCTCTCTCTCTCTCTCTCTCTCTCTCTCTCTCTCTCTCTCTCTCTCTCTCTGTTTCTCCTCTCCTCCCTCTCCTTTCCTGAGATTCTAGGGACTCTCTTCCTTCAACCTTTGCTTATACAGGTCCATAGACAAAAGAGGAGTGTCCCATTACCAACTTTGTGATACTACCTTATCCTTGGTTTTCCTATATTGTAGCCTCATTAATGTAAATAGCTCCTTGATTAAACTGTTATTGAATGGCTTCAGCATAGTGGAACATCTGTTTCCTGCTGTGAAATTAAATGATAGAGAAATTGGTACTAGACATAGCTCTAGGAAGCAGAACTCAACATGGGATTTTCTGAGAAAGCATCCTTTCCTTGCTTCAGGGAGAAGGGACCTAAGCAACCAGCTTGATTAGTATTCAAATTAAGTGGGAGAGACTGAAGGGCAAATATAGGGCAAATTGAGCAATGTCAATTACTGTGGCAATCAGTCCCTCTGATGATAATGTGGATTGCAAGATTATGAAACTAGATTGTTTTATCTAACAGCTCCAAAGCAGCGTTTCTCAGCTGGTGGCAATGCTGCCCTCCAAGAGACTTTTGACAGTGTCTGAAGACAATATTAATTTGGAGACAGAAAGTTACTATCAGTGTTTAATGAATAGATACCAAGGTTGCAGTTAGCCTACACCATACAACCCCCACATTTACCCAAACTAAATTGTAAACAGTAATGAAGTCAAGAAACACTGCCCCCAGAGAAAACTAAGAAATAGAAACAAGCAAGTGGAGATCATAAATAGAAACCACAACATCTTGGCAATAGCTTGAAAGTGTTCCTCATCTTCTGGACTCATGGCTTTTGTAGGACTAAGGACTAAACGTGGTCTTTAAGTCTACAGTCTGGAGTGTTGGCAACACCAAAGAATTTCTTAACTTTACAGATAATTCTAGGATGCACACAGACAAGAAATGACAAAACCTGCAGGTCTAGGATTGGGGTTGGGACTTGATCTTTTGAAGAAGAACCCTGCAATGTGCATTCATAATATATTATAAATTGTCTACCAACTTCCCCGAGGAGAATATTGCCTGTAACCAGTTGATAGACACAGAAAGGGCTGGGAAATTTCAAGCAATTCAGAGGCTGGTTGTAATCTGATGCTAACCCCAGTGGTTAGAGAACTGAGTAATAGCGATCACCTGAGTTCTTCCTATAGCGGAACTTGTAGGACTGTAGGTCTATCCTCGTGTGCTCCTCCACTTATAGAAAATATATGATAATAATGATAATACATTCCATTTGTGAAAAAAGTCTTTGTTATTTCCTTGGCCAGTGGCATTAAGTCTATATGACAGATGAAGCCAGATAGAAGACTATGAAGTAACTCACACTACCATCAACTTCAAGAGAATAAAACAAAACCAAATGTAACTTCTGCAGAAAATTTAAGAGATAAGTGCCTCCATTGAGCACTTGAAATCCTGGTTTGCTGGCATACAAGGAGTAGGGATCATGTCTATACCCTCACCAGGAATGATTGGCTGCCTGCCATCACACCAATCCAAAGTTTTAATACAGTCTCTCACCTGCCACTGTGCGCAAGCCTGACTAACCTACTAAGTAACAGCTAGCCAATATCTTGGCTTCTTATCATCATGGGGGGGGGGGATTATAATCATTAGAGGTGAGTGACTAGTCTTCACATGGTTAGAAACATTTTTAGTGTGCTGTGTACCCCTTACCTAATTGTTAATATATGTTACAATCTCATTCATGGTCATGTGCAAAACCAGAGCATGGAAACAGAAGTAGTCCTGGTGGGTAATAAACTGCTTGATGACTGTATGCTTCCAGTCCTCATAATCTCAGCCCTGTTGCATATAGATGTCAGATACCCAAGGAGGGGATGATTTAATAGGAGATCAAAACCATGATCCCATAGTTTAAAAGGTGAGAATGCTCTTTACCTATTTTGGACTTTTCCTATCATCAGACCCACAAACATGAAGGAATAATAACAATGTCATAACATGAAGGAATAACAACAAGGTCATATGTGATTGATCCTGATTGAATTACCACTACACTATTATCGCTATGAGGACTATACTAGAATCAAGAGATGCTTATCACAAGAAATTTGTAGTTACTAATGACTGAAAATGTAACTATTCTGACAAACAAAGGATCCAACTTAGAAGATGTACTGTCTGAGCATAAAGAGAATAAAAAATTAGTATGAAAGAAAATGTAGTAATTATCACTTAGGCTTTGTACATCAAGTCAGACTATGATAGTTCTTATTTACATTGTTTTTCCTTTAAATTTTCTACCACATTATTTAAAGACTGCTGATGGTAACTAACGTATAAGGTAACAGGTTTATGGTAGGGATATGTCTTAGGCATCTCCCTGTGATGAAATGAGAGCTGTTGGGATTTTCTGTTTCCTTTCATGAGAATATAGTTTCCTTACTTGGAAAATATGAAAAGTTCAAGCTTGAGAGGCCAGAAGAATTGACCAATTGTATTGGTTACTTTTTTCAATGTTATACCAAAGTACCCAACAAACGTAACTAAAGAAAGAAAGGCTTTGTTTTGGCTCACAGTTTGCAGATAGAGTCTACCATTGTAGGGAAGGGATGAAGGCAAGAACTTGAAGAAGCTAACCACACTGCATTCAAACCCAGGAAGCAGAGAAAGATGAATGCTAGTATAGGACTTTCTCTCTCAAAGTCAGTCCAAGACACGCTCCATGGAATGGCACTGGTCACATCCATGCTAAGTTTTCTGACCCTGGTTAAACTTTTCTAGAAATGCCCTCAAAAATATGCCCAGAGGTTTATCCACTAGCTGTTTCTAGATCTCCTCGGGTTGATGTCACACAAATGAATTCCTTCTACGTGCTCTCCAAACCCACAGATGCTCTGTGCCACACAGAACAAAGCAGTAAGAACTGAAGCTTATACCTTAAGGCCAACGTTCTGAGTTTAGATAGCAGGAGACATCAAGAAGAAATCAGAGGAAAGGCAGAAGTTTGAACACTGCATGTGGTTGGATATTTATTATTCAGACTTCTTCCTTTTGTGGTTGTATGGATGGCTACCTAGTTCTTCCAAAAATGATACCCTCTCACACAGATCACTTTCCCACATTCTAATTGTCTCCTCCATTTCACTCACCAGACTCAATATACTCTAAGGCTCTGTAGCAGCCCACCTTATGTCTATATATTGATACCAAGTCTCTTTATTAAACTTGCCTCAAATTACAATTTGAGTGTACCATCTGTTTAGGCCATGACCCTGACTGAGAGAGTTTCTCTTTTAATGAATTTTTTTCTATGCGTTTGCTATCCAAAATGATACATGAATTTTTAATTAAAAGAAAAGTTTTCAAAAAAAAAAAGAAAACTCATTTGGATTTTGTTTTTCACATTTGGGAATGATGAAATTCTAAAGAGCCCTGATTTTGGATTGCGGTCTGCCAAGTTGCACTGTAAATGGTTCTGATTTGGAATTGTATGCCTCAGAATCAAGGTTATTTGAAAATTTATTTTGCCAAAATCAGAACCCAGGTTTGAGAGTCTCAATCCCCTTATTTATGGGAAATATTTTAACAAACTGAGCTTAATTGTAGAAGGAAAGTATAGAAACATTTTTCTTGCCTGTGTAGATCTAATTTGCAAACTGCAAACAATATTTAAGCCATTCACTTGTGCTCATTTACTCCGTTATTGTGGTGCCTTCAATCAGAACTATAGTTCTCTGGGTGTTTTGCTGCCCAGCTGAGGATGCTCATTCAGCAGGCTGTTCTTAGAATACTGATTCAGGATTTCTGAAGCATCTATAACAAGCTATCTAGAGAAATTAACACATTTTATTCCTTTTCAAAAAATATTCAAATTCCAAATATAGGCAAAAAATGTTTCTCAAGATGAGTGTTATAAAATAAGCATTCCAAACAATATGGTATTTTATAAGAAAGCACTAAAATTATTTCTCTTATCTTTGCAGGCGGGAATATACTTGAAGTTTATTCTTGTGACTATATATCTAAATTACATTTAATTACTAACTCTATTTATTTGTGTTCATAATTTTATGGCTATTTTTAATCATCTATTAAAATTTCAGTTGGCTTTGGATAAAATTTTATAACAAAATGTAGTGTCAGTTGTAGAAGAAACTGATTGGTATACTTCCATAACCCAAAGTAAGACAGGTAGGTCAATTCAGGTCGCTGGAAAGAGCTGTCGAGACTCGGTCAAATGCCACTGCAGGCAGTCTAGAGGGTCTCAGTGTCAGCACGCATGTTCTGGAGCAGAAGTCTGCATCTTCGCAGGCTTGTTGCATATCTTTTAGAAATGTCATGCCTTAGTGCCACCCTTTAACACAATTAATCAGTGTCTGGAATCATGAACTACACAGCCACACTTTTTTCAAGTTTATCCTGTTTGCATCATTTAATTCATTCTTTCACAACTTCACACGTCTATAATTCATTCTGTCCACACTTATCCTCAGATCTTCATGCCCCCCACTAATTCCTCCCCTTTCTTGCCACCAGCCCGTTTTCATGTGTTTCTCTTTTTTTATATATTTAATTTTTTTTATTTTTATTTTGCAATACAATTCAATTCTACATATCAGCCACGGATTCCCTTGTTCTCGCCCCTCCTGCCCCCCTCACCTTCCCCCCAGCCCACCCCCCATTCCCACCTCCTCCAGGGCAAAGCCTTCCCCGCGGACTGAGATCAACCTGGTAGACTCAGTCCAGGTAGGTCCAGTCCCCTCCTCCCAGGCCGAGCCTTTGCATAGTGACTTATTGGAACTAACCAGGATTACTCACATAGGCATCACATGGGTGTAAAGCTCTTCCCTGTAGTATGAGGAACTCAACAGTAGCTTTAGCACTGAAGATAATGACTTCTCCTCCAGCAACCATTGGTTGCCATTGACTCCTGTGGGTGGAGCCTCATGCGATCCCAGCCCCAACAGTATCCCATTCTCGAAGGCTTTCCTACTTCTACTAGACTTATTCTGAGGTATTTATTTATTTATTTATTTGCTTTTGTGTGTGTGTGTGTGTGTGTGTGTGTGTGTGTGTGTGTGTGTGTGTGTGTGTGTGTGTGTGTCTGCCTGTGTGTCTGTGTGTCTATGGTAAATGGGGTTGTTTCCCTGATTTCAGTTTGTTTGTCATTGGTGTATAGGAATGCCACTGATTTTTGTATATTAATTTTGTATCCTGACAACATGTTTATCAGCTGGTTGAGTCTTCAGGGTCCCTTGTGTATAGAATCATATCACCTGCAAAAATGGATGGTGTCCCTTCTTCTTTTCCTCAATTGCTCTCTTCACTTCTCTGCTATTATCATAAGACTTCAATGACTGTCTTGAATAAGAGTGTCCATTTGTGTCTTGTTCATGGTCTTGCTGAGAATACTTTTAGGTTTTCTCCATTTAGCATGGTGTTGCTTATGGGTTTTGTCATATATAATCTGTAGTATGTTGATCTGTGCTCCCTTCTTGCCTAAACCCACACCCAACCCTTCGTTTTCATCAAGAATGGATGTTGGAATTTGTCAAAGGCCTTTCATGAAATGATCTTGAGATTTCTCTTTGAGTCCATTTATGTGATGGATTACATTTATTAATTGACTTGAATTAAGCCATCCGTATGTTTCTGGAATAAAGTCAACTTGATCATGTGATCTTGGATTCAGTTTGCAAGTATTTTTATTGAGAATTGTTGCATCTGTGATCATCAGGAAGATTGGTATATAACTTCCTTTTTTGGGTGATCTTTTATGTGGTTTTTATTATTAGGATAACACAGGTTTCATACAAGATATTGGAAGGATTTCTTACTTTTCTATTTTATGAATAACTTAGATAGTGTTGATGTCAGTCTTCTGTAAAGGTCTGTTAGAATTCTGCAGTAAGTCCATGAGGTGCTGGACTTTTTTCTAGTTATGAGATTTTTTAAATTATCATTTCAGCTTCCTTGTTTGTTATGGATCTATTTAAATTACTTATTTCATCCTGGCTTAATTTTGGTGGGTAATATGTATTATTATTATTATTATCATTACCATCATCATCATTATTGGTTTTTCAAAATAGGGTTTCTCTGTATAGGGTTTCCCTGGCTATCCTGGAACTTATTCTGTAGGTCAAACCGGCTTTGAACTTCAAGATTCGCCTGCCTCTGCCTCCTGAGTGCTGGGAATAAAGGTGTGAGCCACCACTGCTTGGATGGTAATATGTATTTTAAAATCTATCTATTTCTTCTAGATTTTTCTAATTTAGTGGAATATGGATTTTTAAGGCAAGTCCTAGTTATTTTTTTAATTTCAGTATTGTCTGTTATAATGTTGGTCTCTCTCAACCTCTGATTTTATTAATTTGCATATTCTCTCTTTTTGGGGTAATTCAAATTAATGTTTGTCAATCCTGTTTATCTTTTCAAAGAAACATTTTTTCCATTTAATTTCTGTTTCATTGGTTTCTATCCTGTTCTTAGTTGTTTCCATCCACCTACTGTTTTGGGGTTTCTTTTGTTCTTGTTTTCCCAGGACCTTAAGGTACATAAGTTGATTATTTGAGTATTCTGAACATCTGATGTAGGAACACAGAGTTGCAAACTTCTGCCGCAGGATGACCTCCACTTTATTCCACAGATTTAAGGATGTCATGTTTTTATTTTTATTTCATTCTACGACTTTTTTTATTTCCTTTTTAGTTCTTTTTAAGTGATTTATTCATCATTCAACAGTGGGGTGTTTAATCTCCCAGAGTTTGTGTACTTTAGTTTCTGTGACTACTGATACCTAGTTTTATTCCATCATGGTAAGATAGAATTCAGATATTTTTTTAATTTTCCTATATTTGTTGATTTGTGCCACAATTTGTGATATATTTTGAATAAAGACCCATGGGCATTCTTTAGTGTTTGGGGGGAATGTTCCACAGATTTCAGTTGGGTTCATTTTATTTATAATGCCACTAACTTCTGTTTCTCTGTTCATGGCTTGTCCCTTGATCTGCACACTGGTGAGAGTAGAGTATTGAATTCACTCACTACAACTGGGTTGAGGTTAATCTGTGTCTCTGCATCTAGTAGCATTTGCTTTATGAAGCTGTGTGCACCCATGTTTAGAATTATACATTAATGCATCTATGTTTAGAATTATAATTTACTCTTTGCAGGCTTTTTCCTTAATAAGTCTAGAATGACATCATCTCTCTCCTCTGGTTAACTTTGGTTTAATGTCTACTTCCTCAGATATTAGAAGCTTTGTTCCTTGCCGGGCGGTGGCAGCGCACGCCTTTAATCCCAGCACTCAGGAGACAGAGCCAGGCGGATCTCTGTGAGTTCGAGGCCAGCCTGGGCTACCAAGTGAGTTCCAGGAAAGGCGCAAAGCTGCATGGAGAAACCCTGTCTCAAAAAACAAAAAAACAAAAAAACAAAAAAACAAAAAAAAAAAAAAAAAAGAAGCTCTGTTCCTGTCTGTTCCCAGTTTCCTTTGTTTGGAATATCTTTTTTCATTCTTTCTACCCTAACATGCTGCATATCTTTGATAGTAATGTGTGTTTCTTGGTAGCAGCAAAACATTGGGTCTTGTTTATATCTAGTGTGCTAGACTATGTCTTTATTGGGGGAATTGAGACTGTTAATCGTTAGAGTTTTTATGGAAAGTCGTGTATAATTCCTGTCATTTTGTGTCTTTTGCATCACGTTGCAGACCTCTTTGGATTAAGTGCCTAGTTATTGTTTATTTTTCTTCTGTGGAAGCTTGGGTGTGCTTATCTTTTTTTTTAGTCTTTAGTGTTCTTTTCAGTATCCTCTGTTGTGGGCAAATTTTCTTCTATAATTTTATTGAAAATACTTTGTATGCCTTTCTCATGGAATTTTTCTTCTTTTAATCACCTAATCCACTGACTTGATTTTTCTGTGATATCCCAAAGATTTCTCATGTTCTACTCATCAGTCTCTTTCATTCTCCATATGATCAATTCTGTTGGTGAGACTTTGCACTGTTCATTTTATTTAGCCCATTGAGCTTTTCATTTTAGTCATCATTTTGGCTTGGTTTGTATTGAATTCATTTCCATGTCCTGACTTTACTTCCTTGTTTTATTCAGCTTTTTTTTTTCTCTTGGGATGCTTTTATATCTCCTTCGAACTGTTGAACATCATCATCATAATTGTTCTTTTAGAGTCTGTGGTAGCTGGAAACTCTAAGCTGCTCCCATGGAGGCCATTACTTTGACATTGGTAGTTCTTACCAGATCCATGCTCTCTTGGGGATTTAGACTTATTTTTGTTTTTCTTCTGCAACTCAATTCAACCTCTGTAGTCTGTAAGACAGAATCCCAAAGCCACTGGCTCAGGGTAGCTTTGGAGGCTAGCTAGTTTCCAGAACCCTAGCCTCCCAAGCTATGTCCACCTAAGAGTTGATAAACATCATTCAATCACTCTCAAAAATCCCCTAATGTTCCCATATCAGAAACATTCTATATTGGTGTTTTTCAGCATAGTGGTCAGTAGTCACAGTTGCAAGTTGAGTGTTTGAATTATGTGATTGAGACATAGGTTAATTAATTTTAAATTTGTATAGTTGCATTGCTCTAGGTGTGGTGGTACATGCTTGTGCTCCCAGTTTGGGGAATTGGATGCAGAAGAATCAGTAGTTTGAAGTCGGCCTTGGCTACACAGTAAGCTTTAATGCCAGCCTAGGATACATTGGATCCTGCCTCAATAAAAATTATGTTTTCTGATTACTATAAAAAACTATTTAATTTCTATTATATTTATTAGTATAAGTTCATTATACTAATAAATTCTCATCCCTCATCCTCTTATTAATATATTTTTATTGTTTTATTGTTAGCTTTTGTTATTTGGGTTTTGCTTCTATTTTATGTTTTGATTTCTTTTTCACTTTAACTGAGAATTTTGGTAATATGGTTGATTTAACCTGCTGATTTTATTTTCCCTTTATAATACATAATTTGTCATTATGTTATTAATTTTGCACTGATTAACCCAAAGTTAACTAATATTTTTCTCATCTTTAGTACACTATGCCAAAAACATTGACAAGTGTTTATTACACATGCCTATATAGAGACAGACACATTTATGCTTTTCCACAAGTCAGAATTTATTGAATAACAATAAATTCACAAGCTAATTTGGTATATTTGTCTGAAATTTACCAAGACGTTTTGATTGATTTTCTTTGAAACTGAGTTGAACTGCCATTGACAGTAACAAATTCTTTAATTCCAATCTTAATTACTATTATTAAACCTCTCATTGTACATTACTTCACATAGTGGTGTGTGTGTGTGTGTGTGTGTGTGTGTGTGTGTGTGTGTGTGTGTGTGTGTGTGAATGTAGGTGACAGATGGCTACAAAAAGATTAAGGAAGGCTCAGAGTTCCAAGACTTTTAGGTTCAGGTAAAGAACTGGTAGAGATGCAAATAGTCCCTGAAGAGGATTAGACAAGATTGAAGACCTCAGCTGGAGTACTCCTGGAGAAAGAACGTAGCCCAGCTGTGGGGTCTGTTGATATTACTACCTGTTTGGGCTATAGTGACTAGACATATGCTTATATCTTCCAGGAAAAAAATGGCACAAATTATTCTACTTACCAGTGTTTTTTAAGTTATTTATTGAAAGTGGGCCATTTTTTATAGGTGATCTTTCTAATCCTTTTAAGACTATTTTTCTTTTGCTATTCTTCAATTTTGTTTGTAAAATAGTAATGAAACTGTAACTTTATTGTAACTGATCTTTGAGGAGATCTGAATTCACTATCCATGCTATTGTTTTAATTTTAGAGATAAAAGGAACAGTTTCTATTGATTGTGAGGCATCTTTTCAACATCAAATGGATATGTTTGTATTCTTAAGCAGTAATTGATTGATACAGTGAATTAGTTAATATACATTTTGATATCTTAAACTTTTGCTTCCTGTGTGTGTTGTGTTTATTTGTGTGTGTGTGTGTGTGTGTGTGTGTATTGAAGGTGAGTGTATATTTGTGTGTGAAAGTGCAGACATTATCTGTGTCATGGCCTGCATGTTGGAGTCAGAGAACAATTTGAGGTGCTGGGTCTCTGTTTTGACCTTGTTTAACACAGCAGCCCTTGTTGGCCTCTGTATACATACACCTGGCTAGCTGGCCATCAGACTTCTGGAGATTCTCCTGTTTTCACCTCCCATTTCACTGTGTCAAGGATGAGATTATAGACTGCATTACTGCTAGCTACTTTTATGTGGGTTCTGAAATCAGGTCTTCATATTTGCCCAGGAGGGACTTTACCCACAGAGCCATCTCTCTAGCCCTAAAATTTCTTTTACACTGAAGTTTCCTTGGTTAAAGTGTCACACTCTTGAATTTCTGGATTCCTTAGATAGAATTCTATTTTAAATTATCTAGCCTTTCTTTACTCTAATTTTCTGTAATTTTGCCTTCAATGCTATCATGACTTTTATTATTACAACTTTATTAGGGTTGTAAATGTAACAGGAAGATTTATACCTTCTTTGTGACCTATAATATTTCCAATAACATTGTCAAAAATTTAATAAATTTAAAATTCATGTGTTAAGACCTGGTCTAAGTGCCCTTCTCAGTGGAATACATTTTTTAAATTACTTCATCAATTTCTTCTCTTGTACACTGAAATTTTAAGTCACTTTAAATGTCCTGTGGTGTGTGTGTGTGTGTGTGTGTGTGTGTGTGTGTGTGTAATAATAATAATTTTAAAAGTCCTAAGTTTGAGAGAATGGAGGGAAAGTGGAGTGAAAATGATGCAAATAAAATACTCATGTATAAAACTCTCAAATGTGTTAAAAAAAAATAAAGCACAGGAGAACATAACAAGGGGTAAAAATGTCCCTTCACGGGCATTTTGGTAGTTTGTGTTTCTCCAGAAAACTGATGTTATCAGTCTTGGTTTTCACAACTGCTACTTGTTGCAGAATAGTTGTTTACACTGTGAAGATGTAGCTTTGCCACGGCACCTTCTTATTGATTTAATAAAGAGCTAAATGGCCAATAGCTAGGCAGGAAGAGAATAGGTGGGACTTCCAGGCAGACAGAGAGGAAGTCAGGGAGATGAATCTATGCATGTTGGAGATGCCAACAGGATGGGTAACAAATCAGATGGGACAGAGAAAAGGTTTCCAAGCCACATAATAAAACATAGATGAATAGAAACTGGTTAATTAAGTTATAAGAGTTAGTTAGAAAAAAACCTATGCTAAGGCCAAGCTTTTATAATTAGCAATAAGTCTCAGTGTCATTATTTGGGAGCTGGCTGAGGAGACAGAAAAAGATTTGTTACAGCTACTCTTCTTGTTTCGGGATTTTAAATTCTTCCTTTTCATCACTCTGCCCTTCCAATTCTTCATCCATCTTCAGGACTGCTTTGTTCCTACTTCTTGATATTAGATGGATGTTGCTCATCTATTTCAAGCTTTTTCGTAGAAAGATTTTGTGGTGATTCATCCTTTCTTTCTTTCTTTTTTTTTTTTTCATTGTTGATGGTGATTTCATCAGTTGGAATTTTCCCCATAATTTCTACCTTCTGATTTCTTTTGGTAAGCTATATTTTTTTCCAAAAATTTCATTTCTGTTATTTTATCGCTGATTGGTAACCATTTAATGCCACACATCTTCCTAGTGTTCCACATGGCTTTGTATTAAACATTCTCCTGTTTTTCTGACGCAAAATTGCAATGCCCATTGTATAATCAGCATTGTTATCAACCTGTCAACCACGATTTTCCCAGGGACAAGATGACAGATGGGAATGATACACAATTTAAAAACCAATGGCAACCGAAAGAGAAACAAGTTGATTTCCTAAAATGTTAACTTAAAACAGGAACGGTTTTTAAAAACCCAAGATTCTCCTGTTGGGAAAAACACAACACAGAAAATTAAATTGTGTAAAAATAAACATTTACTAGAGGAACTTCAGAAGGATCTGAATTCTCAAGGTAAGAATTTGAAAATGCAAGGCTGTCTTGCAGGCTTTCTGCATTAGCAGCAGTTCAACATACACATTTAGATCTGTGTGTTCCTTGCTTGTATTCTGAAATCTCAACGAGTAGAGAAAATGCTGTAGGAGTAGAATGCTATAAAAGTTCCTCTTGCTATATTACATTGAATTAAAACATACTCGGTTTTTTAGTAACTGGATCTATAAATAGGATTGTGGAATTTGCTGCAGATCAAATCTCTTCAATGTCAGTGTAAAGGACAAAGAATTGGTTTTACATAGTAAAAGGTCAGTGGTATCACTTGGTATTCCTACTGTAGGGTCAAATCTGGCAGGTTTAAAATAGTCTCTCACAGTATAGAATTTCATGGTCCCACAGCACAATTAGGACAAAGTTAAAAATTATATGTACTAATAAACAACAGAATAATGATGAAGAGCTAAAGCATGCCTCAGATTAGGAAGTCTGATGGGAAAGAATAAAACAAATATACATGTTATGAAAACAGAGTCCATTCCCAACAGATACATCCTCGAAACAACCCCACATCTAAATCTCAAGGATCACTGCAGAAGAGGAGGCAGAAAGATTGTAAGAGTCAGAGAATCAGTAAGTTTGCTGTGAGATTACGTCTCCTAGGAATGTCAGACACTATACCCATGAGGTCTCATCCAACATATCTCCCTAAACACGAGACAAACAAGGTCGTCAACCATAAACATGCTAATGTGAACTGAGGAAAACCCATGAGCTAAGGAATGCTAAGAGCAGGAGAAATATTCTTTCCCAGGGAAGAGCATACTAATTAGCTATCCAGCGGTCAGCCTTGAAAATATATACATACAAGTAATATTATACAGACCGGGTAGGCTCGATTTATGTATTTAGAAATATGCACATATATACACACACATATACATATACATGTAGTAATTAATGGGGGAAAACAGAAGCCAGGAGCTTGAAAGAAGCTAGAAGGGGTATATGGAAAGGTTTGGAGAGGGAAAAGGGAAGTGGGCTATGATGCAATTACATTATAATCACAAAAAAGAAGTCATTTTAGAAGTGAAATAACAAAAATGAATTGAATAACCTTATATGGCTTGAAAGTGCACCAGTTTTTTAATACTAGAAAATAAATACACTATTAATATTAATGGCTGTGAAAGCCACAAATGATGATTCTCAGAGATGGTAGGTGTAGAGATGAGGCATGTAAAGGAATTAAATCATCTCCTGTAGCAGGAAGTTGGCTGATGAAACTGTAATATCTGTAGATAAACAAGTGCAGTGCTAATGTGCTCAGTGGGAACACAGTTAAATGCCAGAAAAAAATGACAAGTGTCAAGTGTAGTTACCACTTAGGACCAGGAAACAGAAGTAGAAAAGTATACATTAGGAGAGAGAACTTTTCTGATGAAGGATTTGCAACTGAATTTGACATTCTAAAGCATTTACAAGTATGCAATGGTAAAAATTAAAATTTAAAAAGACATATGCACCCATTGCACACAGCATGGCTTTAGAGTGTTATCAGATCTTATTACTTTCTTTTTAATTATTCTTTGTGTTTCTTCATATCTGCCTTCTGCCCTTGCAACCCACCCCCCAATATAATAAAATAAAATTTAAGAGAAAAAAAATTTAAAAAAAGGAAAAATCAATCTCATCATGGAAGCTATAGTGTGACACAGTGAATCCCGCATTAATATCTTTTATCCACATATCTCTACTTGCAAGTGTTCATTGCAAAGAGTCATTGGTCTGGTTCTAGTCCTCTCATTTCTGCTATACTATCAATGCTGGGCCCTCATTGAGGCTCCTCTTGGATATCCTGTTGTGGAACATCTTAAAGAAACAGAAAATAAAACAGTGGTTATAAAGGCCTGAGAGGGGGATGGTTCGCAAGTAAGGGGAGTGCAAATTCATGGGGAAAATATCTTCTAATACTCTGCAGCACGCTACATATCCATAGCTTATGGCAATTAATTAGTTTAAGTATCTAGAGAAGATCATTTATTATTAGCACCTCTCTCTGGTGTCTCTCTCTGTCTCTGTCTCACTCTCTCTCCCTCCCCCCACTTTCTGTGTGTGCCTATGTATGTATGTGTGTGCACATGATGTGTGGGAAGGGACATGTATTCCACTGGACATGTGTAGATGTCAAAGGGCAACATTTGCTCCTTACAATTTTATATGGATTTATGACAATTTATTTAAAAGTATGAGTATCTAGAGGAAATATATTTTCTCTTTATTTGCATTATTGTTATCACCTCTCTCTCTCTCTCTCTCTCTCTCTCTCTCTCTCTCTCTCTCTCTCTCTCTCTGTGTGTGTGTGTGTGTGTGTGTGTGTGTGTGTGTGTGTGTGTGTGTGTGCACATGATGTGTGGGAGGGGACATGGGTGCCAATGCACATCTGGAAATGTCAGAGGGCAGCACTCTTCTCTTCTTCCTGCTTTATATGGGTTCCAGGGATCAATCTCAGGTCACCAGGCTTGAGTAGATGACTCTTTCACTTGCTGGACCATTTCACCAACCCAGTACTTTCTAAATCACATACAAATTACCATATTTCCTTTAGGTATTTTCATACAGTTACCAGATTTTTGACAAAAATACCAAAATTGTTCCCTGAGAAAAAGACAGTACCTTCAACAAATTGCAGTGGGAAAATTGGATTTCAACATGGAAGAAAACAAAAGCCAATCCTTACATCGCATCCTACACAAAACTCAACTGCAAATGGATCATAAACTTCAAAATAAGACTTGAGAGCCTGAGATCACTAGAGAAAGAAGCAGGAAATCCTTGTCAACACATAGGCACAGGCACGAACATTTTTGTCAGTTCCACTGCCTCAGGAAATAAGACCAATGAACAAAAAATAGGACCCCACAAAACAAAAAAGCTTCTGTACACAGAGGGAATGGTCAACCAAGTGAAGATGTAGTACCTGAATTATCAACTTGAACAATAATGCACAACCAAAGGAGATAACAGGGATATAGACAAAAAAAGAAGAAGCCAACACATCTTTATCTACAGATGATGTGATTCTATGCATGAAAGACCCTAAATACTCCACAAAAAAACCCAACAGTACTGATAAATACATTCAGCAGAGTAGCAAGATACAAATTTAGCACACACAGAGTATTCTTTCTATACATAAGTAAGAAACATAGCAAGAATTTGAAATGAGCAGCAGCAACAAAAGCCTTGGGGTAATTCTAGCCATAGGAAGTGAAATACTTACACAAAGAAAAGATCAAGATACTGAAAATAGAAACTGAAAAATATATCATAAAATGGAAAGACCTCTTACAGTTATAGATTGGAGAAATAGCCATTCTGTCAAAAGCAGTCTACAAATTAAACACAATCCCCATCAAAAATCTAATTAAATTCTTCACAGAAACTAAAAAAAAATCTTAATTTTCACATGGAAATACAAAAGACCAAGGATAGCTAAAAAAAATCCTGAAAAAAAAAAACAGAGGGAGGTATTATTATCTCAGATTTCAAGTGATGCTACAGAACTACAGTACTTAAAACAGAAAGGAATTGCCATAAAGACAGACTCATTGATCAATAGAATATAATTAAAGACACACATATAAACATACTTCCTTACAGTCAACTGATTTTTGAAAAAGATGCTAACAGCACACATTGACAAAAAGACAGAACTTGCATTATATTGTGGTGGTCAAATAGAATAGATAGCATATCTAGAAGAGTGAAACTCAGTATTTCTCTGTCACTGTATATAAAACTCAACTCCAAAGAAATCAAAGTCTTCAAAATAAGACCTAATACCCTGAATGTGATAAAAGATAAAGTAGGAAACAGACTTGAACTCTTTGCACAGGAGAAAACTTTCTGAACAGAATGCCTTTAGCACAGGCATTAAGACAAACAATAAATTGGACCTCACAAAACTAAAACCTTTCTGTACAACAAATGACATTATGACTTAAGTTACTAGGGAGCCCACAGAAGGGGAAAAATCTTTAACAGCTATACTCTGACAAAAGCTTAGTAAGTAGAATATACAAAGAACTCAAAAAGACAAACATCAAGTAAAATAACAACCCACTTTAAAAATGGGGCATGGAAATAAGCAGTAACTTCTCAAAAAAAAAATCAGTGTGTGAGAAAACAATTGAAATGTTTAACATCCTTATCCATGGAAGGACTGCAGATTAAAACTGCTTTGAGATTTTATCTCAGCAATCAGAATAGCTAGAATAAAAATAAGACAACGGATGCTGGCATGGATGTGAGGAAAGGAGAATACGCATTCTCTGCTGGTGGCAGTGTGAACTGGTACATCCACAATGGAATTCAGAGTGGAGGTTCCTCAAAAAGCTGGAAATAGATCCACCACACCATCCAGCTACATCACTTGGGTATATGCACAAAGGACTCCATATCCTACCATAGACATACCTGTTCACCCCTGTACATTGCTGTCCTGTTCACAATTGCCAGGAAGTGGAAACAGCCTAGATGTCCATCAACTGATGAATGAGTAATGAATACATAGTCTGTTTGTACAATATAATATTGCACTATTAGTAAGAAATGAAATTCAAAATTAAGTTCCTTCTACTCCACGGAATGTTAAGTTTTATCCCCTGGATGCATTCAAGATTTCTTGGAAGCTTCGATCATGTTCATTTTTCCCACAACCTTTTTTTTTTTTTTGACAGGGTTTTTCTGTGTAGCTTTGGATCCTTTCCTGGAACTCAGTCTGTAGCCTAGGCTGGCCTTGAACTCACAGAAATCTGCCTGCTTCTGCCTCCCAAGTGCTGAGATTAAAGGTATGCACTACCACTGCCTGGCTGTCATTTTTTTTATGTAGTTTGCATATAGTGTCATACACTGTTTTCCAACTCTGAAATTCATTCTTTTGCTTTGCTTGTCTTTTGATTTATTTTCTAAATCTGTTTTATTTTATCAACTCTTTTGTTTCCAGAATTTCTGTTTGCTTCTTTTATAGTACCTCAATTACTTTTTTGAATTGTCCTCTCTGTTTTTAAGTTTTTTCTTCCAAATTACTGATTCTTTCATCACTTGGTAACTGTCTAAGTCCCAAGGTGATGTGGTAACTCTCTTCACTGGGTTTGTTCATCCACATCATCTACTTAGTCATGGTTCTCTTCTAAAGTGTGTTTCTGAGATATTTTTTCTGGCAATTCAGCTCTCCTGTCGTCTGCAGGTTCCAGTACTGTGTTACTGTCATCATATATGGGCACCACAGTAGAATATTGCCTCATGCTTCCTGGTTTCTTTGTTGTGTTTTGTGTATCGGTTGCAGTGGATATAGTCTCAGGATTATAACACACGCATCCCTTTTCCACTGTTTTTATTTCTCTGTTTTATTTTCTATGATTTTCCTGGTCAATTGTCTTCACTTGGATTCATGTTCAGTAGAGAATCTCACTGCAGTAGAAGCTCTTAATAGTGGCTCTTAATCCCCAGTGTTAGCTACAGAAGTCACTCTTCATTTATGCCCCTATATGGTTTGAAGACACTAAGATCATGGAATGTGTCTGTGGAACAAGTCTACAGATACTTAAACAGTAAGGTGAGGGGGAGATAGGAAACGAGAAGGGTAGAGAAAGAATGAGAAGTACCTGACCTCAAACGCCCCCTCCTAATAGTCTCTTTCAGTACTCTCTCCCTCTGCACCCACCCCAACCTGATCATTCATGTTTCCATCCACATCCACCCACAGTCCACTCACAAAATCTCTCCTATTTTCCCTTCCCAGGGAGATCTGGGTGTCCCTTCTTGAACTCTCCCTGTTACTTAGTCCCTGAGTCTTTGGACTGTAGTATAGTTATCCCTTATTTTACAGCCAATATCCACTTATGAGTGAGTACATACCATGTTTTTCTTTCTGCGTCTGGATTACCTCACTCAGGAAGATTTCTTCCAGTATCATCCATTTGCCTTCAAATTTCATGATATCATTGTTCTTAACAGAAGTGTAATACTACATTGTGTAAGTGTACCACTTTTCTCTGTCCATTCCTCAGCTGAGGGACATCTAGGTTGTTTCCAAGTTCTGGCTATCAACCCAGTTAAGAATTCTAGCAATAGTGCATACCTAGACTGAACTGGCTATCTTCCGTGACCAAACAAGGCCTCAAGTGGAGGGAATGGGAAACCAACCCAGCTATACAACCTTCAACCTACAGTCTGCCCTGCCTGTGGGATGTGCTAGGGTAAGAGTGGCCTAGAGACTGAGGGAGCAACCATCCAATGACTGGTCTAGCATAAAGCCCATGCCAGGGGAGTAAACCCATTCTGATACTACCTGGAGCACCAGGACCACAGGCCAGATGACCCAGAGACCTAGGATAGAACCAACTATGACTGGAGGCAAAAATATTACTTTAATGATGCCTAATGATATTCTGCTATACTCGTAGTTTGGTGCCTAGCCCAATTGTCATCAGAGAGGCTTCAGCCAACAACTGATGGAAACAGATGCAGACCCACAGCCAAGCATTAGGTTCAGCTCGGCGAATCCTACAGAAGAAGAGGAGAAGAAAGGATTGTAGGAGCCAGAGGGGTCAAGGACACCACAAGAAAGCCCATAGAAATAACTAACCTGGACTCCTAAGGGTTCACAGAGACTAAACTGACAACCAGGGAACCTGCATGGGACTGACCTAGCCCCTCTGCATATATGTTATAGTTGTGTAGCTTAGCCATCTTGTGGGATTCCTAACAGTAGGAGCAGGGGCTGTCTCTGACTCTTTTAATGGCTTTTGGGACCCTATTCCTCATACTGGGTTGCCTTGCCCAGCCTTAATACATGGGAGGTGCTCAGTCTTAATGCAATTTGATGTGCCATGTTTTGTTGATATCCATGGGAGATCTGTCCTTTTCTGAGCAGAAAATGGAGGAGGAGTGGATTAAGGGGTGGGAAGAGAGGGGAGTGGGAGCAGGACTGGAAGGAGAGGAAAGAGGAGAAACTTCAGCTGGCATGCAAAAGAGGAGAGAGAAGAGGAGAGGAGAGGGAGAGAGAGAGAGAGGGAGAGAGAGAGAGAGAGAGAGAGAGAGAGAGAGAGAGAGAGAGAGAGAGAGAGAGAGAGGCAGGGAGGAGGAAGGAAGGAAGGAAAGGAAGGAAGGAAGGAAAAAGAATGAGAAGTATAGGGTTAGAGGAATGGAAGGGAGCAGAGAGCACACTGTGTATTGGAATTACTTCGTGCTTAATTGATATACTACCCTGTATCTCCTCAGACTCCTTTACTACACTACTGCTGCTGCCTACACAGTCTGTGTAGCTTGGGCGACTATTACTTCCATCAAGATGCTTCATGATATTCCAGGAACTCAAGGGTATTTGCCCTCCTCTGATGAAGTGCCTGTGAATTGTAGCAGTTTAGTCTCCTTTTGCATTCCAACAAGATGGGTTCAGCTTTTCCCAGTTTCCTCCCACATTCCCACAGTCCCGGGATCTGACCACTTGCTCCTCTGCCCAATGGCAAAGAAGAGAGACTGTCAGTGCTGGAAATCTTACAGTTACAGATTCTTCTCTTTTTTCGAGAGGATGTCTGCTGTTCTGTGGCTGCTGAACTCTTCCTCTGATTGGGATTTCCAGCGGCAGCACCTGTCGGTCTGTGCCTCTAATTGTACCTGCTACTTCCCGTCCTCCCTTGGTCAGGTTGAGCTCTGAGAGTGCTGCTCAGCATGGCAGTACTTGCTGCCTTCTTTGTAGAAGACATCTTACCTAGTTTTATTTCTGCCTCTTTTAGTTTTATCTTCAAGTTCTCTGTTGGTGTCTGTACTGGTTAATTTTTGTCAGCCTGAAACTGCCTAGAATCGTTTGTAAAGAGGGAAACTCATTTGAGGAATTACTGCCATCAAATTGTCCTATGGCTATGACTGTGGGGTATTTTATTGATCAGTGCTTAATGTGAAAGGGCCTAGATCACTGTGAGTGGTGCCAGTCCTGGGCAGATGGTCTCTGAATTGTATAAAAGAAGCAAGCCAGTAAGCAGCATTCCTCCATAGCCTCTGCTTCAATTCCTGCCTTCCAGTTCCTACTTAAGTTCCTGTATTGGCCTCCCTTGATGATGGACCAACTATACCCTTTAAAGCAAATAAACCTTTTCTTTGCCTGTGTTGTTTTGAGTCAGGGTAGTTATCATAGCGAAGACAAGCAAACTAAGACACCTGGTTTTTAATCTTAATTTTCTTCCACCCCAACTCATGGTCTTACCCATAATGTTTCCAGTCTCTCATCTTCTCAAACTAAAAATGCAGATTTTTGAGTGTTCTCATCAGAAACAGAATAAATTTGATGCTGAAGATAGGCAATTACCCTGACCCGATTGTTACACATAGAACACCTGTGTTGAAAGGTCACACTGTACCCCACTCTAAATGAACGTTTGTTGTAGCAATTCCTATAACAAGAAAAAATTTAGAACATTTCTTTTAAAAGCTCTGTCAGATAAATTATGAATGGCACATAGTTCTATTATTAGAGCCGTGGTACTATCAGAAAATACATTTTATTCTTCCCAATATTTGCATTTTTGAACTATCTGTGCTGTGAAGATGTGTTTATTAGGTTTCAAACTTTAAATATGTGAATGAATGCAAGCATTGTATCAAGCCTGGGGGATATGAAGACTAGGAGGCTACAAGCCACCAGCTGCAAGGACAGACTCCAGAAGGCAGACTTTAAAGATGAGCCTTTACTGCACTGGACCACTCACCAAAGTTTTTAATTAATTCACTGTCTTGTCTTTGTATTTTGTTGCCCTGAGATTGTGATGGAGGAGGCAATAAATCTTGTGATCACTGCTGTAATCTGAGAGTAAAGGCAGCCTGTGTTATTCACTGTCAGAATCTTTTTATAGAATCACTGTGAATCTCTGCTGACTGCCATGCATGTTGCAATGCAAGGATAATGCATCAATTATGTGGAAGCAATTTTGTAGGTTTCTGTTTGCTTTTTTTTTTGTACCATATCAATGCTTCTTCTTTGAGCTGTTACATCCTTAAAGAGACATACAGCAAAATATTACTTTAATGTGAAATGCTGGTTGTATTTGTTAACAGAAATCCAACAGTACAACTAGGTAAGCATGTGGTGCTTATGTAACTAAACTTGTATTACTTCTTAGTATTCCTAAAATATCTTTTAAATAAATGTCACAAAAACTAAATCCCCACATCATAAAACAAAGGTATGCGGTAGAGAAATAGTGGGGTAATGGGCTGTGACTTTTCACAGTGAGTTCTAAGTTTTATAAGAAGAGCCTATCAGCAGATAGAAAAATGCATCTGGACAAAGACCAATTGCCTGGAGTTACACACAATCTAATTTTATATGCCCCCCCCCAAACTAGATACATGAATAACATTATTGAGTCACTTTCCTGGAAACAATTGAACAAGACTGACAAATCCATAATACTTCAGACCGTGTAATTCCAATTGGTCCAATCACAGATACATTTATCATGCCTACAGAGACATTATTATAACCACAAGTCATCTTGTCTCCCCCTGTGATGAGTCCTGAGTGAAACCGAGACAGGTTTGCACTGTAGCCTACTCAAGCATGTATCTTTAGATAATATTTTTAATCTCAGGATCCTTGTGTAATTTAATTTCTTTTCCTGATAATTCTCTTGACAAACAACATTACAAAATATATTGGGAAGTGTTTCTGCTGTGAGTGGGAATTTTTGTATAGTAATAAGAAATCTAAATTTTCCATCTCAGTGGGATATTCCAGCTGCTAACTGTAGCACTACCTTGCATCTAAGACCTGGTAGGCAAATAGGTAACCAAGTAAAAAAGTGCAGATGTATCTTGGTAGTTATGTTGCCTGATGGCTAGAATGCCCCTTTGTGGTTAAATATTCTGTAACCTAAAGTTAAGTTCTTCCTACTACATCAGAAATGCGCAGTAGGGAATTTTCTCAATTATAATAGATGGACTAAAGAAGGGTCTATGCCCTCAAAAGACTCCACATTTGCTATAATATAATTTACATTGTGGGTTTTTAATTGGTTTGCTTATTTTATACATATGGATAGTTTGCCTATATGTATGTTTGTGTACCACATGTGTCCCTGGTACCTACAGAAGCCAGAAAAAGGCATCAGATGCCCTTTACTGATGGTTATGAGCCACCATGTGGGTGCTGGGAACTCATGTGAGTGGACCCACACAGAAACATAATTTAAAAAGAAATCTTAAAAAAAGTAAACTTGGGTTCTGGAATTCCAATGAGCTCCTTAGGTACAAATCATGATTTGATGAGAGCTGCAGCTAAAGATGTCCACCAAAAGCTATCCGTGGCTCCCTCTGGCTTTACCAGCCACCTTGTTCTTTAGTTGATTTAGTCTGGGCCCTTCCTCTGTGATAAGTCTCATTCACAAGTTCAACCTTACACTGTATCCTGCATCTATCCAAAGACTTCAGCAAACTGAAAAACGGGCATGGAAGCTACTTGACACATGAATCCTCTTTAATCTTGGAATTCATGCACATATTTTTTTTCTAGATTTTACTACTCCCTTTGGATTTCTTTCTTGTGCTTTCTGAAGTTAGTTGTATGCAAACTTTTTCTGCCTCTGCATTCATCCATTCCAAAACAGTTCCTATCCAGGTTTCTCCCTATTCCTGTCTCATTTAGATCAATATTTTCATTCTGTCCTTCCATGAAAATCCAGGAACTACTTTAAAGATCGGCTGCAATAAAACTATTCCTAGAAACGCATATGTACATTGTACCTGTGCAACTGCCTAACATTCTAATAAACATTGAATTCCTAAAGTCTCTGAACCAAATGAGAAAACAAAATACTTAAAGTCGCTCAGGCAGGAAGGATTTAATAGGATCAGCTGTTACCTGTGGCTCGAACTCAACTCCATATGCTTTGAAATGGCATAAATTCATCCCAAATCCTTGAAGTATTCTGCTACTTTTCCTTTTCAGTGTCATGAATTTTCATCTTCCCGATTTTGCAGGGAAGTTTCTAACTGAGGAAAGGGAGAATTGAAGTGGGACTATGAGCCAGATGGAGGGTTTTAAACAATAAATGTTTCATATATTTCCTAGCAAGTACTCTTTTTCCATTTAGTGACTTTAGCAGAAATCATGATGTAAGTTCTAGACTACAGCACTTTAAAAGTGACTCCAGTAATTTAATGTGAACTCTTAAAAGACAAGAAAAAGTATTCGAATTAATTGGAGATAAAAATGGCTTTTATCTTGCTTCATGGAATGCTGCTTCTGTAGAGTGAAATTAAGTAGCTTTATAAAATTAAGTCCCTTTGCACAAGCTGCCAACTATGCAAATAATTTTGTCATTTTTAGAGCCTGCTGAAAAAGAACATTGTGTGCTAGATTGAATGGAAGGAGGTGGCTTCAGAACTGACAGATGATGGCTGTGGTATGGGAAAGGAGAAGGTAAACATCTAAATAAAAACTTCCTATGGGAAACACTAGATTGCCAGGTGTGTCCATCAGCAATAAAATCTACCAACAACAATGTGTGTTTGAATAAAAATGGCTTCCATAGGTTCACATATTTCAATGCTGAGTAGCACTATTTGAAAGGATTAGGAGATGTGGCCTTGTTGTGTGTTGCTGGGAGTGAACTTTGAGGTTTCAAAAAACCCATTCCAATCCCAGAGTCTCTCTCTTCCTGCTGTCTGTGGATCTGGATGTAAAATTCTGAGTTACTTCTCCAGCAATCATGTCTGCCTGTGTGCCACCATGCTTCCCACCATGATGATAATGGACTAAACCTCTGAAACTGTAAGCCAGGCCCAATTAAATGCTTCCCTTTATAAGAGTTGCCATGGTCATGGTGCCTCTTCACAGCAATAGAACATTGTCTATGACAACCAATAACCCTAAAGACTGAAGACTGCACCAGGAACCACTTGATCCCTCTATCCAAGTTTCAAACCAGCAAGAAAGAAATGCAGGGAAGACACCCAGCTGTGCCAGGGTAGTCAGGCAGGTACCACTACAATGAACAAATACATGATGGGGAGATGGGAAAGATAGAAAAATGGTGACAGGTGAGATAGAGGACTTAGGTCAATATGCTATCATTGCCCAGTAGGGATTATGGGATGGTATACTACAACAGCCTGGAGCTTATGCAGATGCAGACTCTACCTCTGAACCTGTCACCTGGCTGTGGGATACCCCTGACTCTGGGCAACTACACAGGCCCTGAGATGACGAAAGAATGATTCACTATCTGGATTGGACCTCTTCAAAGGACCACTGTCGTGCCACCCAGAGACTATATTGATGTCTGTGGTCCATGCTTCTGCCCCCTGGCAAAATGAAATCTGACATCCATATGGACAAATACAGTCTGGGCTGCTGCCTGAGGTTTTGGTGATGATGTCCTCAGGCTTTGTTGCCTCTGGTGGGCATGCTGATGTGAGTGGCATGTGTAGCTACCTGAGGCCATGTTGAGATCCAGTGGCCCTGGCAGCTGGTGAGGGCCATGAATGAGTCAGTGGTCCTGATACGGCCAAGTGTCACGTTGATGTCTGCGGCTCAGGTTACCATCTAAGCACATATGGATGTCTATGGTCTAGGCTGCTGCCTGAAGCCATGTTAATGTCTGAGGGCACCAGTGAACTGGCCCTGCCCCACCTGGGAGAGCAGGCTCCAGGCCTTACAGAAGAGCCGGCCTGCCTCTCTCCAGCCAAAGTATGGAAGCACCAGCTGTGGCAAGGGCATGGGAGAGCTACCCCTCCCCCATCACTGGCAGCCACACAAAAGTCCCAACAGTGGCATAAATGTGGGAAAGACAGCCCCATAACACAGGCGGTGGAGTAGGCGAGGGAGAGCTGGCTCTGTCCCTCTCTGGCCACCCCACAGCTTTCCTCAGCTAATGGCTTCTGGCATGGATGCAGACTGAGAAAGACTCCTCTCTTGGGGAGCTATCTATAAGGAACTTGACCATGTTCCAATGAGTATACAAACAACACAAAATGGGCTTTGTTTTTTTCTTTTTTGGAGGGTGAGGTCATGAGGGAGGAGGTAAGTGAGATCAGGGTCCATGATGTTAGATTCCAAAATAATCAGTACAAAATCATTTAAAAAACAAAGCAATACAATTCTATTTTCATGAATTTTTTCCTTTGGATTCTAAACACTAAGTCTCTACTGGCAGAGATACTTCTTTGATTTGTATGTTAACTACAAGATAGGCCTTTCTTTTCCTGACTCAATCCTGATAGTGCATCTTTTCTCATGGTATGTCTTTTGCTCACTTTCAAATGTTTTAGATATAGCTTATTATAAAAGTCCTGCTTCACAGTTTCCATTTGTGGTTAGATGGAATACAGAGTTCAACAAAGCTTCTCTCTCTCAAAATGATACAATAAAGTAGGACACAACTGTTAACAATATCATCTCAAGACTGAAATGTGACCATGACAAAGCAAAAGTCTGAGAAGCTTTGATTGACAGATAGTCCTGAACCTCAGGTTAGGAGAGTACATCTTCAGAGCGTTGCCTGCGATGGTTCCAGTCCACTTCCCAACAGCACCCCAGTGAGAGTCCTGCTGAAAAGTCATCTTGTGCAAAGCACAACTTCTGTACCACTGTTGATGAAGGCTCACTCCATGTGGAATAAACATTGACACTCTTCATCCATAAGACAGTGAAATTCTGTCATTTACTACTACAGTGTGGATGGAATTATAGGTCATTATAGGAAGTGGAATAAGCCAGGCACAGAAACAAAAACATGATAGTTCTCAATCTCTTGTGGCCCTTGAAGACTAGGAAGGATGGACAGGGCCAGATAAGCGATGCCTGAGCAGAGGATGAACTGGTTCTGATTTTCTATGGTACAGTAGGAAAACAGTTGGTCATAACAACATGTGATAAGTTTCAAAACAATAAGAAAAATCCAAAATCCCAACTCACTAATACACATAGAAATCATTACGATTTGAATTGTGGAAGGATTCATTACCCTAATTTAATCATTATGCATTGGATACAGGTATGTAATTCTCTTGGTGTTTCCGATAAAGATGTAAAAATGCTGTCTCAATAGAAATAGTCAAAATATAACCATACAGTTACATTATTAAGGGTAAGAAAACAGAGAATGGGTTGCTTGTCTGAGGTTACAGTTCAGCATAAAAGAAAAAGTGGCCCCTAAGATTAGCTGAAACTTCTATAGTGATCAACACAGTTATTGCGAGCTGTATGTTCCAATTCAGTTGGGAGACAATATTGCAAAGATATTATTTGTGACTTTGATTTGCATCCCCCTAAGAGCATGGCGAGCTTTCCACGTGCTTGTTTCCCTGACTTCATAACACTTTCATTAAAGTGTCTCTTGCCTCTTGCCTATTTTCCACATGAATAAATGCTTTCTTTATTGCTGTGGAGTTATAAGAGTGCTTAACATTCCAGACTATAACCATTTTTGATATGTGGGCTGCAAATATTTTCCATTCTGCTCTTTTCCTTTTTATACTCTTTTTAAAAGAAAATATGAAGGAATATATTGAGTAGAATAACTCAGAAGCAAAATCATGTTTCTATTCATGATCTCTAAAGCAACATTGGTCATTTGTCTCTCCAATTGCCTTTTAAAATAGAATTTCAATATTAAATTTACTTATTTTTGTTAATTTTTTCCTACAATATGTTTCGACTATATTATTTCCCATTCCCCAGATTCCTCTGAGATCATCCCATTTCTCTATCTACCCTACTTCATTTATTTTCTCCCTCTCTCTTTCTCTGAAAATGAAAGAAAAAACTCAAAATAAATTCTTTGCAGAGTCTTTGACAGAAATAAGTTTTCAGTTTTGATGAAAGTCAATTTAACATTTTTATGCTAAATCTAAACCTGTATCTGGAATATTTCAGCTAGATTTACTTTTCTCTAAATATCTTTAAATTCTACATTTTACATTTAAGTTCATTATCTACTTTGAGTTAATTTTATAGGTTTTAGACGTGGGCTAGACTACTGCTTCTACCCTTATCACTTGCTGAAACTGATGTCCTTTTCCATTTAGTTACTTTTAGAATCTTACCAAAGCCACTGAGCATATTGGAGGAGGGGGGTATTCTGGGCATCTCTGTTCTATGCCCACTGAGTGTCCCTATCACATAGTCTGGTTTTAGTTATTACATTAGCATGCCTAGAGTTAGGTAGACAAAATTGATTCCTTATCCTATTTCAGAATGTTTTGTTAATCTAGATACCCTGTGTTCCTGTAAGAAGTGTGAATTGATCTCTGATGTGTCTACTAAAAAGCTTCGTGATTGCGGTAGGAAATAGATACTTAGAGAGAAATAGCATCTTCATTGCGTGAGTCTTCCTATCCATCCAAACCTTCTGCAATATGTGTGAAAGGAGAATGTGTGCAAAGAGGGTTCCAGCAGTTCTGACACCAACACAGAAGGCAGAGCAGGCTGGACTGCATTTGATGACTGAGGCCCGTGAGCCTATGTTCCCATGCTGCTGAGAAAAAGGCTGGAGAGTGGGATGCAGGCTCATATTTCTAGAGACTTTACATAAACCAGATCTATCATCAGCTATAGTTGACCTAACATTCTCTGTCTTAACAGCTACCCTTTCCTGGAGGACTACCAAAAGCAGAATTGTAGCATAATAAATTAAACTAAGAAGCCAAATTTGTAACAAGGTAGGCTAGCAATATTGAGACACCAATGCAAAGCCCGCTTCACGTGTCTATATAATTTTATGTTTCTATTTTATTTTTTAAAACCCAAAAGCATCTGCAAACTCAGGTGGCCCCTCTTGCTGCTCTCTTCCTTGCACTGATGAAGTACACAATGAAATAGTTTTGATGTGTGATTCTTATAAAAATTAAGATTTGAGAAGAGAACATCTTAAAAGGAAAGTAAAACTGGGGTCCCATATCAGCTCCAAGTGCTATTTTCACTCCATGGAGCTAAGGTGGCCACCGAAAACATTTGATATGAACTCTTCTGTTTCTTCTTTAATACGACTATATATGTCTGACATCTACTTTTCTGCTAACAAAATACAAGTACAAACCTACCGGAATAAAAGTTATAAATAACTTGTATTTATATTTAACTGATAAATGACTATAATTATTTATATCTGTGGGGAACAACCTGATATTTTGATTTATGTGTATATCTTTAAACAAATTCACCTCTATCTTGCATTTGAACTTTGCATCTCTTATTTTTTTAAGTACCAATTTAAATCATTATAGGTGCAGCATGAAAAGTTGACTCTGGAGTCTAATGTCATTCTAGGGTTGTTAGCTTAAGTCAAGTCTGAGCTACCTCACACTTAAAACTGTGAGATAGGTTTATGTAAAACCTATTTACAAATGGAGACCTCCAGGACCGAATTAATTATAAAAGAGAGAGAGAGAGAGAAAGAGAGGGAGTTGGTTAGAAATGTCTATAAATACAGCCTTAGCAGGTGGTAAAGGAAGGCAATTTGGGATTTATAAAGAATCTATCACAACAGTTCATCCAACCTGGTCCACCTATTTGGGACTCCTACCTGAACTCCCATGAGAAGGGAGTTGTAATTTAAAATGTGAAAAGCGATTTTCACTGTAAATTATGTAAGTTGTGGGGGTCTGACCGATACTACTTGCAAACCCTCAAATTAAGCACAGAGAAAAGCAAGAGGAAAAAGTTGCAGTTCTGCACAGAGCACAGAATTGTTTCAAACACAATGAGAGGTTGAGAAACACAGTGATATTTGGCAGGTGGCGATCTTTATGAGCTAGCGATGAAGGCTGCGGGCAGCATCAGCAGAGCTACAACAGAGGTGCATGGTGGTGAAGAAGCTAGATGGATCTAACTAGCAGTAAGGGAAGTGCAAAAGAATACCAAGGAGTGGGAAACAGTGTCAGTCACAGAGGCTGGGCTCAGGAGCTTTGATGCATTGAAACACGGTCACGGCACAAGCACCTGAATTCCTAGCGCAGTGTCTGCTACTTCAGGCAAGTGTGACCATGAAGCAGGATGGCAAACTGCACTTTTGCTTGATGGTGCAATTAAGCACCATCCTGGACCTTATTATTGGATGGCATTCATATTTCTGTAGAAATACATAGAAGAAGGAGGAGGCTTCGAGGACAGAATAGACATCACATTGCTTCAGATGAACACAACCAAAGAAATTAGTCCAACCTGTCAAAATGACCTCTAGTACTGTTCCTTAGCACCAGGTAATTGAAGGAACTTAGCTTGCGTGTGTGTGTGTGTGTGTGTGTGTGTGTGTGTGTGTGTGTGTGTGTGTGTATGTTTATAGCTAATTTTAGTAATAATGTATCAGTCTATTTCAGTTGGCAGAATCTCTGAGACTTGGTTATTAATAAACAAAGAGCTGTAATTCGACTTGTGGTTCTGGTAGTTGAGAAATTCTAGATACATACATCCTGCTGAAGTCCTCACACTGCTTCAACCGTGACAGAAAGCAGCATAGGTCAAGTGGATGAACATAGGGAACCGTGGGGCAACTTTGCTTTCGACAGCCTGTTCTATGTAACTGTTCTGGGCCTGTGAGAGGAAGGACTCACCCTTTCACGAGGACACCATGACCATGACCTATGATGAATTCAGATTCTAACATATGCTATTTTGGGAGAAGATAATCAAGCCATTGCGTCATATATATATAAGATGGCTGAAAATTGAGTGGGGGAAACAGTTAACTTTAAGCACATTAGCCTCAATCAGCCATTTCCTATTGCTGAAACCAAGAGAATGAGCCTAAATATCCACAGCAACATGCACACACTGGTGTCAACTCGTCCTAAGAGCAAGATTTTTATCTCCGGATCACATTTCTACTGCTTTTTGCCTCTTAATTCTTTATATAGTTTTTTATTATTAAACTATTTCTTATATTCCCCATGGGCTGAAAAAGAAATTGCCAGATTAAATTGTACTATACCACTTTCACCACATTATTAGTCTCTGCGTATTGCACCCTCTGGCATCAGGAGCTTCAAGAACCTTTTACTCTTGCATATTAATAGTTTTATTCTTGACTTCAGAGAGACATGTCATGTCAGTTTTCTTCTGGATTAGTATGGTAGGTTGAAAGAATAAAAGGGAAGAAACAGAATGTGATGATGTATCAGACATTTCCCCTCCACATTGCCAAATACTACACTTCTGAAGAGAACTTCACATGAGGAAAAACACACATGATCAAATGAAAATTCAGAAAGCCAGGAAAACCAGAATGTGAAAGTAGATTTTCTTTTAAAATACTAGTTCTGTCTTGCCAAATTATGCACATTCAAGTTATCTACCTTCTGTTTTAATTTTTATCATAAAAGGAATATAATTTCTTTCATTTCAAATTTGCACTCTAGAAATAAAAATGGAAAGAAAAAAGCACTCAGTTGCAATTAGCTCCAAACAACCATTTTCTTATTTTACTATAATTCTTTCAAATATTTTACAGCATTAGACTCTCCATTTAGTGATATGAAGTGTGTAATTGGTTTATTATTTTTAGTTATCATAAAGCAGAACATTTCATGTTTATTGTAAGTTCTTTAGAAACGCTTTACTTTGGGCTACTTATTTTGAATTTATTATCAAGGCTGAAAAATCAGACATCATTTCAAAAACCTCTTTCTCTTAAGAAGAAATATGAACACATATAATAATTTGCTTTTGCTTTCTTTGATCTGTGCTATTTCTTTTTATGTTAGTACTTAATTAGCATAAAATAATGAGTTTCACCATGGGACTTTCATACACACTCTTTGTGTTGTTCCTCCCCCTTTATCCCCTCTCCCATCACCTTGCTCCATTACCTGGTCCTCACCCTCCTCTCAGTCTCTCCTACCTGCTTCTGCCTAGAAACACTTCAAATGCAGTCATCTTATTGACCTGACTTTACTAAATTCCAATGTAATGAGCATCCGATGTGTGCCCCACGCTAACATATGCCTACTAACCGTACTAAAATGGACAATCTCTCCTTCTTTATTTCACATAGTTCCTTAGAATACATTCTAGGATACAAAAACATAGACTAACTACCTTCGAACAAAATTTTTAAAAATCGTAACTACTTCTTGACATGCACATGATTGCCCCTTTATCATTCCTCATTTTGCTTCCATCATTTAAGGAAACCATGTTTTTCCCACTTTATTGGATTAAGAATAACATGATTGTTTTAATAACTTATAACCTTTTTCATAAGTTGCATTAAGAGGAATCGTCTCTGTACAGTTATTCATTAGGTAGCTTTGCTAGAGGCAACGGTGAGATGTCAACAACTTATTTGAAAGATGCAGTCTTAGGCCAGGTGAGGGGGAATGCTGGGAATGAGGTGGGCTGAGAGGCAAGGAGCCACATTGCTGCCTTGATAATCGCGTTAGAAGGTCTCACAAAGGAGCACAGCAGAACGTTAAGCGGACTTGTTTGCTGGAAACGCAGCAGTCTCCGTTGCAAATAAGAAATGCACCTTGGAGCAGTCCAGGGCAGCAAGAAAGGACAGAAGACGGAGCTGTTGCCTGGGAAACCTGTTCCCAGGCACCAGGGTGCAGAGCTTTGCCCAACCTGGGCTTGGAGCAGGAGGAGAAACGCGTTGGGCCCCCAAGGAATCCTAAAAGCCATACCAGTGTGCTAAAAGAACTTATGCTTATATCTCTGTTTCCATCTGTCTCACAGTTTACCCACTGGAACCGAGGAAGTCAGACAGACTAGTGAATATTATGTAAAAGCCAGGCTTGTATAGCAGGTTCCCTTTGATGTATCAGACAAAACATGATATTATTTAGAACTGTAAGAGAAAAATTTGTAAACCTGCAATTCTCTGCCCCTTGAGATGTTTATAATATAACCAAAATATGAAAACATGAATAACAGAAGAATATAAAGTGCTTAGATCTTCCCGGAAAAAAAAAATGTTCAACCACTTATAAGTTATCTGTATACAAAATATTATTACAAGGCAGTCTCAGCCATTAGCTATTGTTCTTTATCTGTAGCTCCATATAAGATTTTCTATTTGATATCATTTTAATAGCCTATAGCAGATATCTAATTCTTCTAGAAATTACTCTTCATGTTTTCTGAGCATGGGTTACTAAACAACCTCCATTAGGTTTCAACTTTAAATCTGAGGTCATACATTACTTTGAAATTATATAAATGTATCTCAAAGAAAAAATTTGAATTAGTCTTCCAGCTATGTGTAGTAACCACGTCATGCAGACATTTTCTCTGATTTCAGTGCCCCGGCTTCATCTTCCTGACCAGGAAGTATGTATGTGTATGTGGTATGCCTTTGGGATCAGAAAGCTTCATCATGGGTTCACATATACATGTTCACAAACACATAAATGTTTATTGGTTATTATCTGAATAACAATTCTTTTTCACAGGTATGTGATTATCACTCCACTGCTACCCTGATGGATGTTTTTGAAAGTTATAAGAACAATCTGTTTTCTGTTCTTTAATATACAGCCTTATTTTTCCTTATTTCAAGACTTAGTTTATGGCTGTTTTATTTCACTGTAAAGTGTTACACTCACTGTTCCTAGAGAAATGTTAAGCTAAAGAATCATTTTCTTAACTGTGTGATTACAATAGTTATACCCATCATTTTTAGGGTATTCTTCACCAAACCCAGGTGTTGCCCTAGACAATAGTATCCAAGAGCACACAACCAGTGAGGAATGTGGACCCAGGATCCCAAAGTCACTCTATGCACTCCCAAACCTGCATTGTGACTGCCTCATCCTGTAACTGTGATTGCTACTCCCTTAACTGCTCCTCCCAAAGCATTCTATATTCATGTCTTTCTCTAGATGGTGCTATTTAATTTCAGGTGTCACCTTGGCTGGAACATGAGTATCTAGACATTTGGTTTAACATTATTTCTGATTATACATATGAAGATGTTTCTGCATAGCATTATTGTTTCAGTCAGTAAGCTGACTAAAGTCAAACACCCTTCCCAGTGTGGGTGAGCCTTATCCCACTTGTTAAAAGACAATAGGCAGAATGAGAAGTCTTCTATCTGTACCTGTCTGTCTTTGGGTGGAGATCTTGGTCTCTTGGATTCAGACTCAAAATAAACCATTGTCTCTCCTGAATCTCCAACTTGCCAACGGAAGATACTTGGATTCTCAACTTCTACAGTCATTTTATATATGTGTGTGTATGTGTGTGTGTGTGTGTGTGTATCTGTGTATATATATATATATATATATATATATATATATATATATATATATATATATATATATTCTCTCCATGCCTATATCTATTAACCTCTATCTGTAAATCTAATATAGATATGGTTATTCACATACAGAGTTACAAATATCTAGTTGATCTCAGTGATTCTATTTCCTTATAAACCCAAACAAATACAGACAGCATGAAATTAGTAAGTGAATTTTAGGGAAACAACAAAACCCCTAAAATTTCATGTAAATATTTTCTCATATGCTTACTGGCATACCCATTCATTTGAGTGGACATCTATAATTTTCATAAGATTCTTAGAGTTCTTTCATTGAATAAATGTTGCTAAATAATGCAGTGGAGTCTATTGCCTTTTAATAGTATTGTGTACAAGGACCTTGTTTTCAACATTTGTCCCTTTTTCCCTTTAGAAACTGGTTGTCTGGAGGTCTATGACTTTTCAGAGACAGCGACGCAGCATTGGAATCAGCATGGGTCATGTTTTACTTCACTTTTGCCTGTTGTCAAAAATGCAGCTTTATATGTCTCCATTTTGCACTTACATGTTGTAGGTATTTCATAGTGGGTCGAGAAGATCCCACTGACAGCTTTATACTGATACCAGGTTAGTATCGTTCAGCTTGTTACAGAGAGAAGTGTGGAAAATATTTGTTGTCATTTGATCTAATGTCTGAAGATTCATGGAGCCATGTCTAGGGAAGCTTTCTCTCTGGCCTTGTGGATCAGGCACAGGTAAAGCTATCTCCCCTGTGTGCTATTTGTGCGACATGATTCTGGGCTCTGCCCTCTTCCCTGGAGTGTGGGAGGAAGCAGAAGATGCTGCCCCAGGGGCCCCTAGAGGAGTATCTGCAGAATTTCCCCACATGTCCTCCAGGGACTCATTACTGTGTTTAGGGGAGGGTGGCTTGTCAGTTCTCTGGGACTTCCATTTATGCCCGTTGACAAAAGTAGAGCAAATTATTTTCCTTCCTTACAATGAGATACCCATTTCTAATTTCCAAAGCAATGAAAAACTTTCCCTCCTATCCACAAATCAGATGAGTCATCTCAATGAGCTGTGGGAGGAGACAGAATGCCCAGAACCTACCCACACATTGTATTTCAAACTAGCCTCCCTGCTACTGTTAGCAAACTGGGAAGCATTATAATTCAAATGTCGTCCATTTAGCAAGGCTTCCGCTTACATAAAAGTACGTATTCTCGTGTTACTGTGAAAGACTACGAGACAGCTCCTTTTTAATTTCATATTTCTGCCTTAGAACTTGACCTGAAGGCAAGAAGAGTCATAAAGCGAGCTTCCCTCACCTTTGCTCAAAAGCAGTATCCATCTGCGTTAGTATTTGTTCTGGTAATGGAGTCCTGCCTGTCTTTTACATTATCTGTGGCACACAGGCTGAAGGCTTTCCCTTTATCAGTGTCATGATTCTAACAACAAAATAGTTCTGGCTAACGTACAGTGACAAGTAAATCATCGAAAAACAATTGCACAAAAAAGTTCTTTTCACTTGTGATTATCTTTCTTAAAAGTATTTGCTAAACCTGTCCATCCTAATGATTCATGAAATCACTCTCTAATAGTATATAAAGTATGTACTGTCAAGGTTTTCAAATTTTATAGTTGTTATAAACCTGAAAAAGATGTTTCCTGCCTCTTCTCGCCTGGTGAAGAAATAACACTTCAAGTTTACGCTCTTAATAAAATAAATAAAAACAGAGAACCTCATACAATAGCAACAGATTTTTTGTATTTTCACAGTAGAAATAGCCTCTGAATTCCCATGGAATGTCACACAGCAGAAATGCTAAAGAGGATTGAGTCAGAAAACAGTAGAAAAATCACTTTTTTTAGCCACATGGCATCTTTGCGTGGTTTTTGTTGATGCATCTTTATGATTGCCCTATGCAAAGTGTGATCAAAGTGCATATTAGACCAACAGGTGCAGAATAGACTTACTCACACTTACCATCCAAGGCAAGAGACAGTTAAAAAGACGATAATCTTAATTTTGTTTCAGAAATATCTTTAAAGTGTAGGTCATTGGACGAACTAATTCTCATTCTAAATTTCTTGTCTATCATTTCTCTTCTCAATTCTGTAAAATTAAATAGCAGTAAAATTCCCAGCTTAGTTATAGGAAAATTAAAGGAGAGCAGCAGGGACATGATGTGGGCAAGCAATTGCGCCAAAATAATGGTGTGTGAAATAAGAGATCCAATTCTATGTCCATGTTGTGCCTAAATGTATATTTACCTTTCCTCTGCTGCGGAAAAAAGATGTAAAAATAATGAGACAAAGGGATCAGTGTATCACTTGATATGATTGTCTGACTCGACATTCCGTGACTTCAAGAGGCACATGATGTTGACATAATTATGAAGGGAGGAGGCAGGGACAGCAAGCAATGTTTGAAGGGAGGTGGGCAAGAGCAGTCAGAAGATGGAGCTGAACTGATGCCACCAACATCCTGGACTTGGAGCAGTAGCTGTTGTGGTCACAGATACATTTCACTGTAGTCTAGGACTGACCCAAGGTCATGTCCTCTTTTTTTTTTTTTTTTTAATTTGCTGTTCCATACACATTACATAAACACATATTTCTAAATATATAAATACAATTTGCTCAGTCCATATACTGTTACTTGTATGTATATGATTTCAGAGGGCATACATAAGAGGCTTTGGAGGGAAGAAAGGGAAGAGAAAAATGATGTCATTATATTATGATTTCAAAAAATAAAACATTAGTTTTTTTAAATAAACCTTTTAAAAGACATTAAACAAAAAGCCACAGTGACAAAGAAAAGGCAGGAGAGTCAGGTGGCAGGCAAAGCCTCCATGTGTACGTGGTAGACCTGCAATGAGGACAGTCCCTGTGAAGATGAAGGGCCTATGAATTTGCCTTGAGCTGGCTTTATAGAGTTAATGTGGACACAGGAGAGGCGCAGCATCTAGGAAGCTTTCCAGGAATCTGGCTTCAGAGCTGCTTGAAATCTGTTTTGTTAGATATGAGGATGGCATTACCAGCTTCTTTCTTAGGTCCATTTGCTTGGAAAATATTTTTCAAACCCTGAGGTAATGTCTCTCTTTGATGTTGAGGTGTTTCTTGTATGCAGTAGAAGGATGGATCCTGCTTTTGTATCCGTTCTCTTAGTCTGTATCTTTTTATTGGGGAATCCACTGATATTGAGAGATACCAACGACCAATGATTGTTAATTCTTGTTATTATGTTATTGTTGGTGGTAGTGGTTTTGTGTGTGTGTGTGTGTGTGTGTGTGTGTGTGTGTGTGTGTGTGTGTGTGTATTTCCTTGTGTAGGATTTTGATAGTGTGAAATTATTTATTGCATCATTTTCATGAGTGTAATTATCCTCTTTGGGTTGGAGTTTTCCTTCTAGTACCTTCTGTAGGGCTGGATTTATAGATAGATAATGTTTAAATTTGACTTTATCATGGAATATCTTGTTTTCTTCATCTATGGTGATCAAAAGTTTTGCTGGGTATAGTAATCTGGGCTGGCATCCCTGGTCTCTTAGAGTCTGCACAACATTTGTCCAGGCCTTTCTGACTTTTAGAGTCTCCATTGAGAAGTTTGAGGTAATTGTAGTAGGTCTGCCTTTATATGTTACTTGGCCTTTTTCCTTTGCAGCTTTTAATATTCTTTCTTTGTTCTGTGGCTTTTGTGTTTTGATTATTATGTGGTGAGGAGATTTTCTTTTCTAATCCAATCTATTTGGTGTTCTGTAAGCTTCTTGTATCTTTATATATAGGTATGTCCTTCTTTAGGTTAGGAAAATTTTCTTCTATGATTTTCTTAAAAATATTTTCTGGTCCTTTGAGCTGGGATTCTTCTCCTTTTTCTATTCCTGTTATTCATAGGTTTGGTCTTTTCATAGTGTCCCAGATTTCCTGGATGTTTTGTGTAAGGAATCTTTTTAGATTTAATAGTTTCTTTGAGCGATGAATCTAGTACTCTATTGTGTCTTCAACACCTGAGATTCTTTTTTCCATCTCTTATATTCTGTTGGTGATGCTTGCATCTGAAATGCCTTCCTTTCATAAGTCAGCATTGTGAAAAGACACACTGGCTTATCCTGGAGGACAATAGTTTAATTGATGAATACATTGTGCAGTATGCAGCCAGGTAGAGAAACGTAGTTTGGTTTTATTTGTACATTAGAATGAATTTATTTAATTTTTGAAAACTTACATTTTGAAAAAGATGGATAATAATGTATTGAAAGAATTATGCACGAAGCATAGCAAATACTTTCTTTTGGTATTTTCTCTGGAAGTATATAACAAAACTTCTGACACTATCAAAACACTGATCTAATTTTAATTACATTACTTCAAGTCAGCAAATATTTGTTATGAGCTTCTAATAATGCACAGAATCACTGGGACAGTGGCATGCAGAGATGATTAACCAACAATCCCTGTCCTAAATGACTCGTCATCCAATAGAAGAGACAGCGGAGGCAGGAACCACCTAGTGTATTAACAGCTGAGAAGTTCCAAGGATCCTAAAGGGGAACAGCACAAGAGGAAGTGACAAGGAGACCAGAGTTCCCTCTCGTCAGACTTTCTAAGCAGTCCAGACAGAAGCAGGCAGTAGTGAAAGGCGGTAGCTCTTGATCCTATTTCCATACCCTCCATCTCTTAAGAGCACATCAGTCTACTGCGAGGCATGAGATATAAGTATTTTGTTTAGAATGCGTGTCTGTCTAGGAGTTATTTTCTCACATTCTGACATGGAATGCTCCTCGAGTCTGGTGCAGTCTTGAGTTTCATCTGTTTCCTGAGCCTTCACAGATACCAGCTACGTTAGTGAAATGTTTAGAAAGGCTATTTTTTACATCACAGCTACTGCATTGCACCCACGGCTTTGATTTTAAGAATACCCCCTCATGAAAAAGTCCTAAGTATAAAAGCCAATGTAGAAAATATAAAATACAGGTTCACATGACTGCATTATCATTAAATGTTTTAAGGCCAAAACTTAAAAAGAAAAGTATATAATCATTTCAAAATAATATTAATATAATTCATAAGTAGTATTCTTTTAGATAAGTTAGAAAGAACTAAACATAAACTTAATGGCAAAATATGGCAAAGGATATAACTTATCCTTACATTTCTTGCATAGAGAAATGGATGAATAGTAAATAGGGTTACCGTTGAAATGTAGAATACAGGTGGGAAGCAAGATTCATAGGAGGAAATAACAAGATTTGTTCTAAAATGAAGATACAGATGGGACCATCTTCAGCTATGCTTGGATTCATACCCAGGATCCAAGAACCCTCCAAAGCCCAAAGCTCTGTAATGCTGAGGTGAATCATTAAGATTTGTGTGAAATTGGAACAGCTGGACATTTAATAGACCAGGGAAAAAACTAGAACATTTTTCTTTCAAAGTTTTACTTTCACAATGCTAGAGCAATTCAAGGGGAAGTGGGGGCTCATGCAAACAATCAGAGTAAGATAGAGGTAACTGATAGGGATGCACGAAGCAAAGAGTATGTGGAAGGCAGTCCTGAAAATGTCCCAGTCGTCAGTGATCTCAGCCATCCATTTCTACCGAGACTGTATGATTATGATGTCGCATTAGTTGAAAGTAAGGAACACAATGTTATTCTCAAAGTGTGATTTCAAATAGATTGGAAAAAGTGTCCTGACAAAATATATATGATAAAATATTAATGAATCTGTGTTTGAAATAAGAAAAAAATTTTTTGAAAACTCCACAGATATGAAATAACTTAAAATATAAAGTTCTTTTATAAAGAGGAAAAATAAATATGATTCTGTGGATCATTGAGAGGAGTGAATAAATCAGATAAAATGTGCATGATTATATTGAAAATAAACAGATTCTAAAACTTAGGATTGCTTGAATATAAGAAAAATAATAAATAACAGTAGGAGAGAATTAACATAAAAATTTAAAAGACTATTTATAATCAAAATATGTCATATAAAGAAAAATAATTGGGATACTTAGAAGATGTAAAACACTGGTAAGGCTCATGGTTGGGAGAGAAGGCCAAGGGGCTTCGATCCCTGATTCCTTCTGTAGTATGTGAGTTACACAGGAAGTTTCCAGTCCAAAGGGAAAATTTAAAGTATGTGCTAAGAAGCAAAAAGAAGAAATTGGGCTGTGAGAAGTCAAAATTTCTTTGTGTCTTTCAAAATGAATATATTTATATGTTGTTTACAGTAATAAAATCATCTATTAACACAGAACTGGTTAAAAAAAAAAAACTTCCTGAGGTAAGTGGTTAAAAAGTCCATTGACTATCTAGACATTAAAGAGTGAAACAGCAGTCCCAGATGCCAACAGAGTTAACTAACCCAAGAATGGGTTCCTGAAAAAACGGAAAGAATTCTAGAAAATATATATATAAAAAAATTAAACAATTCAGACATTTTATAGCTCCATGCGTCTGATGTTAGCATTTCGTGTATCTGGATATTAACAGAGAGGAGCAAAACAATAATCCCGTGAAACTGAAGCAATCACTTCATCACACAGTTATTATCTCCTTCGCTTTCATCTCTCCCAATAACATGTGAAATGTATTAATCAGCCTGCTCATAGGCTTCACAAAAAGTGGTTCATTATCTGTTCTATTAATAGATGCCAGGTTTTTGAATCAAGAGTCGGTTGCTCAGAATGATTAATATTTAAATGCGTTGATTTTTTTTTCTCGCTTGAACTAAGATCTGATAATAAAATAGGAATGAGTTATTGAGAATGACACAGAGATGACCATTTTCCTCAACAGTGTTTCTAAGTCTAGTATGTTCTCCTAGAAGATGTGAAGTTCGTTTCCCATAACAGCCGTCTCTCTGGAGAAGAAGGGTTCAGAGGGTGTGACTGGGAAGAAATAGGCCAGTGGGTCAGAGGCCACAAGACCACAAATGTAGAGGATGAACACATGCAGCACAACTGGGCTTAATAGTAGAGTGCTGTGCTCAAGCCCTTTGCAAAATAAGGACAGCGTAATTGTTCATTGCACAGGGAAAATGTCATGACGAGACTATGATAACGTTCATTTGTTTAGTGAACTATAGTAACCATTTTACTACTCATAGGTTTCATAACAGCATGGTTTTGTTTTGATTTAGTTTCACTTTGGTGATTTGAGATGGGACTGGCCTTGAAATCCTGACCCAAAGCCTGATCACAGGCTTTGCCACCATGCCCATTTCTATGTTCTATTTTATGTTCTATTTTATTCCTTAAATATGCACAATAAAATGAACTTTTGAGAAAGATCTCTCTTGACAGGCAGGAAGGAAGAATGGATGTACTTATAATCACAGTCCAGGGAAGCTGAGGAAGAAGGTTCACAGGTTGGAGGCCTGACTCTGATACATAGTAAGACTGTCTCAGAAATATAAATGAGTCCAAACAGATACAAAACCCACCACCAACAGAAAGCTCCCTCTTTTCATTATCCTATCATCCAACCCCTTTAAAATTATTGAAGTATCCATGGGTATAAGGATAAGAGTTAGAATGTAGTAAGGACATACGCAGGGCTAGAAAAGAGGTCACAGCTGATTCTCTTTGAAGGTCCATGTCCTCAAAGCCCTGGGAAGCTGGCAAGGTTTCTTGTACTGGACCTGGTTTCCCTCCTTTGAGTGAGCCTCGAGTCCAACCACACAGCTGTTGGTTGTCACCAGCATGTGAGTGCCACTTATGGCTCCTTTGTGCATATCTTTCCATGCTGGTTAATTGCTGTGGTTCATAGGAGTTGTAGCTTCATAGGACTGCTTAGTTACTTCCTTCCCCTGCAGCTTCCATAGTACCTTCTAGCACTGTGGAAGCCAGACCACAGGAAAGAGGCTTTCGGTCAGATCCAGCTCGAGTCATCTGAGTCCTGTATCTTCTTCAGCAATAGGGGTCTACCCTCAACCACTAAGAGGAAAGCAAAGACTACATCAGTAGTCCATATTGTTTGGAGAATCACTTGGACTACCAGGATCAACCATTCAAAAGGAAGTTTCTCGTGCCTCCTACTGGAGTTTCAATTAAAAATGTATTTAAAATTTATGAACTTTGTCTCAGACTTCATTTAATTTTGCCACAAATGAAATGAAGTCTGCAGTTTCCATAAAGAAACTTATTTTGTCTTTTAAAGATCTCTCTGTCTCTCTCTATCTCTCTGTCTCTCTGTCTGTGTGTGTGTGTGTCTGTGTATGTGTATATGTATGTGTATGTGTATGTGTGTGTCTGTATCTGTGTGATTGTATTGTGCACGTGGGTGTGATGTCCCTGGCAGCCAGAGGAGCCCTCAAATCCCCTACAGCTGGAGTTAAACATAATTGTAAGCTCCTCTATGTAGGTGCTGGAAAACAAACTCTGGTCTTTAGCAAGAGCCATAAGCATTCTCAACTACTAAGCCATCTCTCTAGTTTCAAATCTTTTTTATCTTAATTTCTATCTGACTGGATCCATCTGCCTACATATTACTGAAACAATCCTTGTAATAACACTAATATAATCCATGATCTGAGCATTATTAAATCTCCTCACATCTTGAGGATCTGAGTTTTTTTCTGATTAATGAAATATTTTTTCTTTCTTTGTTTTTGATTTGTTTGATAATCTCATACATGCATACAATATATATTGATCAAACTCTCTCTAACTACTCCCATAATTTCCCTCACCACTTTTCCCTCCAAAATTTATGTGCTCTGCTTTTCAACCCACTGAGTATACTTAGTGGTGTCGGTTATGTGCATGGGTGAAAGGCCATCTACTGGAACATAGACAGGCTATTAAGGGTTGCATCTTTTAATAAAACATATTCTCCCTCCTACAGAAATTCTCAACTACATCCAGCCCTTACAATTTTTCCACAACCTCATCTCTGATAATCACTGAACCTTAGAAGTTTTAGGTGGAGAAAAGCATATGGCGTGGATACCTCATTTATGACTAAACACTCTACAGTCTCTTATTGTCTGAATTTTGACTAGTTATGATTCTCTATATCAATCACTAGCTGATGAAGGACAAAGCTCCTTGGAAGAGGATTGAGAACTGAATTAATCTATTGGTATAAAAATATGTATTTATGTTTAGCAGAGTAATAGTAGTAGATTCTACCCTGGGGCCTATGGCCTACCTAGCCATGGGTTCTTGTCCAAGTCAGCAGTAAAATTATGAAATTTGCAGGTAAATGGATGGAGCTTGAAATAATCATTCTGAGTGAGGCAACTCAAGCCTAGAAAACCCCTAGTTTTGATTCTTTATAGGTGTGTGTGTGTGTATGTGTGTGTGTGTGTGTGTGTGTTTAAATTGCAACATCTGTAACATCCAGGAAACTAAACAAAGGCCATGGAGGTTGGAGTTCCAAGGGAGTGAGTAGCAGAACATTGTAGGCAAATTTTCTGTCCTGCCAGCTCCCAAATCAGGACATGGAGACTTATTATTAATTATGAAAGTTCAGCCAATAGCTAAGGTTTGTTCCGAACTAGCTCTTATAACTTAAATTAACCCATTTATTGATCTATGTTCTACCATGTGGCTTTTGCATCTATCCCATATTTTATGCCTGACCCATTCCATGTCTATCTGACTTCTACCCTTCTTCCCAGAATTCTCTGTGCCTGGAAACCCTGCCTAGCTATTGGCCATTCAGCTTTTTATTAAACCAATAGCAGTGACATATCGTCAGTGTACAAAAAGATTATTCCACAACAGAACATAGGTGGTATGAAGGACAAAAGAGGAATAAAGTGACAAGAAGGGTTACATAGGACAGGGAATGGGAATGGGAGGGCAGGGTAGATAGCACAGAGAGAGGGGGATAACTAACACTAAAGTCCTTTGACAAAGCCATATGCAAACGTACTATTTCAGAAGCTCCCAAAAATATTTACACATGCACATATAAAAGGTTTTAAATTGGACTGTCTCATGTAGGAGAAAAGTAGTTCCTCTTTCAGATGCCAAAGACTAATAAACAAAATCCCAAGGCCAGGCATGAGTCACCTCCCTTCAAGTTATTGGTGAGTAGAGACCCATAAATGCCCAAAACAATGCAGGCAGTAGTCTTTGTTAGCCTATAGAACTTGATGGTAATATTCTATTGCTGAACAGTCTAATCAGCTTGAGTCATAGTACATAGAGAAATCAAGCTGCTACTGAACTGGAAGCTTCATCCCTATTGGTTGGCTTTTATAGTTGCCAAAAGGTGTTCTGCAGGCTACTGGAGGCGAAAACTCATCAATGATCTTACCTAGCTAGAAACCCTTGCAAGCTGTAATAACACCTGGCCTAATAAGATATACCAATTTGTGCAATAGTGGCATGAATATTATGAAAGAAACCAACTTCTTTCTAAACCAAACTTAAAGCCTCCTCCACAAGACTAAGAATCTGCTTACACTGACAATTAAGTCTATCTAGTTTCTTATCACCCTCCCTTTTAAGAATTAAAATTCTGTCAGCAAGAAATGAACAAATGGGATGTTCTCTTTTTGTGGCAGAATATCATTAATTAATGGATAAAAATAAATTAACATTTAATGAGGATTATTATGGTTGGTTTTCTTAGTCACTTTACAAGAAGCCTTCAGTTGCTTTTAGTGATGATGTGGTTGAAGTCTCCCAGAACTGTGGAAATCCAGAGGGTCTCCTTTTGTTTGCTTTAGTTGTACATAACTTCCTTTTATCAGCAAACAGATGAAAATAAACAGTAAAAAATGCAAATTGCCAAGGTGCCAGAGTTTGTTTGTGGGAAATTTTCCAACTGTTTTTGTCTTGTGGTTCTCACTTCTGTGTGTATGGCACCTGAAACAAGCTGAGAAATCTATAGACCCCTCCTCAACCCTCAGATTTAAATCCGTCAACATCTTTGGGTGTTTGAATTATGAAGCAATGTGAATGCCAGGAAATTAAGGGAATGCAAACAATTTTACAAACTTGGGGAACTTCTGGAAAGAAAATGCTTAGTGAGGTTGGAAGTAGGTTTCCATTGCCTCAGATATTGGCTCAGTTTATATCTGGGATGCCCTAAAATGAACCCATGTATTAAATACAGACTTAGTCCCCAGACTGATGAGCTATAAGGTGATAAAGCCTTTTAGAGGAGGACTTGTTGGCTGTCATTAGAGATCTGTTTTCTACGTCCAGGTGAGATCCATAGCCCTTTCTTTCTTCCTTCCTTCCTTTCTTTCTTTCTTTACTTATTTATGTATACAGTGTTCTGCCTGCATGTATTCCTGCAGGCCAGAAGAGGGCACCAGGTCTTACTACAGATGATTATGAGACACCATGTGGTTACTGGGAATTGAACTCAGGTCCTCTGTATTAGCAGCCAGTGCTCTTAACCTCTGAGCCATCTCCCCAGGCCCCCATAGGCCTTTCTTGTTCCCTTTTCTTTAGTTACTTAGTCACTGTGAAGAGACCACCTTTTACCATAGTGAACTCCCCACCATGATTTACTGCCTTCCACAGGTCCAAAAGTAACCAGGCCAAGGGACTAGTGACCTCTAACATTACGAACCAGAACAAGCCTTTCTCACTTCTTTACCTAAATTATCTCTGGTATTTTTTCAAGTCTCAAAATGCTGACCTATACAGATATATCATACCTGAATCTAGTCCTGCTTTAGGTATTTTTAAAGCTGACACTAGTGTGAGATGAAAAATAAAAACAAGGATCCTGTCATGATCTCTTGAAAGGATCATTATTTATTCCCCTCTTTCTCTTCTGTGTGTTCTGGGGGACACAGACACTGTGGTCCAAGAAACCATTTTGCTTGGCCCTTTCCTTTATTCAATCAACATAATTGGGGATTTCTCTACTATTGCATATTTTCTCAGCACCAGAACTGTAAAATTTTAGATCTCCTGTTTTCTCATGGGAGCCACATTATACTTTTTAACACATTTAGTAGGAATCCAGGCCTCTACTCACCACTTGCCAGTAGCACTCCCTACCCAGCAATGTCAAACAAGCATATCTCCAGACATTGCTCCCTGGGTGCAAAGTTATCCTGAATCCAGCCTGCTGCTCTATACATCACCGTTGTTAAAGTGTGGGTCCTCTCAGCTTTTTCATTTTGCTTCCTCTAAAACATGTTTAAGAATTTTTAATGACACCCACAAATCTAATAAAGACTAGAGAAAAATCAAATAGATACTCTGTGGATGTGTAAAATAAAGAGCAGTAGGACTTTTATGTGATCACTCTGAGTTTTAACCTTAATTAAAGCCAAAGAGAATATTAATAAAAGACCATAATTATTAGAAATGGAGGAAGAACACTTTGGTCAACAAAATCAAAAAATGTAGAGTACTAGGTAGTAAATGCAATTCAGTCATGAAAAAGGATGTTGCAGCATATTTGTTTACACTATAAAAGTACATCTCTGCCTAAAGCACCTTCTGATTGGTTTAATAATGAGCTACATAGCCAACAGCTAGGCAGGAGAAATATGTAGGATTCCTGACAGAGAGAGGAAACCTGAGATGTATCTAGGTGCATGATAGATGTCAGCATGAGAGATGTCAGCAAGATGAGGAATGAGTTGGACACACGGAATAGGATAGAGATAAAATCCATGTGGTAGAACATAGATTAATAAAAATATGGGTTAATTTAAGTTATAAGAGCTAGTTGAAAACAAGCCTAACCTAAAGGCCAATCTTCCATAATCAATCTTTCATTATTTGTGAGCTGGCTGGTGGGACAGAAAAAGACCCATTATATATAGGTCCAAATATCCCCATAAGGCCTGAAGAATCTTCCTGGCAACTGCAGTCTCTAAGGTAGGCTTAGCACACAGAGGTGTTGTTCTCTTAAGAGGCCCTGCTGTGCAGCTGAGCACGTGAGCAGCCAGTACTGGGTTCAAATGCCTGCTGCAGGAGATACAACATCTTACCAAAGCTAGGGCAGGTAAATGCGGCTTTGAGGCTGGTTCCCACTGGTATAAGGCTAGGTTTTCACTGAACCGAGGGGGGTGGAGCCAGCTGCCAGAGAAGCACCACAATATCCTAGCCATTTAAGGTTAGGCTCACATGAGTCATGTCCAGACCAAGAAAACCTCTAAGCAGATATAGTATGCTTAAAAATGTGCTTAGGTGCTGGAGAAAGAAATGAAAATGTGTATAAATAGTCATAAAAAATAAATAGTTTAAAAATAATAAAGTAAAGTCTTTAAAGAAAGAGTCAAGTAATATAAAAAAAAAAAGATCCATGTAAGGATGGGAAATACACAGGCATCTAGATCCTGGATGATGTCTTGTTGACATTGAATGCTAATGAGCCAATGGCAACTGCTAAGAGACATTGGATTATGGAAGGAACTGCTGAATTAAATCAGCCTACATATGTTAGAGATATCTTGGCTTCAGAATGGAAGTCAAGAAATAGGTTGCCTTGGAGAAGAGATCATACTTTTGTTTCCATCGGAGATGAAAAGCTACAGATTCCTTCAAAGTTAATAGAGATCAGATTTGATGGGTTGACCTCTTGAGGATCTTGGCTACAGACATAAGGGAAAAAGCCAAAAAAAGACTACAGGACAGGTGACATGTGTGCTGATTTCTCTGCATGGGAACAGCTCTAAGACTGGATAAGACATGATAAATCTTGTTAGCTACAGAGTTCCCATGACTTGTTGCTACACGCCATCCTTTCATATGGCATGGATAGAGGTTTGGATATACAGAACAAACATAAAGTTGACAGATGCTTATTACCTGCTCAAACATAGAACAAAAAAAAATTATCTTTAACTGACTTGTGAACTGCACATTCCATACTTGTGTTAATGCAAATATGTGTGTGTGTGTCACCTTTAAAAGCTTATGTGATTTTAGAAAGAAAAAAAAGGACCAGACACCATAAAGACAATTAGCCCAGGTGACCCAGACTCTCAGAATGCCTCTGTTGAAGTTTCCTCAAAATCCTGCATTGAGAATAACTTCAAAGCTGCAGACTGAGATGGTACAGCCTCACAGACTATCCAGCCAAGACTTCAGATACATTTTCCCATCACACAGAAACTAAACAAAAAATAATAAAGCTAGCTATCACAGGACTTGACCATTATCCCAATTTTCTCAGGGTCCCTTAAAGAGGCCATCACTCCCAGACAACAGGAAGCAGTCTAGAGAGCACAATGCCCACATTCCCAAGAGGTGGAATGGGTGAGTTTTGGTCATTCAGTGGATTATGGATGTTTGTCATCATTTAGGGGGAAGGGGTTGGTACAAGTTGTTATTGCTCATGGTCAGGAAAAAAGCTGAACAAAGGAGGTTAGATTCAAGGATCTCTTTTTGAAATAAAAAGGGGAGCTATACTATAAAAATGATGGGATAAAAGGCAGATGGTTGAGTCTATTTTTGAACCACTACTAAGTCTCAAATATTTTACATTAGTATGGATTTTTGTATATTAATACAAATTTAAGGTTATTTTTGATACTGTATATATGTTTCTACTCTTGTTTAAGGTATTGTAGCTATGCAGCTCATTTAAAAATGCAATGTAAAGTTTTAACCCTAGAAAGCTATTTAGGATAATAAAGGAAGACAGGTTAAAAGTCATCTATAACAATCAAAATTATTCATGTTAGGTATGTTTTAAAGGTCAAACAGAAATATATTTTAAATAGATAGAGTCTTCAAACACCTCAAAAACCTATAGAACATAGCATTTTAAATGTTTTATTGCCATCATCATTGGATCCTCACTAGAACTCTTCTGGGATATTCAATGGCTGCCATGAGTCTTGGAGATCTTTTGGATATCATTCCACAGGACCAGTCCCTTCAGCAGCTCCAGTAGATCCTAGATGGGGTAGATGCTAGGGTGGGTCAACCCAAGGCCCAGCTGTGGACCTGGATGGTAGCCAAGCTGGTCAGTCTGGGCCCCTGAGGCCACCCACCTTAGGCAAGGGGGTGGAGTCAGCTCCCCTATATGCATGCCCTTAGGGTTGGTTCACCCTGGCCTGTGGTGAGGGGTGGGGACCATCTCTCCAGTGTGCAGGGGCCAGCTCTCTTGCTGTAGTGTCAAGCAAGAGGGAAATCAGAGTCCTTGAACCAGACCAGTGACTCACTGCAATAAACACTTGCCAGTAAAACTGATGGGACAAGGAGGTACACTATATGGCAGACTGAAGCCTCTCTTGCCACCAGAACAAATAAAGAGGTGTAGGAGAAGCAGTAAAGAAGGAGAAGCAAAGGAATTTTTCTCCTGAAGTGGTTTTGGGTTTGGTTTGATTTTTTTTTGGGGGGGGGGGGTTATTTTTTGTTTTTGCTTTTGCTCGCTTGCTTGCATATTTTGATTTGTTTCCTTATGTGGGGAGGGGCATGACAGGGATGAGGGGAGGATAAGGGGGAATGGGAGGTGAACAGAATTGGGGTGCATGATGTGAAACTTCCAAAGAGTCAATAAAGAAGTAAAAAATGTTTTAATAGCATAAGGCTTTTCATGGCAGTGAGATACGTCTGCTCCTGACAGCACCATTTTACTTTAAAAAGGGATAATGGACATTGAAGAACCTCCATATGGAGTTTGCTTTCAATGTGACAGAGCTAACCATTTTTGCAAAATCCTGCCCTTGCCTCTTCTGCTGATAGTATGCTGTCCAAACTCGACAAGCAAGACACAAAAGAAAGTGACTGCCAAACTTTGCCAAGGCAAGGTAGGACAGTCCTTCACAGAAAAGTCTGCCAAATGTTATAGGCCTGTAGGCTGAAGATGGATGCTCCAACAATGCAGAGGAACCTTCAGTGACTGTCCAGACAGTCAGTGTCTTTGTCATTTCTGTAGTTCTCGAAGATGCTTGCTCAGCACTTCCTGTTTACTCAGGTAATATTATACCCTCCTCAGGTCTTTGGTAAGGATGAAGACTAGACAGTTACAGTTACAGTTTTTCTTGTTACCAAATTCAGAAAAGAAACTCACAAAAGAGATGTAAAATACATAGGATTGAAAGACATAAAAGCTTAAATTGTTTATCTAAGAAAATGTTTGTAGGTCTAAAAGGATAATTTTGGGTTGGCAATATAAGTTGGGATAGAAAGCAAATTAGGTACAAAACTTTTGACTCACTGAGATAGGATAGATAATGGAACATTTTCTCTAAATTTGCCAAATACAATAGATGTTGTAAATGTAATTCTTACCTGATAAATTGTTCTTATTGTATATAGTTTTACTATGTTAGAGTTAAAACCTTTCCTTTTTAGTTAGACAAAAAGATAGATGTTGTCAAATATTTGTTTACATTGTAAAGATGTGTCTCTGCCTAACACACTTTCTGATTGGTTTAATAAAAAATTAAATGGTCAATAGCTAGGCAGGAGAAAAATATGTAGGACTTCCTGACAGAGAGAGGAAACTCAAGATGAATCTAGGTGCATGATAGAGATGCCAACAAGATAAAGAGAGAGTTGGACGCACAGAATGGGATAGAAATAAAAGCTACGTGGTAGAACATAGATTAATAAAAATATGGGTTAATTTAAGTTACAAGAACTAGTTGAAAAGAAGCCTAAGCTAAAAGCCAATCTTTCATAATTAATAGCAAGTCTCCATGTCATTATTTGTGAGCTGGCTTGTGGGACAGGAAAAAAAAAAAGACTCGTTGCAAATGGAGAAAACTCATTCCAAGACTTCTTATTTTTACCATTAGTGAGAGAGTGTTCTGAGGATGATTAAATAAGATATGAGACTCATTTTGAAGCTGATTAAAGTTCTAAAAATATAAACCAAGAAGTCAGAGAGAAATAATTTGGCTACACAATTACCATTTATTACAATTTTATCATTTGTGTCTCGTTACTTTATTAAAAAGTAATTATTTTTTACATTTTTATGCATATTTCAGATTAACTTTTTACTAATTTAATAAATTCTAATGCAAGTGTACTTAAACTTCACAATCTGGAGCTCATGATATAAGCTGTAGGACTTGCATGGTTATGTAGTAAGCATATAGTAATACACCACAGCAGTACCTGCTCTCTCTCATTCAGGCACATCCTCTGGTGCTTCTGAGAAACAGCCTGAGATTCTGTCTGTGTTCCCAAACTGATCCAGATGTAACTCTCCTCCTAAGCATCCCTGTACCTCTGCATGTGAGTCATGGCACTGACCTAGTAAGAAGGAAGAGGGACGGGCACTGATTTTCAGGTTCCAGTTTCAGACTTAAAACTCTTTTTAATAAATACATATTGAAAACTCTTCCCCTAGTAAAAGAAGCTCAAAGAGGTACTGTTGAAAATTGCCAACAAAGACCCAGGGAAGGGAGCCCGCTCATTCCCCAGATTTCAGATTAAATAAGGAACACAGGCAAAAAGTTCTAGTTCAAGCCAGAGTACAGGATGCATAAAGGACTTACAAAAGACACTGTAAGAGGCCAACAAGATGATTCAGTTAGTAAAGACACCTGCCCCCAAGCCTTAGAACCTGAGTTCAATTCCCAGGAATGACATAGTAGAACCAGTGAACTGACATGGCACATGTGCACCCCTATCCAGACACACACAACATGAATAAATAAATAAAATTTTACCTGGAAAGAATAATACTCAACTTCATATGGAAAAACAAAAAACCCAGGATAGCCAAAGGAATCCTGTACAATAACACAACTTCTGGAGGCATCACGATCCCTGACTTCAAGCTCTACTATAGAGCTACAGTAATAAAAACAGCTTGGTACTGGCATAAAAACCGACATGTGGACCAATGGAATCGAATTGAAGACTCTGACATTAATCCGCACACCTATGAACATATAATTTTTGACAAAGAAGCCAAAAGTGCACAATGGAAAAAAGAAAGCATCTTCAACAAATGGTGCTGGCAAAACTGGATATCAACATGTAGAAGGCTGCAAATTGATCCATATCTATCACCGTGCACAAAACTTAAGTCCAAGTGGATCAAGGACCTCAACATAAATCCAGCTACTCTGAACCTGCTAGAAGAGAAAGTAGGAAGTAGTCTTGAACGCATTGGCATAGGAGACCACTTCCTAAATAGAACACCAGTAGCACAGACACTGAGAGAAACAATCAATCAATGGGACCTCTTGAAACTGAGAAGCTTTTGTAGAGCAAAGGATACTGTCAACAAGGGAAAGCGACAGCCTACAGAATGGGAAAAGATCTTCACCAACCCCACATCTGACAGAGGACTGATATCCAGAATATATAAGGAACTCAAGAAATTAGACATCAAAATGCCCAACAGTCCAATTAAGAAATGGGCTATAGAACTAAACAGAGAATTCTCAACAGAGAATGGCTGAAATGGCTGAAAGACATTTAAGGAATTGCTCAACATCCCTAATCATCAGGGAAATGCAAATCAAAACAACTCTGAGATACCACCTTACGCCTGTCAGAATGGCTAAGATCAAAAATACTGAAGACACCTTATGCTGGAGAGGATGTGGAGCTAGGGGACCTCTCCTCCACTGCTGGTGGGAATGCAAGCTTATACAACCACTTTGGAAATCAATATGGCGCTTTCTTAGAAAATTGGGAATCCATCTCCCCCAAGATCCAGCTATACCACTCTTGGGCATAAAATATTTTTTAAAAGATGCTCTAGGCAGTAAACTGAAAGAAAGTATTAAGAACGATTTTCCAGTTTTCTTCAGACCTTATTACGTACAACAGAATTTAGTGAGTTATATATCCATGAACGATGAGGGCACAAACGTGTCCATAAGTTTTCACCATGTTTAAAGTGGGGCTAGAGAAATATCTCAGCAGTTAGTGCACTGGTTGCTCTTTCAGACCAAGGTTCAATTCCCAGTTCCCTTGTGAAAGTTCACAACCTTCTGAAACTCCAGTTCCAGAAGATCTGATGCCCACTTCTGGCCTCTCTGAGCATGAGGCACACAAGTGGCATGTAGATGTACATGCAGGCAAACGACCCAAACACATAAAATAAACTTAAGATTAAAATTTTTTAAACCACATTCAGCAAAAATGCATATATTTAATAATATTTTCATTCAATATATGTGGAAATATATGTGATAAGATCTGAAAGGGGCGTGTTGAATGTAGTCATAAAATCCCTACTCTACCTGGTGAAGTTCTGTCTTATTGTGGCCTACATTACTAAAATCTCAGTAATTCTTGTATTATAAAAATACAAAAGCAGAACATTTCTAGATGCCCATGTTCAATTTTCCCATTAAATTATTATTTGTTATAGAACATGAGTAAAATATGCATTAACATAAAGATGTTTCAGATCATTGCCTGGTTATTAGAACCTAGAGAGAAGTCTTTTCTAAGTGTTCTTGCCCGCATTTCTTTTCTTTTCCTTTAGGGTTGAGGTGTGTGCACCTTAAGGTGTGTAGACCACAAATAATAAGAAGTAGAGGTTGAATTAAGTAGAGAAAAACATTGAAGGACACATCCAGGAGATGCAAGGGAATTCTACCATCTGATACATGTCACTGTTTCTTTCGACCCAGGTATGATAGAAATCCAGTTTTTCTAGAGACGGGTAGGGAGTGAAGAATCCAGAGTTGTCTTACCCAATGTCTGTGTGGTGACACAGCTCCAGGTCTCTGCACCCTATTCTGCCAAAGGACATTTGACAAGGCGGTTCCTAAAGTCTCTCTCCATCCCATGATTCTATGACTTTAATGCATTTCATATTGAGGAAAATGTGTGCGATAATGCGTCCTCTTAGCACATCATCTAAAATAGGACATGATTAAATAATAAAATGTCAGTTTTCAATTGCATGCTGTAATTTTTTAAAATGCATTTTAAGACAAGAAGATTGTTCAGGGCTTTTATAGACATTAATTTTTTAAAAAATTATTCTTTTCTTAGGTTGTGCCAGTAGGAATCATTTACTCCTGGAGATTCTCCATCAGCATCTACCTTTAACTTTGTCCAAACTATCTTAGGGTGAACAGCACAGAGAGACCAGGATCATGAAAATGAAACCCTGAAAATTAATCTGAAATTTATACTGAAAGAAAATACAACAGAATAAAATTCAAATTTCTATTACTTCATTTTTAAGGTCTTAAATATATGAATGCATATATTAACTTTTTGGAAACAAACTACCTGACTTACTTTTATTCCTATGTCATGTTACACGAGGAGATACTGATTTAAAAATGCATTAAGTTGGGGTACAGAGCACAGGGGTCTCAGCTGGCCTCTCTCCTTCTTTTATGTATCTAGCTCTGGCACTTGGCAGGGGAGTGGGTTGTGTTTCCTGTGTGGGAGATGCCCAAGAGACCAGTAGATACTGACTTGTCCCAAGCCCACGTACTGGACATTACAGCAGGACTTGCTGGACTAAATGTAAACATTTCATCTGAAATATTTTGAAGACCATCATTCTAGGTCAGATACTGTAGATTATCATTAAGATGAAAACAGAAGCCGGGCGGTGGTGGCGCACGCCTTTAATCCCAGCACTCGGGAGGCAGAGCCAGGCGGATCTCTGTGAGTTCGAGGCCAGCCTGGTCTCCAAAGCGAGTTCCAGGAAAGGCGCAAAGCTACACAGAGAAACCCTGTCTCGAAAAACCAAAAAAAAAAAAAAAAGATGAAAATAATTTCCCAGGGAAAGATGCTGAAGAAGTATACAATCCTGCTCGGTACCACAAATGTGTATATCCTGGGGCTTTTATGCTATTTCCTCAGTAGCGTGTTAACATGTAGCATCAATATACATCAACTACTAGAATGCTACCATCAAAAACTTCTATGTAAAATTTCTGTGAAAGAAAACAATAAAGACATTTAGGATGAGGGTTCATATTATTAAAATAGTTTAAATTCATGGAAATACAAAAAAAATGACATCACATTAAAGAGAAACTCCAACCGGACCTCCTAGGCTAATCACACTCTAAATGAACAAAGCACGCTGAAACATTTTCTTCAGACCTTGTATACTGGCACGCTAGCAAGGCTGTATCACTCAGCACTGAGATCTCTGACATTTCAGCTGCTTATGCGCATGGCTTGGAAACTTTTACTGTATTATCACACTACCGTTGCAGCACTATCCAACTGGTAAGAACATGCTACCCTCTTATTTTCCCTCTATATTCTTCATGAATATTTCAAATCCCCAGAGATCTAAATTACTCCGACATATTAACAAAAATGTGCAGGTTCCGCAAGCAAGTAACCTGTAGTCACACCTACCACAAGTGTCATTCTTCTCTACTCTTTTTTTCCCTTTTCATCATATTTTAATTAGTTTATAAAATAATAGGTTGGTGTACGGCTTTTCATAATTCTTTTTAAATTATTTCTTTTATTTTTTTGAGATTATAATAAAATTACATTATTTTCTCCCCTTTCCCTTTGCTCTGTTGAAACCCTCCCATGTGCCTCTCCTTGCTCTCTTTCAAACTTATGGCCTATTTTTTTCTTGCAGGCCACAAGAATATATCATAGAGATTCAGCTGTGTATTAAAGCTAAACTTTGACGAGCCAAGGGTCTGTCAAAAGGCAAAGCCATTCATTATGAATATTTGGTGTTACCCAGCCTTTAATATTCCAGCTATCTTCTGCTATGAAATCCTTGCATGCCCAGACCTATTGGTAAACAGTTCAGCTCCCCAGATGTGCTGAACTACTAAGGTACTAACTCCCCTGCTGAGCTTAGGAGACAAGCTGGCAGGAGACACATAGCTTCTTGCTGTAATGAAGCTCAAACCATCCCCTCACCTTGAGGAGGTCTAGTGGTTCTCCAGAGCAATTGACTGAGGACAAAAGAGGTTTTTACATATCAAGGTGAGAGGTAGAATAACATTCCTGAGGAGGCAGAGAACTGCCTGCCCAGGGAAAGAAAAGGCAGGCATTTTTCTGTAGACAGAGACAGAGGAGCGTGGCAAGAGAGAAGAGAGGAAGACAGAGGTTCTGTAGAGAGAAGGTAAGCAGATCTCAGGTAGAGTCTTGTGGGTGCCAGGAGTAGGGAGTAGCATAGATGGAGAAAGAGGAAACAGAGGATGAAGATGAGGCTGAAAACATATAAATTTAGTCCTTAGCGGGACTATGAGCAGGGGAACTGGATGGAACTGTAGTTATGAGACAGGATTTCAACCCAGAGAAATAAAGTAGATGAATATAGAGCTTGCTATGTCTAGAGTTATTCCTGCCTTGAATGCCTGGTGGAGCTATAGCTGAATTGATAGAATTTTGTCTTAGAGGAATAAAGTTAACAGACATAAGAACATAGTGTACGTAGATTGTTTCCCTCAGATATTCCACGCTGGATGTAACTAAGCCCCTGGACCCTGGGTACGCCATAATTTTTTCATTAATTGTTAGGGGTGTGTGTGTGTGTGTGTGTGTGTGTGTGTGTGTGTGTGTGTGTGTGTGTATGCACACGTATTCCTAAATAAATAAACACAACCTACATTGCCCATATAATGTTACTCAGAAGCATGTGTTTTCAGGACTGCCAGTTGGTATTGATAAACAATTGGTGTACTCTTCCCCTGAGGAAGATTATTTCCCCCATTCTCAGCATTCTTTAGCTTCCTGTAGTTCTATATGCAGGGATGAGACATCCTGAGCTTTCCCCTTTCCATGTTAACATGTCTGTTGGTGTACTTATTCATCTCATATTTAGGTAGCCACATTGGTTTGGCTTTAGAGGTATAGCTTCTGACATTCCTAAGAGACATAATCACACACACACACACACACACACACACACACACACACACACACACACACACACACGTGCACACACGCACACACACATACCCTTCCTGTTCCTCTGATTTTTTTATAATCTTTATGCCTCTTCTTTCACAACTACAGATACCTAACAAAAACACCATCACCAGGCATGGGAAGTCCTCTTCTGAGTTGTTAGCCAGGGTTTATCCCTATTGCTATTGTCTTTGTTGGCCCAGAAGTGGAAGGTAAAACCCTATTGCCGAAGATAGCATGCACTTCAGATGCAGGGCCCAGCTGGAACTGATCTGAAGACTTCTTCCCTGAGGACTAGCTTTCATGGTACCAGAAGGCGACATGCAAGCTTCCAAAGGTGGGAAGCAACCAATAGTCCTGCCTAGCTATGGTGCCTATGAACCACAACAATGACCAGCATGGCACTATAACCTTAAAACTGCAGTAGTTGCACGAATACTTTGGAGGTAACCAGCAGCTGTCTAATAAGACTTAAGACCCACTCAATAAAAGGGAAATTATGCCTGGTCTTATAAATGAAGCCAGTTACCCAGGGCTAGTGAAGTCATGGGTCTTGGAGAAGAACCTACAACTTCCACTTTACAAAGCCAGCACAATCCCTAACTTCATTTTAAAATTTTTCGATACCCACATGTAGACAAAATTCTAAACAGTCTTAGTAAATAAGAAACACAGAGCCAAATACAGAGGTAAATAGCCAAAGAGATCAGAGAGTCACAATTACCTTATCTTACCACCTCACCACCATAGCTTCCCCAGAGAGAGAGCTTCTTCCTGTCTGACTTATCTTTTTATTGCCTTTTTGTTTTGCCGTCTCATTGGCTCTAAATTCAACTATATGACTTCCTCATCACTGCCTGTCTATACAGACCTCCTGGTCTCTACGGTTGGTACTGGGATTAAAGGTTCATGTCACCATACTTGGCTGTGTCCTTGACCACACAAAGACTCTGCCTGCCATGTGATCAGATTAAGGGCGTGGGCTACCACCGCCTGACTGCTGTTCCTGGCTCACTATGACCTCTGATCTCCAGGCAAACTTTATTTATTAACATACAAATAAAATCACATTTCAGCACAAATAAAATATCACCATACCCACAGATTCCACAGGTCAGTGTAGCCCTTATTCCCCATCAAGGAAATTTCTCTTTACAACAAACAGAGATCACTATAGAAAACAACAACCAACCAAAATGCAGAGTTGTGTAACCCAGTCCCAACAGCTAGATCTACAACACAACTCTTCTGTATCTTAAATGCTGCATCCAACCTACCCTGCAGAAAAGTTAGCAACACTTCTAAAACGAGCAAATTCTGAAGAGACCTATTTACAATTGGGCTCCACGATATTTTCCACTTGAAATAGTGTAGTATTAGGAATCTTTAATCCCCTTTACCTTTTTCTGCATCTTAAGCTTTAGCTCATAAGGATTTCTTGAAGCCTTTAAATCATGTAACTATCTGAGATAATTTTTAGTCTCATTAGCATATATTTTAACATTTAGGAGCAAGATACAATGATGCTTAAGAAATAGATGACAAATGTGGCCCTCTGTGCTCACACAAATTTTATAGGAAATAGTTGGCTTCGCTAAGTTATCTCTGCTATCATCACAAATTCAATTCCCACTCCAGCTACAGAATTATCTCAGGTTTGAGAATAACTAAAAACACAATACTGCTAAGTGTTGGATTTAAATCATCATTTGTCTATCTAAATCATGATGAATGCGGTGATTAGAAATGGTGCTGTTGATTACTATTGCCAGTGTGAATATGCTAATAAAGTCATGTAGACAAATATGGTATGAAGCTGAGTGTTACAAGTAGTTAGACCAAAGTTCTGAATTAAAAATTTCAAAACCTTTGAGAATAAAAATTGTGTATTAGTATGTATATCCATTGTAATAGCAACAGTTCATTATGATCTTGACTTTGCTAAAAACTTAAGCGTTCATGACAATATAAGATATGCCTTATCATTCAATACAGTTATGAGAACCTACTATGTGCAAGCAACAATTAGTATTACAAGACACAATTCGTTAAACCACTTACCTTCTACTTGGGGAAAGAGATAAACAAGGTAATAGAGAATTACATGAGGTAGCAACTTTGACAGAGGAATCTGGGAAGAGGGAGGCTGCACCAGGAAGAGTGTTACTGTTTTGTATCTCCATTTCTATGACCTCACACTCTGCAGGACTAAATCTGACCACAGGGGTCCATCCTTTTCAGTCTCCTCTGTTTGACCCCTATTCAGTGAAGGACTTGGAAATTCATCCTGAGTAACCTTCCCTGTGCACCTGTGTTCACTAAGGGCCTTTTCAGTGTCCTTACTTCTTTGCCAATGACTCTTAACACACTTCACAGCTTTGACAGCTTCTTTATTGTCAACGTCTGTCTTCAATTGCCTCCTTGACATGCCCACAGGAATCTAATGTTGAATGACTCACAATAACAAGGCCTGCCTCTCTCAGTAATAACATTGCACTAGCTCTTCCAAGGGGTTCGAAGCAGAGGCTGAGGAGAAACCGTTGTGTTCCTCTTACTTAAATCACCACATCTGTTTGGTCTCTCAGTCTATCATGTCTCCCAATTTTGAGAGTGCCTCCAATGACTTACCTTGAATCTCCTGTACAGTGAGTAGTCTATGAATCCAGAATCATCTTTTTAGAGATGAAACGCTTGTTATTTCTCCCCTGCTTCCAATTTCTCAATGACCTTCTTTCACACTCAAAATGGAGGCCGATTTCATTTCCCTGCTTCCAGTGCCTTTTAGCACCTGAGTTGTATGTCATCTCCTGCCTCAGGCTCCCGGCACTAAGGAGTTTATCAGCCTTATTCTTCTTCAGAGGAGTTGTTTTAGTTGTTTCCATGACCTGAACTTTCTCAAATTTCCTCATGCCTGACATCTGCTTCTTTCATTCAAATGTCATCTGCCTGTGACCTTTCATGGTGATCCCATCCAAGCAACCAAATAGTGCCCTGGATGCTTTGCAGTGTCTTTGCTGATGTTTTGCAGTATTTGTGGATTTATGGTCATTTCTATAGTCCCCTTTCCTCACACTGTTCCAGCTAGAATGTAACTCCATGAATGAAATAGCAAACACAGGCCTGGGGAAATGGCTCAGCTAGTAAAGTGTTTGCCTCGTGAGCATAAGACCTCAAATTCAGTCCCCAGCACTTATATAAAAGTAGGGAGTCTGTGATTCAAGCACTGGGAAATGGAAACAAGAGCTTCCCTGAGGCTTAATAGCCAGCCAGTTTGCCCAATCAGCAAGCATCAAGTTCAGTGAGAGCTACCTGGTGTCAAAAACAAGGTGAAGAGTGATTGAGGAACACAATCCACATCAACCTCTGGACATACATGTGCATGTCCACCTACTTACATATGTGCATGTGCACGCATGCACGCACAGTAAAAAATGGAAAATGAGCAAACATGCTGCTTACTGATGTAGTCATCCCTTGTTGGTTGTAATTGGTTCTAGGATACTCCAAAGGTAGTAACTCTGAGGAAGATTGGGTCCCTCAAACTCCTGACGGCACCTTGGAAACTCCAAATGACTCAGTGTGAGGTCAAAGACAAGCAACCCTATTCCCTTGCCAGATTCCAAGCACTTACCATGAGCCATGGGAACCCCAACTAACCCAGAGGAGATCTGAGACCCATGCACTGCAACCCTATCTCCTTGCCCAACTCCAGGTTCCTTCCAAGATCTACAGAGATTCTGACCACCTGTGTGAGGGCAAAGACCTGTGACCCATGACACCAAACCCTTGTCAGCTTCTGGCTCTCACTGGCAACCATACACACTCTAATCATCCTGTTTAAGGTCAGAGACATTCAGCATGTAAATCCCATGCTTAATCCTAGCCCCTACCCATCAGGGAACCCAGCTCCTGAGGTTGGGGACCACATAAAAACTTCCAACATGCACTATACATCCTGTAAAACCCTTTCTTGAGGCCAGAGAACATAACTTCCTAGCTGAGGACAAAGCATCTCAGCCTCCCGACCCATAAGTCAACATCAAGAGTCCCACAACTGAACTTTAGGCAGTACCTACTGGAGTCAACATCAGCTAAGCTAAGGGAACACCAAGAAACAATTTAATTGCTCACTCAACCTTGATTTGTGAATAAAGGCTCAACCAATGAACTAATTATAAAAGTGCATATCCAAAAATCAGAATCAGAGGCAAAAGGAAAATCAATAAAGCATTTCTGAAAAAATTACCAATAATAAAGGTTCCTAATGAGATCCACTTAAAGACAAAGAATTCAAAAGAGCAATTCTATGTATGTTCACAGATTCAAAGTAGATGCAAATAAACTCCCAAATACATTTAAAGAGCATAAGAATAAATTCATGAATGTATTCCAAGAGAACATAAATAAACAGCTGAATGAAATATGACATTCAGCTCAAGGCACAAAGATGGGAATTGATAAAGAAATAGAAGTGCTGAAGAAAAGCCAAATTGAAATAAAGCTGGAAATTAAAAATAAAACAAATCAACTAAAAATCTCTATGGAAAGCCTCCTCAAAGGACTGAATACTACACAAGGCAAAATAGCGGGGCTTGTAGACAAAATCAAGGAATTCAATCATTCAATCAAAGAAACTGATGAAGGGGGATCACTTGACTGGAACATGTTCTACATTAATAGGCCAAATCTACAAATTATGGTATGAATGAAAGAGAATTCTAAGGAAAGGCATGGCTGTATTTTCAATAAAATCACAGGAAAAAAAATGTTGCAGATCTAAGGAAAGAGATATCCACACTTGAACAAGAAGCACACAGAACACTAAATAATTGTGAGAAAAAAAGAAACTCCTCACATTAACCAATACATGCTAAATATACAGAACAAAGAAAGTAAACTGAAAGCTGAAAGGGGCCAGTTATAACAAAGTCAGGCACAAATAACAGCTGGGTTTTTTGTTTGTTTGTTTGGTTGGTTGTTTGGTTGGTTGGTTGGTTGGTTGGTTGGGGTTTCTTTATGAAAACTCTAAAAGCCAAGACTCAAAAACATGTAATTCAAGATCTGAATGATCACAATTACCAATATAGACTAGTGTATTCATCAAAACTGTCATAACTGAAGGAGAAGGTAAGACTTTACATGATAAAAATAGGTTAAAGAATTATTATCACTAAACCAGTTCTAAAGAGGACACTGCAAGGAATATTTCAGACTGAAAAGGTGGATTAGAAACATCCAGTAGACCGTGAAAGGTGAGGGACAGGATGTCCACTCTCTCCACTCCTATTCAGTACAGTCCTTGAAGTCTTAGCAAAAGCAAACAAAAAAAAAGAAGAAGAAAAAGAAGAGAATAAAAAAGATACAAATAGAAAAGAAAGAAGTCAAATATCCTTATTTGAAGATAATACAAATCTATACCCAACCCTAAAGACTACTATTGAAATCCATAAACACTTGCAGCAACATGTCAGTATCCAAACTTAACATACAAAAATCAGTAGGCTACTTCTTTATAAATGAATTATAAAACATACTGAGAAACAAATTAAAGAAGCAATCCCATTTAATGTCTCAAATATAAAATAACTTTGAATGAACCCAAACATAGAAGTGAAAACCCTGCATAGTGAGGAGTTTAAAAAACTGAAGGAAAAATTTGAGAAAGATCTTCCATGCATATACATAGAAAGGAAGAAAATTGTGAAAATAGCCATCTTACCAAAAGCAATCTATAAATTCACTGTAATTCTAATAAAAACTTCAATGACTTTCTTCACAGACATATAAAAATATTCTAAAATTCATATGAATTCACAAAAGGCCTCATAGACAAAGCAGCCCTCAGCAAAAATGAATAATGCTAGGGATATCATCATATCTGATTTGAAATCACACTACAGAATTACAGCAATGAAAACAGCATAGGCATGCTACAAAAACAGATATGTAGATCAAGTGTATTGTTAAATTACAAGTATGATATTGTTGTTTATTTTTGCTCTTTTGGGGGCCCACCACCTAGCTCCTAAATAAAACATATACAGAGGCTTATTCTTAATTATAAATGCCTGGCCTTAGCTTGGCTTGTTTATCATCAGTTTGTTTGTTTGTTTGTTTGTTTGTTTGTTTAAGTTTGAATTATCCAGTCTGTCTTTTGCCTCTGGGCTTTTACCTTTCTCTATTTTTGTATACCTTTCTTTTTTACTCTGTTGCTGGTTGGGTTGCTGGGTAGCTGGCCCCTGATGTCCTCCTCCATCTCTTGCTCCTAGATCCCTCCTCTCCCAGATTTCTCCTTCTATTTATTCTCTCTGCCTGCCAGCCCCACCCCATCCTTTCCCTTGCCTTGTTATTGGCTGTTCAGTTCTTTATTAGATCATGAGGTGTTTTAGACAGGCAAAGTAAGACAGCTTCACAGAGTTAAACAAATATAACATAAACAAAAGTAACACACCTTAAAACAATGTTCTCCAACAGTATGAGATCTCTCCAGTTTCTTTATGTAAGTACTTAGTGCTTTGCATTTGCCTCTTAGAACCACCTTAATTGTACTCCATAAGTTTAGGTATGTTGTGTTTTCATTGACATTCCATTCTAGAAAGTTTTTTTTATTTTTTTCCTAATTTTGGTCTTGGCACATTTTCATCATTTAATGAGTTGTTCAATTTCCATGAGTTTATAAGCTTTCAGTTGTTGATTTACAGTTTTAACCCATGATGGTCAGATAGGATGCAGGGTGTTACTTCATTTTTTTCTTCTTTTTTATATGTTGAGACATGCTTTCTGTCTAAGTATGTGGTCAGTTTCGGAGAAAGTTCCATAAGGTGCTAAGAAGAAGGTACATTCTTGTGGTTTGGGGTGAAATGTTCTATAAATATCTATTAGGCCCATTTGGTTTATGATGTCAGTTAGTTCTAGTATTTCTCCTTTAAATTTTTGTGTGATGGTTTTCCTATTGGCAAGAGTCAGGTATTAAAGTCTCACTATCTTTGTGAGGGTCAATATATGATTTAAGCCAGAGTATTGTTTCTTTTATGAACTTGGATGTCCTTGTGTTTGGTTCATAGATGTTAAGAATTACAATGTCCTCTTGGTGAATTTTTTTTCTAAGATAAATAAATATGTAGTTTCTTTCTCTATCACTTATGATTAGTTTTGATTTGACTCTATTTTGTCAGATTTGACAATACACATACTTACTTCTTAGATCCATTTGCTCAGAATGTCTTTTTCCATTGTTTACCCTGAGATAATATCTATCCTTGATATTGAGGTGTTTTTGTTGGTTGCAGCAAAAGGCTTGATCCTGTTTACACATCTATTCTGTTAGTCTGTGTCATTGGAGGAGGGTGGATGGAGGAGGATGTTCAGAGTTGTGAATGAGTCATGTTGATCGATTCCTGTTATTTTGTTTTTGGTTTTGTGCTGTATTTTTTTACCTCTTTTGGTTTACTTGTCTTTGATTTGTTCTTTCTTGGCTGTTGTGAATCTCTTCAGCTTCAATTTTCCTTCTAGCACCTTCTGTGGGGCTAGATTTGGAGATAGATACTGCTTAAATTTGGTTTCATCATGGAATACCTTTCTTTCTCTATGTATTGTGATTGAAAGTTTTGCTGGAGAGAGAGAGAGAGAGAGAGAGAGAGAGAGAGAGAGAGAGAGAGAGAGAAAGAGAGATTCTGCTATACTCATAGTTCAGTGCCTTATCCAGTCCTCATCAGAGAGGCTTTTTCTGGCAGCAGATGGGAACAGATGTAGAGACTCACAGCCAGAGATTACACAGGGGGGAGTCTAAATGGCAACTCTCCATCAAATCCCTCCCTTCAGAGTTCAGGGAATCCTGCAGAAGAGGAGGCAGAAAGAGTGTAAGAGCCAGAAGGGATGTAGGACACTGGGAGAACAAGGCCCTTTGAATCAACTAAGAAAGGCATGTAAGAGCTCACAGAAACTGAAGCAGCCAGCAGAGGGCCTACATGGGTCTACACCAGGTCCTCTGCATATATATTATAGCTTTCAGCTTAGTATTTTCACAGACTGCTGACTGTGAGAAAGAGTGGGTCTCTCTCTGACTCTTGTGTCTGCTCTTGGGACTCTCTTCGTTATATCATATCAGCTGTGATATAATTGTTTTTGCTTTATCTTATTATATTTTATTTTGTCATGCTTGGTTGTTATCTTAGAAGCCTGTTCTTTTCTAATGAGAGATAGAAAGGCAGTGTATCCAGAGGAGGAAGAGTGGGAAGGAAGTGGAGGGAGTAGAGGGAGGGGAAACTATAATCAGGATATATTGTATAAGCAAAGAATCTATTTCCTTTTTTTCTACATTTTTATTAAGAAAATTTTTTATTCATTTTACATACCAACCACAGATACCCCTCTCATCCCTCCTCCCACAACCCCCCAACCCACCCCCCATGCCCTCCTCCAAAAAGGTAAGGCCTCCCATGGGGAGTCAGCAAAGCCTGATATATTCAGTTGAGGCAGGTCCAAACCCCTCCCCTTGCATCAAGGCTGTGATATCTCCCTCTATCAAGATATTTCTTTCATTGCTCTCCCACTCTGTCCCTAACCCAGCTCAACCATCCTGTTCCCTTATGTTCTTATCCCCCATCACCTACCCTCTATTGCCTCCTCTCAACCCCAGTTTACTCAGGAGATCTCATCTATTTCCCCTTCCCAGGGTGATCCACATGTCCCTCTTAGGATCCTCCTTGTTAGCTAGCTTCTCTGGAGCTATGGGTTGTAGTCTGGTTATCCTTTGCTGTACATCTAGTATCCACTTATGAGTGAGTACATACCATGTTTGTCCTTCTGAGTCTGAGTTACCTCACTCGGGATGATATTGCCCTCAACCAAAGGATGGATAAAGAAAATGTGGTACATATACACAATGGAGCACTACTCAGCAGTAAATTTAAAAAAAAAAATGACATCATAAAGTTTGCAGGCAAATGGATGGAAGTAGAAAAGAATCTATTTTCAATAAAAGAACAAAGAAAGGGGAAAAAAGATACTAGTTGTTAGGAGTATGACTGGAAAGGAAATAATCAGAGGAAGAAAAGTGGTCAGTATAGAAAGATAAATAAAGGAGTTGGAGATATGGCTCAGTGGTTAAGGGCACTGACTGCTCTCCCAGAGGATACAGGTTCAATTCCCAGCACCCACATGGCAGCTCACAACTGTCTTTAACTCTGACACCTTCACACAGACATACATGCAGGCAAAACACCAATGCACATAAAATAAAAATAAATAAAAAATAAAATAAAGAAAGAAAGATAAAAACAGAGGATGGAAAACTAAAGAGGAAGAGAAACAAGAGATTCAAGGTAAGGAAAGGAGATAGTTTCGTCTAAAGGCAAAACAAAAAGTAAAAGCTGTAAAGAAATGCAACCAGACAACCTAAAGCAATCCCAGATATCTACGATCGGACACAGGCTCCCAACTGCAGGCTAGTCTGTGCTCTTAGGAGAAGACTGTTAAAGAGAGAAAGAAAGAGAACATAAACATGGCTGAGTCCGGCCCGCTAAACAGACAACAGGCGTCAAATGAGGACAGTGTAACAGTGAAGGGACAGGAGCTGTGTGGCAGCTATGCCTTTTCCTAACTTGTCTTTCACAGCTCAGGTAGCGAGAGTGTGCCACAGGGTTCCAATGCGGGAACTTGTCGATGCTACCCCATAGCCATCTTCTCTAGGGCTGCAGCTTTCTTCCAATGCTTTGACTAACACTGTACATATCTCTGCCTCAGTACTTATTTTTTAATTATATCTTCCAATGTGTAGTGGACTGAAAACAAAGTCAAAAGTGAAAATTAAGATTCTTCACAGAGATTGATGAGAGCTACTATTCTGGAGCAGGCCTAACTGTGAAAATGTTCAACCACTGTGCAAATGCCCTGTATTTTCTGCCATCAATTGGTACTCAATAGCCACAGAAGACAGTCCCTGAGCTGGAACTCTAGAAATCATGGCTACTACAACTGAAATTCTGAATGTTTTATATTATTTATTTAAAATTGACAGTGCAGAAGAGGGTATAGTTAGCCTTTATCATCTATATTCTTCACATCCACGGATGTAACCAATTGTGTATTAAAAATATTTGGGCCGGGCGGTGGTGGCGCACGCCTTTAATCCCAGCACTCGGAAGGCAGAGGCAGGTGGATCTCTGTGAGTTCAAGGCCAGCCTGGGCTACCAAGTGAGTTCCAGGAAAGGCGCAAAGCTACACAGAGAAACCCTGTCTTGGAAAACCAAAAAAAAAACAAAAAACAAAAAAAAAATAAAAATATTTGGGGGGAAACTGTTTCTTTGCTGAAAATATATAGATATTCTTCTTGTCATTATCTAATCAATAGAGTATAAGCATTGTTTTCATTATGTTAGGTATTATAATCAATGTAGAAATGATTAAATGTATATAGGATGATGTGCATAGGTTCTATGCAAATATAAAGCCATTCTATAAAGAAATTTCAGCATTCATAGATTTTTGTACCTACAGAGAACTGAATTAATTATTTACATACGTCAAGGCATTATCTGAGAAGCAGGCTCTACTGTTTGCTTGGTTTGTGAATGAATCTCTTAAAAATTTTGTTAGCTTATCACAAAATGACAATTAAAATCAATCCAGTCAGATAGATTATTTTTGAGGCTAAACAAAATGCTGTGCAAGGTGCTTCACATGGGCATCCACAGTTGGCACTCAGTAACCATTAATTAAGGATGGGATAGACAACACTAAAGACAGCAATGATGATCCCTGAGTTTTGTTATTATATTAGGGGTCATAGAAACAGGGTTTGGGGTGGGGAATAAGTGGTTAGTTAATTTATGCAAGAAATAGAACGCTTTGAGCATTTGGGTAAAATTGGGGGTAGAGAAATTTTGTACCTGGCTAGCCTGAGGGGTTGGGACATTTGGTCTCAACAGCCTCATGGAGACAGTGGATGTCCATTGCTGATGAGGAGTCCTGATCACATTGTGAGCTGTGGATGCATGAGTTCCTTTGGGATGTGGCAACTATAAACAGCAGCTGGGCACCTTTTTTGGCCTATGTCCATCTCATTTATCCCAATTTAAAGCATGCATTTTAGATATATTTAGTAAACAATCATTATCAAAGCATATATTTACCTAGTTCATCTGAAAATTTCTATCAATTGTTTTCTTGACATCATTATATAGTCTGGCCCCATCCAGGAGATGTAAACCACACATAAGTTAAGGAAGAGAAATGTCAAGCATGTTTTTTGAGATATTGAGATAGAAAGACCTCAGAATACCTGAGACAAATGCTACAGAACAACACTCTGTGTGTAGTTAATATAACCTACTGGATCAAGAAAAACTTTGCTGCACTTATCATGCTGGTCTATGGTGACTGAACTAGGGGGGAACTTCCTTCCATGACAGAAAATCTAAGATCAATCTGCAACTAGAGATGGGATCCCTCATGTTTCCAAGAGTCAAAGCCTACAGTGCCCATTTCAAGAACGCTACAGGAAGCAAACTTCGATGGGAGAGGCAATCTGAGGCTAAGCAGCCACATGCAGAGAAAATCATGGCCAGTTTCTGCAGGAAGCCAACAGAGATTAGCCAAGACCACTTGACTTAGGCCAAGACCAGTCTTACTGCTTACACAGAATATAGGCCTGGCACATGGTGCATTGTGTAGTCTACCACTCAGTATCCCAGAGTGCCTTCTGTAGTGCTGGGGACAGGGTACAAATTTCAGGAATTCAGGCCAGGGCAGAGGCCTGTGCTGTCTGATATTCAAGTAACAATGGCACTGCACATGTTAAGAGTCATAAAAAGTATATCAAAGCACATTAAAGTAGAAAGTTGCATGCTAAACACATAATACTAGAGAATCACATTACTGAACAATGAAAAAAAGAAGCATACTGTCTAGGAGCCTTAAATGAACCAGGAGAGCCCAAACAGAAAGCACTGATTTCTGGCAGCTTTACCGGGATATCAACTGACAAAGGAAAGCTATGGAAAAGGCCATGTTCATTGTTTCAAACTTTCAGTAAAGGATGAGTTTAGAGAAGAGTCAATAAACTAATAAGTGGCAAATCATGGCCTATGCCAGCCATATCACCAACCTTTACCATCCATGACAAACAGGAAACATTGCCTACATCCTTCACTGCAATCAATTAGAAGAATTTTTGTCAAGGACAGTACCGACAAAATCATCCTCTCTGTGTCAACCTCTTGGATTAGTAAGAGTCAATCATTGTCTTACTCTTAGTCAGTCCAATAGAGTAGACTGAGCCAATGTTGTGGAACAGAAAAATTCCCATAAAATCAACTGTTTTTCTACCTTGCCTTTCCATTCTACCATAAACCTGAAGGGCTTTATTGGAAGGGGCCTCAAGGTGTCCTGTGATATGATGTCTAAGTGCTTTGTGTATTCAATCAGTAATGAATTTGGGCAAAGTATAGATTACCAAGGAATTGGGATTCCCTTTTACAAGTTCTCAGTCTTGTTGATAAAAGAATTTAGAAACAGATTCAGGGGGAAGTTTGAGGACCGTTTCAATAGAGTTTGACAGAAAAGTCATAGGTTAGAAAATCTGTAAATCCCAGCAGACACCAGGACGAAGGAGATGGAGAAGAGGAAGAGACAGTATCATATCTTTCAAATTAAAGTCAGCAATGTAGATCAGTAAGCAGTGACAGAAAGGAAGTTAGGTCTCAGAGAAAATAGTAAAGAAACACAATGTCTGAGCCAATGTGATTAAAATTTTGGTCATGACCCAAAGAAGATACAGAAAGGGAGAAAGAACAGCAACACTTTTTGAGTTAGAACTCAAGGCAGCAGACAGTCCCTTAGTCTCAGCATTTCAAAGGATTGTGGGTCTCTGTAACAGTCTCCATCTGTTACAAAAAGAAGTTTATTTGATGAAGAGTACACATATCTTTGTTTATAAAGGTAAGTATTTATAATATAGTTAGAACTTATATTGGCAGAAACTCAGAGACTAAGAAACAGTAGAAGGCTCAACCCCAACTGATAACTCTACAACACAATCCCTACACCTAAGGCTCAGAGAAAAGCATGGAAGAGGGTTCAGGAAGATTTTAAGAGCCAGAGGCCCAGGACACCATAGCTAAGTAGCACCCTCTACGCATGACAGGGAAAACACACCCATAAAATCTCAACAATATGGTTGCCTGAATAAGACCAGCATAATGACAATACCAATTGATGTGCCAAAATTGACAGGGAGTATTCCATTAGGTCTACCACCAAATGAAGAGCTACAAGTGCTCGATGGCTACCGAGAGAGGGAGAATCCATTTTCATCATGAACAAGATCCTGCATGGGATATCCATCCCCAAGGGGTCAGCCCTGTACACATGGGAGCAATGCTAAATGGACTCAGCTGGCGCGCGCGCGCTTGCGTGTGTGTGTGTGTGTGTGTGTGTGTGTGTGTGTGTGTGTGTGTGCAGCAATAATTTCAAAAGAGACTGTGAATTTGGGAGGAGAGAACATGGAAGGAGTTTGATGGGAAAGGGAGAGGTAAAAATGATGGAGATGCACTGCTCACATAAGATGTTCTAAAAACAAATTAATAAAAATTTAAAAACATACAGACTTAGCAGTGAAGATCTGTAAGCAGCTACCTGGAGGAAGGGGCTCCTAGAATGTATAAGTACATTATTGTATTAAAGGAATAATTATCCTATCTCTTTAGGCTGTCTTCAGATGAACTGGCTTTCCTAAGGAGTGGTCTCCTGGCTAGGTGATTGACAGGCTCAGTTGGACTAATGACTAAGAGTAAGTACAGTATGCAAAGTTGTAATTTTTGGGGCAGATCAGAATGTCTCCACCCAGGGCAAGAGGCAGAGCTCATGTTGCATTCTTCTGACTAGGAGAAAGGCCTTGGTGGGCTTTAACTTTTAGCCCTGATACCTCCACCTCTGCATATGGTGAGTGGGAGGTGGACTCCCAAGCTGATTGTGAGGGAGAGTTCTGTCATCAATGCCATCTAAGCCCACTGTCCTTTACATTGCCTACGAGACTCTGCATATCTCATGGCAAATTTGTGCCATAGCAGATGGTAGCAACCCTGAATGATTCATCTATGACCTCATATTCTTTGTCTTTGGTATAAGGAATGAGCACAAATTTCAGCAGTAATAAAGAAAATGATGCCAAATATTTGAATCAATAAAGCTATGCAGTTAATAAATCATGACAACTATGACTCAGTATATTCTTACACTTTTTCTTTAAATAAATAAAACAAATACTTTATTTTCTAAAACATAAAAGGAACCCAAGGTACAAATAAATGGCATTGTTATCTTGAATTGTAAAGTTCTTTGGGATAAAAACGTGCTGTGGGAATTTGTTAAAGTCATTATTCATTGATCTGCTGCTATCTACTAATTAAAGCTCTCTTTCCTTTTCTGCTATTTTTGCCTGCTTCATTTCCAAATCATCAATTTTTCTACACTTTCCTCTTTGCCTATTTAAGTAATACTGAATATTATTTTCAGCTAGTATTAATTAAAATATTGTGAGCCCTGTCGGCCAGATTGCCATCATCAAAGCAAAGGAAAGATAAGGCAATCTTGAGAGAACTGAGTGCCGAATGAAGTGATTGTAGGTGAAGGCTTTGATTTCAGTATTTTCCTCAACTAAGTTTAGAATATGTGGGTGAATATTTTATGTGGGAACCCACAGAGTATGGAATCAATGTAGATTGAAATGAAGAGAAAGGAGGCCAGCTGCTACCACTGTCCTCACTGAGTCACCTGTGGCCTCTCCTCATCTGAGAGTGTTACTGGTGATCAGGGTCAAGACCAAGTATTTCCAGGTTCTTGGCCTCTTATCCAAACAATGGATAATAGGGCCTCACATGGATTTGCAAAGTAATCAAGATAACTTTATTCACAGCAAAACTGCAGTGAAATTATCGAGGGAGACAGTGTCAAGATGGGCAACAGGCCATATGAGTATGAGTACTCAAGGGCCTTCATTTTATAGGGTTCAAGAGAAGGAATAGTTTGGTTACTCAGAGGTGTAGTGAATATGTTTCCCTCGTTTTACTGAAAGGTTATCTTATATATTCATTTTTCCCACTGTACAGGTCCCTTCCCATAACACATCTGATTTTGATTGTATGCATGTCCAAGTTATGCATAAGCATGAGGATAAATAAGGTATTTTCCGTAAAAGATTACTAGGAGACACAGTTATCCACATGCACCCAAAGCGTACCCAGGCCAGACTGCCCCTCGTATTGTCCATGCCCAGATACATTGCTGATGCACTTGAATAGAAACTGTTTAAATTTGATTGTCTCTAGGGCTAAGTAAATGTCTACTGTAGTTCAGAGATGGGGTACATGTAGCCTGATGCAGGTGAAGAATCAAGGAAGTTCTGACGTTTTGAAGTACATGGTTTGGGGAGAATTGTGTGTGCACACATCTTCAGGTAAAGGAACAAGACTGCCAATTGCATTAATACAAGGGTGTGTGTATATAACCGCACACCAAATAGGGTTCCAGAGTACAAAACTACTTCCTATATGTGTCTCCATCAGGTGAACATGGTAGGTCACTTGCTGTGCAGGGTACTACCCTGACCCCTCCCTAAACAAGCCAGGCAATGACCTAAGACCTTCAGCCTACTTTCAGAAGAAGATTGACCATGAGTATGAACTGTGACTAACTTCAGAGCATCAGATAAAATAACATCTCACAGGAGGGAACAGCAGTAGAGTGTCCTTATGGAAGAACAGCTCACAGCCAGGGGCTGGGGAATGTTTTCAGCAATGAGAATTCCCAGGATCTTGACCTTACATAAATTCATTATGTAAACAGAGACAGAATGCTGGAGGCAGGAACACTTCAGGTCAGCAGTGAGAGAAATACCCTTGAACTCTGAGTTCATCCTCCAGCAGAGGAAAATCGCCTTGCATAAATCATCCCCAGAGGGTGCTTGCTACAGTAGACAGGGACAGGCCCTCTGTGTGTAAAGTCCCCGGGGTCTCACCTACCTTGAAATAGCTTTAGGAATGCTCCACTCAGACCAACGTAGGGGAGACTAGAAAGACCCCATCTAATACAGCAACAAAGTAGATGGGACAAGGCATCCTAGAAATTAGTGTTAGCCTAGAAGGAAAAGAACCATAAAGACTTCCAGAAACTAGAAAGATCCTTCCCGCAGGAAGGTACTGAGAGGTAATAAGGAATATCAGTTGGGCGACATTGAAAATTAAGCCACTTTTGATGAACACACCATCAATTTCATTTCATGCTGAGGATGAAAAAAAGAGATGAGGTGGGGGCGTTAAGCCTCAAAGGAACCAACACCAGGCTTCATTTTAGGGAGTCCCTGAAGGCACAAGGTGGAAGGTGACAGCTTGTAAAAGCAGACACAGACATATCAGAGCCCTACAGAGATTTGGTGCAAGGTGGCTTAGAGTGCGAGGGAGTGAGGAAGGAAACCGCATTTCTTAACAAAGTCTGCGCTTGAGACATTCCATAAACAAGTGTTGAACGTTCCTTTGTATTTGAGGGTCGGGCATTAGTATTGCATTCTATAGCCAGCTCGGAGTCGGAGCCCAGAGCTTGGTCTGGGGTCACCGCCCTCAAGTAACGGGCGCTTGGCGTCTGATATTAAGAGCCGTGCTCTGGGATTCCGGTTTCCTCCTCACAGTCACGCGCCAGTTTGGGAGGGTTCATCCGCAGCCTGATTTATGGAACAGAGCTCAAGCAGAGCGAACAGAACAGTGTTCAAGAATTCATTTCCGAGCTAGCGCGGGACTCCTAAACCTCTCTGCAATGCCGCCACCTACTGTCCTGTTCAAAGCTGAGCACAGATGAAGCCGCTCTTGCTATGGGGGAGTTAAAGTGGGCTAGGGAGGTAGGGGAGTCGCTTTCCTGAGCTAGGAGAGAAGGTGTCCACTTGAACTTGAAGCATAGGAGTGATCTGATTCAACTGTTAACTAGCGCTGACTAAAAAGTCAGGCTAAATCCTGAAAAAAAAATCTAAAAAAATCGCTGCGGTTGGAATTGCCATCATAATGTCTCATATATTGAGGACACACCAAAAAACAACCAGACTCCTTCAATCTGCACGCTCACAAAATATGGCCTCCAAGTTCACCTCCTGAGGTGGAGGTAGGGGTGTGTTAGTCAGGGTTCTCCAAAGGAACAGCACTGGTAGAATGAATACAAACACATACACACACATTGTGTGTGTGTGTGTGTGTGTGTGTGTGTGTGTGTGTGTGTGTGTGTGTGTGTAGAGGGTGATCCAGCTAGTCCAACAATGTCTGTCTGCCTCAGAAAGTCCAAGATTTCACTAGTTGTTTAGTTCTCGAGGCTAGATGTCTCAGTCTTCAGCATACCTCAGAATCCCAAGAAGCGGTCTCTAAAACTACTGAAGGAATGAAATTGCCAGCGAGAGTGAGGGCAAGCAGAGGGCAAGCAGAGGGCAAGCAGAGGAAGCACTTCACTTCCTTCTCCCATGTCCTTTATGTAGATTGTCACCAGAAGGAACAGCCCAGGTTTAAAGTGGATCTTTTTCAGTAAAAAGATCCGAATTTGGGGTGGGTCTTTCCCTCAAATGGAAAGATAATCAATCAAGAAAAATTCCTCACAGCTGTCCGCAGCTACTTGGGATTTCGTTTCCAAATGCTGTCAAGTTGAAACTGAGAGCAGCAGTCACAGCAGGCATGAAGGATGAGTTGCTTTGAGGACAGTTGTTAACCAGCTGTCAGTGGCACAGCCCATCTGACAAAGATGGGCAAAGAAGAGGTTTCCCTTCCTGCCCGAGAGAGAGAGGTGGAATACGAACTACTGAAAAGAGAGAGGGGGTTAGCAGAATTCTTCAGGCTACCACAGCTTTTTCTTTTCCAAGCTCAGACCCCTATCAGGTCCCGCGGGCCCAACCCCCACCCACCATCCTGGTGTCTCCCTCAGAAGGGCAGCCATGTGGGGAAGCAGCTTGTCTAAAGATCAACTAAAGACCAAAGGAACAGCTCTCCTCTCAACAAGGACAGGCCCATGACATCGAAGACGCCATTTAAAAGAGTGAAAGGCTGGCATAGACCACCACAGACTCCTGCCTACCCTTGACTCCTGAGGGCAGGATTTTCAAAGCCCTCTGCACTGGTTGGGAAAGCCCTCCTGAGAATCTAATACTGCCATCTGAGAGAAAGGTACCCTAGCCCTGCCTTCTTGAGAATTCTCCCTTGTTCAACAGGCTTCATTACCTTAACAGATGTCTGACACTATTTCTTTGGCTAATGATTTCTTTCACACTATAATTCCAGATAAATCTCTAAGTTCCTGATTCACTTACCTCCAAACTGTTCTTTTCACCTATAACCACACCAATGTATTTTCCCAGAAAAATAAAGTCAGTCCTTTCAAGCCTTCATTTTTTTTTAATTTGCTTTCTCAATCCTTGCCTATATCACCTACAGAGAGGAGAAAACAAAAACAAAATCATTATTCTGATCATGGCCATGAAATTTAGTTATAATAATACCATAGCTCAGAAACTTTTATTTCAGTACCTTACTTTTTGCTTTTTATGTTCCCAATGCTTTAGAATTTGCAGTGCTTCAAGCATTCAAGTCTCTTGAAAATTAGTCATGTATTCTGAGTTCTTTTCTGTCTTTGCGAAGTATGCCAATACAGTCTATTGTAGCAGATAATATATTCACATTTCAATATCTTCTCCAAATACTTTTACATACAATTTCTGATCCATGAGTCTCACATTCTATCTCTAAGGATATTATAGACAATAATTATACTTAAGTATTTTCAAGATATAGCATTGCTCACCATCTGTCTTGCCAATCACCACCCAACCTCAAATCAATATCACATCAAAGAAGCTGTAGCTAAAATTACTTCCTTTTGAGGGACCAATTCTTGTATTAGTCCTGATGGCCTATTTTTGTACCAATTCTCAAATATTAAGACACAACTATTTCTTTCTTCCTCATGTAGCAATCTAATCAGAGCTGTCTGGATCTCCATCAAATAATGACTGTGGCCAGCCAGACTCATTTCTTTGCAAACATCTTCACATTCAGCACACTGTCTCCAAAGAACTGCCACCAAAGATCAGAGATATCTATGAAGTCTTTTTAGCACTGATTTCTAGTAGCTATCATGTTTCTTCTTAACGCAGCAGCCTTTTTTGAATGTCTACCAGCTGCTAGGTAGCAATCAAGCAAGGAGTCGAGTTACGGCAAGAACACAAATAATTTTATTCCCAGCTCTTGTGCTTTTCTCACTCCATTAGATAAGATAAATGTGTGAATAATAACACATTTTGATGGTAATTGATTCCTGTGATAAGTAATAGTTACAGTAAGTACAGGACACTGTAACACTAGCATAGACCTAGCTTGGGGGTGAATAGAGGCTTAATATTTGGGCCCAAAAGATAGAGATGTCAGAATGAAGAGGGGGAAGCATCAAGGTCCCTGGCTTTACAAGTGGGTGAGGGAGGGTACCACCCATAATGGATGTTCTATCTGTCACCAGCAGTCTTTGTTGGGAAGATCATGTATTTGTTTTAGGATACACTGAAAACACGGTTCCCAAGGAATCTCTGAAACCACAGTTCCCACGGGATCTTTGTGTGGATATGTCAAGTAGACAGTGGGCACTAAGGCAGAGCTTATTGGAGAGCAGTACAGTAGTATTATATTGTTTGGGGTTTTTTTTTTCCTTCTGTCTATTGTTCTCACTTTAAAAGACGTCTTAGTGATACACTCTTCCTTCCACAAGATACACTTCAGCAACTGCTATGGTGTGGATACTAAATGCACACCCTCAACTGACTATGTATTAAATATTTAATCCCAGAGTGGCACTATTGGAAGCTCGTGGAACTTTGGAGAGGTAGCTCTAGAACAGATCCTTAGGTCATTTAAGATGTGTTCTCAAAGGCACCACACGGCCTTAGCCTCTTCCTCTTTCTCTTTGAGTGCTGGCCACTGAGTGATTTTGTTCTATCTCATCGCCACCATGATATGCTGCCTTGCCATAGGACCAAAGCAAATACCAAAGCCTAAATCCCCAAATCTGTGAGCTAAAATAAACCCTTGCTCTTTATTGAACTGATTGTCTTATTGGAGGAACCCAAGACAGTAAGAAGCAGGCCCCAGAGAAGGACACAAATATTTTTAGTGTAAGTGGCCACAAACAGCCCCGCTTCATGGTTGCCAGACTGAATTCAATAGTCTTTTGACAAGCTTATCAGTCCATGCTATCGAGTTTAGTGCCAGGAAGAAATTTGTCACCACATGCACAAGGATGACATCAATCATTCCTTATCCCATCAACTATTCTTTTAAAGCCTCAGATTCCACCACTTGAATGCTTTTGTTTCTAATTCTCGGAGCCCCTCCTACTCAGCAAGAGTTTTTCCTTCTTTTGCTCTCTAATAAATTTGCATATTGAGTGCTTTTTCTCTTGATTCTGTGAGCTTCATTCTTCACTGCCCCTGAGACCTGGTTCTGGGTGACAGAAACAAGGCAAGAGTTTGTCATAGCAAAACATTATTTAAAAATTTTACTCATCAAGAAAACATCTCTTTGCAACAGACAAGAAGATTACAGAAAAGCACAACTGATCAAAGTGCAGAGTTACGGAGCTGAGTCCCAAGAGATACACCTAAGGCTCATGGATCATTGTGCAGGATTAATTTTAAGTGAAAGCATTCTCCTTGGCAACCCAAAGATTTTTTGACAAACACTGAATCATTGAATTATCAGCAAGAAAGCCTTGGCACTTTTAACTATCACTTTGCACACTCAATATGCCAGCAATAACAATTAAAAGTTGACCATTTAGTGAAGCCAAGGTTCTGTAATAAGCAAAGTCACACAATGAAGAAGACAAGGCCACTCATTTTTCTGTTTTATTCTGCATAGTTTATTCAGTTTCTTAGGTGGCAAGCACTGGTCTCAAATTCAGCGTCACATTATTTTACACTTGTAGTTTTGCTTATGAAATGAATGTTTATTGTAGATCCTTAATGTGAATATATTAGTAGGAGTGCATTTATTTTAATTCAGTTCATGATTACTAAAGCTTAGAAATCTGTCTCTGAAAACCTCAGAAAATTATTTAAAATGACTCTTCATATGAATAAAAATCTACAAAAAAAGAGAAGAAAATCAATTGAAGGTCATCATGCAAGGAGACCACTCTGCAGCAACAATTAAGAACAGGCATCTATTTTAATTTTTCAGGTGTGTGTTGATGAGGTGAGTTGGAACTGTTTAATTGCTAATCTCTCAAAGGAAGGAACACACCATGTTAATTAAATACAGTGATGATAGAAAATGTGGAGGTGGATTAATCACTTCTAATGACAGAACAATTTTCTTTAAAAGTGAGTTTTACAAATAAGAAGTAGAGTTAACCAAAAGGGAACTCTGTCCTTAGAGAATGCACACACATGTGTGAGCATTCACATGTTGGTGTATGTGCATGCACACGCGCGCGCGCGCACACACACACACACACACACACATACATGCATGTACACAGCCAACTCCTCCTGCTGATTAGATTACAGGATGTTAAGCTTTTAAAGTTGCTATTTTAAAGGCAGGCTAATCATTAACGACCAACATGTGAATTAACGACCAACATCTAAATCTCACCAACATCTAAATCTCACTCCCTTATCTAAGACAAAGTAAGCACCTGCTATATGTATATAAAATTCTGAATTGGAGTGAGAAATAAGTGTACCTCTTTAGCTGTTTAGGTCTACTTTTGTTGCTATATGGTCTTTTATAACAATTTTAAGAAATCCAAGTCACTTTTCTCTGGTACCTACATAATATAACATACAAAACATTTTAAAGGAAAAGAAAGTTGGAGTTATGATTTTCTTAACTGAAATGCATTAGATGACTAGGTATGAAGAAAGTACACATCTCCAGGAAACATATGAGTGTTAATTTACAAATATAGAAGAAGATCTTATGCAAAGTACAAGTTACAAAGGTTATATAATGAAGTCTTAAGGAGAAAATATCTGAGATTGACTAATATCTCAGACTAAATATTAGAGTAAGAAAAGCTGCTGGTAGTGCTGATTCATGGCAAGTTAGACATGGAAGTAAGACAATCAGAGAGGAGTGAGCAGGGACCAAACGGTACAACTCTTAGATGATAAAGGAGTCTTACCATGTTCTTCTGTCACAGTAAAATCAAGATTAACCATCACCAGTGTAGCTAAAAGTTTTCCTGTATCCTGCCTGGTCTGCAGCTGTACAGACCCAAATAATAAACATACAGAGGCTTATATTAATTAAAACGGTTCAACCATTAGCTCAGGCTTACTACTGACTAGCTCTTACACTTAAATTCAGCTCATTTCTGTTAATCTATATGTTGCCACATTTTCCATGACTTTACATGCTGTGTGCCATTACATGCTGCTCCCTGGACAATGGGCTGGCATCTCCTGACTCAGCCTTCCTCTTCCCAGAATTCTCCTTGTCTGCTAATCCCACCTATACTTCCTGCCTGGCTATTGGCTAATCAGCGTTTTATTAAACCAGAGTACAAAAGCATTATCCCACAGTATTTTCCCTTTTCTGTTTGATTAAAAAGAAAGGTTTTAACTTTAACATAGTAAAATTACATATCTAATTTATCTTTTATCATAACCAAGGAAAATTGTTACTATCTAGTCTTCAACTACATCAAAGACCCCAGAAGTATATAATATGACCTAAGTAAATAAGAAGTACATGGTAAGCAACTTCCAAAAATCTAGAATACCAGACACAGTTGAGTGCCTGGACAGTCATCCAAAGTTCCTCTTCAATGTTGGGGCATCCATCTTCAGCCTATGGGCCTATAGTCTCTCAGTCACTTCTTTGTGTGTCCTGTAGAATGTCTGGCAGTTTCTTCTGTGAAGCAGGAACCTGAAGGACCATCTTGCCTTGCAAAGTTCAGTGGTCACCTTCCTATGGGTCCTGCATGTCCAGTTTATATAACATATTATCAAGCAGTCGATTCAAGGGCACTTTTTTGCCCAGTGGCTAACTTTTGCCACAAAGAAAGCAAACTCCATAATGACTTTATTTAATGCCCATCATTCTCCTTGAAGTAATTGGTGCTGTCAGGAGCAGATTGTTTCATTGTCCAGAAAAGTCTAAGTTTTTAAAACATTTTAAATGCCATATTCTGTAGGTCTTTGAAGTATTTGAAGATGACCTGTCTATCTAAAGTATATCTCTGCTTGACCTTGAAAACATACCTAATATGACTACAAGTTTGGTTATCAAGGATGACTAATTATTAATCTGTATTTCTTAATTATACATTACAAATTTTTTTTACTTTTTTTATTTTATTTTTATTTTGCAATACAATTCAGTTCTACATATCAGCCATGGATTTCCTTGTTCTACCCCCTCCCGCCCCCCTCACCTTCCCCCCAGCCCACCCCCCATTCCCACCTCCTCCAAATGAGTTGCACAAACAAAATACTTTAAACAAGAATAGAAATATACATACAGTATAACAAAATTAACTTTAAATTTGTATCAATAAACTAAAATCCATAGCAATGTAAAACATTTTAAACAAGTTGTTGCTTTTTAAAAGTAGATTCAATAATCTACCCTTTAATCCATTCATATCTATATCCTCTTTTTAGCTCCGTCTTAGAATCTCTGTCTTTCTGTTTGTTTCTTTGTTTGTTTGTTTGTTTTAAGCTTTCTTAGGTCTTAGGTGGAAACTCTTGCCCCACGTTGGGCGTCATTTGTAGCTAATCTTTGCTTTGCTGAATCTTCTGCCACTTGAAGTTGTTGCTTGCCCCCTTCTAACACAACTGTGTGCTTTGGTGGGTGAACCTGTAAAAGCACTTCTCTGGGATACGGTTTTCTGCAGAGAATCCTTTCAATGGCATTCTCAATTGAGGGTCTTTCTTTTTCAAATAACTAGTGGTTTCAAAAGTTAGAGCCATCCATTGGTAGATCTTCTTATTATCACATTTAAAAAGGTTGCTTTTTTAAGAATACTGATCTAAAATCTTGTAGCTGCTATGTACACACCTACTTTGTGTGCCTCTTTAAAAACTCTCACAATGTTTTTTTTTAACCTATCACACATTTTCATATTATTCTGTACTTTTTCAATGTAAAGCTAGGAGCAGTGAGTACTAACCATGCCACATTCTGGATGCTATGATCTCTTGAATTTCCTCTGATAAATTATTTATGAATGCTTTTGAATATACCCTGATTCATATTTTTAGGACATGGGTAGAATTTAGACAGATTGGTTTTTTTTTTGTTTTTTTCAGAATGTAATACCAATGCCTTCTAGCCACCCAACTCAGTCTTTGTGGTATCCCAAAAGCTCTGTTGTCTGGATTTTCTCTTGGAATTTTGGTGTCACTTATTTCTTCCACAATCTCCTTTTTTTTTTTTTTTTTTTTTTTTTTGCAATACAATTCAATTCTACATATCAGCCACGGATTCCCTTGTTCTCCCCCCTCCCGTCCCCCTCACCTTCTCCCCAGTCCCCCCTATTCCCATCTCCTCCAGGGCAAAGCCTTCCCCACAGACTGAGATCAACCTGGTAGACTCAGTCCAGGTAGGTCCAGTCCCCTCCTCCCAGGCTGAGCCAAGTGTCCCTGCATAAGCCCCAGGTTTCAAACAGCCAACTCAAGCATTGAGCACAGGACCCGGTCCCACTGCCTGGATGCCTCCCAAACAGATCAAGCCAATCAACTGTCTCACCCATTCAGAGGGCCTGATCCAGTGGGGACCCCTCAGCCATTGGTTCATAGTTCATGTGTTTCCATTCATTTGGCTATTTGTCCCTGTGCTTTATCCAACCTTGGTCTCAACAATTCTTGCTCATATAAACCCTCCTCATTCTCGCTAATTGGACTCCCAGAGATCCACCCAGGACCTAGTCATGGATCTCTGCATCCAGATCCCTCAGTAGTTGGATGAGGTTTCTAGCACGACAATGAGGGTGTTTGGCCATCCCATCACCAGAGTAGGTCAGTTCGGGCTGTTTCTCGACCATTGCCAGCAGTCTGTTGTGGGGGTATCTTTGTGGATTTCTGTGGGCCTCTCTAGCACTTTGTTTCTTCCTATTCTCATGTGGTCTTCATTTACCATGGTCTCCTATTCCTTGCTCTCCCTCTCTGTTGTTGATCCAGCTGGGATCTCCCGCTCCCCCAAGCTCTCTTTCCCTCAACCCTCGCCTTTCATTACCCCCACTCATGTCCAGGCTGTTCATGTAGATCTCATTCCATTTCTCTGTCATTGGACGATCCCCGTGTCTTTCTTGGGGTCCTGTTTTCCAGGTAGCCTCCCTGGTGATGTGAGTAGCAGACAAGTCATCCTTGTTCCACATCTAGTATCCTGCTATGAGTGAGTACATACCATGTTTGTCTTTCTGAGTCTGGGTTACCTCACTCAGAATGATTTTTTCTAGATCCATCCATTTGTCTGCAAACCTCATGATGTCAAAAACCGACATGTGGACCAATGGAATCGAATTGAAGACCCTGACATTAATCCGCACACCTATGAACATATAATTTTTGACAAAGAAGCCAAAAGTGCACAATGGAAACAAGAAAGCATCTTCAACAAATGGTGCTGGCAAAACTGGATATCAACATGTAGAAGGTTGCAAATAGATCCATATCTATCACCGTGCACAAAACTTAAGTCCAAGTGGATCAAGGACCTCAACATAAATCCAGCTACTTTGAACCTGCTAGAAGAGAAAGTAGGAAGGAGTCTTGAAGGCATTGGCATAGGAGACCACTTCCTAAATAGAACACCAGTAGCACAGACTCTGAGAGAAACAATCAATCAATGGGACCTCTTGAAACTGAGAAGCTTTTGTAGAGCAAAGGATACGGTCAACAAGGCAAAGCGACAGCCTACAGAATGGGAAAAGATCTTCACCAACCCCACATCTGACAGAGGACTGATATCCAGAATATATAAGGAACTCAAGAAATTAGACATCAAAATGCCCAACAGTCCAATTAAGAAATGGGCTATAGAACTAAACAGAGAATTCTCAACAGAGGAAACTCAAATGGCCGAAAGACATTTAAGGAATTGCTCAACATCCCTAATCATCAGGGAAATGCAAATCAAAACAACTCTGAGATACCACCTTACACCTGTCAGAGTGGCTAAGATCAAAAACACTGAAGACACCTTACGCTGGAGAGGATGTGGAGCTAGGGGACCTCTCCTCCACTGCTGGTGGGAATGCAAGCTTGTACAACCACTTTGGAAATCAATATGGCGCTTTCTTAGAAAATTGGGAATCCATCTCCCCCAAGATCCAGCTATACCACTCTTGGGCATATACCCAAGGAATGCTCAACCACACCATAAGAGCGCTTGTTCAGCTATGTTCATATCAGCATTGTTTGTAATAGCCAGAACATGGAAACAACCTAGATGCCCTTCAACTGAAGAATGGATAAACAAAATGTGGTACATATACACAATGGAATACTACTCAGCAGAGAAACACAATCTCCTATTAATTAAGCTTTGTTTGCAATATTCAAAGGCATCTCTAGCCTGCAGCCCCAAATACTTTCATATTCTTCCTGAAAACAAGTTCCAGAGGCCCACAAACTGTATGGTCAATCTTATCACAGCTGAAAACCCCACTTCTAGATGTCAAATTTCAGTACTAGTCACCACTCTCTCTGCTGTGACAAAATACAAATAAAATCAACTTTAAAAAGGAAAGATGTTTGGGGTTCATAGTTTGAGAGCATAATCCATCATCGAGGGAAAGGCCTGGTGCTAAGAGAGACTGATGCCATTGTAGACAGAGCATGAGGTAGCTTATCACACTGTGTCCACAGTCAGGATGAAGAAAGAAGTGAAGTCAGGTGCACCACTCACTTTTTCCATTTTTTTGAGTCTTGAACCCTTGTCCATGGTAGAGTGATACCCCTATGCAGAGTGGGTCCTGCTCGCACCTCAGGTAAACCACTTTGGGAATAGAGACAAACACAAACACATGTCTTGTAGGTGCTTCTAAGTCTTGCCAAATTGGCAACCAAGATTAAGTATCACAGAAACCTAAGCAGTAAGCCAGAAGCAGTTTGGATCTCTGAGCATGTTTGTAAATGTGCACTATGCTCTTAGCAGAATAGCAGATGCTCACACACTCCACTGTTTCTGCTACAGTCTCCAATATGCGATCCCTCCACCAACACATTCTTCTGTTAGCTTCTGCTGTATGGAATGACTGAAATAAAATGAGAGACACTGGTGCCTCCTTCCCCATTTCTGTTTTATCCTTTCCAGTGAAAATATTGGCTTGTACTGGGCAGTCAGAAAAGGAAGAAAGAAGATTGTAAGTAGCTCTGGTTGTTCATGTTTAGTAGCATGGAAATTCTCACTCCCACATTTTTTTAACTAGAGCAAATTCTGGCTAAAATAAAAATTGTGAGATCTCTTGGATGCCATCACTCTACCCACCCCACCCCCACAGATGTACCTCTCTCACCAATGGCTCCCTAGAGTCTCTTTAGAGTCTTGTAGGTTCTCTAGAATTCCAATCTTATGAGGAAATACAAACTGTCCATGTACCACACAATTCTAAAAAATGAATACCAAGGTGACAGTGACATGATAGGTAGAGCCCTTTCACGAGTGGGACCCCTCTGTGAGTCAGACTCTCTGTCCCTGCAGAAGCTGTACACTCATGCAGAAGCCATATGAAGAGGGTTAATAATGACACAAGGAATACTAAAGTGGCAAAATTCCATCTTCCTAAAATCCCTCCCAGACCAAAAAATTAAACTGGCATTAGATTAAGAAAAGACACGCATAACACAAGTTTCTCATGGCTCTGGAGCCTTCTCAGTGAGTTGAAGACACACACAAAAAAGGAGTTAGCTTCAATAACTAACAAAGAACAACAAGCTACGAAACTGCCTACAGCAAAGGTAGGGTGGCCAATTCAGCAAGGACGTGAATCTCAAAAGGTTTGGATTCATTTTAAAGGATTTGTTTATAGTGATGTCTTTTGGGTTAATGTTTAGTCTTATCCATACGAATGCTACTTTATAGAGAAGACGCCTTCTGTGTGGAAACTTTACCTCCTACTTTAAGAAATAACACAGCTGAATATTTTGTTATATTATCCTCATCTTCAGTTCCATCTTGTGAGGTATAGCTCCTACAAGCCAGGATATAATGATTCTTTGTAAGAATTTCCACCAGACTTTAGAGTTTTTCAGTTTTTCTACTTGTGCAGTAGTTTGAGGAGACAAGCTTCAGGGCAGACAAAGATTGCACCAAAACAACATTACTACATACTTCTGATTTAGCTTTTATTAAATATCTGCTCCACACTAAAGGTTGCATGGAAAAATGTTGCCCATCAGCCTATCCTGCAGGCTGGACCTGTAAAAACATTATCTCCAGCACCTACACAGCTGTTTCCTCTTAGCTTCAATTTACTTGCACAGGAATGACTACCTAATTAAAATAAGTCAGAATGCAAAACTATAGAATGACTCATTTTTATAAAAGCCAGAATGAAAATGCCCAGGCATTCAGAAGTCTATTTTATTTTATGTATTTTATAGAAAGACTTTACATTGTTATAATGCAAAAAGGTGATATATCTATATATTTATACACATATATGTATATATGCAGTAAGGTCCCTGTAACATTATCATTGACTCTTTTCTGCCTCTAGATTATGATGCTTGTGTTGGTTTTGCTCATAAACAAACAGCAGTGTTCAATAGTAAGATTCAAGCACACTTTGAAGGCATCTTCCCTTTTTTAATTTTTTAAACCTGGAAATTATCTGGTAATGATAAGATATGCTTGAGTACAAGACACATTATGAAAATAACCAATGTCTCTTGTAAGAAAAGCTGAAACAAAACTTATAAACAATAAATCAGTCTTCTACTTCAGGTATAGGAAGACCTTAATAAGTATGGAATTACATTATGGGTTCCATGATTTTTCCTCTGTAGGCATCTGATAAGTTACACAGGCACTTCCTAACACATTAGAGTTGGAACATGTAGGAAAGTATTTTATTTCCTTGTTTCCATCTTCAGATATATACTTATCAGGTTGTTTTCTTTGTATTTACTTTGGAAATTTTTGAGAACTCTTGAAAATGCACACATACACAACTTCAGCTAGCTACACCAAAGAATTGAAAACATGAAATTAAAGTATATACAATGGGAAAGTAGCAATGATCACTTTATAGGTGATTGTCAGTTTATTGCTGAAAATTCAGTAGATAAAACAAGCCTGGAATGTTTAAATTCACTCCGCTTGGTGAAACTCTCAAATGAGATCCCTTAATTTTTGTTTTAAAATTAAACTTCTTATTCTTTGCACATTGACCACTTGTGGGTTAATCTACTGCAAAAAGAAACTTCTCTGATGAGGGTTGAGAGATATATTGAACTATGGATATGAAGATAAGAACTTAGGAGGAAGTTTATTACTATATCCATTTAGCAGAATAATAGTAATAAGTTCTCACCATGGGGCCAATAACCTAGCCAACCACAGTATTTGGGCCTATTTAACAATAGCAGACAGCTATGTTTTATGGGTAGGCTTTAAATCCAGTCAGAAAGGAGATGATTATTCCTATAATGTTTGTGCAACCACTGCATCAGTGAGCGTATCACTCTGGTCAGTCATTACCATAACTTGCAATGTTCACATCTGGGTAAGACTGCTATCACTTTTCTTCCCTGAAATTGTGCATAGAACTTTCCAGCACTGTGAAAACTAATCAGTAGAACTGCAGCTTCCAGGTGAGTGCCAGTTAGATTTCTCTGTCCTATGACTCAAATACAGAGTAGTCAACATGAAGAGAACAAGAGAGTATGGAGTACTTCATTTTAATAGGACATCATCTCATGCTCCCTACCTCCAAAGCTCAAAGATCATCACAGAAGAGAGGATAAAAAGATTATAAGATGCCAGCGGTAGTAGGCATTTGCAGCAAAAAAATATATTCTAGACATGACAGGACCCTTATGCACAGGAACTTACAGGAGCTGTTACTGCATGTACAAGATCAAGTCTGTTAAGATAGATACCAGCATTGCTGGAGGGCTTATAAAATACCACCTCTAGCTGAGGCTATATTAGCAATGATGGCTGATAGGGATGGAGAGTCATTTTTCTTCATGTATGTAGCCACTGAGAGGCTATTCAAGCTCAAATAGATTGTCTTCTACCCAAGTATATACAGGTAGCATAAGTAGATTCAGTAGGTTAAAAAAATAAATAAAACACATGACGTTGAGAGGGAAAAATAGTGAGGGGGCTAAAAAAGAAAATTGAGGGAGGGAAATGGAGGTGGATTTGAACAAAACTTATTATATTCATAAATTAAATAATCAAACAATTTTTAATTTTTAAAAAATTAATTTCATCTCTTTGTAAAACTGCTCTAGTTGCCATGGCTACCAAAGACAAAGTCCAAAATGACATCAGTTATGCTCAGAGGACTAAAATGTTCAACACTTTTGTTGCTCCAGACACTTCTTCAAAATTTAACTTGACATAACCATATGTGGCTATACATGATTTTATATATCTATATAAAATCTAGGAGCCACAAATAGAGAAAATGCGATATTTACCTTTTTAAGACTGAGTTAGTTCACTTAATATTATCACCAGTTGTATCATTTTCTGCAAATGTTATAACTTCTTTTCTCTTTTGTAATAATCAGTTGTGTGTAGACACCATACTTTATCCATTCCTCTGTTGATAAACACCTAGGTTGGTTCCATAACTTAGTTATTGTGAATAGTATCATAAAAGGCACTTGCATGCAAGTTATCTCTGTGATATGTTGATTTGGTGCCCTTTGAGTAAATACCCAGAAGTGGTATAGAAGAATCATATGGTAAAGTTGTTTCTAGTTTAACTTTTGTAAGTCTCCATCCAGTTCCCTCACCATTGTATGCTCTTCTCTATTTCAGTACTGGATTTGAGGAAACAGCATCACAAAAATGGGGTGCTTGTTGTGTGATACTGAAAAGAATGGAAGGAAGTGTTATGAGAGGTTGGAAGAGGAGGAGAGCAGGTGACATCTTGGTGCATATGAACATAATTTAATTGCATCATTACTTTGACAATACCATTTGAATCATGAAGTTGAGTGTGCATAGGAAAACATAATATGGGATTGTGGGACCTGTGGATTCTTGACACTATTGATACAGCCATATCTAATCATATTTTTCTTTCTCTTTCCTTCTTTTTTCCTCTTTGACTTTGATCTATGCATTATTTGCCTGAAAAATCCTTTCTTACACTGTCTCTAAATGCTTATCAAATATTCTTTGAGTTATTTAAGACTTTCGTTTACTGCATGTAATTCTTAAAGCCATCTGTTGTACATTAGGATATTGTGCCAAAAACTAAATGTGGTCTGGCAAGATGGCTCAGCAAGAAAATGTGCTTGTTGTGCATGGGGTAACCTGAGCTGAATCTACAGAACTCACGTAAAGGTAGAAGGAGAGAACTCCACCAATTTGTCCCTTGACCTCTCCATGCACACCACAACATACGTGTTTTCACAGCAGATGTTCTCACGTACACATCATACACTCTTACAGCCACTTCTGTATGGTATTATCCTTGAAAACAAGCTTCTTTACAAGAGTCAATTCTGGTGGTCCTGTGGACTCTTGACATTCTTTCCCAGAAGGAATGAACAATGGGTGTCACAGGACCTTAGTCCTCCCAGACATTTCTGTGTAAGTCTCCCCTAACTGTACATGACCTCAGGGACTGAAGAGGTGCTGGAGTATATTGGCTGTGAAGGCTTCATCTATGTGGCTATGAGGAAGCCATTACCGATGATACGTGAAAGCTTTCTAGTGTGGTTGCTTTGAGGTCACTCACATTTATGTTACTGACGCCTCACCCATGCTTGTCAGCCCAATAAACTCATTGGTTCCCTATGGTGAACGGTGTTGAAATTGGACTATGCTTTGCATTAGGTTCTTAGGAGGAAAGGATAGATGTTGATCACATCACAATCTTCCCCAGGAAGGAATTTTAATAACACCCACAACCATCATTATAATTTTCTTCATCATCATCCTCATCCTCATTTTCAAGGCTTTTATTCAAAAAGTTAATCAAACATGGACTAACATCTCTTCATATTATCTTTCTTAACCAAGAAAGCATGTTAATGAGCCTTGAGGGTGATACTTTAGAATCAAGCCTGATTTGGTTCATCTCAGTCAATTTGTGCTAAACTCACAGAAATTTTACACAGCCGTAGTTCTTCTCAAGTTCTGAAAACAAGCTTTCTGAGGTTTCACTTTTGTTGTGGTGAGTTTGTGTATCTAGTGGGAAAGTGGGAAATTGACCATAGGAGCTAAACATTTTGTGTCATTAAGAAAAAATAATGAACAAACAAACGAAAAAAATCTACCTCTCAGAAAAAAATCTCTGTATTTTTAATACCTATGTTTAACCATTTTCCATACAACTTTATGAATATACCACTTCAATTTTAAGCAATAAGTTTGAACTCATTTTTGGAATGATTGAAGTATTGTAAGAATATTGCAAAAGAATATTTACAAAGCATTAATTATATTCAGAATTGAATAGGAGCCAATTTCTGTCTAGGAAAGTAACTATTGCATATCAAAATTCACAAACCTTTTGTTGGTTTATGGAAAATATTTTTAAAGGATATCTGAATGACTTGGCAGTAAATAAATATGTGTACTCACTACTGATACTGTCTGGAAGTTCTGATTCATGGAAGACGCCCCTCCATGAAAACAATGAGGACTTGGGTCCCTGAGCATAGCCTAGTATAGCATTGCTTAGCGTATATGAGGACCTGGGTGCAATCTTCAACTCCACAATATCATATTTTCAGGTGACCTCTTCATATATTCAGTACCATGTCAGGACTATGGTTACCTATTTCATTATCCTAGAAGGACAATTACATGAAAAGTTTTATCTGTAGTATTATGGTTCAAATAGTGATAAAATATAAAATACACAGATGTCAATTGCTTTCCTAACAATAAGCCAGAAAAGTCAGTAATAAAATAAGTTGGAAAAAAAAGCATGGCTTACACATTTCATAACCCAGAGATGAGTTTCTCTACGTATAAATGATTCATCAAATTTCAAGTCTTGAAACCTTGGAATACAGGCAGAGGGCTGTGCAATTTTCAACACATTTTAAACAGATACTCAGCTGATGCTTCAGCTCTGTGAAACTTGGGGTTCCCTGATGTGGGAAGTAAGAGGAGACTTAGAATGAATTTGATTGAATTATGAAACCTGCTTGGGTTCAATGTCTGTATCAGCATGAGTGATTAACTCAGCAGCGGTCTCACTTGGGTGCAAGATGTGAAGCAACGTAAGGAAGGACTCAAGAGTCTCCCTAGGGCACAGTAGCTACTCAGCTGTTATTGTTGGGCTGTGTATAAAACAAAAACACGCTTAATAATTAGAAATATTAAAAACATTCCAAATTTATTCTTAGATGGACTAAACGCTAAAATTAAATGTATTAAATGTATTTGAAGTATATACAATAATTACACCTGGAAGTACTTATTCTATTGTTAATGTGCATTGTTAATGAAACAGAATCTATATAACAAGTGGTTTATGGAGCCATTTTTAATCCAGAAAATGTAAGGAAAGGGATAAAGATTGAGGATAGGGTAATGTAATAATCATAATCTTTGATCATAAGAAAGAAATGAGCCAGGAACATTCCAAGTTGTACAGAAAACATTCTGGCTAAGACTAATTTCCATGAACACCATCGTGATTGCCTGAGGTACTTGGATACATTTTGCATTTTAATGCTACAATAATTAGCAAAATCTCATTCAAATTATTCAAGTGCATAATTATTGAGGAATGATGAGATGGTGAGGAAAGTTCCAGAGAGCTTTGTGGTGAGACCATTCTCACAATCCAAATATGGTGTCCATGTCTGCCTTCCATGTCCCCTGCTACAGTATCACAACTGTCCCATATGCTGTCCATGTCTGTCCTCCATGTCCCCTGCTACAGTATCACAACTGTCCCATATGCTGTCCATGTCTGTCCTCCATGTCCCCTGCTACAGTATCACACCTATCCCATACATTTTTCCTTCTGCCTCTTTGCCACATACACAGGTGTTTCTACATTGTACATTTTGTTTTTCTTTCTGGGGATGTTGTCAGGGAGCAATCACTGTGTTTGTTGACCATATTTTAGAAACTAATTCTTTTGGCAAAATCCCAAAAAAGGTTAAGCCACCAGGTTTCCATTTCGATAAATCATACAAGATTTTCAGGTAAAAAAAAAAAAGTTAGGAATCGAGCCCAGTTGTGTTTCCCTGAGTGCAATGCAGGGAGAAGTCCCCTATGTGACTGTTTATGCCCAGCATTTGTCATCCTCCATTTTTCTTTTAAAGGACCAGAACTGAGGAAGAGGGGCCTGGATCTCCTCAATGTACTACCAATCAACACTATCATGTTTAGAATAATCTAGGAGATGTGTTTCTGGCCAAGCCTATCGGGGATTATCTTGATTATGTTAACTGATGTGGGAGACCCATCTAATTGTGGGAGGGACCCTTTCCTAGACAGGGGACCCTGAAATATATGAAATGGAAGAAGGGAGCCACACACCAGCAACCATGCATTTGTAGCTCTCTGTTTCTTGACTAGGATGTAGTGTGAGCAACTTCCTCAAGCTCCTGCCACTGTGAGTTCCTGCCATGATGGACATGGAAGGTAGAAATGTGAGCTGAATAAAACTTTTCTTCCTCAAAAAAAAAATTAGTAGAGCGCATTGTTCAGCCAATGATACTGAACTGAACTTTCAAGATGAAAGAACATGGTGGCTATTGATTTGGGATCTTTGCACCTAGGAGCCATTGAAACACAGCCGAGTAATGTTGCCCATGTTACTGTGAAATCAAAACTAAAGACACCTTGAAGTCAGTGGTTCTCCACCTGTGGATCACGACTCCTTTGGGGGGTCCAATGGTCCTTGTATAGGGGTCGCCTAAGAGCATCATAAGACACAAATATTTATATAACAATTCATAATAGTATCAAAATTACAATTATGAAGTAGCAAAGAATATGACTTCATGGTTGGGTGTCACTACAGCAGGAGGAACTGTATTAAAGCGTCACCGTATTAAGAAGGCTGAGAATCATTGCTTTAAACAAATGTCAAGCCTTAGCAGAGCTTCTACCACCAACAAAGCTTTGGGTAAGAAGACAAGGAAATGGTGACTTAAGAGACTGAGTAAAAAGAAGACATCTGAGGATATAAAACCATCAACCTAGACAGAAGAATCCAACAGCAATTCCCATGTTAATACAGGACTTGGCAGTTCACAGCACCAAGCAGCAACAAAAGAATGAGAAAAATGGAGTGATGGCCATGAATATCTAGACCATGGATCAGGGACACTGTCTAGGAAACACACAGTATCCTGTGTTCTGGGTAAAAAACAGCATGAAAAGACTATATACTCACTTAAAATAGAATACAGGTAAAAAGCGGGAAGGGAAATTGTAAAGGAGAATGATATCATTATTTATTGCACATGTAAGAAATATGGGCCAGATTGCAAATGAAATATTAGTTTTCTCCAATATAGTTTCACTGGGGTTATAAGCCATACTTAAGAGTAGGCCTCAGCCAAGGTGACAGTCAGGCCTGAGCTGCTGCCAAGGAACATGTTGGGGTCTGTGGTTCCTCCTCAGCCAGAGTCTATGTTGCTGTCCATGGCCCATGTTGCCACCAAAATCCACAAGGAAGCCTGGGTTCTGGGCTGCCACCTGGGGCCATATTGGAGTCCAGGGACTATGTTAGTGCTTGGCCAATTCCCATCTGAGAGGACTGTGTTACCACCCGGAGCCATAGTGACAAACAGACCCAAACTGCTCCTGATAGCCATGTCTGCATCCATGGTCCTAATGTAGCTGGGGTCTGTGTTGATGTCTGTTTTCTGTGTTACCATAACGACTCATGCAAATCATGTGTTGAATCATGTGTTAAAGTATAAGGGCCATGCTGAGTGGGTCCTCCCTCACTAAAGAGCTGATCCCACCCCTTGCTGGCCCCACTCCTCATAAGAGAGCTGCCCTCACTTCTCCTTCCCCATACACACTTGGGAAAGCTGGCCCTACCCTCACCGTGGGCATGGAAGACCTGGCACTGCCCCTCACCTGAAATATATGTTGTCATCAGCCTGGACTGACCAACTCAGCAGTCACAAGGCACATATCCAGGGCTTTAATTGACACTATCCAACAACTACCCCATCTATGACCTGCTGTAATGTGTGAAGAGACTGGACCTGAGGAACCGTAACTCCAGGAGCTCCATGACTCAGGGCAACAACAGGATATCCTGGAGGGGATTCTGTGAGGGTCCAGCACTGATGGTATACCAGAGGCCAGAGACCTTGCACCTGAGCAACAATAGACTGCAACGAACATTTGCAAGTAAAGCTGTTTAGACTAAAGAGTATACTGCATGATACACAGCAGCTCCCAGTGCCACTAACATGAATGAAGAGGTGATGAGAGGCAGGAAAAATAGAGGAATGAAGTGGGTTTTGTTTTGTTTGCTTTTTTGTTGTTTGTTCAGGGTTTTTGTTTGGTGTTTGTTTTGTTTGTTTTAAATAATACTCTTATTTGTATTTTTTATTTGTATTTTATTTTTATTATTTCATTTTTGATGAGTGATATTTTGTATGCTGTGAATATGTGTTGCTCTGATTGGTTGATAAATAAGGCTGTTTGGCCAATGGTGAGGCAGAATAGAGTTAGGCAGGACATTCTAACTAGAGAGGAGGAAGAAGAAAGGCAGAACAGAGGAGATGCTGCCAGCCACCACAATGAGAAACAAGATGTAAAGATACCAGCCACAAGCCACGTGGCAAAGTATAGATTTAAAGAAATGGGTTAATGTAAGATGTAAGAGCAAGCTAGCTAGTGAAAAGCCTGAGCCATTAGGTCATACAGCTCGTAATTAATATAAGCCTATGTGTGTTCATTTGGGGTGTTGGGAGCAGGGCGGGACCAAAAAAACCAACTACCAATGGCACCCAATGACTCAAGTTTCCACCTGAAACCTGAGAATACTTAATAAGCGATTCTAAATGGGGCCAAAAGCAGGTTCCTGTTTCATGTCTCATGCAGGCCACAAGATGCCTTAGCATTCAGACCTAAGCACAGAATGGAGGATTCCCGCTGTGGTACACAGAGGTGTCTCCAAGCCACACAGTATACTGCATGGTTGATTTAGCTTTTGCCAATACAGACAAAAAAAGGTTTCTGGGTTCTGGGCTATAAGCTGCTTTAATGGAGGCATAGACCCACTGCTTCTGAGAGTTGATGGTATATATGGCCCAGAGCTGGAGGTAAATTACCTCTGCTATGTTGAAAAGCTGAAATGGGTGGAGTCAGCAGCCAAGTCTGCTGCTTTTCATTCTGGCCACACAGTTTAGCAGTTTAAAGTCTCTTCTGGCCAAAAAAGGATTATAGATTCACAATAAGGCAGATTCAGATGGGATAAACCCTAAACAGTTTGCAATGTGTGTAAAAATGTACATAGGTTTGGAAGAGAGAGGAGAAGGAATATAGACAGTTATATAAAGAAATAGAAAGTTTTAAAAAATAAAGTCTTTAAAGAGAAAGTAAAAGTAATATAAAAAATAAGCCATGTAAAGATGGAAATCACATAGAAAGTCTGGATTATATTTTCTTTGGTATTTTTAACTGCAGAGAGACATTTGATTGTAAAAACTGCTGAGTTAAATCAATGTGTATATTTTAAAGATATCTCGATTTCAAAATCTATGTCTAAGCCACATGAGAATAGGAAGAAGCAAAGTGCTAGAGAGGCCCACAGAAATCCACAAAGATACCCCCACAATAGACTGCTGGCAATGGTCAAGAGACAGCCCGAACTGACCTATTCTGTAATAGGATGGCCAAGCAATTTGTCATGCTAGAAACCCCATCCAATGACTGAGGGAACTGGATGCAGAGATCCACAGCTAGGCCCCGGGTGGAGCTCTGGGAGTCCAATTAGTGAGAAAGAGGAGGGTTTATATGAGCAAGAATTGTTGAGACCAAGGTTGGATAAAGCACAGGGACAAATAGCCAAACGAATGGAAACACATGAACTATGAACCAATGGCTGAGGGGTCACCAACTGGATCAGGCCCTCTGAATAGGTGAGACAGTTGATTGGCTTGATCTGTTTGGGAGGCATGCAGGCAGTGGGACCGAGTCTTGTGCTCAATGCTTGAGTTGGCTGTTTGAAACCTGGGGCTTATGCAGGGTCGCTTGGCTCAGCCTGGAAGGAGGGGACTGGACCTGCCTGGACTGAGTCTAGCAGGTTGACCTCAATCCTCGGGGGAGGCTTCACCCTGGAGGAGGTGGGAATGGGGGGTGGGGGTGGGGGGAAGGTGAGGGGGGCGGGAGGGGGGAGAACAAGGGAATCCGTGGCTGATATGTAGAACTAAATTATATTGCAAAATAAAATAAAATTAAATTTAAAAAAATCTATGTCTAAGGATACATTGCTTTGAAAAAGAGGTTCTGCTTTTGTTTCCACAGAAGATGAGAACCTGTGGATTGCTTCCAGGCTAATATGGTTTAAGCAACCAAGACCCCCTGAATGGTCTCCTATGACAACCATGGCCTAGATGATCCAACATCCAAAACAGCTTCAAAGCAACTGACTGAGACAATGCAGCCTCACAGACTACTCCAGTCAGGACTTGACTATAATTCTTAATTTTTTCAGAATCCCCATAAGATTATCAGCACCCCCTATCAGCAGGAAGTAGTATAAGAAGCTACTCACAAATTTCCAAAATACTGTTTATGAATGTTTACTTTTATTTAAAGTAAGTTGATTATAAATGCAACTCTTTTTAAGGAAGAAAAGGGGATAATATAGATATGATAGGATGAAAAGGTAGATTATTGAATCTACTTTCAAAGGGCAACAACTTGTTTAAAATGTTTTATATTGCTATAGATTTTAGTTTATTGATATAAATTTAAAGTTAATTTTGTTATACTGTATGTATATTTCTACTCTTGTTTAAAGTATTTTTGTGCACTTATTTGAAATTATAGTGTGTAGTTGAGAAATACAGATTAATAATTAGTTATCTGTGATAGTCAAACTTATAGTCATGTTAGTTAAGTTTTCTAGGTATACATAGATATATTTCAGTTAGGTAGGTAATGTTCAAACACTTCAAAGACCTATAGAATATGGCATTTAAAATGGTTTAAGAACTTAGACTTTTTGGACAGTGAGATATGTCTGCTCCTGCCAACACCAATTTACTTCAAAGGGGAAGATGAGCATCGAAGACACTCCATATGAAGTTTATCTTCCTGGCAAAAATAGCCATTTGGGCAAAAACCTGTTCTTGCCTGAACTGTTTGAAAAAATGTTGTATTGACTGGACATGCAGGACCCATAGGAAGGTGACCACTGAACTTTGCAAGATGAGATGGTCCTCCAGGTTCCTGCTTTGCAGAAGAAACTGCCAGACATTCTACAGGACACAGAGAGAAGTAATTGAGAGACTCTAGGCCTGTAGGCTAAAGAATGGATGCCCCAACATTACAGAAGAGCTTTGGGTAACTGTCCAGGTAGCCAACTGTCTCTGTCATTCCAGATTTTTGGAAGTTGCTTAAATGTACTTCCTGTTTACTTAGGTAATATTAATATCTTTCTGCGGTCTTTGATGTAGTTGAAGACTAGATAGTTATAATTATGATTTTCTTTGGTTATGGTAAGAGATAAGGTAGATATGAAACCTTAGACTCACAAATAGATGGATAGGATATCTTCTTTAATTTTGCCAAATACAAATAGACTAGATATTATAACCATAATTCTTGCTTGATGACTATTTTATTATATGAAATTTTACTATGTCAAAATTAAAATCTTCATTCTGAATGGAAAGAAAAGGGAAATGGTGGGTGATATTGTTCTGTACACTGTGAATATGTGTTGTGTTTCTAAAGTTTCCCTGGGTCCCAGCCTGCTGGTGGTCAGGACAAATCTCTCTCTCACCTGCCAGTCCCGCAGCCACTAGAACCCAAATAAACACACAGAGGCTTACATTATTTATGAACTGTATGACCATTTGCTCAAGCTTATTACTGACTAGCTCTTACACTTAAATTAACCCATAATTCTTATTTATGTTTAGCCACATGGCTTGGTACCTTTTCCCAGTTCTGCCTTCATATCTTGCTTCTCATGGCAGCAGCTGGCAGTGTCTCCTGACTCAGCCTTCCTGTTCCCAGAATTCTCCTCTCTCTTTGTCCTGCCTATACTTCCTGCCTGGCTACGGGCCAATAGCACTTCATTTATTAACCAATCAGAGCAACACATTCACAGCATACAGATATCCACAGCAGTGTTGCTCTGATTGGTTGATAAATAAAGCTGTTTGGCCAATGGTGAGGCAGATAGGGTTAGGCAGGACAGTCCAACTAGAAAGGAGGAAGAAGAAAGGCAGAGCAGAGGAGACGCTGCCAGCTGCCACCATGAGAAGCAGGATGTAAAGTACCGGTAAGCCACGAGCCACGTGGCAAAGTATAGATTTGTAGAAATGGGTTAATTTAAGATGTAAGCTAGCAAGAAGCCTGGGCCACTAGTCCATACAGTTCACAATTAATATAAGCCTCTGTGTGTTCATTTGGGTCTGAGTGGCTGCAGAACCGTGGGGCCACAGGGGCCCGGTGGGACCAGAAAAAATTCAGCTACACATTTTAAGTTTTCCTCTGGTGGGGGTGAAGGATAGATACAAGGGACTAGAAAATGAGTGGTGTTAGGGTGCATGATGTGAAATTCCCAAAGAACCAAAAAAAAAATCGTGTTTAAAAAAAAAAGAGAGTAGGCCCCAGACTAGTAGTAGACAGGCAACACAAGAGTAGCTCAGTAGTGTTTTTGTAGAATGTAATTTGTTTTGGTTGTTTATGATGGTTTCCAGTCTTGTGTTTTTGTTGGTTTTATTTGTGTATGCTTACATGCATGCTTCTTGTGTCATTTTGCATTTTTTAATTCTTTTTTTTAAATTTCCCTGTGTATTTTTGAAAGAAAGAGAGAAATAAGGTATAGAGTTGGAGGGGTGGGGAGGTGGGGAGGATCTGGGAGGTGATGGGGAAGGAGAAATCATACTCAGAGTATATTACATGGATTTTCAGTATAAAAAAGAATATATTGGAAAAAAGAAATATGGGTCAATAATTTTAAAATAAATAATTTTAAAATAAAGATGGGACAGTAAAAATAATTAAGAAAAACAAAAAGTAAAGGGCCCCCTGAGCAGCAGGCACCGAAATAAGTGTGTAATGATAACTTGTCACACAGCAGGGGAAAACAAAGACGGGACTTTTTAGGGGTTTGCTTAAACCCACAGCTAATATTAAATACATAGAAAATGCTGCTGATATTCCAGGAGAACAGATGCTGCAATAAATGAGAGACAATTATGTGGAAATATGGAAACCAATCAGCTAATCAATCAATAAGTTAGGAGCTATGAGTATTAATACTAAGAATAAATTAAGACTTTATAAGAAATGGGAAACACTAACCATGTGGCTTCATATTTTCATAGAATTATAAATATGGATATCGATTTAGCCATAAATAATTGTGTAACTATGTTAAGCAATTTGGTTGTAGGAAAGCAACATAGGAAATCAATGCAGTATGTCCAATACTAACAAATCAAGACATAGAGTACAGCTTTTTTAATGTGGGATGTTGGTAAAACTGTGAGCTAGAGGAGTTGAGGTTGGCTCTTTACAGAAGGTCTGGGTCAGGGAAGACATGAAATGAAATGGTGAAGAGTTTGTATGAAAAGACATTTAACTACAAAATAAAAGGCAAACAAACTTTCTTCACATTCAACATCAAGTGGCATTGAAGTCAGCCACCTCAAAGGCTGCTTATATCCTTTTTAGAAATCTTGATGTCAGTTGTTAAGGTAGTTTGAGTAAGAATAGACCTCATAGGCTCATATATTTGAATGCTTATTCATCAGGGAGTGTCACTACTTAGAAGGATTAGAAGGTGTAGCTTGTTGGAGGAAGTGTGCCACTGAGGGAAGGCTTTGAGATGGCAGAAGCTCATGCCAGACCCAGTGGCTCTTCTCCTCCTGCCTCCTATGGGTCTGGATATGGAACTCTCAACTACTTCTCCAGTACCATGTCTGCTTACATTTAGATGTAAGGAATGTTCAAAATAAAAGTCATTAAGTAGGCCGGGCGGTGGTGGCGCACGCCTTTAATCCCAGCACTCGGGAGGCAGAGCCAGGTGGATCTCTGTGAGTTCGAGGCCAGCCTGGTCTACTGAGTGAGATCCAGGAAAGGCACAAAGCTACACAGAGAAACCCTGTCTCGGAAAAACTAAAAAAAAAAAATAAAATAAAAATAAAAAATAAAAAAATAAAAAATAAAAGTCATTAAGTAGATATACACATACACACATCTAAATAATAAAATTTGATCCCATCTATGCCCCATATCTCCTCCAACTCCTACCATATATATATTCCAAAGATGGTCTTCCCCCCAACTTCAATTCCATAATCTTTTTTGAAAACATACTAAGTCCAATTTGTGTGGCTTATATGTGTATGGGTATGGGACCATTCACTGAAGCATAGGAAACCTACCAGTAACCATATCTTCACAAATGAAAAATTCTCCCTCCCCTAAAAACAGTGGATTGCCAATAGCTCTTCAGTAAGTGGAGATGCCTGGATATTATCTACCCATCTATGCTGGGGGATTTTGGCTAGTATGATCTTATGCACATCTTATACAGATAACCCCAACTGCTGTGAGGTCATGATTGCAATAGTCATATCATGTTGAGGAGATAGCATTTGGCAGCATCCCTCCCCATCCTCAGGCTCTTACATTCTTTCCACCACCTCTTCCATAGTGTGTCCTGTGCCTTGCTGGTGGTCGGGTTAATATAGATATTAATACAGATAATTAAAATAGGTGTCCTATTTATTGCAGATTACTCTCTGATGATATTTTATTTGTATGTTAATAAATAAAGTTTGCCTGGAGATCAGAGGAAATAGCAAGCCATTTTAAGTAAACACAAAAGTCAGGTAGTAGTAGCACACACCCTTAATCCAATCACTTGGCAGGCAGGGTCTCTGTGTATTCAAGGCCATACTAGGGAACAGAGCCAAGCGTGGTGACACACGCCTTTAATCCAGTACCAACTATAGAGACCTGGAGGTCTGTACAGACATGCAGTGACAAGAAAGTAAGGTAGCTGGGCTAAGAGCCAATGAGAGGGCAGAACAACAAGGCAATAAAAGCCTGGGTAGATAGGAAGTTGTGGCATTTTGGAAGTTGCAGAGCTGGTGAGGTAAGGTTGGCTGGTGGCTCTAACTATTTCCCAGATCTCTAAGGCTTTCACCCCTATATTTGGCTCTGTGTTTTATTTAGTAAGACCACTTAGAAATTCAGCTACATTGCTCCATCTCTTATTCTCTATATTCTTACCAGTTATCCAGCTGTTCATTGGCTACTACCCACTGCAAAAAGAAACTTTTCTAGCCAAGGGTGAGAGCTGTGGGGAGCCAGATCAATCCAAGACTTTCCCAGAGGCCCTGATGAAAGGAAAGGGGGAACTTTAGTTCTGTGTCCTTGGCCAAGAGTGGACTTAGCAGGGCCAGTCTAGGGCTGGAGCCAGAGCCTTGGAGGAGTCAAGACTGCAGTTTCTGCGGACCTGACTCTTCCCCCTGATCTGTGGCTATTGGTCCTAAGCAGCTCTATCTGAGTAGCCCATGTTCTCTTTGCCAACATTGTCTGACTTATCTTTCAGCTGATCTTGCCCGTTCTTGCCCCTGCAAATAGTATATATGATGTTTTAGTTCTTTTTGTTTTATTTAAATAACATTTTTTCAGTTATTTTACATACCAATAGCAGTTTCCCCTCCTTCCTCCCTCCAGTCCCCCCTCCCTGCGCCCCCCCCCCCCACTTCCCATCCACGCTCTCCTTCCACTGATCCTCCTCTTGTCCCCATTAAGAAAGGGGCAGGCCTCCCATGGGCTTGAACATAGCATGGCACATCAAGTTGAGGTAGGACAGAGCTCCTCCCCCTGCATCAAGGCTGGGTAAGGTAATCCAGCATGGGGAACAAGTTCCCAAAAGCCAGCTAAGCACCAGAGATAAGTCCTGATATCACTAAGAGCTTTATAAAGAGACCAAGCTGCGCAACTGTCTTCACACACGCAGAAAGCCTAGGTCAGTCCTATGAAGGCTCCCTAACTGTTGGTCCAGAGTCCATGAGTGCCCACAAGCTCAGGTCAGTTGTCTCTGTGGGTTCCCCTATCCAGCTGTTTCTGTGGGTTTCCCTGTCATGACCCCCCTGGATCCTACCATACCTCTTCCCTTTCTTCAGCAAGACTCTTGGACCTCAGCCCAGTATTTGACTGTGGATCTCTGCATCTACTGGATAAAGGCTCTCTGATGACAATTAGGGTAGTCACCGATCTGATTACAGTAGATAGCCAGTTCAGGCACCCTCTTCACTATTGCTAGGAGTCCTAGCTGGGTTTATCTTTGTGGATTCCTGGGGATTTCCCTGGCATCAGGTTTCTCCCTAACCCCAAAATGCCCATCCCATCAAGATGTCTCTTTTGTTACTATCCTCTTCTGTTCTGCCCCTAACCCACCTCCCATACTCAGCCTGCCCAACCTGCTTCCTCAAGATTCCATCCCTGTATCTCCCTTCCCCAGCCCCCAGTTCACCCAGAAGATCTCTTCTATTTCCCCTTCCCAGGAAAAACCATGCATCCCTCTTTGGGCCCTCCTTGTTATCTAGCCTCTCCGGGAATGAAAACTAAAGAAGATAAGAAATAAAGAAGACAAAAGAAATATCTGGGACCAGGAGAACTTGCATAAGCTGATGACTTATGCCAAGCAAGTTGCTGACCTAAGCATCAGTTGTTGAAGATGTTGTCTTCTGACCACTGGATATGTTTTACATCTTTGTCAAAAATCAAGTATGTGTCAAAAATCAAGATGTGTAGACTTATATCTATATCTTTAATTCTAGTTCATTGATCTAGGTGTCTGTTTTTGCAGTATAATTGGAAATCAGGTATAGTGATACATCCTGCAGTATCGTTTTTATACAAGCTTGCTTTGGTGAACAGTCTTTCATGCTTCCTTGCCAATTTTGGGGTTGTCTTTTCTATGTCTGTGAAGAATGGTGCTGGAATTTTGACTGCGCTTGCATTGAATCTGTGGATTGCTTTGGTAGGATGGTTATTTTCATAATATTAACCCTTCTGATTCATGAACATAGTATGTCTTATCACCCTTTATTATCTTCCTAAATTCTTCCTCCCATATCTTAAAATTTTCTTCGTGGGGCTTTTCTTTCCTTGGTGAAGATTATTCTATGATTGTTGCTTTGTTGATATTGTGGATGAGATTGCTTGCCTGATTTATTTTTCAGTATATTTATTGACATTTGTGGAAGCCATTAATTTTTTTGTATTAGTTTTGTACCTTGTCTCTTTACTGAATTTGTCAGCTCTTAAAGTTTTTTAGTGGATCCTATAGCATGTCTTATTTATAGAATCCTATTATTTGCAAATGTAGATATCTTTACTTCTTTTCTTATGTGTATCCCTTTTATTTCCTTCCTTTGTCTTATTGTTCTGACTAAGACTTTAAGTACTATATTGAATAAAAGTGGAGAGTGTGATCACCCTTGTCTTGTCCCTGATGGTAGTGAAAACTTTAGAGTTTATCTCCTTTAGCACGGTGTTGGGTATGAATTTTTCATTTACAACCATTATTATGTTGGGGTGTAAGCCCTCTTTCCCTAACTTCCCTAAGACTTTTAGCAAAGTTTGTATAAGTGAACTGGAACCACAGACATGAGCATCACCAACAGTTTCCCCTCTCAGTCTCTCCCCGCATCCCCTTCCTCTGTTCCAACCCCACCCCTCCATCCACTCCTCCTCCTTTCTGTTTAAGGAAGGGCAGGTCTCCCATAAATATCAACAAAACATGGCATACTAAGTTGCAGTAAGACTGAACACCTCCCCATGTATTAAGGCTGAGCAAGGAGACCCAGTTTGAGGAGTAGCGTTCCAAAAACCAGTAAAAAAAAAAAGTCAGAGACAGCCCCTGTTCCCACTATTAGGAGTCTCACAAGAGGACAAAGCTACACAAGTGTAACATATATGCAGAGTGTCTAGGTCAGTCCCATGCAGGCTCTCTGGTTGTTGATTCAGTCTCTATGAGCCCCTATGAGCCCAGGTTAATTGATTCTGTGAGTTTTCTTGTGTTTTCCTTGACCCCTTCGGCTCCTACAATCCTTTCTCCTCCTCTTCTGCAGGATTCCCAAACTCTGCCTAATGTTTGACTGTGGGTCTGTCTCTGTTTTCATCAGTTGCTGGATGACACCTCTCTGATGACAACTGGGATAGACACCAACCTAGTCCCAGGAGATGGCCAGTTTAGGCTACTTATCTGCTATTGCTAGGAGTCTAAGCTTGGGTCTCCTTTATAGATTCCTGGGGGATTCCATTGTGCCAGGTTTTTATGTGACTCCCAAATGCCCCCACTTTTCCAGTAGTCTCTTTCAGTACTCTCCCACTCCTTCCCCCCTTAACCTGATCACGCATGTTCCCATCTCCACCCACCCTCAGTCCACTCACAAAATCTCTTCTATTTCCCCTTCCCAGGGAGATCTTGGTGTCCCCCCAGATCTCCTACCCTCTCTGTTACCTACCCTCTCTGAGACTGTGGATTGTAACATGAGTATTCTTTATTTTACACTAATATGTACTTATGAGTGAAAACATACTATGTTTGTCTTTCTAGGTCTGGGTTGCCTCACTCAGAATGATTTTCTCTGGTTCCATCCATTTGTCTTCAGATTTCCTGGTGTCCTTGTTTTTCACAGCTGAGTAATGCCCCATTGGGTAAATGTACCACATTTTCTTTATCTGTTCCTTGGTTGAGGGACATCTAGGTTGTTTCCAGGTTCTGGCTATTACAAACAAAGCTGCTATGAACATAATTGAGCAAGTGTCCTTGTAATATGATAGAGCATCTTTTGGTTATATGCCTAAGAGTGATATAGCTGGGTCTTGTGGTAGGTTTATCCCCAGTTTTCTAAGAAACCACCACAATGACTTTCAAAAATGACTGTACAAGTTTGCACTCCCACCAGTCATGGAGGAGTGTTCCCCTTGCTCCATATCCACTCCAGGATGAGCTGTCACTTGTGTTTTTGATCTTAGCCATTCTGACAGGTGTAAGGTGGAATCTCAGAGTCGTTTTGATTTGCATTTCCCTAATGGTTAAGGATGTGGAACAATAAGTGTTTCTGGGGCATTTGAGATTCTTCTGTTGAGAATTCTCTGTTTAGATTGGTATCCCATTTTTTAATTGAATTATTTGGTTTGTTGATGTCAAGTTTCTTGTGTTCTTTATATAATTTGTAAATCAGCCTTTGCACAGATGTGGAGTTGGTAAAAATCTTTTCCCATTCTGTAGGCTGCCATTTTGCCATATTAACAGTGTCATTTGCTTTACAGAAACTTTTCAATTTCATGAGGTCTCACATATTAATTGTCATCTTAATGCCTGTGCTAATTGTGTTCTGTTCAGGAAGTTGTCTCCTGTGCCAATGCATTTGAGATTATTTCCCACTTTCTCTTCTATCAGGTTCAGTGTATCTGGATTTAGATGAAAGAAATGTAAAGGACAACAATGGACAAGTCACTGTTCTTGAATAGTAGCACAAAAGAACAAATAAAGAGGTCATTTAAAGTGTGGCTGTAGTTTAGGAGATGGCTCAGCATTCAAGAGCACTTACTGCTCTTCCAGAGGACCTGAGTTCATTTTCTAACATGCATGCCAAGCAGCTCACAACTGCCTGTAACTCCAGCTCCAGTGGATCTGATGCCCTCTTCTGGATTCTCAAGCACATAGATACTCACATGCACATATTTCAAAAACAATTAAAATAATTTAAAAGTGTAGCTTTGTATAAAATATGTGCTTGGTCAGCAGATAAGAACAACAATTTAATGAAATATCATTAAATCAGACAGCATTTGTAGTGTCCCAAAATCATATTTTTAAAAAATCAAGATAATTACAAACAAAATGTCTTTCAAATGAAAAGGAAAAGCCTTTCAAATTCTAGAGAGAAAAAATACAAGTAATAAGATATTTACCAGACCTACATCATGAAAGCAATCTTGCCTTTAAAGTAATAGAAAAAAATATGAGATATATAGATATATAGATATATAGATATATAGATATGAATATAAAACATTTATAACTGGTAAAAATGAATAGAAACAAAAAAATTAAACTAAGAAAAATCTCTTTTTAAATATTGCAGTTGGGAAATAGCTATTTTTTATTTAGTTTTACATATTAATTAATTCTATTAGTATGCATATCACAATGCATCCTGTTTATTTAACAGGCTTTAGACAGGGTTCTTCAAAGGAAAAGAGTAGTTTTTTGGTTGTTGTTTTTGCCTAAGAAAAAGTTTTTCACTACTGTGGTGGTTTGAATAGGCCTATATATTTGAATGTTTAGTCACCAGGGAGTGGCACTGTTTGAGAGAATTAGAAGGATTAGGAGTTGTGGCTTTGTTGGGGTAGGTATGGCCTTCTTGGAGGAAGTTTATCATTGGGCGTGGGCTTTGAGGTTTCTCTCTGCCCACAGATCAGGATGTAGAACTCTCATCTACTTCTCCAGCACCATGTCTGCCTGTGTGCTGCCACATTCTCTGACATGATGATAATGGATGAAGTCTCTGAAACTGTAAACAAGCCTCAAATTAAATGTTCTCCTTTATAAGAGTTGCCTTGGTCATGATGTCTTTTCATAGAAATAGAACTTGACTATGACAACTATTATGGAGGCTAGAGGCACAGAGTCAAGAACCATAGCATGAGTTGGTATCTGGAAATGCAGAAGAGCTAATGGCTCTGTTATATTCCAACTCCAAAGGCCTGAAGAAAGTTTGTAACTGTGGTTTTCATACAAAGATTAGCAGGTTCCAGACCCAAACTCATGAACATTTAAAGCTTCAGCTCAGTTCTGAAGACATAAAAACCCCCAGTGTCCTAGTTGGAAAGGCAGCAAGCAGTTGGAATGCTCTTTTACTCACAGCAAAGTCAGGGGTTTTTGTTCTGCTCAAGGCTTCAATTGTCTGGAAGAGCCTCAAGTACAATTATGGAGATTGATCTATTTCAGCTAGCAGCTGAATTGTTGATCTTACCCAAAAATCACCCTCACAGAAATACCAGAATATGGTATTCAAAAATTTGGGCACTCTGTAGATTACTCAAGTTCACATTTAAAATGACCATCACACATGATATTTTGTTAGTATGCCCCTTTTTGTGTTTCATGTCCAAATCTCTCATTCTTATGAATGCATTAGTCATTGGATCACGACCTACTCTACTTCAGCTTGACTTAGTATTATCTGGATTACACCTACACAGACTCAGTTTCACCATAAGGTCTCATTCATAGCATAATGGGCCAGAACTTAAGTATCTCTGGAAAATGATATAATTCATCTCAAAGCAAATATTCATAGTTGGAAGCTGATGGGATTGATAGCCAAGCACATTATCATAGGCCAGTGGATGCTTTCTAGAATCTTTTAAAAACATTTTTGGAAAATAGGACACAGAGGTCACTTATGCCATAGTCCTTTTATTGTGGACCAACACCTAATGTCTAACAATTTTGAAAGGTATTAGAGTAAATTTAGCACTAATACAAAATTTATTAGTTCCTATAATATTATTAGTATAGCCTCCAACCTAGTAAATAATTTTCATTTTAAAGCCAGGGTAGAAAACTGAGGAGAAAATGGCCAGTAGTCATTGCTTTCAGGGTACAATATGGTACAACTGCTTTGGAAAATTGTTTGGCAGTTTCTTCTAAAAATGAAGTGTAACATTTTCCCGTGTCATGAAGTCTACTCTTGAATCTATATTAAAGGAAATGGGCGCATATGTTCCCCGCTTGACACATACAGGAACACTCATAACACCACATACTAGAAGGAACCCACATTCCTACCAGTCAGAAACCAATAAATGCATAGCGAGACATCCATAGAGTAGAATATTTCTCAGCAATAAGAAAAAATGAAATAGAGCCACAGTCACAGCATGGGTACATTTCATAAAGAGAATGTGGAACAAACCAGGAGCAATGTGCACTTACATATCAGAGGTAATAGGAGGTGGCAGGCACACTGCACCAGTTGTTATTCCCTAGGGCAGCCATCAGCTGGGAAAAGTCACCAGGTCACTTTCTGTTGTGGTAGAGATAGTCTCTGATTTGCATTGAAAATGCTTACATATGTGTTTGGGTATGAAACTTTATTAGGATATGCACTAAAGGTGAGTTTAAATACAGGTATGGAAAGGAAACTCAAGAATCTGTAATGTACTGAATATATACCTATCTGAAGAACAAATACAAATGGTTAGCAATGCATGAAAAAATGTTTGTCATTATTTGCCTTCAAGAAAACACAAATCAAAACTATGAGATATCATCTCACTCCAATTAAAATGGCTATTCCAACAAAATACACAGTCAAGTATGTGGAAAAAAGAAACTCTTAAAACACTGTGGCTGAGGGGCTAGAGAGATGGCCCAGAGGTTAACAACACTGGCTGCTCTTTCCAGAGGTCCTGAGTTCAATTCCCAGCAACCACATGGTGGCTTTCAACCATCTGTAATTCAATCTGGTGCCCTCTTCTGGCATGTAAGCAGAACACTGTATACATAAATAAAAAAATGTAAAAAACAAAACAAAACACTGTGACTAGGAATATAAATTAGTACAGCCATTATAGAAAAGAACTCATTATGGTGAGTTCTCATAAAAAAATAAAATAAGAACTGTATCATACCCTCAGACCATCCAAGTGGCCTGGAAGAGACAGAGACAAGACAAGCAGCCTGGATGAGGCAAAGACTAGTAGAGCTGCCTGGAAGAGGCTCAGATCATCCAAGTTGCACGTGACACTATTCTACCTTTGGGGTGCCTGCAGGCTGTGCAGTGAGCTCCAGGTTTCCAGACTTTGTGAGTTGTCACCCATGCTAAGTGGACTTTTGTGGTTGATATATTGTGCACCCTAATAAAACTTATCTGGGGATCAGAGAACAGAACAGCCACTAGGTTAGACACAGAGGCCAGACAGTGGTGGCACACACCTTTAATCCTATCACTCAGGAGGCAGAGATCCATCTGGATCTCTGTGAATATAAGGCCACACTGGGAACAGAGCCAGGCATGTTAGCACACATACCTTTAATCTCAGCACTTGAGATCTCAAGTCTTTGCTTGGGAAGGACACACGCCTTTAATCCCAGGAAGTGATGGCAGGAAGCAGAAAGGTATATAAGGTATGAGGAACAGGAACTAGAAGTTTTTAAGCAGTTCAACTGAGATCCCTTCCAGGTGAGGAGGACTCAGGCTTCCAGTCTGAGGAAACAGGATCGGCTGAGGAGTTGGCGAGGTGAGGTTGGCTGTAGCTCATTCTGTTTCTCTGATCTTTCAGCTTTTGCCCCAGTATCTGTCTCCGGGTTTTCAATTAATAAGACCTTTTAAGATTTGTGTTACAGGCTTTGGTGACGCAACTGTTTTTGAGGCATTTCTGCTCCTGTGAGTAATCCCTCATCCAAATTCCTCTAAGTAACCCCAATGAAGTTCATTGGTTCAAAAAGCAAAAGCACATCAGCACAACAATTAAAATCAAAATATATTGTATGAAAAATAATTAAGTCAATTAAAAAAACAACAGCAACAACAACTAGATCCTAGGATGATGAGATGATTCCTAGTTATACACAGAAAGGAAAAAAATCAGCACCCCAAAGAGATATCTGTATACTCATGTTTATTGCAGCAGTATTCACAGCTAAGATAGGGAACCTACTTCAGTGTTCATAAAATGGGATACATATATACCTAGTGAAATATAGTATTCATGCAAACAGAAAAATAAAATATTACTAGATGTAGTAAATGGAAGTGGGGGTTATTATATTAAGTAAAATGAGCCAGATACTGAAAAATAAGCATCACCTAATCTCATTAGGATGTGGAACTAACAAACTTGCCTGAATGTGTTATAGTGACTAACAGAGCTCGTGCATGATTGACAGAGTGGCAGGAAGGCTGGTAAAAGGAGGTGGGATTTTATTAGTACATACTATATGCATATGTGAAATATATCATACTGGGCCCAGTTAATACACATAATCAATACATGTTAGTCAAAAACAAAGATAATAATGGATAAGAGAAGGCCCTAAGGGATAAAAGAATTAGAAACTTGATTAGAATAATAAAAGTAAAAGCCCTGACAATTATTTGCTTCTTTGTATTTTGTGCCTGCATGATTTTCACAAAACAAAAACTACAAAAAAGTTAATATTTACATGTATTCTCATTGCTAATCGCTATACACATTGATATATACCTTTCCTTAAAGTTCATTTTTCCTCTGGAACGTATCTCACCAGCTGTTCATTCTTAGTGTTTTTTAAGAAAAATAAAATGTCTAATTCATCTTGAATGATAACTCTGTTAGTCTAACAGTATATTGAGAGGTATACTATGATACATTACGAATACACAGAATATTCGGAGGTATATCAAATTACGGAGGTACAAAGGTTGGTATAAGACACCCAGTCCTGTAAGATGAGTGTGCTGTCCCAGGAAACAGGTTAACAATGTTTAAACACCCTTTCTTGTGTCACCTGAGAAGTGGAAAGCTGTTTTGCTGTGCATTTCACAACTACCGAGTGACACAGGGGTGAAGCAGCCCCCTTCTCAATATTCAGTTCTAGCTGAATTACTTGGTAGCTTAGTAAGTGAGCCAAGTGTGGGAGACAAGATGTGCCAGTTTCTGCTTGTAGATCTGAAGAGCTTGTGTGACACAGGCTAGCTCCTGACAGAATAATGGAGGGACAGATGACAGTGTAAGGCACATTTGCCAGCAGCTGTGGACTTTGTCAGGACCAAAGGATGCCTGAATTTTACCAATGGGCTAAGTGCAGGCTGTGCTCTGGGCTCCTGTCATGGTCGGTGCTGGCTGAAGACCCCTGAGGTCTTGTCCCATAGGTTTTCCCAGATGAGTCATGGGAGCTCAGCACCATAAGCTAAAGTTGAACACTGTCTATTTTTAAAGCCAGAAGCCAGATGAGGAGACACAGCTGCAAGAAAGAAAACATCTGTCCAGCAAGGTCCCCAAACAGCACAGGGAAATCATATACTTTCAAGCATTGCTACTCAATGTTCACAAGTTCAAATCTAGTTTTGATCAGACCCCATGAGGTGTCCCTGGACCATCCCTTCCCCATGTCTCAGATGAGAAGAGAGTCACTTGTTAGATTTTTGAACATATTTAGGAACTGCACAGTCTGGGAGCTGGTTGAAAACACATTTTATATCTTAAAGTTCCCATGGAGATTTCTATTAACCTCAGAAACATTAAAGGTATGTTCATTTTTAAAGAGAAAGGGGGTTTTGTTTTCTAAAACTATTTTTAAGTGGAAATGAGTGATCAACTGACTTGAAATTTTGCCTTCCTTCTTGTTGGCCCTGTTTTATGTACAGGTTAAATTTCCTAAATCAGATCTACAGGCTGCCACGCGGCTCAGGCGGGTGAAAGACACCCATGGGGCAGCCTGGGTCCTCACTGTCCCAGGTACCTGAAGGCATCCAGAGGCCTGTAATGCAGGACGGGTGGGTTCTGTTATGATGAGCAAGTATATGGTGGAGAAAAGGAAGAGAAAGAGGCGAAATGGTTCTGGTGTTGCGGTAAGAGGCAGATCTGAAGAAGAGAGGGTGGTGAGGAATGGGCTGATGTTGGTGGCCTGCTTGCCACCATGGACCACGGTGATGTCTGGGATGCTGCCTAGGGCCATGTCTGTGTCCTTGGTCTTACTGAAGCCAGGGTCTGTGTTAATGTCTATGACCCATGTTGCCACCAAGGCCACATTGATGCCCAGGGTCTGGATTGCCATCTGTGGCCATTTTGGTGTCTGGGGGCTATGCCGTCACTTGAGCCATGTTGATCTGAGTGACCTATGCTGCTACCAGGGGACATGATGACATCTGGGCCTCAGCCACTGCCATGGGCCGTATCTGGGTCCATGTTCCTGCAGCAGCTAGGGTGTGTGTTGATATTCATGACTTCAGTAACCACTGAAGGCCATGTGGATGACCAGGTCAGGCCTGACACCTGAGTCCATATTGGTGCCCAAGGGCCATGTTGCCACCAAGGCCATGGTAATCTGGATATCCTGTGCTGCCACCAAGGACCATGGTGATCTCCAGTGTGGGGCCATAGCTCCTGATACCTCCTAAGGCTGTGCAAATGTTCATGGTCTTGGCTGTCACCTGAGACCAGGTGGGGATCTAAGGGTCATGCTGCAGCCAGGGCCATACAGATATGAATGGTCTGTGCTGCCATAAGGTGCCATGGTGACATCCAGGCCCAGGCTGCAGCTGGGGGTCACATATGAGTCTGTGTTGATGTCTGTGGCTCCTGATACTATCAAAGGCCATGCTGATGTTATGGCTTTGGGCCATCACTGGACCATGTTGGTCTCTGAGAGTCACACTGCCACTGGAGCCATGGTGACATCAGAGCCCAGGCTGCTGCTGCTAATGTCTACCACAGCCAGGGTCTCGGTTTATATCCGTGGCCCATGGTGCCACCAAAGGCCACACAGATGTCTGGGGTCTAGGTCACAACCTGTGGCCATGTTGGCACCTGAGGGCCATGCCACCACTGGGGTCACACTGATCTGAGTGGCCTATGCTGTTATCTGAGGCCAGGGTGTCATCCAGGCCCAGGCTGCTACCTAGGGCTGTATCTGGGTCCATGGCCCTACTGCAGCCAGGGTCTGTGTTGATGTTCATTGTTCCTGATACCATCGAAGGCCGTGATGATGCCGGGGGTCAGGGCTACTACCTGGGACCATGTTGGTGCCTGAGGGCCACATGGGGCCGAGGTGTTGTCCAGGCCTGGGCTGCTGCCTAGAGCCACATCTTGGTCCGTGGCCCAGCAGCAGTCAGTGTCCAAGATGATATCTTGTGTCCACGCCTCCTGTTACCACTGAGGAATGTGCAGATGCTGGGGATCTAGGCAGCCACTGAGACCCTGTCAGTGTCTGAGGGCCTTCCTGCCTCAGGGCCATATGTGATCTGTCTGGCCTGTGCTGCTACCAGGGCCATGGTGACGTCCCGGGCCCAAGCTGCTGCTGAGGGCATGTCTGGGTATGTGGTCCTACTGCAGCTGGGGTCTGTAATGATGTCCACGGCCCGTATTGCCACAGAGGTTCATAGGATCCATGTGTTTTGAAATACAATGGCTGTGCTGAGCCAATCTGCCCCTCACTGGCTCTGGGTAGCTGGCCCTGCCACTCGCTGGTCACTGCAGCAAGAAAGCTGCTCCCCCATGGGAGAGCTGGCCCCCACACTTGGTAGAGATGGCCTCACCCCTCACAATGGATGTGGGAGGGCTGACCCAAATGGCATGGGCCTAGAAGAGCTGGCTCTCTTCTTTGCCTGGTGGGGGCAGTCCTAGTGATCTGGACCAACCAGCCCAACTACCACCCACACCCACATTCTGTGCCTTGGGTTGGCCCACCCTAATATTTACCCTATCTGTGACCTGCTGGGGTGCGTTAAGGGACTCCCGTTGCTCCTAGAGTTGCTTCTCACAAACTATCCTTCTTAGAGTTTGAGATGGACTCTGTCACTCCTCAAGAACTGGCCAAGTTATCTAGGCTTACTGGCCAGAGAGCCCTGTATCTTCCTGTATCTGCCTCCCTCGTGATGAAATTATACATACACACCACCACTCCAAGCCCTTTTACATAGATTCTAGGGTCAAAGGCAGGTCCTTGTTTCCTCAAGGTAACTAACTGAGCCATGTCTCCAGTCCTGAGAAAAATCTTAAATGTCTCTCAAAAAGACCATGTATTAAAGGCATGTTCTGCAGTATTTGGAAGTGGTGCTGAAATTATGTGTGTGCCTCTACTAGGTTCCTCAGGAAAGAATTTAAAAACAGCTTGGCTCATGTATGGCCATAAATCCATCCCTCTGGGAAGCTTCCTTACAAGTCCAAAATCTTCCTATAAGAGCATTACACAGATAATATTTTTTCTTTCCCTTTTCATGAACATGGAAGCTATTTCTCGGTTGATCCGAGCCAGGACAATTGCTCCCACATAACCAGTTTTGGTGGGCACAGTTCGCAGCCCGAACAGCTGTGAGTTTTATTCCTGTGTTATCAGTTTGCATTTTAGCTCTTATAGTTTTGGGGTGAGCACAAGGTATCCATTAAAGAATGGACTTAGTACTCCATCTTGACTGGAATCTGGTTATATAATCTAACTTGTTGAATTGACTGGTTGGCTCATTTATTTCACCCAAAAACAAAAGGATTAGGCTTCAGAGTTTGACTAAATCCCATCAATATTTAAATAGCCTTCTCATTAATTTCATTTTATGAGCAAGCCATAATTATTTTTTATTTCCTTTTTGGCCTAGAAATTTTTGTTCTCTAACATCAGAAATATGAATCAGTGAATAAGCCAACCCCCTTTTCTAATTTTAAATCTTATTTCAGTTGTTCTATATATATATGTTCCCCACCATATGAACCATGAAAGAAAAATCCCAAATCATCAAAATCCCTATTTATCTGTCCTTGGGAAGAAGCCTACCTCAGCAAACCCCATAACCATTTCCTGTCTTCCACTTCTGTTGAGGTTCTGGTTAAAATTCCCCATAGCTCACAATATGTACAGTAAAATACCAGCAGGTTTTTAGTGCAACATAACCTCATTCCATAATGTTAGTTTTATGATATTTTATTCCCTATCTTATTCACACTTCAGCCATTCAAATTTAGAGGAGGCTTCAAGGGGCTTATTTATATACATTTTAGTAGATTCAGATTCAATCCACTAAGGCCATCAAGAACACCTTAGAACTGGAAGTTAGTTGGGACAAATTCCTATATTTTGTCCTACACGTACAGTTAAATTTAGGGAAACTGTACTGAGCAGAAAAGAGAGGAAAACCCAATCAGTAATAATATGTTTGGAATTTGGAGAGTAAACAAAAAGTTACATTTGAAATAAACCTTATGGTATGTGAAGTAAAGGACCTCACAAAAGACTCTCCTGGCATTAGGTGAGCAGCCAAGGCTTTACACTGGAGCCCTTTGTCCACCTTCTTCTAGGCAGCTCGTATTTGCTGAACAGGAAGGAAGGAAGGAAGAACTAGGCTGGAGGAAGTTGCGAAAGAAAATCCTTCTGATATCTCTCTCCAGATAGTATTTAATTCATTCATTCTCGACATGTGTCACAGGAACAAAGACATTCAGTTTCACCCCAAGCTTGTTAGAAATGCAGATTTGTAGGCCTCTCAATCAGTCTCTGGGGATGAAGTCTAGAAAACTGGAGATGAAATCAAGATGCAATCACTTATTTATGAAGTGAGTACCCCAGGTATCTAACCAACAGTATAGTGACTCTGGATAATAACACTGTATTATTATATACTTGAAAACTGCTGAGAAGTGGGTCTTGTGTTCTAAACACACACACACACACACACACACACACACACACACACCAACCACAGACACTGGTAGATTTATTAATTAGCTTGATTTGTAGTAATTATTTTATAATGTATATATACATATGCATTTAAAATACCACATTAGTTGAATATTTCAAATATATAAACTGTTTAATTCTTTTTATGTTTTTAATTTTAAAAAATTACGTCACTTTCCTGTGTCCCTCACCTCCCTCCAGCCCCTCCCAGCTACCTGCCCTTTAACTCCACCCATGTTTCCCACTCACTCCCAAATGATAACCTCTCTTTCTTTATTATTATAACGTGTGTGTGTGTGTGTGTGTGTGTGTGTGCCCATGTGTGTGCATAAACTGCTGAGTCTGTTTTGTTGTTGGTTTATATATGGTTTCAAGGCTGACCACCCCACTTTAAACAAATGCATGGTGGTTCTTTGTCTAGGTGTGAGACCCCATGAAATTCCCTCCTTTCCATATTTCCATGTCTATTAATACTGTCATTCTTCTAGTATTGCTTATGCAGCCATTTCAGAGAGATTGTTTCATAGCAGACTTCCTTGCATTCTGGTTCTTACAATCTTTCCACCCCCTCTTAGAAATGTTCCCTGAGCCATAGATTCAGGAGCTGTGAGGTAAATATCCTCATTGGGACGGGTTCCCCACAACCTATCTCTTGATCTCTGCATTGTGTCTAATCATAGTTTTGTGTGATGATCTCCATTTGCAGTAAGATGGACTTCGTTGATGAGGGATGGGAGCTACACTTATCTGTAGATATAAGGGTAAGATTTAGAATATTAAAAGGAAATCTGCTGGTCTAGTAAAGTGGCAGTGGTATATTGTTTTCTAAGGTCCAGAGCTCACTAGCTCTGGAAAGCTGCCCAAGTTTCCAGTACCAGGCATAATAACCCTCCCATTGAGTAAGCTTTAAGTCCAATTATGCAGCTGTTGCCACCAACATATGAGTATCACTTATTGTACCATTACGTATATCTTGCCATGCTGATATTTATCGCGGTTCATAGGTATTACAAGTGGGTAGGAGTTTGATTGCCTCACTCCCTTGGCAGCTTGCACAGTATCTTCTGAAACCATGCAAGTTAGACCACAGGAGAGATACTTTCAGGTCAGATCTAGTTGAATACATCCAAGTTCTGTGTCCTACGTGTGCAGAATCTTCATCTATAGGGCCCTACCCTCAACACCCAAGAGACAACCAAGGGCTACATTGATCATCTATACTGTTTTGGGAGTCTCTTGGACTTCCTGTGCCTGGTATTGGTGTTTTTGTTAGTCTATGGTTCTCACGGGAAGCATTGAGAACCCAAGTGTCTTAACTCCCATACATATAAACATGTGTGTGTGTGTGTGTGTGTGTGTGCATGACATGTATGTATTATGTATAAAAGTTCTCCAGGAGATTTAAAACAGACTAAACTTTGATGACCATTGAGATAGAAGAAAGTCAAGTAGGCAAGCTGAATAGAAGAACAAATGCAGACTCAAGGAGTCACATGTAATTGGAAAGCCCAGACAAGCAGTCAGCATGGTTTGGGGGATTGGTACAACATAGCCCAGAGGGTGCAACGTGAGTTCTTAGATGAGGACTGGATTTGGGGGGCTAGACAAGCTAAAGGGTAGTCTCTTCATTCTGTTACAATAGAAAATTAATTACTAAGTGGGTAAACTAATATCCAAGTCTGGCCATAAGATTAAAATGAAATCAGGAACTAATATAACAATTAAGTTAATATGACAAAAAAATAAACAATGCTTTGAGAAAAGATATGTAGATTACCTAGAGCCAATGAGATTATAGTCAGTAATATAAAGTTTCCATCCTATAGGTAGACTAAGGGCCTCAGCTGTATTTCTGCTACAGTCTTCATTGATTGTAAAATGAGCTTCATCACGACGATGCTTAGGCTGGGAGACAAGCTGCAGATAGAAGACAATGTGCAGAAATGAGAAACCAATAACCTAGTTCTATCACTGAAAATCTAAGGTCCTAACAAAACACCTAGTCCCAGGAGTACTAAGATAACCATTCTTTTTATACTTCAGTAAATAGTTTCTAACTTTCTAAGGTATGTAAAGCATTTAGCATTGTTCTTACTACACTGTCAAAGAAAAATGTTATTATTCTAATGATCAATTTTAAAGAATTCAATGGAAATCATGTGAATTGGAAGCATTTATTTCCAAGAACTTATGTAATGGCATATTTTTGTTATAGAAGAAAAATAACAATAAACAATATGAAATTGTGTGCTGTAGAACTTTGAAATACCACTGTTTAAAAA